>NW_027362043.1:4642500-5242500 GCF_039654945.1 Dendrobates tinctorius
CCCCTCCCCTCCCCTCTCTCCCTCCCCTCCCCTCCCCTCTCTCCCTCCCCTCCCCTCCCCTCTCTCCCTCCCCTCCCCTCCCCTCCCCTCCCCTCTCTCCCTCCCCTCCCCTCTCTCCCTCCCCTCCCCTCCCCTCTCTCCCTCCCTCCCCCTCCCCTCTCTCCCTCCCTCCCCTCCCCTCCCCTCTCTCCCTCCCCTCCCCTCTCTCCCTCCCCTCCCCTCCCCTCTCTCCCTCCCCTCCCCTCCCCTCTCTCCCTCCCCTCCCCTCCCCTCTCTCCCTCCCCTCCCCTCCCCTCTCTCCCTCCCCTCCCCTCCTCACCTCCCTCCCCTCCCCTCCCCTCTCTCACCTCCCCTCCCCTCTCTCCCTCCCCTCCCCTCCCCTCTCTCCCTCTCCCCCTCCTCCCCTCCCCCCTCCCCTCCCCCCCTCCCCCTCTCCCCCCCTCCCCTCCCTCACTCCCCCCCCCTCCCCTCCCTCTCTCCCTCCCCTCTCTCCCTCCCTCTCTCCCTCCCCTCTCTCCCTCCCCTCTCTCCCTCCCCTCCCTCTCTCTCCCTCCCCTCCCCCTCTCTCCTCCCCTCTCTCCCCCCCTCCCTCACTCTCCCTCCCCTCTCTCCCTCCCCTCCCTCTCATCCCTCCCCTCTCTCCCTCCCCCCTCTCTCTCCCTCCCCTCCCTCCCACCCCTCCCCTCTCTGCCTCCCCACCCCTCACCCCACCCCACCCCCCACCCCACCCACCCCACCCTCCCCTCTCTCCCCACACACCCCACCTCCCACCCTCCCCTCTTCCCCACCCACCCCACACACCCACCCCACACCCCCACCCCACCCCACCCCACACCCCCTCCCCACACTCCCACCCACCCCACCCCACACTCCCACCCCACCCCACCCCTCTCTCCCACCTCTCCCTCCCCTCTCTCCCTCCCCTCTCTCTCTCCCCTCTCTCCCCTCTCTCCCCTCTCTCCCCTCTCTCCCTCCCCTCCCCTCCCATCTCTCCCTCCCCTCCCCTCCCCTCTCTCCCTCCCCTCCCCTCCCCTCACTCCCTCCCCTCCCCTCTCTCCCTCCCTCCCCTCCCCTCCCCTCCCCACCCCACTCTCCCTCCCCACCCCTCTCTCCCACCCCTCCCCACTCACCCTCCCCTCCCCTCACACCCTCCCCACCCCTCCCCACTCTCCCTCCCCTCCCCTCCCCTCTCTCCCTCCCCTCCCCACCCCTCTCACCCCTCCCCTCCCCTCACTCCCACCCCTCCCCTCCCCTCTCTCCCTCCCCTCCCCTCTCCTCTCTCCCTCCCCTCCCCTCACCTCACTCCCTCCCCACCCCTCCCCTCTCTCCACCCTCCCCTCCCCACACTCCCACCCACCCCACTCTCCCCTCCCTCCCCACCCCTCCCCACTCTCCCTCCCCACCCCCCCACCCCTCCCCACCCCACCCCTCTCTCCCACCCCACCCCTCACACCCACCCCTCCCCTCACTCCCTCCCCACCCCTCTCTCCCTCCCCACCCCTCCCCTCTCTCCCACTCCCCCTCTCCCCTCCCCCCCACCCCCTCACCCCTCCCCCCCCACCCCCACTCCCCTCCCCCCCACCCCCCCCTCTCCCCCACTCCCCCCCCTCTCCCCCCCACTCCCCCCCCACTCCCCCCACCCCCCCCCTCCCTCTCCCCCCTCCCCTCCCTCTCCCCCCCCTCCCCACCCTCTCCCCCCCCTCCCCTCCCTCTCCCCCCCTCCCCTCCCTCTCTCCCTCCCCCCCCTCCCCTCCCCTCTCCCCCCCTCCCCCTCTCCTCCCCTCTCCCCCCTCCCTCCCCCTCTCCCTCCCTCCCCCTCTCCCTCCCTCCCCTCCCCTCTCTCCCTCCCCTCCCCTCCCCTCTCTCCCTCCCCCCCTCCCCCTCTCCCCCTCTCCCCCTCTCCCCCCTCCCCCTCTCCCCCCCTCTCCCCCCCCTCTCCCCCCTCCCCCCCCTCTCCCCCCTCCCCCCCCTCTCCCCCCCCCCCCCTCTCCCCCCTCTCCCCCCCTCCCCCCCTCTCCCCCCTCCCCCCCCCTCTCCCCCCCTCCCCCCCCTCTCCCTCCCTCCCCTCCCCTCTCTCCCTCCCTTCCCCTCCCCTCCCCTCCCCTCCCCTCTCTCCCTCCCCTCCCCTCCCCTCCCCTCCCCTCCCCTCCCCTCCCCTCTCTCCCTCCCCTCCCCTCCCCCTCTCTCCCTCCCCTCCCCTCCCCTCCCCTCCCCTCTCTCCCTCCCCTCCCCTCCCCTCCCCTCTCTCCCTCCCCTCCCCTCTCTCCCTCCCCTCCCCTCTCTCCCTCTCCCCCTCTCCCCTCCCCCCCTCCCCCTCTCCCCTCCCCCTCTCCCCTCCCCCCTCCCCCCTCCCCCTCTCCCCCCCTCCCCCTCTCCCCCCCCCCTCTCCCCCCTCCCCCCCCTCCCTCTCCCCCCCTCCCCCCCCCTCCCTCTCCCCCCCTCCCCCCCCTCCCCTCCCCCCCCCTCCCTCTCCCCCCCTCCCCTCCCTCTCTCCCTCCCCCCCCTCCCCTCCCTCTCTCCCTCCCCTCTCTCCCTCCCCTCTCTCCCTCCCCTCTCTCCCTCCCCTCCCTCTCTCTCCCTCCCCTCCCCCTCTCTCCCTCCCCTCCCCCTCTCTCCCTCCCCTCCCTCTCTCTCCCTCCCCTCTCTCCCTCCCCTCTCTCCCTCCCCTCCCTCTCTCTCCCTCCCCTCTCTCCCTCCCCTCTCTCCCTCCCCTCCCTCTCTCCCCTCTCTCTCTCTCCCTCCCCCTCTCTCCCTCCCCTCCCCCTCTCTCCCTCCCTCTCTCTCCCTCCCCTCCCTCCCTCCCCTCCCCTCTCTGCCTCCCCTCCCCTCACCCTCCCCCCTCCCTCCCCCTCCCCTCCCTCCCCTCTCTCCCCTCTCTCCCTCCCTCCCCTCTCTCCCTCCCCTCCCCTCTCTCGGGAGGACGCAGGATCGCCGCGTCTGACAGGTAAGTAGCGATCCCCGTCCCCAGCGATGTCGCTGGTGAGATCTGCCTGTGTGGCAGCTCACTAGCGACCACCTAGCGATGCACCAGCGATCCTGACCGCGTCATATCGCTGGTCGGGATCGCTGGTGTATCGCTAGGTGTGACGGTACCCTAAGAAGCTAACTGCAGCCTGGTAGGGTTTGGTACAATTGTATCCAGTCTGAACAATCCCCTGTCAGCTGCACACTTCTCTGTCCTGATGTTTTGTTACAATGTGTCAGTGTGTGTGATCAATGTACAGTAATGTCTGGACTCCCCCCTTTCATGAAAGGTTTTCCTTGTTGTCACTGGAATGTGCACATTGTAAATACATAAATAGAGACAATGAGGAGTAAGAGAACATGTGACGCCAGCGGGAATGTGATACACCTCAGATTCCTCTTCTACACCCCCCCCTACTCCCATGACCAATTTTCACTCCCTCGGCTTCTTCAGCAGCTTCATCAGGCCCACACGTGGCATGGCTTCCAATGGATAGGTCACCTAGGTAGGAGTCCACCTGTGGGATCACCTGTCTTCAAAAAGTGTATGCAACCATCCAGTGTGTTTTGCAGGAGCCGTTTTAGTGCACAACTGTTGTAAGCCACAATATGGCAAGAAGCGATCAACTGAGAGAAGCCACAGTCCACCATTACAAATTGACTTTCAGTGGATTGGAATATTACTGGACTCTTGAAGATATCCTCAAATGCAGTCATGAAAACCATCAATCACTATGATAATACTGGCTATGAGGACCACCCCAAGAAAGAAGGATCAAAAATGACCTGCGTTGCAGAGGATAAGTTCATCAGAGTTAGCAGACTCAAACCACAATCTGACATCCTGTAATGGAGTGGAGAAGCTTTCGACACTCTCCCCTGAAAGATATTGTGGTTATATAATGCATTGCCATGTTTTAAATGTTGGAAATGTTTTATTACTAGCTGAAGAGCCCGGCGCTGCCCAGGCATAGTAACTAACTGTGGTCAGTTATAGCAAATTATAATGATTATACTGCACATATCGTGTGTGATACAGTCTGCTGAGCCGTGTATCTAATCCTATCCTGTGTGATACTGTCTGCTGAAATGTGTATCTAATCCTATCCTGTGTGATACTGACTGTTGAGCTGTGTATCTAATCCTATACTGTGTGATACTGACTGCTGAGCCGTCTGTCTAATCCTATTCTGTGTGATACTGACTGCTGAGCTGTGTATCTAACCCTATTCTGTGTGATAGTGTCGGCTGAGCCATGTATCTAATCCTATCCTGTGTGATACTGACTGCTGAGCCATGTATCTAATCCTATCCTTTGTTATACTGACTGCTGAGCCGTGCATCTAATCCTATCCTGTGTGATATTGTTTGCTGAGCCGTGTACCAAATCCTATCCTGTGTGATACTGACTGCTGAGCTGTGTATCTAATCCTATCCTCTGTGATACTGACTACTCAGCTGTGTATCTAATCCTATTCTGTGTGTTACTGTTTGCTGAGCCGTGTATCTAATCCTATCCTGTCTGTTACTGTCGGCTGAGCCGTGTATCTAATCCTATCCTGTGTGATACTGTCTGCTGAGCTGTGTATCTAGTCCTATCCTGTGTGATACTCTGCTGAGCCGTGTATCTAATCCTATCCTGTGTGATACTGACTGCTGAGCTGTGTATCTAATCCTATCCTGTCGGTTACTGCCTGCTGAGCCGTGTATCTAATCCTATCCTGTGTGTGACTGTCTGCTGAGACATGTATCTAATCCTAGCCTGTGTGATACTGTCTGCTGAGCCATGTATCTAATCTTATCCTGTGTGATACTGTCTGCTGAGCCATGTATCTTATGCTATTCTGTGTGATACTGTCTGCTGAGCCGTGTATCTAATCCTATCCTGTGTGATACTGACTGCTGAGCCGTGTATCTAACCCTATTCTGTGTGATAGTGTCTGCTGAGCCATGTATCTAATCCTATCCTGTGTGATACTGACTGCTGAGCCATGTATCTAATCCTATCCTTTGTTATACTGACTGCTGAGCCGTATATCTAATCCTATCCTGTGTGATACTGTTTGCTGAGCCGTGTACCTAATCCTATCCTGTGTGATACTGACTGCTGAGCCGTGTATCTAATCCTATCTTGTGTGATACCGACTGCTGAGCTGTGTATCTAATCCTGTCCTGTGTGATACTGACTGCTGAGCCGTGTATGTTATCCTATTCTGTGTGATACTGTCTGCTGAGCCGTGTATCTTATCCTATCCTGTGTGATACTGACTGCTGAGCCGTCTATCTAATCCTATCCTGTGTGATACTGTCTGCTGAGCCATGTATCTAATCCTATCCTGTGTGATACTGACTGCTGAGCCGTGTATCTAATCCTATCCTGTGTGATACTGACTGCTGAGCCGTCTATCTAATCCTATCCTGTGTGATACTGACTGCTGAGCCGTCTATCTAATCCTATCCTGTGTGTTACTGTCTGCTGAGCCGTGTATCTAATCCTATCCTGTGTGATACTGACTGCTGAGCTGTGTATCTAATCCTATCCTGTATGATACTGACTGCTGAGCCGTGCATCTAATCCTGTCCTGTATGATACTGTCTGCTGAGCCGTGTATCTAATCCTATCCTGTGTGATACTGACTGCTGAGCCGTGTATCTAATCCTATCCTGTGTGATACTGACTGCTGAGCTGTGTATCTAATCCTATCCTGTGTGATACTGTCTGCTGAGCCATGTATCTAATCTTATCCTGTGTGATACTGACTGCTGAGCCGTCTATCTAATCCTATCCTGTGTGTTACTGTCTGCTGAGCCGTGTGTCTAATCATATCCTGTGTGATACTGACTGCTGAGCTGTGTATCTAATCCTATCCTGTGTGATACTGCTGAATCATCTATCTAATCCTATCCTGTGTGTTACTGTCTGCTTAGCTGTGTATCTAATCCTATCCTGTGTGTTACTGTCTGCTGAGCTGTGTATCTAATCCCATCCTGTGTGATACTGACTGCCGAGCCGTGTATCTATTCCTATCCTGTGTGATACTGACAGCTGAGCCGTCTGTCTAATCCTATCCTGTGTGATACTGACTGCTGAGCTGTGTATCTAATCCTATCCTGTGTGATACTGACTGCTGAGCTGTGTATCTAATCCTATCCTGTGTGATACTGACTGCTGAGCCGTGTATCTAATCCTATCCTGTGTGTTACTGTCTGCTGAGCCGTCTATCTAATCCTATCCTGTGTGATACTGTCTGCTGAGCCGTCTGTCTAATCCTAGCCTGTGTGTTACGTGTATCTATACCTATCCTGTGTGATACTGCCTGCTGAGCCGTGTATCTAATCCTATCCTGTGTGATTTTGACTGCTGAGCCGTGTGTCTAATCCTATCCTGTGTGATACTGACTGCTGAGCCGTGTATCTAATCCTGTGTGAAACTGCCTGCTGAGCCGTGTATCTAATCCTATCCTGTGTGATACTGCCTGCTGAGCCGTGTATCTAATCCTATCCTGTGTGATACAGTCTGCTGAGCAGTGTATCTAATCCTATCCTGTGTGTTACTGTCTGTTGAGCCGTGTGTCTAATCCTATCCTGTGTGATACTGACTGCTGAGCTGTGTATCTAATCCTGTGTTATACTGACTGCTGAGCCGTGTATCTAATCCTATCCTGTGTGATACTGTTTGCTGAGCCGTGTACCTAATCCTATCCTGTGTGATACTGACTGCTGAGCCGTGTATCTAATCCTATCCTGTGTGATACTGACTGCTGAGCCGTGTATCTAATCCTATCCTGTGTGATACTGACTGCTGAGCTGTGTATCTAATCCTATCCTGTGTGATACTGACTGCTGAGCCGTGTATCTAATCCTATCCTGTGTGATACTGACTGCTGAGCCGTGTATCTAATCCTATCCTGTGTGATACTGACTGCTGAGCCGTGTATCTAATCCTATCCTGTGTGATACTGTTTGCTGAGCCGTGTACCTAATCCTATCCTGTGTGATACTGACTGCTGAGCCGTGTATCTAATCCTATCGCTGTGTTTGATAGCGATCAGCGACCGGCCCCCCTGCCGGTATCGCTGATCGCTGCAAGAAACTTCTGGACATATTTTTGGTCGCTGATCTCCCGCTGGCCAGCATGCATCCCTGCGTGTGACAGGCGGGAGACCAGTGATCAGCTGTAAAATAATAAAAAAATAAAAATATTGTTATTCTCACCTTCCGGCGTCCCGCGCAGCATTCCCGCCTCTCTCCACGCTCCCGATCCCAGTAATCCTTTGCAAGAATGACCGCGAGATTTCGCGATCCTGCAAGAACGGACGTCATCGTGGTATTTCTCGCAAAGGATTACTGGGACCGGAGCGTGGAGAGAGGCGGGAAGACTGCACAGGACGTCGGAAGGTGAGAATATTTTTTATTTTAATTCTATTTTTGACATGAATATGGTAACAGCGCTAACGAACACAGCGATGCCACGCGTGCGGCATCGCTGTGCTAATCGCTGGTGAAGCTGTCTGTTTGACAGCTCACCAGCGATCACATAGCGACTTACCAGCGATCCTGACGCGTTGATATCGTTGTCGGGATCGCTGGTAAGTTGCTATGTGTGACTCCAGCTTTATACTAGTCTGTGTGATACTGTGTGCTGAGCTGTGTATCTAATCCTATCCTGTGTGATACTGACTGCTGAGCTGTGTAGCTAATCCTCTCCTGTGTGATACTGACTGCTGAGCCGTGTATCTAATCCTCTCCTGTGTGATACTGTCTGCTGAGCTGTGTATCTAATCCTATCCTGTGTGATACTGACTGCTGAGCCGTGTATCTAATCCTATCCTGTGTGTTACTGTCTGCTGAGCCGTCTATCTAATCCTATCCTGTGTGATACTGTCTGCTGAGCCGTCTGTCTAATCCTAGCCTGTGTGTTACTGTCTGCTGAGCCGTGTATCTATACCTATCCTGTGTGATACTGCCTGCTGAGCCGTGTATCTAATCCTATCCTGTGTGATTTTGACTGCTGAGCCGTGTGTCTAATCCTATCCTGTGTGATACTGACTGCTGAGCCGTGTATCTAATCCTGTGTGAAACTGCCTGCTGAGCCGTGTATCTAATCCTATCCTGTGTGATACTGCCTGCTGAGCCGTGTATCTAATCCTATCCTGTGTGATACAGTCTGCTGAGCAGTGTATCTAATCCTATCCTGTGTGTTACTGTCTGTTGAGCCGTGTGTCTAATCCTATCCTGTGTGATACTGACTGCTGAGCTGTGTATCTAATCCTGTGTTATACTGACTGCTGAGCCGTGTATCTAAGACTATCCTGTGTGATACTGACTGCTGAGCTAAGTATCTAATACTATCCTGTATGATACTGTCTGCTGAGCCGTGTATCTAATCCTATCCTGTGTGATACTGTCTGCTGAGCCGTGTACCTAATCCTATCCTGTGTGTTACTGTCTGCTGAGCCGTGTATCTAATCCTATCCTGTGTGATACTGACTGCTGAGCCGTGTATCTAATCCTATCCTGTGTGATACTGTTTGCTGAGCCGTGTACCTAATCCTATCCTGTGTGATACTGACTGCTGAGCCGTGTATCTAATCCTATCCTGTGTGATACTGACTGCTGAGCCGTGTATCTAATCCTATCCTGTGTGATACTGACTGCTGAGCTGTGTATCTAATCCTCTCCTGTGTGATACTGTCTGCTGAGCTGTGTATCTAAAGGCCCCGTCACACATAGCAATCTCGCTAGCGAGATCGCTGCTGAGTCACAACTTTTGGAACACAACAGCGATCTCACCAGCGAGATCGCTGTGTTTGATAGCGATCAGCGACCGGCCCCCCTGCCGGTATCGCTGATCGCTGCAAGAAACTTCTGGACATATTTTTGGTCGCTGATCTCCCGCTGGCCAGCATGCATCCCTGCGTGTGACAGGCGGGAGACCAGTGATCAGCTGTAAAATAATAAAAAAATAAAAATATTGTTATTCTCACCTTCCGGCGTCCCGCGCAGCATTCCCGCCTCTCTCCACGCTCCCGATCCCAGTAATCCTTTGCAAGAATGACCGCGAGATTTCGCGATCCTGCAAGAACGGACGTCATCGTGGTATTTCTCGCAAAGGATTACTGGGACCGGAGCGTGGAGAGAGGCGGGAAGACTGCACAGGACGTCGGAAGGTGAGAATATTTTTTATTTTAATTCTATTTTTGACATGAATATGGTAACAGCGCTAACGAACACAGCGATGCCACGCGTGCGGCATCGCTGTGCTAATCGCTGGTGAAGCTGTCTGTTTGACAGCTCACCAGCGATCACATAGCGACTTACCAGCGATCCTGACGCGTTGATATCGTTGTCGGGATCGCTGGTAAGTTGCTATGTGTGACTCCAGCTTTATACTAGTCTGTGTGATACTGTGTGCTGAGCTGTGTATCTAATCCTATCCTGTGTGATACTGACTGCTGAGCTGTGTAGCTAATCCTCTCCTGTGTGATACTGACTGCTGAGCCGTGTATCTAATCCTCTCCTGTGTGATACTGTCTGCTGAGCTGTGTATCTAATCCTATCCTGTGTGATACTGACTGCTGAGCCGTGTATCTAATCCTCTCCTGTGTGATACTGACTGCTGAGCTGTGTATCTAATCCTATCCTGTGTGATACTGGGCTCCCCCTGCAGTCTGTGTCAGAGGGTGGTCTGTGTCGGCAGGGTAATAAATTGTGTTATTTCCAGCTTTACAGAAGGACGATAACACCATAGAAATGATAAGAATAATAGGCCTCAGTTACCACAACTGTCTACAAAGAAAACTGTTGCTGATAGCAACCAATCACAGCTCAGCTTATTTCTAACAGCTCTGGTGAAATGAAAGATCGGTTGACACACACACACACACACACCTACACCTGTACCAGTTGGTTAGCTATAGTGAGATACTAAGGGTGTGTGCACGTTGCGGATTCTGCCGCGGAATTTACCGTGTGGATTTGTGTAAATCTGCAGGTAAAACCACAGGTCAAAAGACCTGCAGTTTATCTGAAGATTTTCTGTGGTTTAGCCTGTGGGTTTGCCCTGTGGTTTGACACCAGCCATAGAGCAGGTGCCAAACTGAAGCGGATTATGCACAAAGAATTGACATGCTGCGGATTTGAAACCGCAGCAAATCCATGCGAAAAATTCTGCACCGTCTGCACTGCGGGATTTCATTTTCCATTGATTATAATGATACTGTACACCGCAGCAGAGACTGCTGCTGATCCGTAGGACCAAAACTGCTGCGGATCAGCAGCAGAATCTGCAGCATGTGTGTGACGCCCCTGGGGCTCGGTCACCACAGAGGTACTGCACCTTCTCCTAAGGTGTAGTGCCCCACCGTCCGGGTAAGGTGGGAGCTCCTTTGCACACTCCAACACTCGCACCTCGGATCCCTGGAAGAAGGGATGGAGGAAGAAGTGCTGCAGCTGCCTCAGTGATCTGAGCCAGCTGGCACGGGAAAGGAAAAGAAGGAGAAAGACGTAGAACTGAAACTTAAGCTTCCATAAGAGAGAGAAAGACAAGTACGGAACGAAGGAGTAGAGAGAACAGAGAGGACGTGGGTTAGAAGAGGAACCCTGCCTATAGGTTCTCAGCGCAAGGCCGGGGCCCGGTCCCCGAGGTTGTATGGACGCTTATGGTTCTGCAGCAGACACCGGTGGAGTAGCTGGCTGTAAATGCACTACTCCTTTCTAAGACTTGGGGCACAACAGCAACTGGATAGAGAGCCGGGACTCAGGAGAAGGGAGTCCCCGAAGCAGGCTGCAGCTGTCTGCCATACAAGTAGAGTTCTTGGGAACATCTGTCAGGAGGAACTCCAGTGTAACTCAGTAGTAAGATTTCTTCACACTTTAAGGCACTATAGAGGAGTCGTTCAGAAAGGTACATGTGTTGGAGGGGAGCATTCCATCTTGCCTGGAGATTGACTGAGTCTCTGACCCAGAGGACACGGCCCAGAGGCAGGCACCCTTGTGTACCGCAGACTGTGAGTAAAGCTTTGGAACTTCAAGCCCCAGTGTCCTTAATTCATTCTTGCGCCAACCCGCTCAGCACCTCTACATCTGAGTACCATCATTTACACCGCCTGCGCCTCTCCTCAACCATTGCAACCACACAGCCCTGGGGCTACAGCTTCACCTGTGGGGAGCTACACCATCTATGCTGCAACACACCACCAGCCCCAGAGGATCCGCATGCAGCGTCGGCTTAACACCTCCCTTGCCAAACACCACAGGTGGCGTCACAAACTATTCTATTCCACTTAACTACTATTCACCATTAACATTCCCCCATTACTTGGGCGCCCAGGGCCACGGACTGGGTCACCGCTGCTGTGACACATTCCCCTGACACCGGCCCAGTACCGAGTACCCCACGGCCCTGGGAGGGCGACCCAACTTGGCGTCAAGAACAGGATAACGAGACCCGATGCCATCGGGTTCTGTGTGCCTGAGATTTGTTGGACTTTGACTTTTGAAAATGTGCAGAAGCCCCAATTTAATCGACTGTGACATGAATATTAAAAATGGCCGCTGGCGCGGAGAAGAAGGGCGCGAAGAGATAGGAGGTCCTAGGAAAAGACCGCAAAGAGTCTTGGGCCTTCCCTGCCTGAATTACTATGTGACAGCAACATGGCCCACCCCCAGAGGGGTTCGTATACTGGCTTGGTATGGAGGCGCTGGAAGAAGACGCCACCCCTGGAAGGAGGGACAGAAGAAGCCAGTGGCGGGAAAGGGGCCGAGGCAGGAAGAACGCCAGAACGCCATGATGAAGAGAGAGGAGATGCCAGAAGAACGGGGAGGAGAGGCCACTCGCTCCCAGGCCGCCCCTGTGGAGACTGCGACCACTGATACACCCTCTGCAGTGGCAGCCATGACCTCACACCTGATACTGTCATTGGGTGAGCCCCGTTCGGAGAAGATATGTGAGGATGCTAGAGCAGAATGGAGGCCCAGGACAGCGTCCCCGCCAGGACCGGGCGCGGCTGTACCGACCTCCACCGACGACCCCGGCCGAGACCGGCCCGGCCCCGACACGGATCCAACTGCGGTCCATCCCATCAGTCACCCCGGGAGTTGCGGCTGCTGCCATCTAACACCAGGTACCGGAGCCGGAACCGCGGCTGGAAACGCCAGGTATGATTACTGCCCCGGGGTTGACCCTAGCTTTGGGAGCGGAACCCATGGATAGGGATGGCCCAGTTGATCTGCGCCGATGATCCCCGACTGCGGTACCCCAAGTAGCAGCATCTCGGCAGAAACCACCTACTGCTCCCATTGGCCAGAGTGTACCAAAGGTACAGAAAGCTACCAGCTTCACCCCACTGGAGGAGGAATATTTGAGGACTGTAAATGCATTCTTTTCGTCTGGTAGCAGTTCCCAATCGGCTTCCAGAACCCCAGGAGGGGATCAGCATTAATGACTTGCAGCATCAGTAACTCGTGACCCAGGAGGGTTTGTTTTGCACCGTTGTGCCTTTTTGTTTTCCTACCATGGTTTTGTTTTTCCCAGAGTTGCCCTGTTTGGATTGTCAGCGTTCTTTAAAGTGAACTCCCTTCTAAGACTTGGGGCACAACAGCAACTGGATAGAGAGCCGGGACTCAGGAAAAGGGAGTCCCCGAAGCAGGCTACAGCTGTCTGCCGTACAAGTAGAGTTCTTGGGAACATCAGTCAGGAGGAACTCCAGTGTAACTCAGTACTAGGAGATCTTCACACTTTAAGGCGCTATAGAGGAGTCGTTCAGAAAGGTACATGTTGGCGGAGTGTTGGAGAGGAGTGTTCCATCTTGCCTGGAGGTTAACTGAGTCTCTGACCCAGAGGACATGGCCCGGAGGCACGCACCCTTGTGTACCTTAGACTGTGAGTAAAGCTTTGGAACTACAAGCCTCTGTGTCCTCCATTCATTCTTACGCCAATCCGCTCTGCACCACTACATCTGGGTGCCATCCTTTACACCGCCTGCGCCTCTCCTCAACCATTGCAACTACACGGCCCTGGGGCTACAGCTTCACCTGTGGGGAGCTACACCATCTATGCTGCAACACACCATCAGCCCCAGAGGATCCGCATGCAGCGTCGGCCTAACACCTCCCTTGCCGAGCACCACAGGTGGTGTCACGAACTAGGAGGGCGACCCATGTGCACACACCCTAAGGGGAATCACATATGAAGGTCGTTATGTGTCCCCCAGGATGTACATAGACGCATACTGAATCCGCTGCAGAGCATTGTAATTTGTAATTTACAAAATTCATTATGAGCTCCAGGGGATACATTGGGGGGTTAATTTAAAGTAGTGGACAATGCCTTTAAGTTTTTAGAATGGTGTCACTTTTGGGTATTTTCTGCCATATAGACCCCTCAAAGTGACTTCAAATGTGAGGTGGTCCCTAGAAAAATGGTTTAGTAAAAATGACAAACCACTGGTCAATTTTTAACCCTTATAACTACCTAACGAAAAAAAAATTGTTTCCAAAATTGTGCTGATATAATGTAGACATGTGGGAAGTGTTAATTATTAACTATTTTGTGTGACATATTTCTCTGCTTTAAGGGCATAAAAATTCAAAGTTTGAAAATTGCAACATTTCCACCAAATTTCCATTTTTTTACACAAATAAACGTAAGTTATATCAAAGAAATTTTACCACTAATGTTAAGTACAATATGTCACGAAAAAACAAACTCAGAATCGCCAAGATCCTCTGAAGCTTTCCAGAATTGAAGAGCGCAAACAAGTCACTATTAACCCCTTAGCGACCGCCGATACGCCTTTTAACGGTAATTAAATGTACTTAAACCACAGCGCCACTAATTCATGGCGCTGTGGAGAAAGTGAATAGCGCCCCCCAGTGTCGCATTTTCTCCGGGGTCTTGGCAGCCGGGGGTAGCCGAGACCCCAGAGAACATGAATCGGGTCGGTTTTTACCGACCCCGCTTTTGCGATCGCCGTTATTAACCCTATAATGGCGACCGCAAAAGAAAAAAAAAAAGCCGCGATTTTGCATTAAATTTCTCTTTCCTCTGATGTGATCGCACATCAGAGGAGAGAGAACTAGGCTCCCCGATCCCCGCCCAGTACCTCTCCGTGGTCCAGGGTCCCCTCCCGGTGGTCCCGCGGCCCGCCGGCGTCCTCCGGTGGGCGCCACCATCTTGGATCCAGAGGAAAATGGCGGGCGCATGCGTAGTGTGCCCGCCGGGAATCTGCCGGCTCCGGCTGGCAGATTCCATTCATTCATTCATTTTTATCGCTATGATAAACTATCATAGTGATCAAAATAAAAAAAATAGTACATAACCCCCACATTTATCACCCCATTACTTAGGCCAACATAACGAAAGAAAGAAAATATTTTTTTTTCAGTTTTCCGTTAGGGTTACGGTAAGGGCTAGGGTTAGGGCTGGGCTAGGGATAGGGTTAGGGCTAGGGTTAGGGCGAACTAGGATTAGGGTTAGAATTAGGAATTAGGGTTGGGATTAGGGTTAGGATTGGAATTAGGGTTAGAGGTATGTTGGGGTTAGGGTTGGAGCAAGAATTGAGAGGTTTCCACTATTTACCAACTTTGGGGGTCTAAAAATTGGGGTCTAAAAAATCACTTTTGTGGAAATAAAAAAGATTTTTTTATTTTCACGGCTCGGCGTTTATAAACTTCTGTGAAGCGCTTAGGGTTTCAAAGTGCTCACCACACATCTAGATAAGCTCCTTGGGGGGGTCTAATTTCCAAAATGGGATCACTTGTGGGGGGTTACCACTGTTTAGGCCCATCAGGGGTTCTGCAAACGCAACATGACGCCCGCAGACCATTCCATCAAAGTCTGCATTCCCAAATGGCACTCCTTCTCTTCCAAGCTCTCCCATGCGCCCAAACAGTGGTTCCCCCCACATATGGGGTATCAGTGTACTCAGGACAAATCGCACAACAACTGTGGGGGTATGATTTCTCCTGTTACCTTGGTAAAAATAAAAATTTGGGGGCGAAAAGATCATTTTTGTGGAAAAAAAAAAGGATTTTTTATTTTCACGGCTCTATGTTATAAACTTCTGTGAAACAGTTGAAGGTTCAAAGTGCTTACCACACATCTAGATAAGTTCCTTAATGGGTCTAATTTCCAAAATGGGATCTCTTGTTGGGGGTTTCCACTGTTTAGGCCCATCAGGGGCTCTGCAAAGGCAACATGATGCCCGCAGACCATTCCATCAAAATCTGCATTCCAAAATGGCACTCCTTCCCTTCCGAGCTCTCCCATGCACCCAAACAGTGGTTCCCCCCAAATATGGGGTATCGGCGTACTCAGGACAAATCGCACAACAACTGTGGGCATATGATTTCTCCTGCTACCCTTGTAAAAATAATAATTTGGGGGCGAAAAGGTCATTTTTGTGGAAAAAAATAGATTTTTTATTTTCACGGCTCTACGTTATAAACTTCTGTGAGGCAGTTGAAGGCTCAAAGTGCTTACCACACATCTAGATAAGTTCCTTAATGGGTCTAATTTCCAAAATGGGGTCACTTGTTGGGGGTTTCCACTGTTTAGGCACATTAAGGGCTCTCCGAACGCAATATGGCTTCCAGCCCATTCTGCGTTGAAAAAGTCAAACGGCACTCCATCCCTTGCGAGCTCTGCCGTGTGCATATGGGGTATCGGCGTACTCAGGAGAAATTGTACAACAAATTTTGTGGTTGATTTTCTCTTTTAACACTTGTGAAAATAAAAAAAATTGGTTCTGAAGTAAATTTTTTGCAAAAAAAAGTTAAATGTTAATTTTTTCCTTCCACACTGCTTTAGTTCCTGTGAAGCACGTAAAGAGTTAATAAACTTCTTGAATGTGGTTTTGAGCACTTTGGGGGTCTAGTTTTTAGAATGGTGCCACTTTTGGGTATTTTCTGTCATGTACACCCCTCAAAATGACTTTAAATATGATGTGGTCCCTAAAAAAAATGGTTTTGTAAATTTTGTTGTAAAAATGAGAAATTGCTCAAGTTTTAACCCTTATAACTTCGTAACAAAAAAAATTTTGCTTCCAAAATTGTGCTGATGTAAAGTAGACATGTGGGAAATGTTATATATTAAGAAATTTGTGTGACACATCTCTCTGATTTAAGGGCATAAAAATTTAAAGTTTTAAAATTGCTACATTTTCAAAATTTTCGCCATATTTCCATTTTTTTCATAAATAAACACAAGACATATCAAAGAAACTTTACTACTAACATGAAGTACAATATGTCACGAAAAAACATTCTCAGAATCAGCGGGATCCATTAAAGCGTTCCAGAGTTATAACCTCATAAAGTGACAGTGGTCAGAATTGTAAAAATTGGCCTGGTCATTAAGCTGCAAACTGGCTCTGTCGCTAAGGGGTTAAGGAACGCAAATAACAAGTCACTACTGATGAGCGCAAACAACAATCCACTATTGAAGAGCGCAAACAGCAAGCCGCTATTAGGGAACACAAACAACAAGTCACTACTGAGGAGCACAAACAACAAGCTACTACTGAAGAGCCCAAACAAGCCACTACTGAAGAGTGCAAATAACAAACCACTGCTGAAGAGCGCAAGCCACTACTAAGGACCACAAACAACACTCCACTATTGAAGACCGCAAACAGCAAGCCACTATTGAAGAATGCAAACAGCAAGCCACTACTGAGAAACGCATGCAAGTCACTACTAACAAATGCAAGCAACAAGTCACTATTAAGAAGTGCAAATAGCAAGCCACTACTAAGGAGCGCAAACAACAATCCACTACTCAGGAGAGCAAACCACAACCTACTATTAAGAAATGCAAACAGCAAGCCATTACTGAGGAATGCAAGCAGCACACCACTATTAAGGAACACAAACAAGTCACTACTGATGAACGCAAATAGCAAGCCACTACTACGTGCAAACAGCAAGCCACTATTAAGGAGTGCAATCAAAAATCCACTACTGAAGAGCACAAACAGCAAGCCGCCATTAAGGAACGCAAGCAGCAAGCTACTACTGAAGAGTGCATAGGAAAAGCCACTGCTGAATAGTACAAATAACAAAGCATTACTGAGGAGATCAAACAAGAGTCATGACTGACCAGCAAAAACAGCAAGCCACTCCTGAGAAGCGCAAACAGCAAGCAACTACAGAGGAGGGCAAAAAGCAAGCCAGCCACTTCTGAAGAGCACAAACAACAAGCAACTACGGAGGAATGAAAACAGCAAGCCAGTACTGAGGAGCAGAAACAGCAAGCCACTACTGTGGAGTGCAAACGACAAGCTACTACTGAGGACCGCAAAAAATTAGCCACTCTTGAGGAGAGCAAACAGCAAGCCATTACTGAGGCGCACAGACAACAAGCCACTAGTGAGGAGTGCAAACAGCAAGCCACTGCTGAGGAATTCAAACAAGTCACTACTGAGGAGCGCAAGCAACTGCAAGTAGCTATAGAGGAGTGAAAACAGCAAGCCACTACTGAGGAGCAAAAACAACAAGCCACTACTGAGGAGCGCAAACAACAAGCAATAACGGTGGAGTGAAAACAGTAAGGCAGCCACTGCTGAGGAGTACAAACAACAAGCAACTACGGAGGAGTAAAAACAGCAAGCCAATACTGATGAGCAAAAATAGCAAGCCATTACTGTGGACAGCAAACAACAAAACTTTGCTGAGGAGCGCAAACAGCAAGCCACTACTGAGGAGCGCAAAAAACAAGCAATAACGGTGGAGTGAAAACAGCAAGCCAGGCACTGCTGAGGAGCACAAGCAACTATGGAGGAGTGAAAACAGCAAGCCAATACTGATGAGCAGAAACTGCAAGCCACTACTGAGTGCAAAAACGAAGCCACTACTGAGGACAGCAAACAACAAGACTTTACTGAGGAGCGCAAACAGCAAGCAACTACAGAGGAATAAAAACAGTAAGCCTTTACTGAGGCGCACAGACAACAAGCCACTAGTGAGGAGTGCAAACAGCAAGCCACTGCTGAGGAATTCAAACAAGTCACTACTGAGGAGCGCAAAAAACAAGCAACTGCAAGTAACTATAGTGGAGTGAAAACAGCAAGCCACTACAGAGGAGTGCAAACAAGCAATAACGGTGTAGTGAAAACAGCAAGCCAGCTGTGACGGACTCAGCTTCTGCTGAGTCCATTTTTTGAGTGGACCCTCTGGGTCGTGGCACCCACCCACCGAGGGCGAGCTGACCTTGAGGTACCACCCCCTATACAGGGAGTGTCAGGGGCAAGACCAAGGGGGTGAGCCACCACGACTGCTGGGACCAGACGGCCGGCTCAGGGGGACACTATGGGAGTGTCTGACGACCAGGGACAAGCAGGAAACAAGACAAGACAAGAGGTAAGTGCAAGGTATCTTCATTAAGATCTTCAGGATCACATTCAGTGCAAACGTGAAAACAAGCAAAACGTGCAAGGTGCGCGCGTGGGCACGCCAAGGTCCATAGCATAGTGCGTGCCAGGTGGCACGCCTAGGTACAGGTAAAGGCACAATGGCATCGGACTCCGGACCGCTGGCAACGATCGACATGATCAATGCATCAGGCTGCGGACATCAGCTCCGGACATCAGGCCCCAGTCATCCAGCTTACGATCTCTGGCAGCGATCGGCAGGTTCCGGGCATCCGGCAGGCAAACCAGGGTTCAGGCAAGGAGGCACGACAGATATCCAGGCATGATGCGTGTTAGGGAACACGCCAAGGTCCAAGGCTAGGTGCGTGTGTAGGGGACACGCCAGGGTTCACAAAACGAGACAGGGTGCTTGTGAAGAGACACACCAAAGCACAAGGTACAAGACAGAGTGCGTGTGTAGAGACACGCCAAGGCACAAGACAGAGCGCGTGTATAGAGACACGCCAAGGCGCAAGGTAACAAAGCAGAGTCCTGCGCATGCAAAGAGATATGCCAGGGTGAGGGTTCAAGGCAGGGTGTGTGCTAGGAGCCACGCCAGGGACAGAGTACGAGAACAGGGTTAGGACCTGTGCGTGCAAGAGGGCACAACAGGATAAATGGCAAAACCTGCGCGTACTATTATAGAAGCACCGGGAGGTATGCCATGGGTAGGCAAGGGCACGGAAAGCACAGTGCGGAAACTAGCCTGGAAACGTGCAAGAGAGCACAATAAGAAAGAGTGTAGCAGCGGAGCGTAGGCGAAGTCCAGAGCCGGGCAAAGGCAGAGCCTTGGGACTAGACATGGAAAGGAGCACCAAAAGTAAGAGAGGAGGAATGGTGCGTGTGCCAGAGAGCACTACAGAGCACCATAGGAGAGAGCGAAGCAGAGCAAGCAAAGACAGAGACCATAGGGAGGAACAAGGCAGAGCATAGCGAAGGCAAGACATGGTAAAAACAGGCAAGGCAGAGAATAACGGAAGGACTACAAGTTCAAGCAGGAGAAGGACGAACATGGCACAACGGACAAACATAAGACAAGGCACAGGACAAGAGATTGTGTACGAGCACGGAGCGTGTGCAGAGACGCACGACAGAGCAGAGTGCAAGGGCACAGAATAGAGGGACCAACCCCACAGACCAAACAGCCATGCAGAGAAGCAACGCAATACTCAAGCCCTGAGCATAGGAAGGGGCGGTCTGATATAGGGCATAGCACCTCCACTTCCGGGACAGGACCAGGGAAGAGCTTCCAGTTCAGGTCCTCTAGGATCACAGAGCACGGTCACATGATCAGGGCTTCAGACCTGCAGAGATGATTGCAGAACCAGACAGTGCAGGATCCTAGGAAAGGTCACATGATCAGGGTTTCTGACATGCAGAGACGATTGCAGAACCGGACAGTGCAAGATCCTAGGAAAGGTCACATGATCAGGGTTTCAGACATGCAGAAACGATTGCAGAACTGGACAGTGCAGGATCCTAGGAAAGGTCATATGATCAGGGTTTCGGACATGCAGAGACGAATGCAGAACCAGCCTATGCTGGAACATAGGAAGGACACATGATCAGGGATTCTAGAGCAGAAACGCAGGCATCCTGCAGCTCAACAGACATGAGGTGAGTGTGCACACTGCTCTAGGAAACATGCAGGATAGCAGACATGAGATGCGCATGCACACCGCTCCAGGGGTCATGAGGCAAAACAGACATGGCGGATATGATAGACATGGCGAGCATGACACCAGCCACTGCTGAGGAGCACAAATGACAAGTAACTACAGAGGAGTGAAAACAGCAAGGCAATACTGATGAGCAAAAACAGCAAGCCATTTCTGAGGACAGCAAACAACAAGACTTTACTGAGGAGCGGAAACAGCAAGCCACTACTGAAGGTTGCAAGAAAAGACTTGTATGGACTGAACAAGACAAGAACTGGACATTAATGGTGTAAATTTTGTATAGTACATCTTACTCCAGTGCTGCCATCATCAAGACAGTCATGTAAAATTGCAGACTTCATGAATTGCCCCTTTGTGCCAGTCTGTCATTTATTATGACATGTTTATTATATTTGTTTTCTAGCTTGCCCAAACAGATTGCTCTATGAATAATCACACATAACATAATCAGCTCCATCATGCATGTTCTCTTCATTTTCATGACTTTAACCTCTGTGAAAAGTGACATTGCATCTATTGCTGGTCACTAACCACAGACTGAGCTCCTCCTGGACAGGATATCAGTAAGAGTATATTAGGCTCCATCTCCTGGTCCCTGTGAGGTACTGAAATGCTGGTAACTGACTACAAGCTGAGCACCTTCTGGACAGGACACCAATCCGATGTGCACCAGGCTCCATTAATGGTCACTGTGAGTACTTCAGTGCTGCTCATCAGAGGGCACATTACATGTGCAGGGCAGTCACCACTAATCTTTTACAGCATATAGTGAATTAATCACCAAAATGTCAGCATTACTTCATTTGTATATTCTGATAACCACACATCAGTCAAGTACATCCTGAGTGAACCCTGCATGTCCTCCCTCCTACGCACAGCTGCATAGATACAGAGGTAGAGAGAAGCTGCAGCTGCATCCCCCTCCTACCCTGCCTTCACTTATACAATTGTGTCAAAGAAGTGTTTGCCCCATCCTGATTTCGTATTCTTTTACATGTTTGTCACAATTAAATGTTTCAGATCACCAAACAAATGCAAATATTAGACAGATATCACAAGTATTCACAAAATACAGCTTATAAATGAAGGTCTTTATTATTAAGGGAAAAAGAAATATAAACCTACAGGGTCCTGTGTGAAAGTGATTCCCACCCACCTTCTCCCTTAAGGCTATGTGTACACGTGCGGAATTGCCGCAGAAATTTCCGCAGCAATTCCGCAATTTCCTGCCGTGGGAAATTCACGGGCAATACGCATGCTGAATTCCCACGAAAAACTAGCATTTTGCAAGCGTAATTAGCTTGCAGAATGCTAGCGTTTTCCAAGCGATCTGCAGCATTGCTTGGAAAACTGATTGACAGGTTGGTCACACTCGTCAAACCTAGTGTTTGACAAGTGTGACCAACTTTTTACTTTTGAGGCTGCCTATGCGGCATCAGTAGTAAAAGATATAATGTTAAAAATAATAAATAAAAATAAAAAAAATCGTGATATTCTCACCTTCTGGCGGCCCTCGCAGCATTCCCAGGCTTCAACGATGCTCCGGGCAAGTCCCGCTCCCAGCAATGCCTTGCGACAATGACCCCAGCATCTCGTGAGACCGCTACGTCATCACAGGTCATTGTCGCAAAGGCATCACTGGGAAAGGGGCCTTGCTTGCCTTGCCGGTGTGGTACTAGCAGGTTATTACTTTTATATTGGCACCTCCCCTAGCCCATCTGTCCATCTCAACGGTCCGTCCCTGAACTCTGTCCCCGGGAACAGTTTCCCCTGGAACCCAGGTGACGGTCCCCTTGGTTCCGGCCCGGACACTCGGCGGGGGCCCTTCTTCCCACACTCCCCCGTCCTGTATGCTCGCCAGTCCTCGGGCGAGGGTTTTAGTAGACTCGGGTTAGTCTTTTGGGGCGACAATCCTTGTCGCCATACGAACTGGTCCTGTTCGTAACGTTCTGGGGGTTTGCCAGCTGTTGCTCGCTCGGAGCGTCGAAGTTCGGGTATGGTGGAGTCTTCTGGGGTGGTGGATGGTGGTGGGATAGTCAATTCTGGTGGGGTGCCCGGGTCCACTGTAGTGTCACTACTGAGGTGACCCGCGGATACGGTTGGGGAGTCCTCTTCATCGTCCAGGTCCCAGACCGTGGGCGGGGATCGGGGACCTGAGGGATTGGTCCGGGTCGCATGGGATCAGTGGACACACAAGGCCGTAACATGTTACGGTGCACAACACGAGTGAGAGGTGCGCCGTTTCCCTCAGATTGTATTTCATACACAGGCCCGTCGGAGCTTATCCGGCGTAACACTCGGTACGGGTTCTTCTCCCACCGTGGCTCTAACTTGTTTTGGGGGCGTTGATCTAATACGAGTACTCAATTCCCAGTCTGGAAGTCAATTGGTGGGGGCAGTGCTACCCCCGGATGTTCTATATCCTGGAGCTTTGTATGGACGATTCGGTGGAGGGTCTGCAGCCGGTGACGGTGGTTTCGGACCCACGAGGATACTCCGGTCCAGGGTTGGGGTTCTTCCGGGTTTAACTCCACTTCCGTGATTCCTTTGCCTTCCCGTCCAAACAGCAATGAGTAGGGGGTGTAACCAGTCACCCGGTGCACCCGGTTATTATATACCCACACCAGCTCGGGGACTTATTCGGGCCAGCGGGCCTTTCGGTCGCTCTCCAGGGTATGCAGCATTTCGATTAGTGTCCGATTGAACCGTTCTCAGGCTCCGTTTCCCTGCGGGTGGTATGGTGTAGTCTGAGACTTATTGATACCATAGAGATAATGTAGCTCTTCCTTGACTCTTCCTAGGAAGCACGCTCCTTGGTCCGAATGTATTCGTTGCGGGCAGCCGTACAGTTGGATAAAGTTTTTACAAATCGCATAGGCGGCCGACTCCGCTATCTGGCCTCGGGTGGGGGTGACCACTGCGAACTTGGTGAAATGATCCACCATAACGAGACAATGTTTGTACCCCTAGTAGGCAGGGCCTATGGTCAGATAGTCCACTGTGAGGAGCTCGAGGGGAGCAGATGTTACAATTGTCTGCACAGGGGCTCGATGCGCGGGAGGTTTAGCGAGCTCGCACGGGCGGCAGGTTCGGCAAACTCCTTCCACAGCAGCGTACAAGCATGGATGGTACACTATCTGCTGCAACCATTGCAAAGTCTTTTGAGCACCAAAGTGAGCCCCCTTTTCGTGGGCTTCCCGAGCCAGCTGGCTGAGTTGAGTTCCGGGCACGATCTCCTGCCATATTGTAGCAGACGTTGTTCGTGACACGGCTTTCCGATATAAAAGTCCCTTTTTGATGACTAGTTTCTCCCACTGGCGCAACATCAGCAACATATCCTGGGTCAAAGTCTGTCTCTGTGAGCCAGTGGGCAACTTGCTGGTGGCCACCCATTGGCGCAGGAGTCCAATTTCTCCATCTTCCTGTTGCTGCTGGATCCACTTGTCGTGTGACTGTTCCAGAATTCCCCCTAAGGGTCCCGGATGAGGCGCTTCTTGCGCGGCGGCTGTAAGCGCGGTGGTGGTGAGGGCAAACAGCGTCTCTTCTCCTTCCAATTCGTCATCTCGGTTGCTCCCTGGGGTGGTGTGTCGGATTCTGGAGAGTGCATCAGCGTGCACGTTTTCGGCCCCTCTTTTGTACATGATCTTGTAGTTGAACTTGACCATCCGAGCCACCCACCATTGCTCCAGGGTGCCCAGTTTGGCATTCTCCAAATGGGCTAGTGGGTTGTTGTCAGTCAGCACCACCACCACGGAGCCTGCCAGGTACTCTGCAAACCGCTCCGTCATTGCCCATACTACCGCGAGGAGCTCGAGCTTGAAGGAGCTGTAATTGTCCGGGTTGCGTTCGGAGTCATGCAGCGACCGGCTACCATAGGTGATCACTTTCTCTCTGCTGTCCTGCACCTGTGACAACACAGCTCCCAGTCCCTGGAAGTTCCCGTCGGTATGCAGGATGAACAGTTGCGTGAAATCCGCATGCCCCAATACCGGGGCTTCTGAGAGTGCAGCTTTGAGATCTTGGAATGCATCCTCTTGCGGTTGCTGCCACTGGACCTTCCGTCCATTCGCCCTGGCTGGAGTCCCCTTCAGCAGGTCCTGCAGGGCTCAGGCTAGGCGTGCAAAATTTCTTCACGAACCGACGGTAGTAGCCGGCCAACCCCAGGTAGGCCCGCACGTCTTTCACAGTCTCGGGTGTAGGCCACCCCTGGATGGCAGCAACCTTTTCCAGGGATGGTCTGACACCCTCCGTCGAGACGGTATGCCCCAGATATTCGATCTGGGTGTGGAACAGGTGGCATTTCTGGTGCTTCACCTTCAACCCGTACTTCTGCTGCCGGCCGAGCACCTGCCCCAACCACAGAAGGTTGTCCTCGAACGTGGCGGAATAGATAATGATGTCATCCAAGTATATTAATGTGGCTTCAAAGTTGAGGTCCCCCAGACACCGCACCATCAACCACTGGAAGGTTCCTGGGGCGTTGGCCAGCCCGAATGGCATCCGATTAAACTCGAACAGTCCCATAGGGAGGATAAATGCCGTCTTGGCTCTGTCTTCCTCCGACATCGGCACCTGCCAGTACCCACTGGCCAGGTCTAGAATCGAAAAGTATGTTGCGTTCCCCAAGGCGGACAGAGACTCTTCTATGCGGGGCAGTGGATATGAGTCCTTGATGGTGCAGGCGTTCAACTTTCGGTAATCCACACAAAACCGCAGGGTACCATCTTTTTTGTGAACCAGCACAATGGGGGCCGCCCAGGGGCTCTGGCTTTCTTGTATGACCCCCTTCCGAAGCATTTGAGCTAATAGGGTTTTCACTTCCTGGTATAGCTGCGGTGGAATTTGCCGATATCGCTCCCGGATGGGGGCCGCTCCTGCCGTGGGGATCCCATGCATGATGGCCGTGGTACATCCAAAGTCATCCTCATGACTGGCGAAGACACAGTAATATTGTCCGAGAAGTGTCTCTACCTGGAGAAGTTGGGCCGGCGCTAGGCCGAAAAGTTCGGCCCGCTTTCTCTCCAGGATGGCTCGATTTTTCTCCTGGAGACCTTTCGAGGGTCCGTATTGTTACTGCCCAAGAATCTTTGGGCTGCACCTTCAACTGGACCGTGGGGTCCGGCAGCATCTCTTCCAGAGGCCTTACTAGTTTGGCCATTTCGGCCCGAGGCTTCAAGGCGATATCTTGGTCTTCCAAGTTGACACAATGCACCAGGACGGTCCCTTCCCGCACCGTGGCCAGGGAGCGGGCCACCAGTATGCCAGGGTGTAAGCGCTCTGAGTAGCATGGCTCCACCTGCACCTCCACGCCCTCCAGTGGCATCGAGGTGCGGATCGGCAGGGCCACCACCGTCTGCCCTGGAGGAAGCACGAGCGGGGGAGCCGCCAGCGCAATGACTTTGCCCAGTGCCTCACCCTCCTGGTACTCCTGGAGCACTCGTGTGTTGTGAACTCATTTTCTGGTCTACCAATTGTGAGTTCTCCTTCCGGGCTCCCTCTGGTGGTAACAGTAGGTAGTGAGGTTGATTTAATTAGTAGAGATCTGCCACCTGATGATGAGGATAACGATTGGATCTCTGGAATCTCAGACTGGATTTAAGACAGCCGACGACCTATTCTGGTGCTGGTGATTCCTTCTGGCTTTTCAGGTCTTGGTATTCAGCTCTGTTCCAGTCATCTCAAGCTATGTGTTTCTGCTAATCTTCACACTTGATTTTGTTGGTCTATTCAGTTTTTTGTGTGGTCAGCCAGCCCCGGCTGGGGCTGTGCTGAATTTCAACTCTTATTTATCTGTATTTGCCAATTTCCTTTTTGTCCCTTATTAGATTGGCCTCTTTTTTGCTCTTTCTCAGAATATTTCAAAGTGCTGATATAGTGGGATGATTCTATGTCATTAGCCATTCAAGTTGATCGGCGTTTACGTGAACGTAAAACTACACGGGAGGCGCTGCCACCTTTTGAACAAACGTCTGAACTTATGCAATGTGATGGGGTTTTGTCTAGGGCGCAACATCAGGAGTTTAGAAGGCGTAATAAGCTATGTTTTTTCTGTGGAGACGCCTCTCTTACTATTTCTGTCTGCCCTAAACGAGAGAAACGTTTTGCACACACATTGCTGTGGGCAGTGTACAACCTAAGTTCCTTTTGGCAATTACTCTGATTTGTTCCTTATCCACGTTTTCCACTAAGGCTTTTGTGGATTCAGGAGCAGCTTTGAATCTGATGGATTTTGACTTTGCTGAACATTGTGGTTTTTCCATGACGCCTCTGCAGATGCCTATTCCTTTGAGGGGTATTGATGCCACTCTTTTGGTGGAGAATAAACCTCAGTTTTGGACCCAGGTGATAATGCGAGTTGCCCCAGACCACCAAGAAAATTGTAAATTTTTGTTGCTGCATAATTTGCATGATACTATTGTTCTGGGTTTTCCCTGGTTGCAAACTCATAATCCGGTTTTGGATTAGAAATCTGGGTCTGTAGTGAGTTGGGGTTGTCAGTGTGTTCTTAGGGACGCTCCTGTTTTCTCCACCTCTCCTCAGTCTCATGATATTCCTGATTATCTGGCCGATTTTTCTGATGTATTTAGTGAGAGTAAGTCTGCATCTTTGCCTCCTCATAGGAGTTATGACTGTGCAATTGAGTTGATGCCTGGGTGTAAATTTCCCAAGGGTCGGCTTTTCAACTTATCAGTACCCGAACATGATGCTATGCGATCCTATATTAAGGAGTCATTGGAGAAGGGTCATATTAGACCATCCTCGTCACCTTTAGGTGCTGGTTTTTTTTTTCGTGGCCAAGAAAGATGGTTCATTAAGACCGTGTATTGATTATCGTTCCCTTAACAAGATGACGGTTAAATATCAGTACCCGTTACCTCTGATGTCTGATTTATTCTCCAGAGTTAAGAGTGCCTGCTGGTTTACTAAGCTTGACCTCAGGGGGGCGTATAATCTTATTCGCATCAAGCACGGGGATGAATGGAAGACGGCGTTTAATACACCAGAGGGACATTTTGAGTACCTGGTGATGCCTTTTGGGCTCATTAATGCCCCTTCTGTCTTCCAGTCCTTTATGAATGATATTTTCCGAGACTTTGTGGATAAGTTTTTGATCATCTATCTGGATGATATTTTGATCTTTTCTAGTGATTGGGATTCTCATGTGGAACATATCCGGACTGTGTTCCGGATTTTGAGGGAGAATTCCTTGTTTGTTAAGGGATCGAAATGCCTCTTTGGTGTACAGAGGATTTCATTTTTGGGATTTATCTTGTCTCCGTCGACTATTGAAATGGACCCGGCCAAGGTACAGGCCATTTATGATTGGGTTCATCCTACTTCTTTGAAGGCTCTCCAGAAGTTTTTGGGTTTTGCTAATTTCTATCGTAAATTTATAAGTAATTTTTTTGGTATTGTTAAACCACTGACTGATCTGACCAAGAAGGGCGCTGATGTGCTGAATTGGTCTCCTGAGGCTGTCTCAGCATTTCAGGAGCTTAAGCGGAGATTTACTTCAGCTCCAGTTTTACGGTAACCTGATATCTCACTTCCATTTCAGGTGGAGGTAGATGCTTCTGAGATTGGTGCAGGAGCTGTTTTGTTCCAAAAAGATCCTGTGACTTCTAAGATGAATCCCTGTGCCTTCTTTTCTCGAAATTTCTCCCCATCTGAATGCAACTATGACATGGGGAATCGGGAGTGGAGACATTGGTTGGAGGGAGCTAGACATCAAGTTGTGGTCCTCACTGATCACAAGAATTTGATTTATCTGGAGTCGGCCAAACGCTTGAATCCTAGACAGGCTAGATGGGCCTTGTTTTTCATGCGTTTAAATTTTGTGGTCTCTTTTCTTCCGGGCACTAAGAATATTAAGGCAGACGCCCTTTCTAGGCGTTTCTTTGCTGATTCTCTTAATGTGACCGAGCCTACTACCATCCTAGGTGAGGGGGTAGTTCTTTCTGCCATTTCGCCCGATTTGAGACGTGCCCTGGAGGAATTTCAGGAGGATAAACCTGAGCCTTGCCCTAAGGGAAAATTGTATGTTCCTGACCAGTGGAGAAAGAGAGTGATGTCTGAAGTTCATTGCTCCGCATTGGCTGGTCATCCAGGTATTTTTGGTACCAGAGATTTGGTGAGTCTGTCTTTTTGGTGGCCTGCCTTATCTCGTGATGTCAGGAATTTTGTACAGTCCTGTGGGACTTGTTCTCGGTCTAAACCCTGTTCTCGTTCTAGTGGGTTGCTGATGCCCCTGCCGGTGCCCAAGAGGCCATGGACCCATATCTCAATGGATTTTATTTCTGATCTTCCTGTCTCTCAGAGAATGACTGTTATCTGGGTGATTTGTGATAGATTTTCGAAGATGGTCCATCTTGTACCACTCCCAAAGTTGCCATCTTCCACTGAGTTGGTGCCCTTGTTTTTTCAACAGGTGGTTCGGTTACATGGGATTCCTGAGAACATTGTGTCGGACAGAGGAGTCCAGTTTGTTTCCAGATTCTGGAAAACCTTTTGTTCCAATCTGGGAATTCAGTTATCCTTCTCCTCCGCATTTCATCCCCAGACCAATGGGCAGACTGAGAGAACAAACCAGACCTTGGAGTCTTATTTAAGATGTTTTATATCTGCTGATCAGGATGATTGGGTCTCATTTTTGCCCTTGGCCAAATTTGCGCTGACAATAGAGCTAGTTCTGCCACTTTGATGTCACCCTTTTTCTGTAATTTTGGGTTTCATCCTCGATTCTCTTCAGGGCAAGTGGAATCTTCGTCCTGCCCAGGTGTGGACACTGTGGTTGAGAGAATGCAGCAGATATGGGACCAAGTGGTGGATAAGTTGTCACTGTTTTCTCAGGAAAAGGCCCAGCGATTTTCCAACCGACCGGTTTAAAGTGGGTGATATGGTTTGGTTTTCATCTAATAATACCTCTATGAAGGTTGCATCTCCAAAATTTAAGCCAAGACTTATTGGACCTTATAAGATTTTGGAGATTCTTAATCCTGTTTCTTTTCGATTGGCTCTTCCAGTTACGTTCAAGATCCATAACGTATTTCATAAATCACTGTTGAAGAGGTTTGTTGAGCCAGTAGTTCCTATGGCAGCACCTCCTGACCCTGTATTGTTTAAAGGCAATGTGGAATATGAGGTAGAGAAAATATTGGATTCTTGTTTGTTTAGACGAAGACTCCAGTATTTGGTCAAATGGAAGGGTTATGGCCAGGAGGATAATTCTTGGGTCTCTGCCTCTGATATTCATGCCAATAGATTGGTTCATGCTTTTCACCGGGCCCATCCTGATCGGCCTGGTGGAGTGGATGAGGGTTCGGTGACCCCTTCTCAAGGGGGGGTACTGTTGTGAACTCATTTCCTGGTCTACCAGTTGTGAGTTCTCCTTCCGGGCTCCCTCTGGTGGTAACAGGAGGTAGTGAGGTTGATTTAATTAGTAGAGATCTGCCACCTGATGATGAGGATAACGATTAGATCTCTGGAATCTCAGACTGGATTTAAGACAGCCGACGCCCTATTCTGGTGCTGGTGATTCCTTCTGGCTTTTCAGGTCTTGGTTTTCAGCTCTGTTCCAGTCTACTCTCAAGCTAAGTGTTTCTGCTAATGTTCACACTTGATTTTGTTGGTCTATTCAGTTTTTTGTGTGGTCATCCAGCCCCAGCTGGGCAGTGCTGAATTTCCACTCTTATTTATCTGTATTTGCCAATTTGCTTTTTGTCCCTTATTAGATTGGCCTCCTTTTTGCTCTGTCTCAGAATATTTCAGAGTGCTGATATAGTGGGTGAAGTCTAGTGACTTCAGGGTTAATTTTGTTATCAGAAGTGTTGGACATTATTTTTGTAGGGTTTTTTGGGCAGATTGCAGACAGTGTCTTTCCTTTCCTGTCCTTTCTAGATAGTTTGGGCCCCATCGTTTGCTCAGCCTATTTTCCTGCCTGTGTTTGTGTTTTCATCTTGTTTCACCGTGAATACATGTGTGGGGGCTGTCTATTCCTTTGGGGTCTGTTCTGGGGTAGTTAGTTTTCCCTGTTGTGAGTTCATTTTTACCTTCAACATTGAGGTCTGATGAACTCCCTCCTCTAGTGAAGGAAGGAAGTGAGACTGATTAACAAACACCTGGGCAGCTAGATGATGACTGGGTGGCTGGAATTGAGGACTGGATATAAGGCTGCCGACGCCCTTCTTCCTGGCTGGTGATTTTCCTGCTGGATTCTTTGAGACCATTCTGATTCCTGCGTCTCAAAGCTAAGTTTTTCTGCTCTGCTTTGTACTCTTCAGTTTTGTTTTTGTTTTGCCTTGTTTTTTGGGAGTTCTGCCATCCCCGGCCGGGGGTGTGCTGAATTCCATTTTTGTCTCTGATCTGTTGATCTTTTGCTCTGTCTTCAGAATATACCTGAGTGCTGATATAGTCTTTTGAAGCCTAGCGACTTCAGGGCCTGTTTTTCCTATCAGTCGGTTGGCTCATTTTGATAGGGTTTTTGTGGATGGCAGACAGCAGCTTTCCTATCCTGTCCTATGTAGTTAGCTTGGGCCCCATCATTTGCTCAACCTATCTTTCTATCTGTGTTAGTGTTTTCATCTTGCTTCACCGTCATTATATGTTGGGGGCTGCCTATTGCTTTGGGGTCTGCTCTGGGGCAGTTTAGTTTTTCCCCTTTCTGTCTTTAGGCTATGTAGTTCTCCGGCTGTGATCGAGGGGTCTAGGACTTAGCTGGTATTTTTATTTTTCCTCCTTCGTTGACTCATCATAACAGAATCACCAGCCATACCGCAGATCCTAGGGTACTCAATAGCAGGAGAGAATTGTAAAAAAAAAAAAAAAAAAAGAAAGGAAAAAAAAAGTGTCAGAATTTTTTTTTTTTGTGTGCATATTTTTTCCTCTATATCTCTGAGGCCGTAGGGGGAATTTTTCTCTCAATGGAGATGAAGCAATTGTCTGATCGTGTGGAGCAGCTCGCTGCTGAAGTGCGAGGAATTTCCGCCTATCTTGCTCATTCACATGCTGATGAACCAAAGATTCCTACTCCTGATGTGTTTTTTGGGGATCGGTCTAAATTCTTGAATTTCAAGAATAATTGTAAATTATTTCTTGCCTTGAAGCCTAACTCGTCGGGGAACTCCACGCAGCAGGTTAAAATTGTCATCTCTTTGCTGCGCGGCGATCCCAAGGATTGGGCGTTTTCTTTGAAACCTGATGATCCTATTCTGAATAATGTGAACGCATTTTCAAGCCTTGGGGTTGTTGTATGATGAACCTAATGCTATTGATCATGCTGAAAAGACCCTGTTGGCATTAAGCCAGGGTCGGGATTCGGCAGAGTTGTACTGTCAAAAATTCCGAAAGTGGGCGGTCCTTACTACCTGGAATGATGGTGCCTTGGCTGCCCTCTTTCGAAAGGGTTTGTCAGAAACTGTAAAAGATACTATGGTGGGATTTCCTGTTCCCTCTGGTCTTGACGATTCTATGTCATTAGCCATTCAGGTGGATCGGCGTTTACGTGAATGCAAAACTACACGAGAGATGTTGCCACCTGTTGAACAAATGTCAGAACCTATGCAATGTGATAGAGTTTTGTCTAGGGCGCAACGTCAGGAGTTCAGAAGGCTTAATAAGCTGTGTTTTTTTTGTGGAGATTAGAGTTGAGCGACTTTTGCTTTTTTAGGGTCGCGTTTCGTTTCGTGAAACCCGACTTTTCCAAAAGTCGGGTCGAGCAAGATCGTCCGATTATAGGGAAAAGTCGGGGTCGTCCCGAAACACGAAACCCAATGTAAGTCAATGGGGAATAAAAGTCGGCAGTGAGAGGAGGACAGGAAACACACCTACAGTGCTCATTTGAATGCCAAAAGCATCAATTCTTCTTACTTAAGCTTGTCAACCTTAATTAACTTCATAATACAAGTTACGCACTGAAAAATGGGGGTTATTTGGCTAAATTTGTGGGGGGGGAGGGCTGGCTGCAGGTTTTCATGTGCCCTGGGTGAAAGAGCGCCCCTTTAACACATACCACAACTCATCATGCTCCGATACGGCAGAGAAATAGCGGTATAGTACAATGAAAAATACCTCACTTTTTACATCTCATGACGAGGCCCATCTATTTCTCCATACAAAATCATTGGTCCCATATAATGTTTGAAACAGTATATGATGAGCTCCACATAATGCTACAGTATATGTTGGTCCCCATGGATGAAGCTCCACTGTCTTATGGGCCCAAATAATGCTCCAAACATAATGGGCCCCATTTCTACTGCTCTAGTGTATAATGGGCCCTGTAAATGCTGCTCCAGTGTCTGATGTCCACCTTTGGAATGTTCCAGTGTATGGTGGGCCCCATCTATCATTCTCCAGAGTATAGTGCTCCCCAAAAATTGCTGTCCCAAAATAGAAAACAACCAAATTAGTCTCCTCGCTATGGAATCCCTGTACTTGTCTTGACAGGTGCTGTAGCTTGCTTAACAGCTCGCCAGCCGTTATCACGCCCAGTATGGATTGCACGTGATTGCACAAAGGTTAGAAAGGGTACCGTATCCCTGGATAACATGTATGGATAGCGTACACATTCAAAATATATGTCTATACAGCATGAGGCAGGCTCAGACTGTGTTAGGCCCAGTATGGATTGCACGTCATTGCACAAAGGTTAGAAGGGGTACCGTATCCCCGGATAACATGTATGGATAGCGTACACATTCAAAATATATGTCTATACAGCATGAGGCAGGCTCAGACGGTGTTAGGCCCAGTATGGATTGCACGTCATTGCACAAAGGTTAGAAGGGGTACCGTATCCCCGGATAACATGTATGGATAGCGTACACATTCAAAATATATGTCTATACAGCATGAGGCAGGCTCAGACGGTGTTAGGCCCAGTATGGATTGCACGTCATTGCACAAAGGTTAGAAGGGGTACCGTATCCCTGGATAACATGTATGGATAGCGTACACATTCAAAATATATGTCTATACAGCATGAGGCAGGCTCAGACGGTGTTAGGCCCAGTATGGATTGCATGTGATTGCACAAAGGTTAGAAGGGGTACCGTATCCCCGGATAACATGTATGGATAGCGTACACATTCAAAATATATGTCTATACAGCATGAGGCAGGCTCAGACGGTGTTAGGCCCAGTATGGATTGCATGTGATTGCACAAAGGTTAGAAGGGGTACCGTATCCCCGGATAACATGTATGGATAGCGTACACATTCAAAATATATGTCTATACAGCATGAGGCAGGCTCAGACGGTGTTAGGCCCAGTATGGATTGCACGTCATTGCACAAAGGTTAGAAGGGGTACCGTATCCCCGGATAACATGTATGGATAGCGTACACATTCAAAATATATGTCTATACAGCATGAGGCAGGCTCAGACGGTGTTAGGCCCAGTATGGATTGCACGTCATTGCACAAAGGTTAGAAGGGGTACCGTATCCCCGGATAACATGTATGGATAGCGTACTCATTCAAAATATATGTCTATACAGCATGAGGCAGGCTCAGACGGTGTTAGGCCCAGTATGGATTGCACGTCATTGCACAAAGGTTAGAAGGGGTACCGTATCCCTGGATAACATGTATGGATAGCGTACACATTCAAAATATATGTCTATACAGCATGAGGCAGGCTCAGACGGTGTTAGGCCCAGTATGGATTGCACGTGATTGCACAAAGGTTAGAAGGGGTACCGTATCCCCGGATAACATGTATGGATAGCGTACACATTCAAAATATATGTCTATACAGCATGAGGCAGGCTCAAACGGTGTTAGGCCCAGTATGGATTGCACGTCATTGCACAAAGGTTAGTAGGGGTACCGTATCCCCGGATAACATGTATGGATAGCGTACACATTCAAAATATATGTCTATACAGCATGAGGCAGGCTCAGACGGTGTTAGGCCCAGTATGGATTGCACGTCATTGCACAAAGGTTAGAAGGGGTACCGTATCCCCGGATAACATGTATGGATAGCGTACACATTCAAAATATATGTCTATACAGCATGAGGCAGGCTCAGACGGTGTTAGGCCCAGTATGGATTGCACGTCATTGCACAAAGGTTAGAAGGGGTACCGTATCCCCGGATAACATGTATGGATAGCGTACACATTCAAAATATATGTCTATACAGCATGAGGCAGGCTCAGACGGTGTTAGGCCCAGTATGGATTGCACGTCATTGCACAAAGGTTAGAAGGGGTACCGTATCCCCGGATAACATGTATGGATAGCGTACACATTCAAAATATATGTCTATACAGCATGAGGCAGGCTCAGACGGTGTTAGGCCCAGTATGGATTGCACGTCATTGCACAAAGGTTAGAAGGGGTACCGTATCCCCGGATAACATGTATGGATAGCGTACACATTCAAAATATATGTCTATACAGCATGAGGCAGGCTCAGACGGTGTTAGGCCCAGTATGGATTGCACGTGATTGCACAAAGGTTAGAAGGGGTACCGTATCCCCAGATAACATGTATGGATAGCGTACACATTCAAAATATATGTCTATACAGCATGAGGCAGGCTCAGACGGTGTTAGGCCCAGTATGGATTGCACGTCATTGCACAAAGGTTAGAAGGGGTACCGTATCCCCAGATAACATGTATGGATAGCGTACACATTCAAAATATATGTCTATACAGCATGAGGCAGGCTCAGACGGTGTTAGGCCCAGTATGGATTGCACGTCATTGCACAAAAGGTTAGAAGGGGTACCGTATCCCCGGATAACATGTATGGATAGCGTACACATTCAAAATATATGTCTATACAGCATGAGGCAGGCTCAGACGGTGTTAGGCCCAGTATGGATTGCACGTCATTGCACAAAGGTTAGAAGGGGTACCGTATCCCCGGATAACATGTATGGATAGCGTACACATTCAAAATATATGTCTATACAGCATGAGGCAGGCTCAGACGGTGTTAGGCCCAGTATGGATTGCACGTCATTGCACAAAGGTTAGAAGGGGTACCGTATCCCCGGATAACATGTATGGATAGCGTACACATTCAAAATATATGTCTATACAGCATGAGGCAGGCTCAGACGGTGTTAGGCCCAGTATGGATTGCACGTCATTGCACAAAGGTTAGAAGGGGTACCGTATCCCCAGATAACATGTATGGATAGCGTACACATTCAAAATATATGTCTATACAGCATGAGGCAGGCTCAGACGGTGTTGGGCCCAGTATGGATTGCACGTCATTGCACAAAGGTTAGAAGGGGTACCGTATCCCCGGATAACATGTATGGATAGCGTACACATTCAAAATATATGTCTGTACAGCATGAGGCAGGCTCAGACGGTGTTAGGCCCAGTATGGATTGCACGTCATTGCACAAAGGTTAGAAGGGGTACCGTATCCCCGGATAACATGTATGGATAGCGTACACATTCAAAATATATGTCTATACAGCATGAGGCAGGCTCAGACGGTGTTAGGCCCAGTATGGATTGCACGTGATTGCACAAAGGTTAGAAGGGGTACCGTATCCCCGGATAACATGTATGGATAGCGTACACATTCAAAATATATGTCTATACAGCATGAGGCAGGCTCAGACGGTGTTAGGCCCAGTATGGATTGCACGTCATTGCACAAAGGTTAGAAGGGGTACCGTATCCCCGGATAACATGTATGGATAGCGTACACATTCAAAATATATGTCTATACAGCATGAGGCAGGCTCAGACGGTGTTAGGCCCAGTATGGATTGCACGTCATTGCACAAAGGTTAGAAGGGGTACCGTATCCCCGGATAACATGTATGGATAGCGTACACATTCAAAATATATGTCTATACAGCATGAGGCAGGCTCAGACGGTGTTAGGCCCAGTATGGATTGCACGTCATTGCACAAAGGTTAGAAAGGGTACCGTATCCCCGGATAACATGTATGGATAGCGTACACATTCAAAATATATGTCTCAGGAGGCAGGCTCAGACGGTGTCAGGCACAGTATGGATTTGACGGCCCAGATTACACAGCGGAGGAGCAGGGAGAGGTAAAGATTGCAAATGCTGGGGCCCTGGCCAAGCAAGGGGGGCCCACTCGTGGGCGTCGGTACTGGCACTGGGCCCCTCATAGTACAGCGGTGTGTCTGACGGCGGGTGTGCACCACCACCGTCAGAGACACTTGATTGCACTATGAGGGACCCTGTGCCAGTGCCCGCGCCCAAGAGTCGGCCTACCCACCTGTCCAGGGCAACGGCACTCGCACGGTGTCGTGCGCTAGGTGGTGACCCCGGCCATGGGGGGGGAGGCAGCACAGTTAGGGAGTTTTAGAAAGTGGCATATGTTGATGTTGGACATTCAACTGATGCAAAAGGCGAAATAGGTGAAGTACCAGGAAGAGGTGGACCAAAGCAAGCCATTTTTCTGTCACCCTATGTGTCATCAGGGGAAGGTGGGACAAAATCCTTGGAAACCCATGCGTGGTTCATTTTAATGAAGGTTAGATCATCCACATTTTGGGTTGACAGACGGGTCCTTTTTTCTGTCAGGATTGATCCAGCTGCACTGAAGACTCTTTCCGATAGCACACTTGCAGCTGGGCAAGCGAGCTCCTGTAAGGCATATTGGGCCAATTCAGGCCAGGTGTCCAGTTTAGCGGCCCAATAGTCAAAGGGGAATGACCTGTGTGGGAGAACATCGATATGGGAGGAAAAGTAGTTTGTAACCATAGTTGACAACTGCTGTCTCCTGTCACTTTCCATCGATGCAGTATTACCAGTTGTGTGAGCGGTATTTGAAAAATCAGTCCACAACATTGTCATGAAACCCCTGTCTCCAACGCCACTTCTGCTGTGTGCACCACGAACACCTCTGCCAAGCTGCCCCCGGCCCGTACGGCTCGTGTGAGAACCATCACCGCTGCTGTGTGCTGGGAATGCCTCAAGCAACCGATTTACCAGAGTTGCTTGTTTATTAGCCAATATTAGGTCAAGGTTCTCCTGTGGCATGATGTTTTGTAATTTGCCTTTATAGCGTGGATCCAGGATGCTGGCCAACCAGTAGTCGTCATCGTTCATCATTTTGGCAATGCGGGGGTCCCTTTTTAGGATCCGCAAGGCATAATCTGACATGTGGGCCAATGTTCCCGGTGTCAATGATGCACTGCGAGTGCTGGGTGGAGGAGCACTTTCTGGCAAATCCACATCCCTCCAGTCACGCACAAACCCTGTACCAGACCTTGCCACGCCAACATTTTCACTTGCCCCACGAGATGCATCCTCCTCCCCTAAGTAATCATCCCCATCATCCTCCTCCTCCTCCTCCTCTTCTTCCTCCACCTCGTCCAGGAGAGGTCCCTGAGCAGACAATGGCTGAATGTCATCAAGGATTCCCTCCTCCTCATCAACATTGGCTGCAGACGCCTGCTCCTTAAGGTGCGTCAAAGTTTGCATGAGCAGACGCATAAGTGGGATGCTCATGCTTAGGATGGCGTCGTCTGCGCTTACCAGCCGTGTGCATTCCTCAAAACACTGAAGGACTTTACAAAGGTCTTTCAGCTTCGACCACTGCACACCTGTCAACTCCATGTCTGCTCTCAAAGTGCCTGGCCGTGTATCCTCCCACAAATGCATTATGGCCTGCCTCTGCTCGCACAGCCGCTCCACCATGTGCAGGGTGGAGTTCCACCTTGTTGCAATGTTGATAATGAGGCGGTGGTTGGGAAGGTGGAGCAATCGTTGCAGCTTCTGCATACGAACGGAGTGTACAGGCGACCGGCGGATGTGCGCGCACAGTCTTCGCACCTTCTGGAGCAGGGCTGTTAACTCCGGATAATTTTTGAGGAAGCACTGCACCACCAGGTTCAAGGTGTGAGCCAAGCAAGGTATGTGGCTGAGTTTTGAAAGGGCTATGGCTGCCACAAAATTACGGCCGTTATCACTAACTACCTTGCCTGCCTCAAGATGTACACTGCCCAGCCATGACTCAGTTTGTCGCTTCAAGTACTCGGCCAGCACCTCGGCGGTGTGTCTGTCGCCCAAACACATCATCTGCAACACAGCCTGCTGACGCTTTCCACTAGCTGCTCGATAGGGGGACACATCGTGTGCAACAGTGGCAGCTGCAGATGGAGTGCTCGTACGACTGCGCTCTGTGGACGAGCTGTCGCTTCTGGAGGAGGAGGAGGAGGAGGAGGGTCGAACGCCTACAGCCAACTGTTTCCTATACCGTGGGCTAGGCAGCACTGTCCCACCACCGCTGTCCCCTGTGGACTATGCATCCACCACATTAACCCAGTGCGCAGTGATGGACACGTAACGGCCCTGGCCATGCCGACTGGACCATGCATCAGTTGTGAGGTGCACCTTTCCGCTCACTGACTGCTTGAGTGCATGGACAATGCGGTCTTTCACATGATGGTGGAGGGCTGGGATGGCTTTGCGAGAGAAGAAGTGGCGACTGGGTAGGTCATAGCGTGGTACTGCATAGGCCATGAGTTCGCGGAAAGCTGTGCTTTCCACCAACCGAAAGGGCATCATCTCAAACGAGATTAGTTTGGCAATGTGGGCGTTCAAACCCAGTGTACGCGGATGAGAGACTGAGTACTTTCTTGACCTACTCATAGTGTCTGGGAGGGTGAGCTGGACTTGAGAGCTGCATATGGTGGAAGTAGCGGTGGACAGGGCGGACTGAGAGAGGGTTGATGATGGTGTTCTTTCTGATGGCCTAGAATCAGTCTTTCGTTGATATAACAGTGGGATTCCCTGACTGCTGTGGCCTTGCAACGACACCTCAACATTTGCTGCTGTGCTAACCGGTGGGCTTACAGTGGGGGAAACAATGTAGCGTTGCTGACTACCTTCGTTGTGATCAGTTGCACATGTGGCACTTGAGGTTTGGTGTTGTGTCCACGCTTGCAAGTGCATGCTGGTTAAATGTCTAAGCATGCAACTGGTATTCAAATTTTTCAGATTTTTCCCTCGGCTAAAGGTCTTTGCGCACTTCTTACAGATAACCTTGGCCTGATCATGAGGATTTTGTTCAAAAAAGTGCCACACTGCACTCTTCCTACTTTGGCAGACATTTTGCGGCCTAGCACGCTGTGATCTTTTGACCCTCTGGACAAGCTGTCCAGCAACTCTTTTGATGTTTGGAACCTGTCTTTGGAGTGCTCCGGGCCTGCCAGATAACAGCTGTTACGATGTCGATGTCTGCTGTGGATGCTCCTCATCTGAGCTATTGGAAGCAGCACCCTCTTCCCCCAATGGATGCCAATCTGGGTCAACAACTGGGTCATCCATCACCTCCTCTTCTATGTCATGTGCACCTTTCTCTGTGTCACCGTGTATGGTGGTATAGTGTGCGGGAAGGGGCACCTGAGTCTCATCAGGGTCAAAATCTGGCTCTGTACACTGCGAGGACAATGTAGTGCTCTGAGTGAATGTACCAGCAGAATCATCCATCAGCGGCTGTGCATCAGTGCACTCCATGTCAGATTCATCTTGGCCTGGGTAATTCACCATTTGACTTGATAATCCAGGCATGGTATGTGAAAACAGCTCCATGGAGCAATCAGTAGTATGGCCTGCGTCATCCTTCAATCTTGGTTGGGGTGAAGGACACAAGGAAAGGTGTGGTTCATGAACATGAGCCTCCAATGACGACTCAGTGCTTTTACTTTTTACAACTGAAGAAGAGGAGGTGATAGAGCTGGAGGCTGAGTCAGCAATGTAAGACAAAACTTTTTCCTGATGCTCTGCCTTTAAAAGCGGTTTGCCAACTCCTAGAAAACTAAGCGTTCGAGGCCTTATGTAGCCAGACGATGACGCAGGGTCAGCACCTCCTGCATTCGGTCCTATTTTGCTCTTGCCACTACCATCAGATCCACCACCAACACCATCATTACCAGCTGCCAACCCCCGCCCAATTCCACGGCCTCTTCCACCAGCCTTCCTCATTTTTGGTAGAAATGTAGACAAAATCCAACAAACTATATAGTAATGTAAAACAAGGTACAAGGTGTCTATAGGACAGGGGAGTTTTAGAATTTCTGCACACACTTGTGGACACTGGACACTTGTGGATTGTGTGCGGCCCACTGATATCTGAGCGCTATGTGACACGTTCGATGGCACAGCTGCCTGTGATCAAAGTGACGAGAGGATAATGGAGATTTTGAATCTTTGCGTACACTTTTGGACACTGGACACTTGTGGATTGTGTGCGGCCCACTGATATCTGAGCGCTATGTGACACGCTCGATGGCACAGCTGCCTGTGACCAAAGTGACGAGAGGATAATGGAGATTTTGAATCTCTGCGTACACTTGTGGACAGTGGACACTTGTGGATTGTGTGCGGCCCACTGATATCTGAGCGCTATGTGACACGCTCGATGGCACAGCTGCCTGTGACCAAAGTGACGAGGATAATGGAGATTTTGAATCTCTGCGTACACTTTTGGACACTGGACACTTGTGGATTGTGTGCGGCCCACTGATATCTGAGCGCTATGTGACACGCTCGATGGCACAGCTGCCTGTGACCAAAGTGACGAGAGGATAATGGAGATTTTGAATCTCTGCGTACACTTTTGGACACTGGACACTTGTGGATTGTGTGCGGCCCACTGATATCTGAGCGCTATGTGACACGCTCGATGGCACAGCTGCCTGTGACCAAAGTGACGAGAGGATAATGGAGATTTTGAATCTCTGCGTATACTTTTGGACAGTGGACACTTGAGGATTGTGTGCGGCCCACTGATATCTGAGCGCTATGTGACACGCTCGATGGCACAGCTGCCTGTGACCAAAGTGACGAGAGGATAATGGAGATTTTGAATCTCTGCGTACACTTGTGGACAGTGGACACTTGTGGATTGTGTGCGGCCCACTGATATCTGAGCGCTATGTGACACGCTCGATGGCACAGCTGCCTGTGACCAAAGTGACGAGAGGATAATGGAGATTTTGAATCTCTGCGTACACTTGTGGACAGTGGACACTTGTGGATTGTGTGCGGCCCACTGATATCTGAGCGCTATGTGACACGCTCGATGGCACAGCTGCCTGTGACCAAAGTGACGAGAGGATAATGGAGATTTTGAATCTCTGCGTACACTTTTGGACACTGGACACTTGTGGATTGTGTGCGGCCCACTGATATCTGAGCGCTATGTGACACGCTCGATGGCACAGCTGCCTGTGACCAACGTGACGAGAGGATAATGGAGATTTTGAATCTCTGCGTACACTTTTGGACACTGGACACTTGTGGATTGTGTGCGGCCCACTGATATCTGAGCGCTATGTGACACGCTCGATGGCACAGCTGCCTGTGACCAAAGTGACGAGAGGATAATGGAGATTTTGTATCTCTGCGTACACTTGTGGACAGTGGACACTTGTGGATTGTGTGCGGCCCACTGATATCTGAGCGCTATGTGACACGCTCGATGGCACAGCTGCCTGTGACCAAAGTGACGAGAGGATAATGGAGATTTTGAATCTCTGCGTACACTTTTGGACACTGGACACTTGTGGATTGTGTGCGGCCCACTGATATCTGAGCGCTATGTGACACGCTCGATGGCACAGCTGCCTGTGACCAAAGTGACGAGAGGATAATGGAGATTTTGAATCTCTGCGTACACTTGTGGACAGTGGACACTTGTGGATTGTGTGCGGTCCACTGATATCTGAGCGCTATGTGACACGCTCGATGGCACAGCTGCCTGTGACCAAAGTGACGAGAGGATAAGGGAGATTGGATTGCTTTTAAAAAAGCAGTTTGCGGAGCAGTGGGTAAACAGCAATGCCAGCGCATCAGGAAGCCTTAAAAGGCAGCCCAACAACCAACACCACTGATACACCACAATATAACCTCCCCTTGCACTGCACACACAGTGACTTGTGTGTTGTGCAGGCCAAATCGCTAGCAGCAGAAGCAGTTTTTTTGTCTTCTTCCCTGCCTAACGCTCTCCCTACAGAATCAGCAGCAACCTCTCCCTATACTAAGATCGGCAGAAGTAAGATGGCGGTCGGCGTGCACGCCCTTTTATACCCCCTGTGACGCCCACCAAAGCAAGCCAATCACTTGCATGCCCTTCTGAAAGATGGTGGTGACCCGTGCCTATGTCATCACGTTGCCCACAGTGTCCGTGGATCCTGATTGGCTGAAAAAGAGCGCAAAACAAACTTTTGAAACGCGACTTTGGCGCGTAAGTCGCCGACCTCGTGGCCGACCTCATCCTAGGGTCGGGTTTCGTTTCATGAAACCCGACTTTGCCAAAAGTCGGCGACTTTTGAATTTTTTTCGACCCGTTTCGCTCAACTCTAGTGGAGATGCCTCGCATATTATTTCTGTCTGCCCTAAACGAGAGAAACATTGTGCACACACGTTTTCTGTGGGTGGTGTTCAACCTAAGTTTCTTCTGGCAATTACTCTGATCTGCTCCCTGTCCACATTTTCCGCCAAGGCTTTTGTGGATTCAGGAGCAGCTCTGAACCTGATGGACTTGGATTTTGCTAAACGTTGTGGATTTCCTATGACACCTCTGCGGACGCCTATCCCTTTGAGGGGTATTGATGCTACTCCTTTGGCGAAGAATAAACCTCAGTTTTGGACCCAGGTGGTAATGCGGGTCGCCCCAGACCATCAAGAAAATTGCAGATTTTTAGTGTTGCATAATTTGCATGATACCATTGTTCTGGGGTTTCCCTGGTTGCAAATCCATAATCCCGTTCTGGATTGGAAATCTTTGTCTGTGGTGAGTTGGGGTTGTCGATGTGCCCTTAGTGATGCTCCTGTTTTCTCCACCTCTCCTCAGTCACATGATGTTCCTGACTATTTGGCTGACTTTTATGATGTATTTAGTGAGAATGAGTCTGCGTCTTTGCCTCCTCATAGGAGTTATGACTGTGCAATTGAGCTGAACCCGGGGTGTAAATTCCCCAAGGGTCGGCTTTTCAATTTATCTGTACCCGAGCACGAGGCTATGCGATCCTATATTAAGGAGGCATTGGAGAAGGGTCATATTAGACCATCCTCTTCACCCTTAGGTGCTGTTTTTTTTTTCGTGGCTAAAAAGGATGGTTCATTAAGGCCTTGTATTGACTATCGTGCCCTCAACAAAATTACTGTTAAATATCAGTATCCGTTACCCCTGATTTCTGATCTATTCTCCAGAGTTAAAGGTGCTTGCTGGTTTACCAAGCTTGACCTCAGGGGGGCATATAATCTTATTCGCATTAAGCATGGGGATGAATGGAAGACAGCGTTTAATACTCCGGAGGGACATTTTGAGTACCTGGTGATGCCTTTTGGGCTCACTAATGCCCCTTCTGTCTTTCAGTGCTTCATTAACGATATATTCCGAGACTTTGTGGATAAATTTTTGATTATCTATCTGGATGATATTTTGATCTTCTCCAAGAATTGGGACTCTCATGTGGAACATGTTCGGACTGTGTTCCGGATTTTGAGGGAGAATTCCCTGTATGTCAAGGGATCGAAATGCCTTTTTGGGGTACAGAGGATTTCATTTTTGGGATTTATTTTGTCTCCGTCAGCTATTGAAATGGACCCGGCCAAGGTACAGGCCATTTATGATTGGGTTCAGCCCACTTCTTTGAAGGCCTTCCAGAAGTTTTTGGGTTTTGCTAATTTTTATCGGAAATTTATAGCTAATTTTTCTGGTATTGCCAAGCCATTGACGGATTTGACTAGCAAGGGTGCTGATGTGCTGAATTGGTCTCCGGAGGCTGTTTCTTCCTTTCAGGAGCTGAAGCGAAGATTCACTTCTGCTCCGGTTTTGCGGCAACCTGATGTCTCACTCCCGTTTCAGGTGGAGGTGGATGCTTCTGAGATTGGTGCAGGAGTGGTGTTGTCCCAAAAAGATCCTGCGACATCTAAAATGAATCCTTGTGCTTTCTTTTCCCGAAAGTTCTCCCCATCCGAACGTAACTATGATGTGGGGAATCGGGAACTGTTGGCCATGAAATGGGCATTTTGAGGAGTGGAGACATTGGTTGGAGGGAGCCAAACACCAAGTCGTGGTCCTTACTGACCACAAGAATTTGATTTACCTGGAGTCGGCCAAGCGCTTGAATCCTAGACAGGCTAGGTGGGCCTTGTTTTTCACACGTTTTGATTTTGTGGTCTCTTTTCTTCCGGGCACTAAGAATGTCAAGGCAGACGTCCTCTCTAGGAGTTTCCTTGCTGATTCTCCTGTTGTGACTAAGCCTGCTACCATCTTAGGCGAGGGGGTAGTTCTTTCTGCCATCTCGCCCGATTTGAGACGTGCTCTGGAAGAGTTTCAGGAGGACAAACCTGAGCGTTGTCCCAGTGGAAAGTTGTATGATCCTGACCAGTGGAGGAAGAGAGTGATGTCTGAAGTTCATTGCTCTGCATTGGCTGGTCATCCAGGTATTTTTGGTACTAGAGATCTGGTGAGTCGGTCTTTTTGGTGGCCCGCCTTGTCTCGTGATGTCAGGAATTTTGTGCAGTCCTGTGGGACTTGCTCCCGGTCTAAACCTTGTTCTTGCTCTAGTGGCTTGTTGATGGCTTTGCCGGTGCCCAGGAGGCCATGGACCCATATTTCAATGGATTTTATCTCTGATATGCCTGTCTCTCAGAGAATGACTGTTATCTGGGTGATTTGTGATAGATTCTCTAAGATGGTCCATCTTGTACCACTCGCTAAGTTGCCATCTTCCTCTGACTTGGTGCCCTTGTTTTTGCAACAGGTGGTTCGCTTGCACGGGATTCCTGAGAACATTGTATCTGACAGAGGAGTTCAGTTTGTGTCTAGATTTTGGAGGACTTTCTGTTCCAAGCTGGGAATTCAGTTGTCCTTCTCCTCTGCGTTTCACCCTCAGACCAATGGGCAGACGGAGAGAACAAACCAGACTTTGGAGTCGTATTTGAGATGTTTTATTTCTGCCGATCAGGATGATTGGGTTTCACCTTTGCCCTTGGCCGAATTTGCTTTAAATAATAGAGCTAGTTCTGCCACTTTGATGTCACCTTTTTTTTGTAACTTTGGTTTTTACCCTCGATTTTCTTCAGGGCAGGTGGAGCCTTCTGTCTGCCCAGGTGTTGACACTGTGGTGGAGAGAATGCACCAGATCTGGGACCAAGTAGTGGATAAGTTGTCTCTCTCCCAGGAAAAGGCCCAGCGGTTTTCCAACCGGTGTAGGACCGTTGGTCCCCAGTTTAAGGTGGGTGATATGGTTTGGTTGTCATCAAAAAATATCACTATGAAGGTGGCTTCTCCTAAGTTTAAGCCTAGATTTATTGGACCTTACAAAATTTTGGAGATTATTAATCCGGTCTCTTTTCGGTTGGCTCTTCCTGTCACATGTAAAATTCATAATGTGTTTCATAAGTCCTTGTTGAAGAGGTTTGTTGAACCAGTAGTTCCTGAGGTGGCACCTCCTGACCCTATATTGGTTGAAGGTAACATGGAATATGAGGTAGAGATGATACTGGATTCCCGTCTGGCTAGACGGAGACTCCAGTATTTGGTTAAATGGAAGGGTTATGGTCAGGAGGATAATTCCTTGGTCTCTGCCTCTGATATTCATGCCAAAAGATTGGTGCGTGCCTTTCATCGGGCTCACCCGGATCGCCCTGGTGGCATGGATGAGGGTTCGGTGACCCCTCCTCAAGGGGGTGGTACTGTTGTGAGTTCATTTTTCCCTTCACCATTGAGGTTTGATGAACTCCCTCCTCTAGTGAAGGAAGGTAGTGAGACTGATTACCAAACACCTGGGCAGCTAGATGATGACTGGGTAGCTGTAATTGAGGACTGGATATAAGGCTGCCGACGCCCTTCTTCCTGGCTGGTGATTTTCCTGCTGGATTCTTTGAGACCAGTCTGATTCCTGTGTCTCAAAGCTAAGTTTTTCTGCTCTGCTTTGTACTCTTCAGTTTTGTTTTTGCTTTGCCTTGTTTTTTGGGAGTTCTGCCATCCCCGGCCGGGGGTGTGCTGAATTCCATTTTTGTCTCTTATCTGTTGATCTTTTTCTCTGTCTTCAGAATATACCTGAGTGCTGATATAGTCTTTTGAAGCCTAGCGACTTCAGGGCCTGTTTTTCCTATCAGTCGGTTGGCTCATTTTGATAGGGTTTTTGCAGATGGCAGACAGCAGCTTTCCTATCCTGTCCTATGTAGTTAGCTTGGGCCCCATCATTTGCTCAACCTATCTTTCTATCTGTGTTAGTGTTTTCATCTTGCTTCACCGTCATTATATGTTGGGGGCTGCCTATTGCTTTGGGGTCTGCTCTGGGGCAGTTTAGTTTTTCCCCTTTCTGTCTTTAGGCTATGTAGTTCTCCGGCTGTGATCGAGGGGTCTAGGGCACCGTAAGAACCCCCCACGGCTACTGCTAGTTTTTGTGGATAGGTTCAGGGGTCTGCAATCCGATAGCTGCCAACCTCTCTGGTTTTTCTGGACTTAGCTGGTATTTTGTTTTTTCCTCATAGAATCATAGAATCATAGAATCGTAGAGTTGGAAGGGACCTCCTGGGCCATCTGGTCCAACCCCCTGCTCAAAGCAGGATTCGCTAAATCATCCCAGTCAGATGTCTGTCCAGCCTCTGTTTGAAGACTTCCATTGAAGGAGAACTCACCACTTCTCGTGGCAGCCTGTTCCACTCATTGATCACTCTAACTGTCAAAAAGTTTTTTCTAATATCTAATCTGTGTCTCCTCCCATTCAGTTTCATCCCATTGCTTCTAGTCTTTCCTTGTGCAAATGAGAATAAAGTTGATCCTTCTACAATGTGACAGCCCTTTAGATATTTGTAGACAGCTATTAAGTCTCCTCTCAGTCTTCTCTTTTGCAAACTAAACATTCCCAAATCCTGCAACCTTTCCTCATAAGACAGGGTTTGCAGACCGGTCACCATTCTGGTCGCTCTTTTCTGAACTTGCTCCAGTTTGTTGATGTCTTTTTTAAAATGTGGTGCCCAAAACTGGACACAATATTCCAGATGAGGTCTGACCAAAGAGGAGTAGAGGGAAATAATGACTTCACGTGATCTAGACTGTATGCTTCTGTTAATACATCCTAGAATTGCATTTGCCTTTTTTGCTGCTGCATCACACTGTTGACTCATATTCAGTCTGTGATCTATTAGTATACCCAAGTCTTTTTCACATGTGCTGTCACTTAGCCCTATTCCTCCCATTCTATATATGCTTTTTCCATTTTTATTGCCCAGATGTAGTACTTTGCATTTCTCCCTGTTAAAAACCATTCTGTTAGTTGCTGCCCACTTCTCCAGTTTATTTAAATCTTTTTGAATCCTCTCTCTCTCTTCTCTAGTATTAGCTATCCCTCCTAGCTTTGTGTCATCAGCAAATTTAATCAGTTTACCCTCAATTCCTTCATCTAAATCGTTGATAAAGATGTTGAACAATACAGGGCCCAGGACAGAGCCCTGTGGTACCCCACTTGAGACATTCTTCCAACTGGATGTGCAGCCATTTACGACCACTCTTTGGGTCCGATCACTAAGCCAGTTATGAATCCACCTAACAGTTGCCTTGTCCATTCCATACTTAATCATTTTTTCAATAAGGATTGTATGAGAGACTTTGTCAAATGCTTTGCTGAAGTCAAGATATACTATATCTACAGCATTTCCTTGATCTACCCAATCAGTGATACCGTCATAGAAGGAAATTAAGTTAGTCTGACATGACTTATTAGTTACAAACCCATGCTGACTCTGTTTAATCACTTCATTCTTATCCAGGTATTGACATACATGTTGTTTAATAATTTGTTCAAAGATCTTTCCTGGTATAGAAGTCAGACTCACCGGCCTATAGTTACCTGGGTCCACCTTCTTCCCCTTTTTGAAGATAGGAACAACATTTGCTCTTCTCCAGTCTTCTGGCACTTCTCCTGTTCTCCAAGAATTTTCAAAGATTATAGAGAGGGGTTCAAAAATTTCTTCTGCTATCTCCTTCAGTACTCTGGGGTGTAATTCATCTGGACCTGGAGACTTGAATTCATTTAGGCTAGCTAAGTGTTTCCTCACTATCTTTCTGTTTATAGATATCCTGGATTCTTCTATTCCCTTAATAGGACAGTGAATAACAGTTGATGTTACATTTCCTTTCTGAGAGAAAACAGATGCAAAATAGGAATTTAAAAGTTCAGCCTTCTCAACATCCTGTCTTACCATTTCATCATTTTCATCCTGTAAAAATCCTATAGCATCTTTGACTTTTCTTTTACTTTTGACATATCCCCAAAATCCTTTATTATTGCTTTTGACATCTCTTGCAAGCCTCAATTCATTTTCAGCTTTAGCTAATCTGATTTGTGCCCTGCAGGTTCTGCAGACAGCATTATATTCTTCTTTAGATATGCCTCCCTCTTTCCATTTTATAAACATTTTTTTCTTCCTTTTTAGCATGTGCTTAAGTTCTGTGTTCATCCATCCTGGTTTCCTTAACTGCTTCCTATTCTTCCCTCTTTTCGGAATTGTTAACAACTGTGCTTTGAGAATTTCATTTTTCAAGATTTCCCATCCTTCTTGGACATTTTTGTCTTTAAGGATATCCAGCCATTGGATCCCTCCAATTCTCTTTCTGAATCCCTTAAAATCTGCCTTTCTGAAATCTAACCTTGATGTCTGAGTCTTCACAGGTCTTCCGCCTCTAGTTATCCAAAATTCTAAAATAGCATGGTCGCTACCTCCTAGGGTCCCAGCCACTTTTACCTCCTCAACCATTTCCTCCCTGTTTATAAGGATTAGATCCAAGGTAGCAGTTCCCCTTGTTTTCTCCCTTACCTTTTGGAAGATAAAGTTGTCAGCTAGAGAGGATAAGAATTTCCTTGACCTGTTAGTTTTGCCTGAGAGAGATTCCCAACAAATGTCTGGATAGTTGAAATCTCCCATGACAACTATGTCATATTTTTTGGAGAACTTGGCCATTTGATGCATAAAGAGTTCATCCATAGCTTCAGCTTGCACAGGCGGCCTGTAGTAAATGCCTACAATGGTGTCCTTTCCATTGTTCTGTCCTTGTATTCTTACCCAAACAGTTTCCACAGAACTCCCAGTCTCTGAAGCTTCAATCTCTGTGCAGATATACGTGTTTCTAACATACAATGCGACACCCCCTCCTCGTTTATCAAGTCTGTTTCTTGCAAATAAATTGTATCCTTCTAGTCTTGTATTCCAATCATGTGTATTGTCCCACCAAGTTTCAGTGATTCCAATGACATCATATTTCTTTTCCTGTGTTAGTAGTTCCAATTCTCCTTGTTTGTTGCCCATGCTTTGTGCATTAGTATAGAAACATTTTAGTTTGTGATTGGTTTCTCTTTCTCCAATATTTTTATTAATTAGATTCTTTCGTCTTTGTTCTTCCTTTCCACTTCTAATAGCAGAGTTCTCAATAGCATTTGTCAGGTGTATGGCTTTTTCTGGTCTTTTGCTTCCCTTCCCATGTTGTTCTAGTTTAAAGCTCTCCTTACAAGTGTAGCAAGGCGACTTCCAAATACATGCTTACCAGTCTTCGTAAGGTGCACCCCATCTCTAGCAAGTAGTCCATCGTATAAGTAGTTCACTCCGTGATCCAGAAATCCAAATCGTTGCTGATGGCACCATCGACCTTCGGTGACTCATCATAACGTTTCCCCTTTTCTTACTTTAGGCTTATTTAGTCCTCCGGCTGTGACGAGGCATCTAGATTCATCGTAGGAACGCTCCACGGCTGCTGCTAGTTGTGTGGTTAGGATCAGGGGTCTGCAATCTGCATAGTTACCAACCTCTCTGGTTTTCTGTGACTTAGCTTGTTTAGTTTTCCTCCTCGGTGACCCATTCATAACACTCGTGCCTCCTGCACCAACCGCTGGAAGACCTGCCCTTGGGCCGTGCAAGAATCCCACTGGCTGAGGGTCTCCTGCGTGGGATCATTGAGGAGTAGATTGCCGAACTCCCGTAGTATGTTCATACCCAAGATAACTGGATGATGATCGTTTCTCCTTGGGTTAGGACCACTCCCCGGTGGCCGAGGGATTTACCACACAGCGTCATTTGGAGCCACACTACTCCGGCGACAGGAACCGGCAGTTGGTTTGCGGCTACGAGTCGTATCATGGGCCCCCACTGGGGCCTTGCCGCTTCCGGGAAATGCTGCCGGAAGTACGTTGCAGGCATGGTCATTACTTGCGACCCCGTATCCGCTAAGCACCGTACAGCATGACCCTCGACTTCAGCCCACACTATTGGGCACTTAGCGACCAGATCCTCGGGACTTCCACTACCCCTTGTTGTGGCTTCCGGCTCCGAGCGGCTTTCCCCATGCCCGGAGCCCTCTAGTTTATTGACCCACCCCGGAGGAATCTCCCACGCCGCTTACACTCTGGTGCGAAGTGGCCCAGTTCTCCACACTCATAACACCGGGGCGGTGAGGCCCGGCCACCCCGGGTATTGCGAGGCCCCCAGGGCCCCGGAGTGTAGCCAAGCCGGCCGGGTGCGTGCTCCGTTCTCTTCTTCACTTCGGCCAGCTCACCCCGGATACTCTTCAGCTCCTGCCTCATTTTCTCAATCCACTGAGGCTCTCCGATAATGTTTATGGGAGCCTCCATGCCCCGGGCCTTTCCCATGGGAACCGTCAGCCCCTGATCCTGCTCTCGTACCCGGGCCTTACTCCCCACCTCAGAGAAAGCTATGCATTGGTTCGCTCGGATCTGCTCCCGCAATGCCTGCTTGATTAGCGGGTCCCGGAGTCCAGTCACTAACAGGTCACGCAGGGTAATGTCAACGGGCCCTACCCCTACTCCGTCCTTTCACTCTATAGCTGTGTATAATTCCTGGAGGGTGTTCATATACTGGGTGATAGTCTCTCCCTCCCCCTGCATCCGACTGAACAACCGGGTCCTCAACTCCCCCACGTTTGTTGGATCCCTGTGGGTTTCCTCCAGAATCTGTAAAACCCAGGCAAAGGTGTTGCGGTGTCGCGGGGGTCTCAACATCACCGACCTCCGGGCTTCCCCATCTAGCGCCATGAGGGCCACCTCGGCCTCCAGATCGGGAGTCATCGGATGCATGCGGAAGAGGCCCCGCATGCGCTCTGTCCAGCTCCACAGCAGTGTATTGGAGCCAGAAAACAGGGGCAAGTTACTTAGCATAGCCCCCAGAGAGATGCTGGAGCAGGGGCCCCCGTTATCGGCAGCCCCCGCAGCCCCACTCTGGTCGGGCGCACCACCGTCTGCGCTCGGAGACTGCATCCTGCCGACTACGCCAAATGTGGTACTAGCAGGTACGCAGGACGCAGTGATGAGACATGAGACGGTTTAGTGCTTTTAGTAATAACGTTTAAAGGCCTAGAGACCAAAAAGAGGAAAAGAATCATGCAAAAAAATAGGATCACCACACAGTATCAATAGGTACAAACTGTGAGCAAATTTTATTAATGACAAGCCAAAAAACAGCACACATTTAAAAATATTTAAAACATCCAAAAGATCACAAATGGACTCTTCAAAAGATGACAGAATATAACATAATAAATTTTAATATATCAGTAGACCGCAAATGCTGGAAGTGCACAGAGAAAAATAACTCTGAATAAATGCTGCTAGCATATAACCAACAATCTTAGATTATGAACCAGTGTAGCCCCCATATATGGAGCATGCAGTGCAAAAATTAAACCCTGATTATTACCATAAGCCAAACGGCTGAATGCCACAAGAAAGGGGTTAATAGTGAATACACAATGATGCCCAATGCATCCTGGACCCATTTACCTCCTGGACTATACAGCACTAGTTTCAAACAGATTAAGCGTCCATGATACCTCCAAGGAGATTTAGACATTTCTCTATGTATGGTTATATATTCCTTTTTGCAACGCATTTAAATCAGTATATCCACTCTTATAATAATAGGAGATACCATTTAGATCAACATGACATTCTGAAGTAGATCTCCATAGGAATCCTTACTTGGGTACCGGATTAGTATTTCACGATAGCAGTCGGCAGACTGAGGAAGGCCGATAATAGGCCGAAACGTTTCCAGGACTGCAATAAATTATAAAATAAATCTAATTTGCAAAGGATTATTCAGTTGAGTGCCAAGTTACTTTATTATTTACAGAAGCTGAATACGTCACCCTATATAATAGTGACTGGGGGAACCAGTCAGTCGTCCCGTCATCTGAATAGCAGCGGTGCGGTCAGTGGTGATGTTAAGACTCCACGAGAGAAACCCACGCGTATCGACACCTCTAAGTGTCTTTTTCAAGGTGAGCATGGTCAGCTATGTCACAAAGTATCCATTTATACCCATATAATTACTTGTTATTATTACCAGCTGGCAGCCTGTGTTAGGAGCAGGCAAGCAAGTTCCTGGACGCTGACAATACAAGACCTGGAAGAAATCATGGTCAGGAGCCAAAGGCTATACAGCAACTCAACTTATTGAGATGAATTTAGATAAAATAGATCCTCTGCTCGGGGATTATTCGTTTTGAAAGATGAACGAATAATCCCCGAGCAGAGGATCTATTTTATCTAAATTCATCTCAATAAGTCCCTCAAGCATGCACAGATGACACTTAAATAGTTACTGACATAGTGTTGTAGACAGTGATTTTTGAAACACAGGTGAAACAACCACTAAATTTATTAAGGGAAAGTTCCTTTCTGATTGTAAAAAAAAAAAAAAAATGACCAAACATGCTCAGATGACATTTAGTTAGAGCACAATCAGATAAAGAAACAAATACAAACCTACTACAGGTCTATTGTGAAAATACATTGTAGTATAACTCTTAAGCATGTCAGATGACACTTAGTTAGCTGTTAGAGCACAGTCAGATAAGGATAGAAATGCAAACCTTCTACAGGTCTATTGTGGATAATACATTGTGGTATAACCCTCAAGACTGTTTAGATGACACTTAGTTATAGCACAATCAGATAGAGATAAGTGTCATCTAAACAGTCTTGAGGGTTATACCACAATGTATTATCCACAATAGACCTGTAGAAGGTTTTGCATTTTTATCTTTATCTGACTGTGCTGTAACCAAGTGTCATCTGAGCATGCTTAAGAGTTATACTACAATGTATTTTCATAATAGACCTGTAGTAGGTTTGTATTTGTTTCTTTATCTGATTGTGCTCTAACTAAAGGCCCCGTCTCACTAAGCGATCTCAGTAGCGAGATCGCTGCTGAGTCACAACTTCTGTGACGTAACAGCGATCTCACCAGCGAGATCGCTATGTGTGACAGCGATCAGCGAGCGGCCCCCCTGCCGGTATCGCTGATCGCTGCAAGAAATCTCTGGACATTTCTTTGGTCGCTGGTCTCCCGCTGGCCAGCACGCATCGCTGTGTGTGACAGGCGGGAGACCAGCGATCAGCTGGAAAATAATAATAAAGAATAAATATAGTTATTCTCACCTTCCGACGTCCCGTTCAGCCATCCGGCCTCTCTCCACGCTCCAGTCCCAGTAATCCTTTGCACGAATGACCGTGAGACTTTGTTATCCCTCGAGACCGTGACATCTCGCGGTCATTCATGCAAAGGATCACTGGGGCCGGAGCGTGAAGAGAGGCGAGATGGCTGAACGGGACATCGGAAGGTGAGAATAAAACTATATTTTTTATTTTGATTCTATTTTTTACAGGATGGCCAGCGATGCCGGGCGCTCGGCATCGCTGTGCTGATCGCTGATGAAGCTGTCTGTGTGACAGCTCACCAGCGATCACATAGCGACTTACTAGCGATCCTGACACCTTGATATCGGTGTCGGGATCGCTGGTAAGTCGCTATGTGTGACGGGGCCTTAAGTGTCATCTGAGCATGTTTGGTCATTTTTTATTTTTTTTTTACAATCAGAAAGGAACTTTCCCTTAATAAATTTAGTGGTTGTTTCACCTGTGTTTCAAAAATCACTGTCTACAACACTATGTCAGTAACTATTTAAGTGTCATCTGTGCATGCTTGAGGGACTTATTGAGATGAATTTAGATAAAATAGATCCTCTGCTCGGGGATTATTCGTTCATCTTTAAAAGTGCTGTATAGCCTTTGGCTCCTGACCATGATTTCTTCCAGGTCTTGTATTGTCAGCGTCCAGGAACTTGCTTGCCTGCTCCTAACACAGGCTGCCAGCTGGTAATAATAACAAGTAATTATATGGGTATAAATGGATACTTTGTGACATAGCTGACCATGCTCACCTTGAAAAAGACACTTAGAGGTGTCGATACGCGTGGGTTTCTCTCGTGGAGTCTTAACATCACCACTGACCGCACCGCTGCTATTCAGATGACGGGACGACTGACTGCTTCCCCTAATCACTATTATACAGGGTGACGTATTCAGCTTCTGTAGCTCAGCATGCAGGATGCATTAGGCATCATTGCGTATTCACTATTAACCCCTTTCTTGTGGCATTCAGCCGTTTGGCTTATGGTAATAATCAGGGTTTAATTTTTGCACTGCATGCTCCATATATGGGGGCTACACTGGTTCATAATCTAAGATTGTTGGTTATATGCTAGCAGCATTTATTCAGAGTTATTTTTCTCTGTGCACTTTCAGCATTTGCGGTCTACTGATATATTAAAATCTATTATGTTATATTCTGTCATCTTTTGGAGAGTCCATTTATCATCTTTTGGATGTTTTAAATGTGTGCTGTTTTTTGGCTTGTCATTAATAAAACTTGCTCACAGTTTGTACATATTGATACTGTGTGGTGATCCTATTTTTTTGCATGATTCTTTTCCTCTTTTTGGTTTCTATATATGTCATGCAAGAGATCCCCCAGTGAATATAGACTCTAATTATTACTGTTGTGATAGTCCCTGCTTGCTCTTTTTATATAAAGTTTATAGGCCTAGAGGTAACTGTCCTCAGTCACAGCCTGATCAACCAAAGGGGTAACAAGAGTTGCCCTCGCAGGGGCTCTATACAAGCAAACACGAGCAGGGTAGAACACGACTACGTCCGGCGAAAGCCGGTCACTAGTGTTGAGCATTCCGATGCCGCAAGTATCGGCTGATATTAGCTGTATCGGAATTCCGATACTGACTTCCGATACTTTTTTCATACCGGAATCGGAAGCTCCCATAATGCTATGAGCCCGCTCGCTTTGATTCAGCCAATGGGAATCCTCAGAAGTGTGGGCACATCCTGTTAGGCATGTTAACTATTGGCATGGCTGTGATTGGCTGCTGAAATGACGTCATCATGATGCGCGGTCTGTGCCGACTGCGGGGGGTCTGTGCCAACTGTCGGGGGTCTGTACTGGCCTCTTGGGGGGGCCTGTGCCGGCTGCCGGTGGTCTGTACGGGCCAGCCGGGTGCCTGTGCCGGCTGTCGGTGGTCTGTGCGGGCCTGCCGGGGGTCTTGTGTGTGTGTGTGTGTGTGTGCAGGCATTGTCCGATGGGACTACAAGTCCCATTGGGCGATGCCTGCTACACTGACAGTGATTGACACATTAGCCAATGATGGGACAGTAGTAGTCCCATCATCCGGCTAATGTGTTGAATGTAAAAAAAAACAAAACAAAACATACATACTACATTCATACAACATACATGCTACATATATACTACATTCATACAGCATACATACATGCTACATATATACCACATTCATACAACATATACTACATTCTTGCATACATGCTACATATATACTACATTCATACAACATGCATATATACTACATTCATACAACATACATGCTACATATATACTATATTCATACTACATACATGCATACATGCAACATATATACTACATTCATACAACATACATACTACATAAATGCTACATATATACTACATTCATACAACATACATACATGCTACATATATACTACATTCAAACAGCATACATACATGCTACATACTACATATATACTACATGCTACATATATACTACATACATACATACTACATTCATACAACATACATACATGCTACATATATACTACATTCATACTACATACATGCTACATATATACTACATTCATACATACTACATATATACTACATACATGCTGCATTCATACAACATACATATATACTACATTCATACAACATACATACATGCTACATATATACTACATTCATACTGCATACTTACTACATACATGCTACATATATACTACATACATATATACTACATGCATACATACAATACATACAGTACATATAACATAGAGTTCATACTCACCAATACTTGTCACATTGTTCCCCAAAGCCAGTGTCATCTAAGGAAAAATATGAAAATAACAAACAAGCCATATACTTACCCTGATCCGCAGAAATCCACGAGGGTCCCACGCCGATCTCCCGTGGAGAGCAGCAGCATCAGCTGATGCGACCGCTATCTACGGGGCTCAAGGAATCCAGTGTCGGGAGATAGGCATCCTTCCGCACTGTATTCCTCTGCCACTGTAAAAAAAATAGTCCCTAGTCTCACTTTTGGCATTGCTGTGTGAAAAAGTTCCCACGCAGCATTTGTCATAAAGTGAGACCAGGGACTATTTTTTTACAGTGGCGGAGGAATAAAGTGCGGAAGGATACCTACCTCCCGTCATTGGATTCCTTGAGCCCCGTAGAGAGCGGTCGCATCAGCTGATGCTGCTGCTCTCCACGGGAGATCGGCGTGGGATACTCAAGCGTGGATTTCTGCGGATCAGGGAGTATATGGCTTGTTTGTTATTTTCATATTTTTCCTTAGATGACACTGGCTTCAGGGATCAAAGTGACAAGTGATGGTGAGTATGTACTCTGTCTATATGTATGAATGTATTGTATGCAGTATGTATGAATGTAGTATATGTATGTTGTATGAATGTACTATGTGTGTGTGAGTGTGTAGTGTGTATGTGGTGTGTTTTTTTTTTTTTTTTTTTTTTTTTTTTATACATTCAACACATTAGCCGGATGATGGGACTACTACTGTCCCATCATTGGCTAATGTGTCAATCACTGTCAGTGTAGCAGGCATCGCCCGATGGGACTTGTAGTCCCATCGGACGATGCCGGCACACACACAAGACCCCCGGCAGGCCCGCACAGACCACCGGCACAGGCACCCGGCTGGCCTGTACAGACCGCCGGCACTGGCCCCCGAGAGGCCCGTACAGACCACCGGCAGCCGGCACAGACCCCCGAGAGGCCCTACAAACCACCGGCAGCCGGCACAGGCCCCCGAGAGGCCCATACAGACCACCGACAGTCGGCACAGGCCCCACGAGAGGCCCGTACAGACCCCGCCCGCACACACAGACACGCACAGTGCCTGCCCACGCACCACCCACACTCTTCCCCCCCCCCCCCCCCGAACAGGCTGTACAAGGCAAGAAAGGTTTTTTTTTAATTCCGATATTTCTGTCCCATTGACTTGAATCGGACTTCTGGGATCGGAGTCGGCGATACCAGAAACTTTTTTTAGATCGGCCGATCCATTCCGATACGATATTTTTCAGTATCGGGCGGTATCGCTCAGCACTACCGGTCACTATAGGGCCGCGGTATGGCCGACTACGGGTCCTTAACTATATAGTCAACTTAGCCGACCTGACGTCCCTCGGTGTTCTGGACGGTGGATCCTCGGCATGGCAGCCGCTGGGCCCAGCTGCTGAAGAGTTGACGTAGTATTCAAGCGTTCCGACGCTCTGGTGACACCGGGGCACCACAAGCCCCGGAGGAGTCCTTGGACGGATGAGCCGCGGCCCCCGGACTGGGGCTAGCGGCAGCGATGAGTGGTGGCGATTGGCAGGCCACCTGTGCAGCTAGCAGCTGCAACGGGGAATCCGTGGCGAGCAAAGGCCCAGCACTTGCCACGGACTGGAGCGGGACAGTGGTGGCCGCCGACGGCAGTGGACTTGCCGATTTTTGAGATAATTCTCCAAGGTTCTTATTTCCACCAGGATTTCAAGAAATTCTTATACCACCCGTATACTTCATTAACCCCATTCTGACATCAGACGTACAATCCCATCCATGGGACCCAGGCCCCTATGCCCATGGACAGGATAGTACGTCTAGCGCGATCAGCGGCGCCCGCGTGGTGAGCGCCGCTGATCGCGGCCGGGTGTCAGCTGATTATCACAGCTGACACCCGGCACAATGTGTCAGGGGCAGTCACGGACCGCCCCCGACACGCTAACCCCTTGCACACCGTGATCAAACATGATCGCGGTGTACCGGGGGTTAAAGGGAAGCATCGGCAGGGAGGGGGCTCCCTCCGTGCTTCCCTGAGCCCCCCACAGCAGCGCAATGTGCAGCGCTGCTGCGGGGGACTCCTTCCCTACAGGCCCCCGGATCCAAGATGGCGACAGGGGCCTTCGGGGGCCTGTAGGGAGCTGACTTCCTCACTGCCTGCAAAGCGCAGGCATGAGGAAGTCTGCAGTAGTGCCTGTGACAGATCGCTGATCTGTCACAGTGGTCTGTGATGTGACAGATCAGCGATCTGTCACAGGACAGTGATGTCCCACCTTGGACTATGTAATAAAGTTAAAAAAAATAAAAAAAAGTGTTAAAATAATTTAAAAAAATCGCCAAATAAATTAGAAAAAAAAAAATATTCCCCCAATAAATCCATTTTTTGGAAGAAAAAAGCAAACAAACAATAAAAGTACACATATTAGGTATCGCCGCGTCCGTAATGACCCACCCTATAAAACTGTCACATTAGTTAACCCCTTTAGCGAACCCCTTAAAAAAATAAAAATAAAAAACGAAGCAAAAAATGATTTATTATCATACCACCAAACAAAAAGTGTAATAATGCGCGATCAAAAGATGCATATAAATATCCATGGTACCGCTGAAAACGTCGTCTTGTCCCGCAAAAAACGAGCTGCCATACAGCATCATCAGCGAAAAAATAAAAAAGTTATAGCTCGCAGAATAAAGCGATGCAAAAATAATTATTTTTTATATAAAATAGTTTTCATTGCATAAAACCACCAAAACATAAAAAAATGAGGTATTGCTGTAACCGTACTGACCCAAAGAATAAAACCGCTTTATCAATTTTACCACACGTGGAATGGTGTAAACGCACCCCCCCAAAAGAAATTCATGAAACGCTGGTTTTTGTTCATTCTGCGTCCCAAAAATCGGAATAAAAAGCGATTTAAAAAAAAAAAAGTCACGTGCCCGAAAATGGTACCAATAAAAATGTCAACTCGTCCTGCAAAAAATAAGACCTCACATGACTCGGTGGGTCAAAATATGGAAAAATTATAGCTCTCAATATGTGGTGATGTAAAAACTATTTTCACATTAAAAAGCGTCTTTTAGCGTGCGACAGCTGCCAAACATAAAAACTGCCATAAATAGTAAATCAAACCCCTTGTTATCACCCCTTAGTTAGGGAAAAATAATAAAATTTAAAAAATGTATGTATTTCCATTTTCCCGTTAGGGCTAGGGTTAGGGCTGAGATTTGGGTTAGGGGTGTGTTGGGGTTCGGGTTGGAGTTAGAATTGGGGGTTTCCACTGTTTAGGCACATCAGGGGCTCTCCAAATGCAACATGGCGTCTGATCTCAATTCTGAGTTGTAAAAGTCAAAAGGTGCTCCTTCCCTTCCAAGCTCTGCCATGCGCCCAAACAGTGTTTTACCCCCACATGTAGGGTATCAGCCTACTCAGGACAAATTGCAAAACGACTTTTGGGGTCCAATTTCTCCAGTGACCCTTAGGAAAATAAAAAAATGAGGGCAAAAATATTTTTGTGGAAAAAAATGATTTTTTTATTTTCACGTCCGAGTGTTATAAACTTCTGTGAAGCACTTGGGGGTTCAAAGTGCTCACCACACATCTAGATAAGTTCCATGGGGGGTCTAGTGTCCAAAATGGGTTCACTTGTGGGGAGTTTCAATAGTTTAGGTACATCGGGGGCTCTCCAAACGCACATGACACCCGCAGACCATTCCATCAAAGTCTGCATTCCAAAACGTCATTACTTCCCTTCCGAGCCCCGACGTGTGCCCATACAATAGTTTTATCCCACGTATGGGGTATCAGCGTACTCAGGACAAATTGGACAACAACTTTTGGGGTCCAATTTCTCCTGTTACCCTTGGGAAAATAAAAACATTGGGGACGAATTGATCATGTTTGTGGAAAAAATACAATTTTTTTATTTTCGTGCCCTGGCATTATAAACTTATGTGAAGCCCTTTGGGGTTCAAAGTGCACACCACACTTCTAGATAAGTTCCTTAGGGGGTCTAGTTTCCAAAATGGGGTCATTTGTGGGGGTTTCCACTGTTTAGGTACATTAGGGGCTCTCCAAAGGCAACATGACACCCACAGACCATTCCATCAAAGTCTGCATTCCAAAACGTCACTTCCCTTCCGAGCCCCGACGTGTGTCCATACAGTAGTTTTCTCCCACATATGGGGTATCAGCATACTCAGGACAAATTGGACAACAACTTTTGGGGTCCAATTTCTCCTGGTACCCTTGGGAAAATAAAAAAATGGTGACTAAAACATCATGTTTGTGGAAAAAATACGAATTTTTTATTTTCATGCCCGGGCGTTATAAACTTCTGTGAAGCCCTTGTGGGTTCAAAGTTCTCACCACATATCTAGATAAGTTCCTTAGGGGGTCTAGTTTCCAAAATGGTGTAATTTGTGGGGGGTTTCCACTGTTTTGGTACATCAGGGGTTTTCCAATTGCAACATGGTGTCCGATCTCAATTCCAGCCAAAAACGTCAAATGGCGCTGCTTCCCTTCCGAGCTCTGCCATGCGCCCAAATAGTGGTTTACCCCCACATGTGGGGTTTCAGCGTACTCAGGACAAATTGCACAATAACTTTTAGGGTCCTGTTACCCTTGGGAAAATAAAAATTGGGGTGAAAAGATCATTTTTGTGGAAAAAATGATTTTTTAATTGTACCGCTGTACGTTATAAACTTCTGTGAAGCCCTTGTGGGTTCAAAGTTCTCACCACATATCTAGATAAGTTCCTTGGGGGGTCTAGTTTCCAAAATGGGGTCACTTGTAGGGGGTTTCCACTGTTTAGGTACATCAGGGACTCTCCAAACGTGACATGGCGTCCGATCTGAATTCCAGCCAATTTTGCATTGAAAAAGTCAAACGGCGCTCCTTCCATTCTGAGCTCTGCCATGCGCCGAAACAGTCGTCCCTCCACATATCAGGTATCAGCGTACTCAGGACACATTGCGCAATAACTTTTGCAGTCCAATTTCTCCTGTTATCTTTGGTAAAATAAAAAAAATTGAACCTGAAGCATTTTTTTTTTGTGAAAAAAAGTTAGATGTTCATTCTTTTTTAAATATTCTAAAAAATTCCTGTGACGCACCTAAAGGGTTAATAAACTTCTTGAATGTGGTTTTGAGCACCTTAAGGGGTGCAGTTTTTAGAATGGTGTCACTTTTGGGTATTTTCTATCATATAGACCCCTCAAAGTGGCTTCAAATGTGATGTGGTCCGTAAAAATATAATGGTGTTGCAAAAATGAGAAATCGTTGGTCAATTTTTAACCCTTATAACTTCCTAACAAAAAAAAATTTTGGTTCCAAAATTGTGCTGATGTAAAGTAAACATGTGGGAAATGTTAGTTATCAAGTTTTGTGTGTGCCGTATCTCTGTGATTTAAGGGCATAAAAATTCAAAGTTGGAAAATTGCGAAATTTTCAAAATGTTCGCCAAATTTCCGTTTTTCTCACAAATAAACGCAAGTTATTTGAATGAAATTTTACCACTATCATGAAGTACAATATGTCACGAGAAAACAGTGTCAGAATCACCGGGATCCATGGCAGCGTTCCAGAGTTATGACCTCATAAAGGGACAGTGGTCAGAATTGTAAAAATTGGCCCGGTCATGAACGTTCAAACCACCCTTGGGGGTGAAGGGGTTTAAGAGATTCTTTAGTGCTAAAGGACCTGTACTGTTGTCAGGTATCCCCCCTATGCTGCATGCCTGATTTGCATCTTCTAGTCACAGGTCTGAATTAATGGGGCCTGCAAGAAAACTGGCCATCCCAGATTGGAATCGTGACAATCTCAAAATGATTCAATAGGGTCTTAATACATTATCATGAAAGAATACCCTAAAAAATACTTTATTAGTTAAAAAAAACAAGATTGGTTATACACCAAACAACGTGACAAAAACAAAAATTTGTTCAATCAAAAACCATAAGGGAACAACTAGGAATCCCTAATAAATACCCTGAGCTTACACCTGCCTGGCCGCGGAGGTTGGCACCCTAGGGGGGAACGTTGTGGCGCCTCCGCTCAACGGTGGCTATCCCTAGGGGCCCTGATACACCCTACAGCCACTAGGGAGACCCTCCACCCGATGTCTAGAGGGACCCCTCACGCTAGACAAATATAATCCTGCTCTATAGAGGGTCCTATGTCCCTTGAAAGTTAAAAACAATGGAACACAACTGGCATAAGGTGGCATAAAATGGGTGATAAAAGTATCACAAGAGCCCCTTCAGATACACTAGGTCACAGTATATCGTGCACAGATACAATAGGGATCATAAATTGACTGAACATGCTAATCAGTATCAATTGGCGATACACTAGCCTTTATACACAAGCACCGCTTTGTTTGAGTTCAATAGCAGCCCCAGCAATCAAAAAAACAATAATACTGGAAGCATTTTTCTAATACCACAGCAATAATATCCTCCTGGTATCAAATTGCTACATAGCTTAAAGTCCAGCCAAATATGCCAAAGCAGATACCAAATACAGACAGATTATAACGATACTCATCTGTGTCACCCGCCACCTGCCATATGATAGTTAGCGCCTCAATGCATTTCGCCTGCTTAGGCTCATCAGGAGACCTGATGTCATGATGTGATGTGTCCCAAATAAGGTGCAGTAGCCAAATGATACTCAACTAACCTCCCTTTTTAACCCCTTCACGACCTTTGACGCCACGTAGGCGTCATGAAAAGTCGTGCCAGAACGACCCATGACGCCTATGTGGCGTCATGACTTTAAAGCCCCCCCTGTGGGTCGGGTGACCTAGGCCACTGAAAGGTCACCCGACCCGCAGATACAGGGGGCTTTGTTCTTCGCCACAGGGGGCGTGGCTTCACCCCCACGTGGCTACGATCGCTCTGATTGGCTGTTAAAAGTGAAACAGCCAATCAGAGCGATAGTAATATTTCATCAATGAAAAATGATGAAATATTACAATCCAGCCATGGCCGATGCTGCTGTAGCATCGGACATGGCTGGAGACACCGATTCCACCCCCCCCACCGGCGGTGGCCCCCCCCGCAACTGAATGACAGCGGCGATCTGCTTCCTAACAAAAAAATATTTTGCTTCCAAAATTGTGCTGATGTAAAGTAGACATGTGGGAAATGTTATTTAGCAACTATTTTGTGTCACATAACTCTCTAGTTTAACAGAATAAAAATTCAAAATTTGAAAATTGCGAAATTTTCAAAATTTTCGCCAAATTTCTGATTTTTTCACAAATAAACGCAAAAATTATCGATCTAAATTTACCACTAACATGAAGCCCAACATGTCATGAAAAAACAATCTCAGAATCGCTAGGATCCGTTGAAGCGTTCCTGAGTTATTACCTCATAAAGGGACACTGGTCAGAATTGCAAAAAATGGCCAGGTCATTAAGGTCAAAATAGGCTGGGTCATGAAGGGGTTAAAACCACTGCCATCACCGAGTCTGCACCTCCCACTCACAGTGCTGTGAGGTATCATCCTCCCAAACATTCAGGGCGCATGTGGGTCGCCCTCCCAGGGCTGTGGGGTACTCGGTACCGGGCCGGTGTTGGCGGGATGTGTCACAGCAGCGGTGACCCGGTCCGTGGCCCTGGGCGCCCAATTAATAGGGGAAGTTTGAAAGATGGAATAGTTTGTGACGCCACCTGTGGTGTTCGGCAAGGGAGGTGTTAAGCCGACGCTGCATGCAGATCCACTGGGACTGATGGTATGGTGCAGCAACGATGTTAAAGCTCCCCACAGATTAAGCTGTAGTCCCAGGGCAGTGTAGATGTAGTTGGCACGGGGATGTAGCAGTGCCGGAAGGGTAGGAAGCAGACAAGACACAGCGGGGTGCAGTTTCTGTACCTTTACTTGACAAATGCAGTCCAGGGTCCTGGTTACAGATGGTATTGGAGCAGGCTAGCCTGGAAGCAACTCAGGGATTCTCTCTCAGCAGACGGGCTGTGCAGTCTCCTTCCTAGCGCTTATTTGAGTGAAGTACTCCTAGTACTGAGTTACACTGAAGTTCCTCTCAATTCTCTTCTACTCTCACTCCTCGTATGGCAGACAGCTGCAGCCGCTATTCCTCTCCTGGCTCACTCCGTGCTGTTGTGCCTCCGAGTCTTAGATGGGAGTAGGGCATTTACAGCCTCCTACTTCTCTGGTGTCTGTTGCAGGACAGTTAGTATCCGTACAACCGTGGAGACCAGGCTCCAGATCATGCGCTCTCACTGTGAGGGAGCTCTTTTTCCTCAGCTCAACCTCCAGCTTCTCTCCACACATCTGCACACGTGGACCTCCTCACACTAACTGACAACTAGTGATGTGTAGAGTTGAGCGATACCAGCCGATACTTGAAAATATCGGATCGGAATGGATCGGCCGATCTTAAAAAAAAGTATCGGTATCGCCGATTCCGATACCGGGAACCAATGCAAGTCAATGGGGCCAAAATATCGGAATTAAAAAAAACCCTTTCTTTCCTTGTAGGTTAATTCTACATGAAGAAAAACAACTAAGAATAATGTAGAATGTATTGTGGGAGGTGGAGGAGACATTAAAGCCATAGAGGTTTAGCCCAATCAAATAGAATAGCAGGAATTAAACTTTTTTTTTAAAGATGTTAGGCGTTACAAAGATATTGACTATGTTAGCCTCATTTATATTTTGCCAGACATGTATGTCTTCTTCTTCTTTCTTCTTTCTTCTTCTTCTTCTACTTCCTTTTTTTACATTCTTCTTCTCTTCTTCTTCCTTTTCTTACATTCTTCATATTCTTCTTATTCAACAATTATTATTCTACATATTCAACTTCTTCATCTTCTTCCTATTCTTCTTCATCATATTCTTGTTTGTGTCAGGCATTCCTGTAGTTGTTATCTAGAAAAGTTAGAAGTTTACACCTTCCGTTCTGCCTGTCACAAAAGATTTACAACAGGATTTGTCCGCGTTCAGTTTGGCCTGCAGCAGCAGGCCTTTTCCAGGGGCACCACGAGGAGGAACGGACTCACCCCCATACACTGCTTAGTCTTCTTCTGCTTATAAATAAGATAATATCATTTGCTCAGAGTATTAGTCTTATGCTTAATGTTCTTCTGCTTTGTTTTTTTTATGCTTCTTTGTCTTCTCTCTCTTGTTGTTCTGCATCTTGGTGGTTGTCTTCCTGTTCTTTGTCCTCTTGAACCAGCTGACGGTACTGGCACCCGGAGGGGCAGCAGAAGGAACAAGAGCCAATGGCACTACCGAGGACCAGCTGACGGTGCTGGAACCCGGTTACTAAGCAGGAGGTACCTGTGCTACAAAGCACTACCAAGGACCAGCAGACGTTGCCGGAACTCGGATACCGAGATGGAGGCACCTAGGCCAAAGGCTCTGACGAGAACCAGCTGACGGTGCTGGAACCCGGAGGGGTAGCATAAGCTGCAAGAGCAAATGGAAATAGCGAGGACCAGCTGACAGTGCTGGCACCCGGAGGGGCAGCAGAAGGAATAAGAGCCAATGGCACAACCGAGGACCAGCTGATGGTGCTGGAACCCGGTTACTAAGCAGGAGGTACCTGTGCTACAAAGCACTACCAAGGACCAGCAGACGTTGCCGGAACTCGGATACCGAGATGGAGGCACCTAGGCCAAAGGCTCTGACGAGAACCAGCTGACGGTGCTGGAACCCGGAGGGGTAGCATAAGCTGCAAGAGCAAATGGAAATAGCGAGGACCAGCTGACAGTGCTGGCACCCGGAGGGGCAGCAGAAGTAATAAGAGCCAATGGCACAACCGAGGACCAGCTGACGGTGCTGGAACCCGGTTACTAAGCAGGAGGTACCTGTGCTACAAAGCACTACCAAGGACCAGCAGACGTTGCCGGAACTCGGATACCGAGATGGAGGCACCTAGGCCAAAGGCTCTGACGAGAACCAGCTGACGGTGCTGGAACCCGGAGGGGTATCAGAAGTTACCCCTGAAAAGCAAAGTTGGCATGCCGCAAGCTGGCCGCAGTTACCGAATCACACAGTCCTACAGGGGGTGCTTGTCCTACTGGCACTATGGAACAAGCCTTTCTTACCAGAACCCGCAGTCCACATAGGAAGCACCTAAACTGCTGGCACCCTAGCCTCGGCTAACCCAACCGCAACACGACATGGCAACTTGGGGTGGCAAACTGACATTGACACTTCCCGGAAACAGCAGGCAGGGCTGGAACCAAGCTGGGCAGGAGGGAGTACCCGTGCCAAAGTCAGTTATGAGCAGCAACTGGCGATGTTGGAGCCCAGGACAAGCACTTAGCAGGCTGAGGCCTGATGTGCTGTCAATTGGGAGGCAGCAGGACAGATTGCCATCAAAACAGCAGGGGAACAGCTGACGTTACTGAACCCCACAAACACAGGAGCTAGTGTTTTACTCTGTGAAGACGGCACTTCCGAGCAACAACTGGCTGTGTTGAAGCCCAGGGACAAGCACGGAGCAGGCTGAGGCTGCATTGAAGAAATTTTAAGATCGGTTGTAATAATAATAATAATAATTTTTATTTATATAGCGCCAACATATTCCGCAGCACTTTACAATTAAGCGGGGACATGTACAGACAATAAATTCAATACAAGTTAAGACAATTCAAACAATGACATTAGGAGTGAGGTCCCTGCTCGCAAGCTTACAATCTACAATTCCCATAATGGGAATGTGGACAGAGCAGGCGACATTGCCGGACACACATCAGGGGATTAACTGACCGGACTGAACACCTGTAACACAGGAACAAGTGTGGATTGTGCAGACGCCACTTCGGAGCTGTAACTGGCAGGGTTGGAGGACAGGGGAAATACGAGAGACAGTGGAGCCACAGGCCTAATTGGAGCACGGTTAAAAATCAGTAGTGGTACGACTGTGTAGGCAGCAGGAGACTTTGCCATCCACACAGCAGGGGATCAGCTGACATTACTGAACCCCACTGAGACACGGGAGCAAGTATCTCTTTCCGTGTGGACGGCACTTCCGAACTACAACTGGCTGTGTTGAAGCCCAGGAAATAGGAGGGTGTAGGCAGAGGCCTACTGTATTTTGAATGAGGTGACAGCAGGAGAGACTGCCATCCACACAGCAGGGGATCAGCTGACATTACTGAACCCCACTGAGACACGGGAGCAAGTATCTCTTTCCGTGTGGACGGCACTTCCGAACTACAACTGGCTGTGTTGAAGCCCAGGAAATAGGAGGGTGTAGGCAGAGGCCTACTGTATTTTGAATGAGGTGACAGCAGGAGAGACTGCCATCCACACAGCAGGGGATCAGCTGACATTACTGAACCCCACTGAGACACGGGAGCAAGTATCTCTTTCCGTGTGGACGGCACTTCCGAACTACAACTGGCTGTGTTGAAGCCCAGGAAATAGGAGGGTGTAGGCAGAGGCCTACTGTATTTTGAATGAGGTGACAGCAGGAGAGACTGCCATCCACACAGCAGGGGATCAGCTGACATTACTGAACCCCACTGAGACACGGGAGCAAGTATCTCTTTCCGTGTGGACGGCACTTCCGAACTACAACTGGCTGTGTTGAAGCCCAGGAAATAGGAGGGTGTAGGCAGAGGCCTACTGTATTTTGAATGAGTTTACAGCAGGAGAGACTGCCATCCACACAGCAGGGGATCAGCTGACGTTACTGAACCCCACTGAGACACGGGAGCAAGTATCTCTTTCCGTGTGGACGGCACTTCCGAACTACAACTGGCTGTGTTGAAGCCCAGGAAATAGGAGGGTGTAGGCAGAGGCCTACTGTATTTTGAATGAGGTGACAGCAGGAGAGACTGCCATCCACACAGCAGGGGATCAGCTGACATTACTGAACCCCACTGAGACACGGGAGCAAGTATCTCTTTCCGTGTGGACGGCACTTCCGAACTACAACTGGCTGTGTTGAAGCCCAGGAAATAGGAGGGTGTAGGCAGAGGCCTACTGTATTTTGAATGAGTTTACAGCAGGAGAGACTGCCATCCACACAGCAGGGGATCAGCTGACGTTACTGAACCCCACTGAGACACGGGAGCAAGTATCTCTTTCCGTGTGGACGGCACTTCCGAACTACAACTGGCTGTGTTGAAGCCCAGGAAATAGGAGGGTGTAGGCAGAGGCCTACTGTATTTTGAATGAGGTGACAGCAGGAGAGACTGCCATCCACACAGCAGGGGATCAGCTGACATTACTGAACCCCACTGAGACACGGGAGCAAGTATCTCTTTCCGTGTGGACGGCACTTCCGAACTACAACTGGCTGTGTTGAAGCCCAGGAAATAGGAGGGTGTAGGCAGAGGCCTACTGTATTTTGAATGAGTTTACAGCAGGAGAGACTGCCATCCACACAGCAGGGGATCAGCTGACGTTACTGAACCCCACTGAGACACGGGAGCAAGTATCTCTTTCCGTGTGGACGGCACTTCCGAACTACAACTGGCTGTGTTGAAGCCCAGGAAATAGGAGGGTGTAGGCAGAGGCCTACTGTCTTTGTAATGCGGAGACAGCAGGAGAGACTGCCATCTCCACAGCAGGGGATCAGCTGGCAATGATGAACCCCACTAACACTTGAACGAATGTGTTTGGCTCTGTGGAGACGACACTTCTGAACACCAGCTGACGCTGTTGGAGCCCAGGATTAGGCGAGGAGCAGGCTGTGGCCTACTGGATTTTGGCAGGTGAAGGCAGCAGGAGACTTGCCATCTCCACAGCAGGGGAACAGCTGGCAGTGCTGAACCCCACTAACACTCTAACGAATGTGTTTGGCTCTGTGGAGACGACACTTCTGAACACCAACTGACGCTGTTGGAGCCCAGGATTAGGCGAGGAGCAGGCTGTGGCCTACTGGATTTTGGCAGGTGAAGGCAGCAGGAGACTTGCCATCTCCACAGCAGGGGAACAGCTGGCAGTGCTGAACCCCACTAACACTCTAACGAAGGTGTTTGGCTCTGTGGAGACGACACTTCTGAACACCAACTGACGCTGTTGGAGCCCAGGATTAGGCGAGGAGCAGGCTGGGGCCTACTGGATTTTGGCAGGTGAAGGCAGCAGGAGACTTGCCATCTCCACAGCAGGGGAACAGCTGGCAGTGCTGAACCCCACTAACACTCTAACGAAGGTGTTTGGCTCTGTGGAGACGACACTTCTGAACACCAACTGACGCTGTTGGAGCCCAGGATTAGGCGAGGAGCAGGCTGGGGCCTACTGGATTTTGGCAGGTGAAGGCAGCAGGAGACTTGCCATCTCCACAGAAGGGGAACAGCTGGCAGTGCTGAACCCCACTAACACTCTAACGAAGGTGTTTGGCTCTGTGGAGACGACACTTCTGAACACCAACTGACGCAGTTGGAGCCCAGGATTAGGCGAGGAGCAGGCTGGGGCCTACTGGATTTTGGCAGGTGAAGGCAGCAGGAGACTTGCCATCTCCACAGCAGGGGAACAGCTGGCAGTGCTGAACCCCACTAACACTCTAACGAAGGTGTTTGGCTCTGTGGAGACGACACTTCTGAACACCAACTGACGCTGTTGGAGCCCAGGATTAGGCGAGGAGCAGGCTGGGGCCTACTGGATTTTGGCAGGTGAAGGCAGCAGGAGACTTGCCATCTCCACAGCAGGGGAACAGCTGGCAGTGCTGAACCCCACTAACACTCTAACGAAGGTGTTTGGCTCTGTGGAGACGACACTTCTGAACACCAACTAACGCTGTTGGAGCCCAGGATTAGGCGAGGAGCAGGCTGGGGCCTACTGGATTTTGGCAGGTGAAGGCAGCAGGAGACTTGCCATCTCCACAGCAGGGGAACAGCTGGCAGTGCTGAACCCCACTAACACTCTAACGAAGGTGTTTGGCTCTGTGGAGATGACACTTCTGAACACCAACTGACGCTGTTGGAGCCCAGGATTAGGCGAGGAGCAGGCTGGGGCCTACTGGATTTTGGCAGGTGAAGGCAGCAGGAGACTTGCCATCTCCACAGCAGGGGAACAGCTGGCAGTGCTGAACCCCACTAACACTCTAACGAAGGTGTTTGGCTCTGTGGAGACGACACTTCTGAACACCAACTGACGCTGTTGGAGCCCAGGATTAGGCGAGGAGCAGGCTGGGGCCTACTGGATTTTGGCAGGTGAAGGCAGCAGGAGACTTGCCATCTCCACAGCAGGGGAACAGCTGGCAGTGCTGAACCCCACTAACACTCTAACGAATGTGTTTGGCTCTGTGGAGACGACACTTCTGAACACCAACTGAAGCTGTTGGAGCCCAGGATTACGCATGCCGCATGCAGAGGCCAATGGGCAGCGGTTTTTATGGAGGTTGTGGACTACTACTGATTCTAACCATGCTCCACTTAGGCCTCTGGCTCCACTGTCTCTACTATTTACCCTGGCCTCCAACCCCGCCAGCTACATCTCTGAAGTGGCGTCAGCACAATCTACACTTGTTCCTGTGTTACTGGTGCTCAGTCCCGTCAGTTGATCCCCTGATGTTTGTCCGGCAAGTTCGCCAGCTCTGTCCTCATTCCCACTACTGGTTATGGGAATGTGGACAGAGCAGGAGACCTTGCCGGACACACATCAGGGGATAAACTGATGGGACTGAGCCACAGGAACACAGGAACAAGTGTAGATTGTGCTGACGCCACTTCAGAGATGTAGATGGCGGGGTTGGAGGTCAGGGGAAATAGTAGAGACAGTGGAGCCAGAGACCTAAGTTGGGCACGGTTAAAAATCAGTAGTGGTTTGAATGTTGATGGAGCTGGTGACTTTGCCGTCCACACAGCAGGGGATCAGCTGGCATTACTGAACCCCACTAACACAGGAGCTAGTGTGTTTCTCTGTGCAGACGACACATCTGAGCGACAACTGGCTGTGTTGAAGCAAAGGGATTATAGTTCAGGTGGTAGAAAAATGAACACACCAGCAGACCTGGATACAGTTGCCAACCACTAATTTAGTCTGTAAGAGGAATGGCAAAGTCTTTGGAGATCCAGGCCTTGTTCATTTTCAGAAAAGTCAGCCGGTCAACATTATCGGAAGATAGTCGCGTGCGACGGTCTGTTAGTACACCACCTGCGGCACTAAAGACACGTTCCGATAATACACTGGCAGCAGGGCAAGCCAGCACCTCCAATGCATACTGGCTAAGCTCTGGCCATGTATCCAGCTTAGAGACCCAAAACTTGAAGGGGGAAGAGCCATCTGGGAGTACAGCGACAGGGCAAGACATGTAGTCTGACACCATCTGACGGAAGCGTTGCCTCCTGCTGACTCGAGGCGTCGCTGATGGTGTAGACAATTGTGGTGGACACACAAAACTTTGCCACATTTGGGCCATAGTGGTCTTGCCTTGTGCTGCGGCGCTGCCTCTGCTCCCTCTTTGTGCAGACTTTCCTCCACTGCCTCGACGCACAGAGCTGCTTTGTAAAGCACTAGCAACAATGCTGTCGGGTGGAATGGAAAACATTATGGACTGCACCAGTGACTCTTCGTACTCCCGCATTTTACGCTCCCGGTTCAACGTTGGTATGAGCCTTTGTACGCTGTCCCGGTAGCGAGGATCTAGGAGGGTGTACACCCAATAATCAGCCGAGACGAGAATGTGGGCGATGCGGCGGTCGTTTCTCAGGCACTGCAGCATGAAATCAACCATGTGCTGCAGACTCCCAACTGCCAAAGAACCGCTGTCACCTGTTTGAGGCGTGACCTCGGCCTGCTCTGCATCACCCCACCCTCGCTGTACATACTGAGTAGAGGTTTGTGTACCTCCCTCCTCTGGAGAGATGTCTTCCTCCTCCATCGACTCCTCCTCATCCTCCTCCTCACAAAGTGTCCCCTGCCTAGGCCTTTGTGAGGAAACACGTAGCGCAGACTGTCCAGAAGCAGATGGCATTTGGGACTCCTCATCCTCCACCTCTTCTGAAACCTCATCCCTTAGTGCTTGCAGTGTTTGTTGAAGCAGGCAGATAAGGGGGACAGTCATGCTGACTAGTGCATCATCTGCACTCGCCATCCGCGTGGATTCATCGAAGGCACGCAAAACGAGGCAGATGTCCTTCATAGAGGCCCACTCAATGGTGCTGAAGTGTGAACGGCGCACAGTGCGACTTGTTTGTGCCTGATGCAGCTGGTACTCCATGACTGCTGCCTGCTGCTCACACAACCGCTCCAACATATGTAACGTTGAATTCCACCGGGTGGGTAGGTCACATATGATGCGATGTTCCGGAAGGCCAAATCGTCGCTGCAGAGCAGCGAGGCGCGATCTTGCCGTGCTGGAACGTCGCAAGTGAGCGCACTCTATGCGGACCTTGTGCAACAGTGCATCAAGATCCGGATAGTCCCTCAGAAAGCTCTGCACGACCAAGTTAAGAACATGTGCCAGACATGGGATGTGTGTGAGGTTGCCTAGGCCAAGAGCTGCCACCAGATTTCGGCCATTGTCACACACTACCAAGCCCGGCTGGAGATTCGCTGGCCCAAACCACACATCGCTCTCCAGCTTGATAGCATTCCAGAGCTCCTGCGCTGTGTGGCTTCGATTCCCCAAAGAAATTAATTTGAGTACAGCCTGTTGACGTTTGGCCACGGCTGTGCTCATATCGGTCGTAACAGGCTCCTGCTCTGCTGTTTCTGAGGAACTTGAGTAGGAGGAGGAGTCTATGTGTACAGACTGGAGTCCTGCAATCCGTGGCGTTGGAAGAACACGTACAGCGCCACTCTCCAGATCCGTACCCGGCTCCACAACATTGACCCAGTGGGCAGTGAGGGAAAGGTATCGTCCCTGTCCATGGTTACTGGTCCACGCATCGGTGGTCAGGTGGACCTTGCTACTAACGGCGTTTAGTAGCGCATGTTTTATTTTGCCCTCAACATGTTTTTGCAGGGCAGGGACGGCTCGCCTGCTGAAATAAAAGCGGCTGGGCACGTTGTATTGGGGGACTGCCAATGCCATTAAGTCCCGGAAGGTGTCAGTGTCCACCAGCCTGAATGACAGCATTTCAACTGCCAGAAGTTTGGCAATGCCAGCATTCAGAGACTGTGCTCGGGGATGGTTTGCCGAGTAAGGGCGCCTTTTATCCCATGCCTGTGCTACCGATGGCTGTGATGGATGGGAACGTGCTGCTATGGGTGTAATCTGACAGGGTCTCCGGACAACAGTGGCAGAGGTTCTTCCTTGGCGATCCTGTGAGGAAGCCGAACCAGCAGTGTGTGAGCTGGAGGAAGAGGGCCCAACACGAACTGAAGAGGTGGTAGGTGGTGCTGTACGTTGGCCTACGTCTTCAGGGTGTCTCTGCAACTCCAACTCGTGCTTGGTGCGCACATGTTTCCACATATTTGTGGTATTGAGGTTGCTGACATTTCTCCCTCTTTTGACTCTCTGATGACACAGCTTGCATTTGACAAAGCAAATGTCATCTGCAACTGTGTCAAAAAAGGACCACGCACTGCAACTCTTGTGAGCGCCCGGTTTGCCTTTGGAAGGAGGAATGCTCCTAACGGGTGCCGAAGTGGAGGGTACAGGCAACCAAGTCTTCCCCCTCCCTCTGCCTCCTGTTTTGGCCGGTAGGGGAATCTCTTCCTCCGAGCTGCTCCCACCACCTTCCTGTTGCTCACGCCATGATGGGTCAAGGACCTCATCATCTTCCCTCCCCTCTTCAAACAGCTGCTTCTCCGGGGTTGTCTCGCCAGCACCGTACGCACCAGAAAGTGGCAACTGAGTCTCGTCATCATCTGATGCGTACTGAGGTGTGCTGACCATAGGCACTGGCCCACTCGCCTCTTCAGATTCAGAGGGACAAAGAAGTTGCGCATCACTGCATACTCCCTCTTCTTCACATTCAGGAATGCTGCTTGGCTGGCCCCCTCTTTCCAAGCCAACAGATTCCGAGAACAGAAGTAGAGACTGTGATGGCTCCTGTCCATGTCTCTCTGACTGCCTGGGCACTTTGGCAGGTGGTGAAGAGACAGATGGTTGCTCTTCGGTGCTCTGACCCTGAGAGGATGCGGAAGTAATTGAAGTCGATGCGTTAGCTGCCATCCATCCGACAACGGCTTCAATTTGTTCCTCCCGCAGCAGTGGGGTACGTTGAGGTCCTACAAAGCTGCGCATAAAGGACTGTTGCCTGCTAAAACTGGGGGATGCTGATCCACTGGTGCCCGCAGCAGGCCCAGAATCCCCACGTCCTCTACCTGTAGAATCCCCACGTCCTCTCCCTGCAGAATCCCCACGTCCTCTCCCTGCTGAAACTCCACGCCCACGCCCACGCGCCTTACTCCCTGCCTTCTTCATCTTGCAAGACTGCTTAAGATAGGCAAAAAAGTACAAAGGGGGGCCTTAGTGTGCTTATTCCTGAACAGCTGGTTACAGGTACAAGAAACACTAATTTTATGAAGTGTGTGTGTGTGTGGACTAGACTTTAATAGGAGCTGATGTGGCCTACACAAGTTCAAAATGTAGTGTTTGGTGAACTTTTTTTGTGGTTTCTTTGTTGGAAACAAACTCAAAGTATGTGAACAAAGAATTGAAACTGATAGTATCACCAACTTTTTGGAGCTATTACAATGCAGGCAGGTAACCTACAATGCAAAAGATGAGGCTCCAAAAAAATTGGGTAATACTAATCTGGCTGCGCCGGCAGGGCACAAGCCAGAAAAAAAGGCTCCTCTATCTACTCCTATATAGTGTTTGCAACCAACCAATGTTGATGGATACGGATGGATGCACACTAATAGAAGAAAAAATGAGCTGCACTCAAAGACAAATATGTGTGAGGCAGTGACGCACGTTGAGCGTCCTACAACCAGACGTAGCTGCAGGACACTCTACTCAGCGTGAGCTGCACTCACACACAGTCAGAGGCCTCTCAGACAGCCGTCAACAGTGCAGCTAAGTGGGCACTGGCACTGACAGGCTGCAGAAAGGCTCCGCTGTGTACTCCTTTATAGTGTTTGCAACCACCGTAGATGGAGACGGATGGATGCACACTAATAGAAGAAAAAATGAGCTGCACTCAAATAAAAATATGTGTGAGGCACTGACGCACGCTGAGCGTCCTACAGCCAGACGTAGCTGCAGGACACACTACTCAGCGTGAGCTGCACTCACACACAGTCAGAGACCTCTCAGACAGCCGTGAACAGTGCAGCAAAGTGGACACTAGCACTGAAAGGCTGCAGAAAGGCTCCGCTGTCTACTACTAGTGTTTGCAACCAACGTATATGGATACGGATGGAAGCACACTAGATTGAAATTATGTAAAAAATGCAGCTCAAAAATTAAAAGATGTATGAGGCAGCAGTGATCACACTGGGTGGCCTACAGCCTGACGTGGCTGCAGGACCCACTCCACAGCGTGAGCTGCACTCACACAGCCCTTGCATACAGCTGTGAACACTGCTGCTAGGGCAAAGAAGGCTACAGTGGTGGTTTATGTAGCCTGGGTAAAGCACTAGATGTTTGGTGGAATCGCTATTTCTAACTGTCCCTCACAGTCTTCTACAGCAGCCTGTCCCTAACTGAATTCCCAGCAGAGTGACCAGAAATGGCGGCTGCGGTGGCTTTTATAGTGCATCATGACATCATTTTGGCAGCCAATCACAGCCATGCCAATAGTTAACATGCCTACATGCCTAACAGGATGTGCCCACACTTCGGAGGATTCCCATTGGCTTAATCAAAGCAAGCAGGCTCATAGCATGATGGGAACTTCCTATTCCGATTCCGATTCCGGAATCCGATATGACAAAAGTATCGGAACTAAGTATCGGAATTCCGATACCGCTAATATCGGCCGATACCCGATACTTGCGGTATCGGAATGCTCAACACTAGTGATGTGTCGTTCATGAACGATCCGATTCAAAGAGCCAGCTCCCTGCTGTGAACGAAATGAGCCGGCTCTGCAGGGTGAACGAGCCGTTTTTTTTTTCCCTGGCGCCTCAGCAGCTTATCAGACCCAGCTTACTGAAGCCTGACTGTGACTCATCTGGGGGAGGAGCAGTCAGGAGAGGACTGTGAATAAATGCAGGGGAGTTAACCCTTCAGTCCCAAATATACACTGCCAGTTCCTCCATGGCATATATGCAGCGTTGGACTGGCCCACCGGAGAACCGGAGGATTCTCCGGTGGGCCCTGGCACCTGCTGGCATACAGGGCCAGCAGTTGCCTAGGGCCCCCGCTGCTCCAGGGGCCCCCAGCCAGTGGTGTGTCGCACACCATGCAGCTGCTATGGGGGCCCCTGCCAGCGGAGCAGCAGGGTGTCAGGAGGCAGGAGCCCCTGTCCCCGCTGCTAAAGAGAAATGAATATTCACTGCGAAGCAGTGAATCTCATTTCAGGTCTCCACCCCCAGAGGCCCCGCCCCCAGCCCAGTAAGCCGCTCTGCATCAGGGCCGGTGCCGCCCTCAGTCCTCTCTGCTCCTGGCTCACAGCCAGTGCGCGATGACGTCACTACATCGCGCACCCGCTGTGTGTCTGGCAGAGGGGGCAGCTCCTGACACTGAAGCCGGGATCAGCGTGGGAGCGAGGAGGAGAGGTGAGTATTGTGTTTTTTTTTTTTTTTTATATCCCTCTCGCTCTCTCTATCTGTCTCTCTCTATCTATCTATCTATCTCTATATATCTCTCTATCTCTCTTATATCCAGCGTCGGACTGGCCCACCGGGGAACCGGTGGATTCTCCGGTGGGCCCTGGCATCTGGTGGGCCCTGGCACCTGCAGGCATACAGGGCCAGCAGTTGCCTAGGGCCCCCGCTGCTCCAGGGGCCCCCAGCCAGTGGTGTGTCGCACACCATGCAGCTGCTATGGGGGCCCCTGCCAGCGGAGCAGCAGGGTGTCAGGAGGCAGGAGCCCCTGTCCCCGCTGCTAAAGAGAAATGAATATTCACTGCGAAGCAGTGAATCTCATTTCAGGTCTCCACCCCCAGAGGCCCCGCCCCCAGCCCAGTAAGCCGCTCTGCATCAGGGCCGGTGCCGCCCTCAGTCCTCTCTGCTCCTGGCTCACAGCCAGTGCGCGATGACGTCACTACATCGCGCACCCGCTGTGTGTCTGGCAGAGGGGGCAGCTCCTGACACTGAAGCCGGGATCAGCGTGGGAGCGAGGAGGAGAGGTGAGTATTGTGTTTTTTTTTTTTTTTATATCCCTCTCGCTCTCTCTATCTGTCTCTCTCTATCTATCTATCTATCTCTATATATCTCTCTATCTCTCTTATATCCAGCGTCGGACTGGCCCACCGGGGAACCGGTGGATTCTCCGGTGGGCCCTGGCATCTGGTGGGCCCTGGCACCTGCAGGCATACAGGGCCAGCAGTTGCCTAGGGCCCCCGCTGCTCCAGGGGCCCCCAGCCAGTGGTGTGTCGCACACCATGCAGCTGCTATGGGGGCCCCTGCCAGCGGAGCAGCAGCGGGTGTCAGGAGGCAGGAGCCCCTGTCCCCGCTGCTAAAGAGAAATGAATATTCACTGCGAAGCAGTGAATCTCATTTCAGGTCTCCACCCCCAGAGGCCCCGCCCCCAGCCCAGTAAGCCGCTCTGCATCAGGGCCGGTGCCGCCCTCAGTCCTCTCTGCTCCTGGCTCACAGCCAGTGCGCGATGACGTCACTACATCGCGCACCCGCTGTGTGTCTGGCAGAGGGGGCAGCTCCTGACACTGAAGCCGGGATCAGCGTGGGAGCGAGGAGGAGAGGTGAGTATTGTGTTTTGTTTTTTTTTTTTATATCTCTCGCTCTCTCTATCTGTCTCTATCTATCTATCTATCTATCTATCTATCTATCTATCTATCTATCTATCTCTATTTCTCAATATATCTCTATATATCTCTCTATCTCTCTATATCTATCTATCTATCTCTATTTCTCTATATATATCTCTCTCTCTCTCTTATATCTATCTATCTTTCTATCTCTATTATCTATATCTATCTATTTCTATATCTATCTCTATCGCTCTATCTTTATATCTATCTTTCTATCTCTACATCCTACATCTATCTCTATATCTATCTATCTATCTATCTATCTATATATCTCTATATCTATCTATTATGTCTATCTATCTATCTCTATATCTATCTATCTTACTCTATCTATCTCTATATCTATTATCTCTATATTTATTATCTATCTAGCTACCATCTATATCTATCTATCTTTATCTATATATATCTCTATCTAATATCTATATCTATCTATCTCTATACCTATCTATCTATCCGTTATCTATCTCTATATCTTTTCTCTGTATCTATCTATCTCTATATCTATATCTCTCGCTATCTATCGCTCTATCTCTATATATATATCTATCTCTATCTATCTCTATATCTATCTCTATTTCTCTCTATATCTATCTCTATATCTCTATAGCTATCTATCTATATATCTCTATCTCTATATCTATCTCTCTGTATATCTATCTATCGCTCTATCTCTATATCTATCTTTCTATCTCTATATCTATCTATCTATCTTTATCTATTTATCTCTATATCTTTTCTCTGTATCTATCTCTCTCTATATCTATATCTATCTATCTCTATATCTATTATCTCTAGATCTATATCTATTTCTCTCTATATCTCTCTCTATATCTATCTATTTATCTCTATCTCTATATCTATCTCTCTGTATATCTATCTTTCTATCTCTATATCTATCTCTATATCTATCTATTTATCTCTATCTATTATCTCTATCTATCTCTATCTATCGCTCTATCTCTATATCTATCTTTCTATCTCTACATATATCTCTATAGCTATCTTTCTATCTAAATCTATCTATATCTATCTATTATTACTATCTAGCTATCTCTATTATCTATATCTACCTATCTCTATATCTTTCTATCTTACTCTATCTCTATATCTATCTGTTATCTCTATATTTATTATCTATCTTTATCTATCTCTATCTATTATCTATATCTATATCTATCTCTCTATCTATCGATCTCTGTATCTATCTCTCTATCTACCGCTCTCTCTATCTCTATCTATCTTTATATCTATATCTATTATCTCTATATCTATCTACCTATCTATCTCTATATCTATCTCTATATATATATATCTGTTTCTCTCTATATCTATCTCTATATCTCTCTCTCTATAGCTATCTATATATTATCTCTATATCTATCTATATATTATCTCTATATCTATCTATCTATCTATCTCTATATCTATCTATCTCTATATCTGTTATCTCTATATCCATATCTATCTCTATATCCATATCTATCTCTATATCTATCTATCTCTATATCTATCTCTATAGCTATCTTTCTATCTAACACTATATCTCTATATCTATCTCTATATCTCATTATCTATCAATCTCTATCTCTATCTCTCTCTCTTTATCTATCTATCTATTGATCTATCCATCTATCTCTATATCTATCTCTATATCTATCTATTATATCTATCTATTATCTCTATTATCTATATCTATCTATCCATCTATCTATCTAGCTATCTCTATCTATCTCTATCTATCTCTATATCTATCTTTCTAACTCTATATCTATCTATCTCTATACATATCTCTATATCTAGCTATTATCTCTATATCTATATCTATCTTTCTATATCTATCTGTCTCTATATCTATCTCTATATCTATATATCTATCTATCTCTATATCTATTATCTCTATATCTATCTATCTCTATATATCTCTATATCTATTTTTATTTATAGCCATCTATCGATATATATTTATCTCTATATCTATATATGTCTATATTATTATTATTATTATTATTATTATTATTATATCTGTATATCTCTATCTATTACCTATCTCTATCTATATATCTATCTATCTATCTCTATATCTTTCTATCTATAGCTATCTATCTCTATATCTATCTATCTATCTATCTGTCCATTATCTATTTTCTATCTATCTCTATATCTATCTACCTATCGATCTATCTATCTTTCTTTCTATATCTATCTTTATATCTATCTCTATCTATCTCTATGAATCTTTCTATCTATATCTATCCATTATCTACTTTCTATCCATTATCTACTATCTATCTCTATATCTATCTATTTCTACATCTATCTTTCTATCTATATCTATCTAACTCTATATCTATATATCTATATAGCATTATACCCTATGAGGGGGGCAGTATTATACCCTATGAGGGGGCAGCATTATACCCTATGAGGAGGCAGCATTATACCCTATGAGGAGGGCAGCATTATTCCCTATGAGGGGGTGCATTATTCCCTATGAGGGGGGCAGTATTATACCCTATGAGGGGGGCAGTATTATACCCTATGAGGGGGGCAGCATTATACCCTATGAGGGGGTGCATTATTCCCTATGAGGGGGGCAGTATTATACCCTATGAGGGGGTGCATTATTCCCTATGAGGGGGGCAGTGTTATACCTTATGAGGGGGGCAGTATTATACCCTATGAGGGGGGCAGCATTATACCCTATGAGGGGGCAGCATTATACCCTATGAGGGGGGCAGCATTATACCCTATGAGGGGGTGCATTATTCCCTATGAGGGGGGCAGTATTATACCCTATGAGGGGGTGCATTATTCCCTATGAGGGGGGCAGTGTTATACCTTATGAGGGGGGCAGTATTATACCCTATGAGGGGGGCAGCATTATACCCTATGAGGGGGCAGCATTATACCCTATGAGGGGGTGCATTATTCCCTATGAGGGGGGTGCATTATTCCCTATGAGGGGGGCAGTATTATACCCTATGAGGGGGGCAGTATTATACCCTATGAGGGGGTGCATTGTACCCTATGAGGGGGGCAGTATTATATTCTATGAGATGGCTGCATTATACTATGTGAGGGGGCTGCTTTATATTCTAAGAGGGGGCTACCCCAACTCCTGCTACATAATTAAGACATGTACAACCTTATATTATACCCGGATATTAGCGTGTTTTACCACATAATTGGTGGTCTGGTATTTAACTCTATGCAGCTACATAGTGGGCCCCAAGAATGATTTTCTCTGGTGGGCCCAAGGTGTTCCAGTCCGACGCTGCTTATATCTATCTATCTTTCTATCTCTATCTATCTCTATATCTATCTCTATCTATTTCTATATCTATCTCTATCTATCACCCTATCTTTATATCTATCTTTCTATCTCTACATCTATCTATCTATCTCTATATCTTTCTATTATGTCTATCTATCTATCTCTATATCTATCTATCTTACTCTATCTATCTCTATATCTATTATCTCTATATTTATTATCTATCTATCTTTATCTATATATATATATCTCTATCTAATATCTATATCTATCTATCTCTATACCTATCTATTTATCTATCCGTTATCTATCTCTATATCTTTTCTCTGTATATCTATCTCTATATCTATATCTCTCGCTATCTATCGCTCTATCTCTATATCTATCTCTATATCTATCTTTATATCTATATCTATATATCTATCTCTATCTATCTCTATATCTATATCTATCTCTATATCTATATCTATTTCTCTCTATATCTATCTCTCTCTATAGCTATCTATCTATATATCGCTATCTATCTCTATATCTATCTCTCTGTATATCTATCTATCGCTCTATCTCTATATCTATCTTTCTATCTCTATATCTATATATCTATCTATCTTTCTCTATCTATTTATCTCTATATCTTTTCTCTGTATCTATCTCTCTCTATATCTATATCTATCTATCTCTATATATATATCTATTATCTCTATATCTATTTCTCTATATCTATCTATTTATCTCTATCTCTATATCTATCTCTCTGTATATCTATCTATCTTTCTATCTCTATATCTATCTCTATCTATCTATTTATCTCTATCTATTATCTATCTCTATCTATCGCTCTATCTCTATATCTATCTTTCTATCTCTACATCTATCTCTATATCTATCTTTCTATCCATCTCTATATCTATCTATATCTATATCTATCTATTATGTCTATCTAGCTATCTCTATTATCTATATCTACCTATCTCTATATCTTTCTATCTTACTCTATCTCTATATCTATCTGTTATCTCTATCTTTATCTATCTATCTCTATCTATTATCTATATCTATCTCTCTATCTATTTATCGATCTCTGTATCTATCTCTCTCTATATCTATCTCTCTCTATCTACCGCTCTCTCTATCTCTATCTATCTTTATATCTATATCTATCTATCTCTATATCTATCTATTATCTCTATATCTATCTACCTATCTATCTCTATATCTATCTCTATATCTATATCTGTTTCTCTCTATATCTATCTCTATCTCTCTCTCTATAGCTATCTATATATTATCTCTATATCTATCTATCTATATATTATCTCTATATCTATCTATCTCTATATCTATCTATCTATCTATCTATCTATCTCTATATATATCTATCTATCTCTATATCTATCTGTTATCTCTATATCCACCATATCTATCTCTATATCTGTCTATCTCTATATCTATCTTTCTGTCTAACACTATATCTCTATATCTCATTATCTATCTATCTCTATCTCTATATCTCTCTCTCTCTTTATCTATCTATTGATCTATCCATCTATCTCTATATCTATTTCTATATCTATCTATTATATCTATTATCTATATCTATCTATCCATCTATCTCTATCTATCTCTATATCTCTCTCTATATCTATCTATCTTTCTAACTCTATATCTAGCTATCTCTATACATATCTCTATATCTAGCTATTATCTCTATCTATCTCTATATCTATCTGTCTCTATATCTATCTCTATATCTATATATCTATCTCTATATCTATTATCTCTATATCTATCTCTATATATATCTCTATATCTATTTTTATTTATAGCCATCTATCTATATATATTTATCTCTATATCTATCTATATATGTCTATATTATTATTATTATTATTATTATTTATTATTATATCTGTATATCTCTATTATCTATCTCTATCTATTATGTATCTCTATCTATTATCTATCTCTATCTATTATCTATCTCTATCTATATATCTATCTCTAGCTATCTATCTCTATATCTATCTATCTATCCATTATCTATTTTCTATCTATCTCTATATCTATCTACCTATCTATCTATATTTATTTCTATATCTATCTTTATATCTATCTCTATCTATCTCTATGAATCTTTCTATCTATATCTATCCATTATCTACTTTCTATCCATTATCTACTATCTATCTCTATATCTATCTATTTCTACATCTATCTTTCTATCTATATCTATCTAACTCTATATCTATATATCTATATAGCATTATACCCTATGAGGGGGTGCATTATTCCCTATGAGGGGGGCAGTATTATACCCTATGAGGGGGCAGCATTATACCCTATGAGGGGGCAGCATTATACCCTATGAGGAGGCAGCATTATACCCTATGAGGAGGCAGCATTATACCCTATGAGGAGGCAGCATTATACCCTATGAGGAGGGCAGCATTATTCCCTATGACGGGGTGCATTATTATACCCTATGAGGGGGGCAGTATTATACCCTATGAGGGGGGCAGTATTATACCCTATGAGGGGGTGCATTATTCCCTATGAGGGGGGCAGTATTATACCCTATGAGGGGGGCAGTATTATACCCTATGAGGGGGGCAGTATTATACCCTATGAGGGGGTGCATTATACCCTATGAGGGGGTGCATTATACCCTATGAGGGGGGCAGTATTATATTCTATGAGATGGCTGCATTATATTCTATGAGGGGGTCTACATTATATTCTATGAGGGGGCTTTTATATTCTATGAGGGGGCTACCCCAACTCCTGCTACATAACTAAGACCTGTACTGCCTTACATTATACCCGGATATTAGCGTGTTTTACCGCACAATTGGTGGTCTGGTATTTAACTCTATGCAGCTACATAGTGGGCCCCAAGAATGATTTTCTCTGGTGGGCCCAAGGTGTTCCAGTCCGACGCTGCATATATGGCATGGAGGGACTCAGCACATTGTCATCATCATCATCTGCAATGATCTGTGCGTTACCTTTAGTCCCAAATAAAGATCTACTTTAGGCTACTTTCACACATCAGGTTTTCGGCGTCAGGCGCGATCCGGCGTCGTGCCGGAATGCCGGATCCGGCAAATGTTTTGTAAAACCTGAAGTGCCGGATCCGGTTTTCTGCCGGATCCGTCTTGTTCTTGACAGACAAAACCGGATCCGTCTCATCCGGTTCATCCGTTTTTCTATCCGTTTTTCTATCCGTTTTTCGACGGATTACGCCGGATCCGGTTTTTAAAATTGACCCTTGTGGCCTTCCGAACGGGATTGGCTACTGGAAAACTAGATATAGCATGTTCCTACAGCCCTTCTTTGACAGGTTGTAGAGAAGAAAGTGCAGGTTGGAGAGAAGAGCAAGTTACTGGCGAAGATGGATGTTGTCATTGGAAATATTACCACTAGAAGTTCTGTGACGGTTTCAGGGACAATTTTCCACTATACTTTATGTCACCTCAAGGCAGAGTACACTGGGATGACAGAGTGTGAAAGATTTGTGCCCTAAACTTGTGTACCTTCTGGACCAACAGTATATACCTTTGCCAACCAAAGTTGGCTATCTTGTCATGGTCTTACTATTTTTACCTTTAGGCCACAGGTGTGTACCTGGTTGTGTTTTATGCAAAGTATTTCACCTTTTAACAAAAGTTGTGTACATTGTTAGGAAATCACCAACAATAAACACAACTTTTTAGGTGAAATACTTTGCTTCAAACACAACCAGGAACACAACTGTGGCAAAAAGCTAAAATTTACCCACAGTTATACCTGGTTTTGAATACCTTTTTACCTTTGAAATACCCTGTATTTAACCTTTTTTTAAAACATAGTTCGCCGCAGAAAGAAATGACAGACAACCATTGTGAAACGATAATTTAACTTTTATTTAAATTTTTTTTTTTTTTTGTAAAATGTTTTTAAAGTGCAAAAAACTTTTTTAATAAAGGTTTTAAACCCAATGGGCATTTTTATTACAAAAAACAGACATTACAAATCTGTGTACTGTGGGGTGGAAATACTGCTGGAGGGGCTGCGGGACACTTCGACACTGGGTGTGTGGAGAGAGGACTGGGATCGTGGTGGGGAAGGAACAGTTAGAGGTGATGGTGTGGAAAAAGCTACAGAATGGGTGGACATGTGGGAGGCAGAAGAGGTGGTGGGCGGTGGAGTGGAGGGTTGGGCAGGGACTGTAGGAGCAGATGATGTTGATGGAAAGTTGTATGGGGAAGGAGTTTGGTACGGGGAAGGAGTTTGGTACGGGGCAGGTTGCTGGAAGTGGGGAGATGTCTGGTACTGGGGAGGTTGCTGGTACTGGTGAGGTTGCTGGTATGTAATAGGAGGGGGAGGATGGAAAGTGGCTGGAGGGGGTGCAGATGTAATAGGAGGGGGAGGATGGAAAGTGGCTGGAGGGGGTGCAGATGTAATAGGAGGGGGAGGATGGAAAGTGGCTGGAGGGGGTGCAGGTGGAGGAACTACAGTGGTGGGAGGTGGAGGTTGGGAGGTAACCTGCTGTAGAGCACCGTGGCACGAATGCATTACATGCATCTGCTGGGTAGGAGATAGTGTTGCCATGCACTCCACAACAGACCTGAAAAAGGTGTGGTTTGGCGAAGATCTTGCTTCTGAATGCATGGTTTGCAGAAGTGTCTTCACCTCCAGAATGCTGGAGTTGATCTGCTGAAAGCCTGCGGAGATTTGCTCTGACAAGACTTTGAGACAGTTCTGGAAAGATGCATTCAGATGCAAGAACTCTTGCGCATAACTCTTTTCCTGACCCCTCTGCCGCTGCCGCCCAGTACCCGCAGGTGTACTAGAAGCGATCTCCTCACCAGCAGCTTCATGTAATGTAGGCGGCCACGATGCTCCTGTGCTGGTGGATGGGACAGATGGGTCGAATGTGTGGGAAGGCTGGGAAGGTGCAGATGTACCGGGGCGGTCGAAGTGTCCCTCGGTGCCGGTCTCCTCAGGGATCGCCTCAGAAGGGTCCAATCGTGCAGGCTCCCGAGTGCTGCTCACCGTGCTGTGTAATAAAGAGAAAAAAAAACAATTAAAATACTGACATGGTATGGCCCTGGCTGAAAAAAAAAAGTTACATCTAACATTTTTTTCACATGTGGTGTGTAATATTTACCTTCTGGTGAGCATTGTTTCCCGGAGGAACGACAGGGCTTGTGCGTACTTGTACTTGCTCCTGCGTCCTCCAGATCCACTCGGGGCCCGCATCTCTTTATTGAACTCCTTCTTGAAACGATCCCTCACAGACCGCCACCGATTCACAATTCTGTTCCCTGAAACGAGAAAGGAGTGGTTAGTATACAACATCAGTGTTTCACAAACTCCAGTCCTCATGGTCCCCAGGGGTCATGTTTTCAGGATTTCCATAGTAAATAGAAATCCTGAACACATGATCCGTGGGGACCACGAGGACTGGAGTTCGGGAAACACTGGTTTACATCAAGCAACCGGTACTGTATATACTTACGCTCTTTAATCTGGGCCCGAGCTTCGAGGTCCTCCCAGCGGCCCACAAGGAGAGAACAGATTTCCTCCCAGAGTCGTCGGGTAACGATCAGGTCAGCGTGGCGGCGGTCAGCCATATTCCAGAGCGGCTCCCTTTCTCTGACGAGATCGATGAGGCGGTCCACATCAATCCCTCCATCCTCACCGTCAGAGTCGGGAGCACGCTGTGAAGGCTGTTAAAGAAAAAGACAAAAATAACATAATTAGCCTCCACAAAAGAAATGAAATAAAAAGTGCAAAAAAACAAAGCAAAAATATTTATACTTACACGCTGGTGACCGCCGCGTTGCTGTCGCCGACGACCCTGGGAGGCACTGCGAGGACCTCTTGGCCGAGCACCAGATTGGGAAGACTAGAGAAGAAAACAAAAAATGTTGTGTCTTTGGATGTAGGCATTTGTTTGCTGTGTGTGGTCTGCAGAAAATTGTTTTCTATGTGTTGTGTGTAGTGTGATGTTGTGTTTCTGCGTTTGATGCAAAAAACTTACCAATTGTGAGCCCACTCCAGGTGTCTGTCCACCCCTTCCTTCTTCTTCTGGGAGCTCCTCTTCATCTTGTGATTCCTGTTTTGACATAAAAGTCAATGAATAGACATATATTACAGAGATGATGGATTTTGGAAATAAAAACTTACCGTCAAACGCTGACGATGCGAGGGAGGGCTCCCAGAAGAAGATGTGCTGTCCTGTTGATGGCCAGACTCCATGGCTGTGGGTATTGCTGCTGCTGTTGCTGCTGCCAGTGATGCCATTTCTGCTGCTGCTGCTGCTGCTGCTGCATCTCTTTGGCGGCTGTTGAATAAAGAGAAACAAAGGGCCAATGAATATCTTGATATTCCATGGCCCTAGTTTGGAGGAATGGGGGATTTGATAATTACCGTCTCTCATCTGCTGCTGGACTCCCCTCCTCAGCATGTTCCATTTGCTGCTCCATTTGGGGTGGTGCTGATGGTGCTGCTGCTGCAGATGTCTGCTGCCTTCTCCTGCTCCTGGTTCTTGGCTTGGGTGGCATGTTGGGTGTGGCTGAGGGTCCCATTGTCTTGCTTTTATATATCTCCTGTGGGCAGAGCTACTGAGCATGCTCAGACCAAAAAACCGGATCCGGCGCATTGCGGCGCTCATAGGCTTTCATTGTGTGAAAAAGCCGGACGCGCCGGATCCGGCGTGTCCGGCTTTTTCGCCGGAGACAAAAAACATTACAGTAGACGTTTTTTCCAGACGCCGGATCGCGACACATTGCCGGATCCGGCGAAAACCGGATGAAACGCATGGCCATCCGGCGCGATCCGGCGCAAATGCAAGTCAATGGGGGGGAAACCGGATCCGGCATTGCATTTCGCCGGATCCGGTTTCTGTCAAAAGCGCCGGATCGCTCCTGACGGCGAAAACCTGATGTGTGAAAGAGGCCTTACTGGCCCGTCATCCATGGCATATACATACTTATATACTGTATGTGTAGGAGGAGAGGCTCAGCACATTGTTTGGTATATCATCTTCTCATAGTGTTAGGCCAGGTTCACATTGCGTTAATGGCCCTGCGTTCAACGGGATCCGTTACATAGCAAGCGGCACTAACGCTATGTAACGGACGTGTTAATGCACCCATTGGCCGCAATGCTACTAACGCATCCATACGGATGCCAAAATCGGCATGATGCGTTACTTCATGACGCACCCTCGACTGCTGCAGACCGCGTTCAAGGGTACGTCATGAAGTAACGCATCATGCCGATTTTGGATGTGTTAGTATCATTGTATCCAAAGGGTGCGTTAACGCATCCGCTACATAGCGTTAGTGCCGCTATGTAACAGATCCCGTTGAACGCAGGGCCAGGAGGATTCAGGACAACACTACAGAGAGGATAGACGATGTCAGTTATTGCTGCTAAGGGCTCATACTCACTAGCGAGAGAGTCGCACAATTATTGTGCATGTCTCTCTCATGGAAACCTGGCACTGCCACCAGCACTCGGACTGGAGCGTGTGGTTACATGTACTTCTATGCAGTCACCCCCTCCGGTCTGAGTGCCAGGTTTCCATGCAAGAGACTCACACGAGAATCACGCGAGTCTCTTGCAAGTGAGTATGAGCCCTAAGGGTAGGGTAAGTAATATAAAGTGATTTTAGGCAAAACCTGTGGAGAGATCTAGGTCCAGCCCCAATCATTATATAGGGTTAAGCTGGTTTCACACTTTCATATTTTGGCTGCACACGGATCCGTTTTCGTCTCCATTGACTTTCAGTGGTGATGGATGGGACTTGCGTGTGCTTCCAGTTGTCACTGTTTTCCCACAGATCCGCATGTCTGCATATTTTATCAGATGCACAAAAACACAACTTGTTGCAGTTTTGTGTCATCTGAAAAACACGCAGGAACAGGGACACGAACGGATCCGCGGCTACACGTCTGGAATTAACATGGAGCTCTATGGAGCACAGGTCCAGGACAACACGGGTCCATGTGCTTCCGTGTGCAGGAATCCGTTTTGAGGCACTGAGCATGCTCGGAAGCGAGGGATGTGCTGTATGGGACCAGTATGCAGGCATAATATAGACTATGTCCGCATGCTGCTCTGTCATACAGTGATCTTTCCCGCCTCACTAGAAGGGCTTGTGCCCTGTGTTATAGTGTAGTAATGATAATAAAATGTATTGGGAGCATTTATATAACATGGGGGCACCTGGTTAGGGGCTGCATGAGTGGGGCTGTGTTCACACTAGCGTTGTGGTACGATGCGTTGTGAAGCGTAGAAATCCTGATGCATCCTGATCCAGATTACATCCCTATACTTAACATAGGGGTGCACGGACCTGCGTTTGCATCAGGATCAGAATGCATCATGTGCACCGACACATATTATTATTATTTATTCCATGGCGCTTTACATGTAAGGAGGGGTATAAATAATACCTATCCATATCACAGCATTTACTAATTCACAAAGCACATGAACAAAAAATGCAACAATACATGGTATGGCTACAACTGAGTAGCCGGGGCCTGATCACAAGAGCTGACAATCTGAGGAAACAGCAATGCTGAATAACAGTCTACACTGCGTCACTAGATCCTTATACAGGGGTATAATGAGGCCTCACTGTACAGGAGAGACCTGAGCGAGGAGCCGGGGCCTGATCACAAGAGCTGACAATCTGAGGACACAGCAATGCTGAATAACAGTCTACACTGCGTCACTAGATCCTTATACAGGGGTATAATGAGGCCTCACTGTACAGGAGAGACCGGAGCGAGGAGCCAGGGCCTGATCACAAGAGCTGACAATCTGAGGACACAGCAATGCTGAATAACAGTCTACACTGCTTCACTAGATCCTTATACAGGGGTATAATGAGGCCTCACTGTACAGGAGAGACCGGAGCGAGGAGCCGGGGCCTGATCACAAGAGCTGACAATCTGAGGAAGCAGCAATGCTGAATAACAGTCTACACTGCTTTACTAGATCTTTATACAGGGGTATAATGAGGCCTCACTGTACAGGAGAGACCAGAGCGAGGAGCAGGCTCAGTCGCCACAGAGGTACTGCACCTTCTCCTAAGGTGTAGTGCCCCACCAACTAGGTAAGTTGGGAACTCCTTTCCGCACTCCAACACCTGCACCCACACACAGGATAGTTCAGCAATGGACCACATTGCGGCTCCATGCTTAGAGGATAGCAGAGCACCTTTCGTGGGTCTTTGCTTCGTAACACGAGATGTGCTGGGAGGTGGGTGGAATTAGATATAAAAGAGCGGGAAGGTTTAGAATTGGAGTTCAGTCTGAGTTCAGTTGAGTTCAGTTCAGTCTGGAGGAGAGGCTGAGAGCAGGCTGACAGAAGGTCAGCCTGAGGGGAGCTCAAGGCGGAGGAAGGCAGTCAGTCAGGAGAGGCTGAGGACTGGCCTTAGTGGAATGAGCTCCCTAGGAGAGGAAGGAGTGTTGCAGCTGTCTCTGTGATCTGAGTCAGCTGGCACTGGAAAGGAACAGAAGGAGAAGGACGTAGAACTGCAACCTAAGCTTCCTTAAGAGAGAGAAGGAACAGCGTGGAACGAAGGAGTAGGAGAACAGAGAGGAGTTGTGGGTTGGAAGAGGAATCCTGCCTATAGGTTCTCAGCGCAAGGCCGGGGCCCGGTCCCCGAGGTTGTATGGACACTTATGTGTTATGATTGAGTCACCCTAGGAGGCAAAAACAGAAATGCTAGCTAAGTCCAGAAAACCAGAGAAGTTGGCAGCTATCGGATTGCAGACCCCTGAACCTATCAACACAACTAGCAGTAGCCGTGGGGGGTTCCTACGATGCCCTAGACCCCTCCATCACAGCAGGAGAATTAAATAGGCCTAAAGAAAGAAAGGGGAAATCTAAACTGCCCCAGAGCAGACCCCAAAGCAATAGGCAGCCCCCAACATATAATGACGGTGAAGCAAGAAGAAAAAACACTCACACAGACAGAAAGATAGACTGAGCAAAGAGGGGCCCAAGCTAACTAGATAGAAAAGGACAGGAAGGCTGCTGTCTGCAATCCGTGAAAAACCCTATGAAAATAAGAGCCAACAGACTGACAGTGAAAAAGGCCCTGAAGACGCTAGGCTTCAAAAAAGCTATGTCAGTACTCAGGAATAGAGTTGAGCGACTTTTGGTTTTTTAGGGTCGCGTTTCGTTTCGTGAAACCCGACTTTTCCAAAAGTCGGGTCGAGCAAGATCGCCGATTATAGGGAAAAGTCGGGGTCGTCCCAAAACACGAAACCCAATGTAAGTCAATGGGGAATAAAAGTCGGCAGTGAGAGGAGGACAGGAAACACACCAACAGTGCCCATTTGAATGCCAAAAGCATCAATTCTTCTTACTTAAGCTTGTCAACCTTAATTAACTTCATAATACAAGTTACGCACTCAAAAATGGGGGTTATTTGGCTACAGACTGTGGGGGGGGGGAGGGCTGGCTCCAGGTTTTCATGTGCCCTGGGCGAAAGAGCGCCCCTTTAACACATACCACAACTCATCATGCTCCGATACGGCAGAGAAATAGCGGTATAGTACAATGAAAAATACCTCACTTTTTACATCTCATGACGAGGCCCATCTATTTCTCCATACAGAATCATTGGTCCCATATAATGTTTGAAACAGTATATGATGAGCTCCACATAATGCTACAGTATATGTTGGTCCCCATGGATGAAGCTCTACTGTCTTATGGGCCCAAATAATGCTCCAAACATAATGGGCCCCATTTCTAATGCTCTAGTATATAATGGGCCCTGTAAATGCTGCTCCAGTGTCTGATGTCCACCTTTGGAATGTTCCAGTGTATGGTGGGCCCCATCTATCATTCTCAGACGGTGTTAGGCCCAGTATGGATTGCACGTGATTGCACAAAGGTTAGAAAGGGTACCGTATCCCCGGATAACATGTATGGATAGCGTACACATTCAAAATATATGTCTCAGGAGGCAGGCTCAGACGGTGTTAGGCCCAGTATGGATTGCACGTGATTGCACAAAGGTTAGAAAGGGTACCGTATCCCCGGATAACATGTATGGATAGCGTACACATTCAAAATATATGTCTCAGGAGGCAGGCTCAGACGGTGTTAGGCCCAGTATGGATTGCACGTGATTGCACAAAGGTTAGAAAGGGTACCGTATCCCCGGATAACATGTATGGATAGCGTACACATTCAAAATATATGTCTCAGGAGGCAGGCTCAGACGGTGTTAGGCCCAGTATGGATTGCATGTGATTGCACAAAGGTTAGAAAGGGTACCGTATCCCCAGATAACATGTATGGATAGCGTACACATTCAAAATATATGTCTCAGGAGGCAGGCTCAGATGGTGTTAGGCCCAGTATGGATTGCACGTGATTGCACAAAGGTTAGAAAGGGTACTGTATCCCCGGATAACATGTATGGATAGCGTACACATTCAAAATATATGTCTCAGGAGGCAGGCTCAGACGGTGTTAGGCCCAGTATGGATTGCACGTGATTGCACAAAGGTTAGAAAGGGTACCGTATCCCCAGATAACATGTATGGATAGCGTACACATTCAAAATATATGTCTCAGGAGGCAGGCTCAGACGGTGTTAGGCCCAGTATGGATTGCACGTGATTGCACAAAGGTTAGAAAGGGTACCGTATCCCCAGATAACATGTATGGATAGCGTACACATTCAAAATATATGTCTATACATCAGGAGGCAGGCTCAGACGGTGTCAGGCACAGTATGGATTTGACGGCCCAGATTACACAGCGGAGGAGCAGGGAGAGGTAAAGATTGCAAATGCTGGGGCCCTGCCCAAGCAAGGGGGGCCCACTCGTGGGCGTCGGTACTGGCACTGGGCCCCTCATAGTACAGCGGTGTGTCTGACGGCGGGTGTGCACCACCACCGTCAGAGACACTTGACTGCACTATGAGAGACCCTGTGCCAGTGCCCGCGCCCAAGAGTCGGCCTACCCACCTGTCCAGGGCAACGGCACTCGCACGGTGTCGTGCGCTAGGTGGTGACCCCGGCCATGGGGGGGAGGCAGCACAGTTAGGGAGTTTTAGAAAGTGGCATATGTTGATGTTGGACATTCAGCTGATGCAAAAGGAGAAATAGGTGAAGTACCAGGAAGAGGTGGACCAAAGCAAGCCATTTTTCTGTCACCCTATGTGTCATCAGGGGAAGGTGGGACAAAATCCTTGGAAACCCATGCGTGGTTCATTTTAATGAAGGTTAGATCATCCACATTTTGGGTTGACAGACGGGTCCTTTTTTCTGTCAGGATTGATCCAGCTGCACTGAAGACTCTTTCCGATAGCACACTTGCAGCTGGGCAAGCGAGCTCCTGTAAGGCATATTGGGCCAATTCAGGCCAGGTGTCCAGTTTAGCGGCCCAATAGTCAAAGGGGAATGACCTGTGTGGGAGAACATCGATATGGTAGGAAAAGTAGTTTGTAACCATAGTTGACAACTGTCTCCTGTCACTTTCCATCGATGCAGTATTACCAGTTGTGTGAGCGGTATTTGAAAAATCAGTCCACAACATTGTCATGAAACCCCTGTCTCCAATGCCACTTCTGCTGTGTGCACCACGAACACCTCTGCCAAGCTGCCCCCGGCCCGTATGGCTCGTGTGAGAACCATCACCGCTGCTGTGTGCTGGGAATGCCTCAAGCAACCGATTTACCAGAGTTGCTTGTTTATTAGCCAATATTAGGTCAAGGTTCTCCTGTGGCATGATGTTTTGTAATTTGCCTTTATAGCGTGGATCCAGGATGCTGGCCAACCAGTAGTCGTCATCGTTCATCATTTTGGCAATGCGGGGGTCCCTTTTTAGGATCCGCAAGGCATAATCTGACATGTGGGCCAATGTTCCCGGTGTCAATGATGCACTGCGAGTGCTGGGTGGAGGAGCACTTTCTGGCAAATCCACATCCCTCCAGTCACGCACAAACCCTGTACCAGACCTTGCCACACCAACATTTTCACTTGCCCCACGAGATGCATCCTCCTCCCCTAAGTAATCATCCCCATCGTCATCCTCCTCCTCCTCTTCTTCCTCCACCTCGTCCAGGAGAGGTCCCTGAGCAGACAATGGCTGAATGTCATCAAGGATTCCCTCCTCCTCTTCCTCCTCATCAACATTGGCTGCAGACGCCTGCTCCTTAAGGTGCGTCAAAGTTTGCATGAGCAGACGCATAAGTGGGATGCTCATGCTTAGGATGGCGTCGTCTGCGCTTACCAGCCGTGTGCATTCCTCAAAACACTGAAGGACTTTACAAAGGTCTTTCAGCTTCGACCACTGCACACCTGTCAACTCCATGTCTGCTCTCAAAGTACCTGGCCGTGTATCCTCCCACAAATGCATTATGGCCTGCCTCTGCTCGCACAGCCGCTCCACCATGTGCAGGGTGGAGTTCCACCTTGTTGCAATGTCGATAATGAGGCGGTGGTTGGGAAGGTGGAGCAATCGCTGCAGCTTCTGCATACGAACGGAGTGTACAGGCGACCGGCGGATGTGCGCGCACAGTCTTCGCACCTTCTGGAGCAGGGCTGTTAACTCCGGATAATTTTTGAGGAAGCACTGCACCACCAGGTTCAAGGTGTGAGCCAAGCAAGGTATGTGGCTGAGTTTTGAAAGAGCTATGGCTGCCACAAAATTACGGCCGTTATCACTAACTACCTTGCCTGCCTCAAGATGTACACTGCCCAGCCATGACTCAGTTTGTCGCTTCAAGTACTCGGCCAGCACCTCGGCGGTGTGTCTGTCGCCCAAACACATCATCTGCAACACAGCCTGCTGACGCTTTCCACTAGCTGCTCGATAGGGGGACACATCGTGTGCAACAGTGGCAGCTGCAGATGGAGTGCTCGTACGACTGCGCTCTGTGGATGAGCTTTCGCTTCTGGAGGAGGAGGAGGAGGAGGAGGGTCGAACGCCTACAGCCAACTGTTTCCTATACCGTGGGCTAGACAGCACTGTCCCACCACCGCTGTCCCCTGTGGACCCTGCATCCACCACATTAACCCAGTGCGCAGTGATGGACACGTAACGGCCCTGGCCATGCCGACTGGACCATGCATCAGTTGTGAGGTGCACCACCTTTCCGCTCACTGACTGCTTGAGTGCATGGACAATGCGGTCTTTCACATGATGGTGGAGGGCTGGGATGGCTTTGCGAGAGAAGAAGTGGCGACTGGGTAGGTCATAGCGTGGTACTGCATAGGCCATGAGTTCGCGGAAAGCTGTGCTTTCCACCAACCGAAAGGGCATCATCTCAAACGAGATTAGTTTGGCAATGTGGGCGTTCAAACCCAGTGTACGCGGATGAGAGACTGAGTACTTTCTTGACCTACTCATAGTGTCTGGGAGGGTGAGCTGGACTTGAGAGCTGCATATGGTGGAAGTAGCGGTGGACAGGGCGGACTGAGAGAGGGTTGATGATGGTGATGGAGTTGGTGTTCTTTCTGATGGCCTAGAATCAGTCTTTCGTTGATATAACAGTGGGATTCCCTGACTGCTGTGGTCTTGCAACGACACCTCAACATTTGCTGCTGTGCTAACCGGTGGGCTTACAGTGGGGGAAACAATGTAGCGTTGCTGACTACCTTCGTTGTGATCAGTTGCACATGTGGCACTTGAGGTTTGGTGTTGTGTCCACGCTTGCAAGTGCATGCTGGTTAAATGTCTAAGCATGCAACTGGTATTCAAATTTTTCAGATTTTTCCCTCGGCTAAAGGTCTTTGCGCACTTCTTACAGATAACCTCGGCCTGATCATGAGGATTTTGGTCAAAAAAGTGCCACACTGCACTCTTCCTACTTTGGCAGACATTTTGCGGCCTAGCACGCTGTGATCTTTTGACCCTCTGGACAAGCTGTCCAGCAACTCTTTTGATGTTTGGAACCTGTCTTTGGAGTGCTCCGGGCCTGCCAGATAACAGCTGTTGCGATGTCGATGTCTGCTGTGGATGCTCCTCATCTGAGCTATTGGAAGCAGCACCCTCTTCCCCCAATGGATGCCAATCTGGGTCAACAACTGGGTCATCCATCACCTCCTCTTCTATGTCATGTGCACCTTCCTCTGTGTCACCGTGTATGGTGGTATAGTGTGCGGGAAGGGGCACCTGAGTCTCATCAGGGTCAGAATCTGGCTCTGTACACTGCGAGGACAATGTAGTGCTCTGAGTGAATGTACCAGCAGAATCATCCATCAGTGGCTGTGCATCAGTGCACTCCATGTCAGATTCATCTTGGCCAGGGTAATTCACCATTTCACTTGATAATCCAGGCATGGTATGTGAAAACAGCTCCATGGAGTAATCAGTAGTATGGCCTGCGTCATTCTTCAATCTTGGTTGGGGTGAAGGACACAAGGAAAGGTGTGGTTCATGAACATGAGCCTCCAATGACGACTCAGTGCTTTTACTTTTTACAACTTAAGAAGAGGAGGCGATAGAGCTGGAGGCTGAGTTAGCAATGTAAGACAAAACTTTTTCCTGATGCTCTGGCTTTAAAAGCGGTTTGCCAACTCCTAGAAAACTAAGCGTTCGAGGCCTTATGTAGCCAGACGATGACGCAGGGTCAGCACCTCCTGCATTCGGTCCTATTTTGCTCTTGCCACTACCATCAGATCCACCACCAACACCATCATTACCAGCTGCCAACCCCCGCCCAATTCCACGGCCTCTTCCACCAGCCTTCCTCATTTTTGGTAGAAATGTAGACAAAATCCAACAAACTATATAGTAATGTAAAACAAGGTACAAGGTGTCTATAGGACAGGGGAGATTTTGAATTTTTGCAGACACTTGTGGACACTGGACACTTTTGGATTGTGTGAGGCCCACTGATATCTGAGCGCTATGTGACAGGCTCGATGGCACAGCTGTGACCAAAGTGACTAGAGAATAAGGGAGATTTTGAATCTCTGCACACACTTTTGGACACTGGACACTTTTGGATTGTGTGAGGCCCACTGATATCTGAGCGCTATGTGACAGGCTCGATGGCACAGCTGTGACCAAAGTGACTAGAGGATAAGGGAGATTTTGAATCTCTGCACACACTTTTGGACACTGGATGGACACTTTTGGATTGTGTGAGGCCCACTGATATCTGAGCGCTATGTGACAGGCTCGATGGCACAGCTGTGACCAAAGTGACTAAAGGATAAGGGAGATTTTGAATCTCTGCACACACTTTTGGACACTGGACACTTTTGGATTGTGTGAGGCCCACTGATATCTGAGCGCTATGTGACAGGCTCGATGGCACAGCTGTGACCAAAGTGACTAGAGGATAAGGGAGAATTTGAATCTCTGCACACACTTTTGGACACTGGATGGACACTTTTGGATTGTGTGAGGCCCACTGATATCTGAGCCCTATGTGACAGGCTCGATGGCACAGCTGTGACCAAAGTGACTAGAGGATAAGGGAGATTTTGAATCTCTGCACACACTTTTGGACACTGGACACTTTTGGATTGTGTGAAGCCCAATGAATATCTGAGCGCTATGTGACAGGCTCGATGGCACAGCTGTGACAAAAGTGACTAGAGGATAAGGGAGATTGGATTGCTTTTAAAAAAGCAGTTTGCGGAGCAGTGGGTAAACAGCAATGCAGGAATGTCAGGAAGCCTTAGAAGGCAGCCCAACAACCAACACCACTGATACACCACTATATAGCCTCCCCTTGCACTGCACACACAGTGACTGGTGTGTTGTGCAGGCCAAATCGCTAGCAGCAGAAGCAGTTTTTTTGTCTTCTTCCCTGCCTAACGCTCTCCCTACAGAATCAGCACCAACCTCTCCCTATACTAAGATCATAGAATCATAGAATCGTAGAGTTGGAAGGGACCTCCTGGGCCATCTGGTCCAACCCCCTGCTCAAAGCAGGATTCGCTAAATCATCCCAGTCAGATGTCTGTCCAGCCTCTGTTTGAAGGCTTCCATTGAAGGAGAACTCACCACTTCTCGTGGCAGTCTGTTCCACTCATTGATCACTCTAACTGTCAAAAAGTTTTTTCTAATATCTAATCTGTGTCTCCTCCCATTCAGTTTCATCCCATTGCTTCTAGTCTTTCCTTGTGCAAATGAGAATAAAGTTGATCCTTCTACAATGTGACAGCCCTTTAGATATTTGTAGACAGCTATTAAGTCTCCTCTCAGTCTTCTCTTTTGCAAACTAAACATTCCCAAATCCTGCAACCTTTCCTCATAAGACAGGGTTTGCAGACCGGTCACCATTCTGGTCGCTCTTTTCTGAACTTGCTCCAGTTTGTTGATGTCTTTTTTAAAATGTGGTGCCCAAAACTGGACACAATATTCCAGATGAGGTCTGACCAAAGAGGAGTAGAGGGAAATAATGACTTCACGTGATCTAGACTGTATGCTTCTGTTAATACATCCTAGAATTGCATTTGCCTTTTTTGCTGCTGCATCACACTGTTGACTCATATTCAGTCTGTGATCTATTAGTATACCCAAGTCTTTTTCACATGTGCTGTCACTTAGCCCTATTCCTCCCATTCTATATATGCTTTTTTCATTTTTATTGCCCAGATGTAGTACTTTGCATTTCTCCCTGTTAAAAACCATTCTGTTAGTTGCTGCCCACTTCTCCAGTTTATTTATATCTTTTTGAATCCTCTCTCTCTCTTCTCTAGTATTAGCTATCCCTCCTAGCTTTGTGTCATCAGCAAATTTAATCAGTTTACCCTCAATTCCTTCATCTAAATCGTTGATAAAGATGTTGAACAATACAGGGCCCAGGACAGAGCCCTGTGGTACCCCACTTGAGACATTCTTCCAACTGGATGTGCAGCCATTTACGACCACTCTTTGGGTCCGATCACTAAGCCAGTTATGAATCCACCTAACAGTTGCCTTGTCCATTCCATACTTAGTCATTTTTCCAATAAGGATTTTATGAGAGACTTTGTCAAATGCTTTGCTGAAGTCAAGATATACTATATCTACAGCATTTCCTTGATCCACCCAATCAGTGATACCGTCATAGAAGGAAATTAAGTTAGTCTGACATGACTTATTAGTTACAAACCCATGCTGACTCTGTTTGATCACTTCATTCTTATCCAGGTATTGACATACATGTTGTTTAATAATTTGTTCAAAGATCTTTCCTGGTATAGAAGTCAGACTCACCGGCCTATAGTTGCCTGGGTCCACCTTCTTCCCCTTTTTGAAGATAGGAACAACATTTGCTCTTCTCCAGTCTTCTGGCACTTCTCCTGTTCTCCAAGAATTTTCAAAGATTATGGAGAGGGGTTCAAAAATTTCTTCTGCTATCTCCTTCAGTACTCTGGGGTGTAATTCATCTGGACCTGGAGACTTGAATTCATTTAGGTTAGCTAAGTGTTTCCTCACTATCTTTCTGTTTATAGATATCCTGGATTCTTCTATTCCCTTAATAGGACAGTGAATAACAGTTGGTGTTACATTTCCTTTCTGAGAGAAAACAGATGCAAAATAGGAATTTAAAAGTTCAGCCTTCTCAACATCCTGTCTTACCATTTCATCATTTTCATCCTGTAAAAATCCTATAGCATCTTTGACTTTTCTTTTACTTTTGACATATCCCCAAAATCCTTTATTATTGCTTTTGACATCTCTTGCAAGCCTCAATTCATTTTCAGCTTTAGATAATCTGATTTGTGCCCTGCAGGTTCTGCAGACAGCATTATATTCTTCTTTAGATATGCCTCCCTCTTTCCATTTTATAAACATTTTTTTCTTCCTTTTTAGCATGTGCTTAAGTTCTGTGTTCACCCATCCTGGTTTCCTTAAATGCTTCCTATTCTTCCCTCTTTTCGGAATTGTTAACAACTGTGCTTTGAGAATTTCATTTTTCAAGATTTCCCATCCTTCCTGGACATTTTTGTCTTTAAGGATATCCAGCCATTGGATCCCTCCAATTATCTTTCTGAATCCCTTAAAATCTGCCTTTCTGAAATCTAACCTTGAGGTCTGAGTCTTCACAGGTCTTCCGCCTCTAGTTATCCAAAATTCTAAAATAGCATGGTCGCTACCTCCTAGGGTTCCAGCCACTTTTACCTCCTCAACCATTTCCTCCCTGTTTATAAGGATTAGATCCAAGGTAGCAGTTCCCCTTGTTTTCTCCCCTACCTTTTGGAAGATAAAGTTGTCAGCTAGAGAGGATAAGAATTTCCTTGACCTGTTAGTTTTGCCTGAGAGAGATTCCCAACAAATGTCTGGATAGTTGAAATCTCCCATGACAACTATGTCATATTTTTTGGAGAACTTGGCCATTTGATGCATAAAGAGTTCATCCATATCTTCAGCTTGCACAGGCGGCCTGTAGTAAATGCCTACAATGGTGTCCTTTCCATTGTTCTGTCCTTGTAATCTTACCCAAACAGTTTCCACAGAACTCCCAGTCTCTGAAGCTTCAATCTCTGTGCAGATATACGCGTTTCTAACATACAATGCAACACCCCCTCCTCGTTTATCAAGTCTGTTTCTTGCAAATAAGTTGTATCCTTCTAGTCTTGTATTCCAATCATGTGTATTGTCCCACCAAGTTTCAGTGATTCCAATGACATCATATTTCTTTTCCTGTGTTAGTAGTTCCAATTCTCCTTGTTTGTTGCCCATGCTTTGTGCATTAGTATAGAAACATTTTAGTTTGTGATTGGTTTCTCTTTCTCCAATATTTTTATTAATTAGATTCTTTCGTCTTTGTTCTTCCTTTCCACTTCTAATAGCAGAGTTCTCAATAGCATTTGTCAGGTGTATGGCTTTTTCTGGTCTTTTGCTTCCCTTCCCATGTTGTTCTAGTTTAAAGCTCTCCTTACAAGTGTAGCAAGGCGACTTCCAAATACATGCTTTCCAGTCTTCGTAAGGTGCACCCCATCTCTAGCAAGTAGTCCATCGTATAAGTAGTTCACTCCGTGATCCAGAAATCCAAATCGTTGCTGACGGCACCATCGACGTAGCCAGTTGTTCACCTGCAGAATCTTATTCCACCTCCTTGTTCCATGGCCATCCACTGGGAGGATGGAAGAGAAGACCACCTGCGCTCCCATTTCTTTCACTTTCTTGCCTAAGTCTTCAAAGTCTCTGCAGATGGTTTCCAGGTCGTTTCTTGCGGTGTCATTTGTCCCCACATGTAGTAGCAGGAATGGGTAGTCATCTGTAGGTCTGAAGAGTCCTGATATCCTGTCAGACACATCTTTAATTTTTGCACCTGGAAGACAGCACATTTCTCTTGAAGTTATATCCGGTCTGCAGATAGCGGCCTCTGTTCCTCTCAACAGGGAATCCCCCATGACCACCACTCTCCGTTTCTTCTTCACAACATTTTTCTTTCTCCATCCAGGAGGACTCTGAAGGCGTACAAGGTTGCTGTTTGTTGGCAAAGTCTTATCCTGATGTATTTCTTCATCGTTTTCCTGCGTGAGAGCCTGGTACTGGTTCCTGAGCAGTATGGGTGCTGACTGCCTCCTGATCCTCCTGCTTCTCTGGGTCACATGTCTCCATTCCTCTGTTTCTTCAGGTGCACTTTGAATTTCTTCTCTTTCTGTAACATGAAGAGATAATTCTGCTCTGTCCAAGAACTCTTCACCTTCCTTAATGATCTTCAACGTAGCTAACCTCTCTTCGAGATTTTGCAACTTTTCCTCCAACAGGGACACAAGCTTGCATTTGTGGCATGTGAAGTTTGGCTTTTCCACTGGTAAATCTGTGAACATGTAGCAAGAAATGCAGCTCACCAAATGGCTCCTGGCCTCTTCCATCTTGAGATTTCTTAAAAACGATGAAAGATGAGCCAAAATTCTCGCGGAGACTCTTCACTTATCCCAGAAGGCACTGGGAATATGCAAATGATCTCCTCAAGATTCCACCGAACCCTCAACCACGCCACCAGGGCGATCAGGGTGAGCCCGATGAAATGCACGCACCAATCTTTTGGCATGAATATCAGAGGCAGAGACCCAGGAATTATCCTCCTGACCATAACCCTTCCACTTAACCAAATACCGGAGTCTCCATCTAGCCAGACGGGAATCCAGTATTTTCTCTACCTCAAATTCCATGTTACCTTCAACCAATACAGGGTCTGAAGGTGCCACCCCAGGAACAACTGGTTCAACAAACCTCTTCAACAAGGACTTATGGAACACATTATGGATTTTAAATGTGACAGGAAGAGCCAAACGAAAATAGACCGGATTAATAATCTCCAAAATCTTGTAAGGTCCAATAAATCTAGGCTTAAACTTAGGAGAAGCCACCTTCATAGCAATATTTTTTGATGATCACCACACCATATCACCAATCTTAAACTGGGGACCAATGGTCCTATGTCGATTGGAAAACCGCTGGGCCTTTTCCTGAGAGAGAGATAACTTATCCACCACTTGGTCCCAGATCTGGTGCATTCTCTCCACCACAGTGTCAACACCTGGGCAAGCAGAAGGCTCCACCTGCCCTGAAGAAAATCGAGGATGAAACCCAAAGTTACAAAAAAAAGGTGACATCAAAGTGGCAGAACTAGCTCTATTATTTAAAGCAAATTCGGCCAAGGGCAAAAATGAAACCCAATCATCCTGATCAGCAGAAATAAAACATCTCAAATACGACTCCAAGGTCTGGTTTGTTCTCTCTGTCTGCCCATTGGTCTGAGGGTGAAAAGCAGAGGAGAAGGACAACTGAATTCCCAGCTTGGAACAGAAAGTCCTCCAAAATCTAGACACAAACTGAACTCCTCTGTCAGATACAATGTTCTCAGAAATTCCGTGCAAGCGAACCACCTGTTGCAAAAACAGGGGCACCAACTCAGAGGAAGATGGCAACTTAGGGAGTGGTACAAGATGAACCATCTTAGAGAACCTATCACAAATCACCCAAATAACAGTCATTCTTTGAGAGACCGGCATATCAGAGATGAAATCCATTGAAATATGGGTCCATGGCCTCCTGTGTACCGGCAAAGGCATCAACAACCCACTAGAGCGAGAACAAGATTTAGACCGGGAGCAAGTCCCACAGGACTGCACAAAATTCCTGACATCATGAGACAAGGTGGGCCACCAAAAAGAGCGACTCACCAGATCTCTAGTACCAAAAATACCTGGATGACGAGCCAATGCAGAGCAATGAACTTCAGACATCACTCTCTTCTTCCACTGGTCAGGAACATACAACTTTCCACTGGGACAACGCTCAGGTTTGTCCTCCTGGAACTCTTGCAGAGCAAGTCTCAAGTCGGGCGAGATGGCAGAAAGAACTACCCCTTCGCCTAAGATGGTAGCAGGCTTGGTCACCACAGGAGAATCAGCAAAGAAACTCCTAGAGAGGGCGTCTGCCTTGACATTCTTAGTTCCAGGAAGAAAAGAGACCACAAAATCAAAACGTGTAAAAAACAAGGCCCACCTAGCCTGTCTAGGGTTCAAGCGTTTAGCAGACTCTAGGTAAATCAAATTCTTGTGGTCAGTGAGGACCACAACTTGATGTTTAGCTCCCTCCAACCAATGTCTCCACTCCTCAAATGCCCATTTCATGGCCAACAGTTCCCGATTCCCCACATCATAGTTACGTTCAGATGGAGAGAACTTTCGGGAAAAGAAAGCACAGGGATTCATTTTAGATGTTACAGGATCCATTTGGGACAAAACAGCTCCTGCACCAATCTCAGAAGCATCCACCTCTACCTGGAACGGGAGTGAGACATCAGGTTGCCGCAAAACCGGGGCAGAGGTAAATCTTCGCTTCAGCTCCTGAAAGGAAGCAACAGCCTCAGGAGACCAAATCAACACATCAGCACCCTTCTTAGTCAGATCAGTCAATGGCTTGGCAATACAAGAAAATTTTGCTATAAATTTCCGATAAAAATTAGCAAAACCCAAAAACTTCTGGAGGGCCTTCAAAGAAGTGGGCTGAACCCAATCATAAATGGCCTGTACCTTGGCCGGGTCCATTTCAATAGTTGACGGAGACAAAATAAATCCCAAAAATGAAATCCTCTGTACTCCAAAAAGGCATTTCGATCCTTTGACATACAGGGAATTCTCCCTCAAGATCCGGAACACAGTCCGAATATGTTCCACATGAGAATCCCAATCCTTGGAGAAGATCAAAATATCATCCAGATAGATAATCAAAAATTTATCGACAAAGTCTCGGAAAATATCGTTCATGAAGCACTGGAAGACAGAAGGGGCATTAGTGAGCCCAAAAGGCATCACCAGGTAGTCAAAATGTCCCTCCGGAGTATTAAACACCGTCTTCCATTCATCTCCCTGCTTAATGCGGATAAGATTATACGCCCCCCTGAGGTCAAGCTTGGTAAACCAGCAAGCACCTCTAACTCTAGAGAATAGATCCGAAATCAGGGGTAACGGATACTGATATTTAATAGTAATTTTATTGAGGGCCTTAAAGAACCATCCTTTTTGGCCACAAAAAAAAACCAGGCACCTAAGGGTGAAGAGGATGGTCTAATATGACCCTTCTCCAATGCCTCCTTAATATAGGACCGCATAGCCTCGTGCTCGGGTGCAGATAAATTGAAGAGCCGACCCTTGGGAAATTTACACCCCGGGCTTAGTTCAATTGCACAGTCATAACTCCTATGAGGAGGCAAGGACGCAAACTCATTCTCACTAAATACATCATAAAAGTCCGCCAAATAGTCAGGAACATCATGCGACTGAGGAGAGGTGGAAAAAACCGGAGCCTCACTAAAGGCACACCGACAACCCCAACTCACCACAGACACAGATTTCCAATCCAAAACTGGATTATGAATTTGCAACCAGGGAAACCCCAGAACAACGGCATCATGCAGACCATGCAATACCAAAAATCTGCAATTTTCTTGATGGTCTGGGGCGACCCGCATGACCACCTGGGTCCAAAACTGAGGTTTATTTTTAGCCAAAGGAGTAGCATCAATCCCCCTCAAAGGGATAGGCGTCTGCAGAGGTGTCATCGGAAATCCACAACGTTTAGCAAAATCCAAGTGCATTAGGTTTAGCGCTGCCCCCGAATCCACAAAAGCCTTGGCGGAAAATGTGGACAGGGAGCAGATCAGAGTAATTGCCAGAAGAAACTTAGGTTGAACACCACCAACAGAAAACGTGTGTGCAAAGCGTTTTTCTCGTTTAGTACAAACAGAAATAATATGCGAGGCATCTCCACAGAAAAAACACAACTTATTACGCCTTCTGAACTCCTGACGTTGCGCCTTAGACAAAACTCTATCACATTGCATAGGTTCAGACGTCTGTTCAACCGGTGGCAACACCTCTCGTGCAATCCTGCGTTCACGTAAACGCCGATCAACCTGAATGGCTAATGACATAGAATCGTCCAGACCAGAGGGAACAGGAAATCTCACCATAGTATCTTTTACGGCTTCTGACAAACCCTTCCGAAAGAGAGCAGCCAAGGCATTATCATTCCAGGTAGTAAGGACCGCCCACTTTCGGAACTTTTGACAGTAAAACTCTGCAGAATCTCGACCCTGGTTCAATGCCAACAGGGTCTTTTCAGCCTTATCAATAGCATTAGGTTCGTCATACAACAACCCCAAAGCTTGAAAGAATGCGTTCACATTAGTCAGAATAGGATCATCTGGTTTCAAAGAAAATGCCCAATCCTGGGGATCGCCGCGCAGCAAAGAGATGACAATTTTAACCTGCTGCGCGGAGCTCCCTGACAAGTTAGGCTTCAAGGCAAAAAATAATTTACAATTATTTTTGAAACTCAAAAATTTAGATCGATCCCCCAAAAATACATCAGGTGTAGGGATCTTTGGTTCAACAGCATGCGAACGAGCAAGGTAGGTGGAAATTCCCCGCACTTCCGCAGCGAGCTGCTCCACACGATCAGACAATTGCTTTATCTCCATTGAGAGAAAAAAAAAATTCCCCCTACGGCCTCAGAGATATAGAGGAAAGAATATACACACACTTTTTTTTTTTTTTTTTTTTTTTTTAAACACAATTCTTTCCTGCTATTGAGTACCCTAGGATCTGCGGCATGGCGGGTGATTCTGTTATGATTGAGTCACCGTAGGAGGCAAAAACAGAAATGCTAGCTAAGTCCAGAAAACCAGAGAAGTTGGCAGCTATCGGATTGCAGACCCCTGAACTTATCAACACAACTAGCAGTAGCCGTGGGGGGTTCCTACGATGCCCTAGACCCCTCGATCACAGCCGGAGAATTAAATAGGCCTAAAGAAAGAAAGGGGAAATCTAAACTGCCCCAGAGCAGACCCCAAAGCAATAGGCAGCCCCCAACATATAATGACGGTGAAGCAAGAAGAAAAAACACTCACACAGACAGAAAGATATACTGAGCAAAGAGGGGCCCAAGTTAACTAGATAGAAAAGGACAGGAAGGCTGCTGTCTGCAATCCGTGAAAAACCCTATGAAAATAAGAGCCAACAGACTGACAGTGAAAAAGGCCCTGAAGACGCTAGGCTTCAAAAAAGCTATGAGATCCAATTAACCTGAGTTTAAGCAATACCACAAAAAACACGTTAAAAAATAATAAATATGATTACAATTTAATAAATTACCATTTCCAACGTGTGTAAGTGTATGCTATTAAAGGAATGGTAGACCATTCGAGAAAAGACTTGTATACCGAACCAAAAAGAAAAACCCGAAATTGTGGTCAAAATATAAAAATTAAATAAAATATATATATATTTATATAGTAAAAAAAGTCATAAAACATGTATGAAATTAAAATACCTTTATTAAGTAATAGTAATACAAATGCATATAAAAAAGCAATGTGTGCTCAAAAAATATATTCAAATTATATATACACCTGTATAGGTTAATACAACACAGCGTTCCTCATTAATAAACAACCTATAATTTGTCCCTCTATATGTTTGCCCTTTAAAGAGTGGCATAAAGTGTACAGAGCCGATCTAGGCTCAAACATATATCCGTGCATAAAAACATGTGGTAGTATAATTGAACCAACAACAATAAAATGGGAACAAATATAATAATATAAAGTGCAAAGTGCTTAATCCAAAAACAAGAGGGTAAAAAGGGGAGAATAATAGAGGGTATATACCTTTAAGGAACGCTGTTGAATGAGCTACACAGACCCGACGTACGTTTCGGAATGAATCCTTCGTCCGGACGAAGGATTCATTCCGAAACGTACGTCAGGTCTGTGTTGCTCATTCAACAGCGTTCCTTAAAGGTATATACCCTCTATTATTCTCCCCTTTTCACCCTCTTGTTTTTGGATTAAGCACTTTGCACTTTATATTATTATATTTGTTCCCATTTTATTGTTGTTGGTTCAATTATACTACCACATGTTTTTATGCACGGATATATGTTTGAGCCTAGATCGGCTCTGTACACTTTATGCCACTCTTTAAAGGGCAAATATATAGAGGGACAAATTATAGGTTGTTTATTAATGAGGAACGCTGTGTTGTATTAACCTATACAGGTGTATATATAATTTGAATATATTTTTTGAGCACACATTGCTTTTTTATATGCATTTGTATTACTATTACTTAATAAAGGTATTTTAATTTCATACATGTTTTATGACTTTTTTTTACTATATAAATATATATATATATTTTATTTAATTTTTATATTTTGACCACAATTTCGGGTTTTTCTTCTTGGTTCGGTATTCAAAAAAGCTATGTCAGTACTCAGGAATATACTGAAGACAGAGCTACAGGCAAAAGGAGATTCAGCTCACCCCAGCAGGGAATGGCAGAATACTGAAAACCAAGGAAAACAAAAAACAAAACAAAAAGCTAACAGGCAAAACAGAAAACTTAGCTTTAGAGGAGCAGGAATCAGACTGGTGTCCTGGAAGTCCACAGAGAAATCACCCGCAGGGCAGAAGGGCGTCAGCAGCCTTATATCCAGTCCGTGACTCCACTCAGCCAGTCATCCTCATTAGACTCAGGTGCCTGATAATCAGGCTCGTTACATTCCTTTACCAGAATAGGGAGTTCACCAGACTCCAGTGACGAAGGGGAAAATGAACTCACAACACTTATGGTTCTGCAGCAGACACCGGTGGAGTAGTTGGCTGTAAATGCACTACTCCCATCTAAGACTTGGGACACAACAGCAACACGGATAGAGAGCCGGGATCCAGGAGGTCCCTGATCAGGCTACAGCTGTCTGTCATACAAGTAGAGTTGTTAGGAACATCTGACAGGAGGAACTTCAGAGTAACCACGGTACTGGAGCTCTTCACACTAATAAGCGCAATAGCAGAGTCGTTCAGGAAAGGTACATGTTGGCGGAGTGTTGGAAAGGAGAAGCCTAACTTGCCCGGGAGGTTGATGGAGTCTCTGCTCCGGAGGACACGGCATGGAAGCGGGCACCAGTGGTTACCAAGAACTGTGAGTAAAGCATTGAAACTGCAAGCCCTGGTGTCCTCCATTCCTTCTTGCCTCCGCCAGCACTGCTACATTCCCTGCGCCGGACACTACACCATTAAGGTGTCCCCACATCTACACTGCCCTGGGACAACAGCCCTGCCTGTGGAGGGCTATACCACCATTGCTGCATCCCACCATCTGTCCCAGAGGATCTGTCTGCAGCGTCGGCTTAACATCTCCCTTGCCGAACACCACAGGTGGCATCACAAACTATTCTATTTCATTAACTACAAACCACCATTGACATTGGGCGCCCAGGGCCACGGACCAGGTCACAGCTGCCGTGATACTTTCCCCCTGACACCGGTCCGGTACCGAGTACCCCACAGCCCTGGGACGGGGCGACCCAGGAGCGAGGGGCAGGGGCCTGATCACAAGAGCTGACAATCTGAGGAAACGGCAATGCTGAATAACAGTCTACACTGCATCACTAGATCCTTATACAGGGGTATAATGAGGCCTCACTGTACAGAAGAGACCGGAGCGAGGGGCGGGGGCCTGATCACAAGAGCTGACAATCTGAGGACACAGCAATGCTGAATAACAGTCTACACTGCGTCACTAGATCCTTATACAGGGGTATAATGAGGCCTCACTGTACAGGAGAGCACGGAGCGAGGAGCAGGGGCCTGATCACAAGAGCTGACAATCTGAGGAAACAGCAATGCTGAATAACAGTCTACACTGCTTCACTAGATCCTTATACAGGTGGAGATTGAGGCCCTCACTTTACAGGCAAAGACCTAGAACGATGACTGTGGAAAATGGATTTCTATTTAAAAAAAGAGCCGTTTAAAGAGCCAAAAGAGCCAGCTCTTTATGGTGAGCGGAGCCGAATGAGCCGGATCACCAAAAAGAACCGACCTTCCCATCACTGCTGACAACTCCTTCCTCTTGGCCCTCAGAGAGCACTCCACCCTTCAAATCCGGTTCTGAGTCCCCCTGCTGGCCTGGAGTGGAACTGTGTTGCATGTATAGGTTAACTGCGAGAGAGACCCTTCACTGCTTCCAAGCCTGGTATTACCCTCCCTGGAGGAAGGCAAAGCCACTGTGGCGGCCATACTTCGGGGGGCGCCACACATGTCCTGACTGGAGCGCCCCTGATACACAGCCAATCAGACACTCTCAGCCCGAGCGCCTCCCTGCACTCACCAATGTCCTGTTGAGACTGTTTCTGGCTTCCGGGTTCCGGACACAGCGCACATTCATGCCCACATACTGCGCATGCCCTAGGTGCTGACATCAAGTCAGATGTCCGGTGCACAGACGCACCTGATGATCACTAGCATCCTCACAGCGCAGAATCAAACTCCCCGATTCCTATCTGTAACTCTCCGCGCATGCTCCAGACTCCGATTTCATGTCCGATGTCACGCTTGTCTGCGCCTCTGTATCCCCCACACTTCTGACTCCGATGCCATATCTGATCGGATATCCCAGTGCACAAACTCACTAGATCCTCTCTCCCAATATTACAATGCCGGCAGAAGGTGGAATACATCACTATACAGTTGTGGCCAAAAGTATTAACACCCCTGCAATTCTGTCAGATAATACTCAGTTTCTTCCTGAAAATGATTGCAAACACAAATTCTTTGGTATTATTATCTTCATTTTATTTGTCTTAAATGAAAAAACACAAAAGAGAATGAAGCAAAAAGCAAAACATTGATCATTTCACACTAAACTCCAAAAATGGGCCAGACAAAAGTATTGGCACCCTCAGTCTAATACTTGGTTGCACAACCTTTAGCCAAAATATCTGCGACCAACTGCTTCCGGTAACCATCAATGAGTTTCTTACAATGCTCTGCTGTAATTTTTGACCATTCTTCTTTGGCAAACTGCTCCAGGTCCCTGATATTTGAAGGGTGCCTTCTCCAAACTGCCATTTTTAGATGTATCCACAGGTGTTCTATGGGATTCAGGTCTGGACTCATTGCTGTCCACCTTAGAAGTCTCCAGTGCTTTCTCTCAAATCATTTTCTAGTGCTTTTTGAAGTGTGTTTTGGGTCATTGTCCTGCTGGAAGACCCATGACCTCCGAGGGAGACCCAGCTTTCTCACACTGGGCCCTACATTATGCTGCAAAATTTGTTGGTAGTCTTCTGACTTCATAATGCCATGCACACGGTTAAGCAGTCCAGTGCCAGAGGCAGCAAAGCAACCCCAAAACATCAGGTTATTACACTTGAGGTTATTTAGTTTGGAGAAACGAAGGCTTAGGGGTGATCTTTGTCACGGCCCACGTCACGCCTCTGTCTACTCACCTCCCCGCTCCTGCGCTGCAACCTCACCTCCGGACAGCTGCGGCGTCCTCCTTTGACTGGTCCGTGGCCAACGGCGTCACTGCACGCTATGCGCATGTGCCGTAGGCCGCGTCCACGTCTCCCTCCACCTCCTTGTGCCCCTCCTTGGCCATCCCAGGGTATTTCAGGCCGCCCTCCTGTAATGGAGGCGCCTGATCTTTGTGTTCTATAGCACTATAGGCCCGCTACTCGTTTTTTTGTCTGTGATTACCTCTCTCCCTTGCTTGTCTCCCTGCAGCCCCTGCTCCGGTCCTGCCACCTGTGTCCCTGCTCTGTCCTGCTGTCCATACCTTTATCCTGCCTTCCTACTCTGGTCTTCCTCCTGTTGTCCCGTGGTCCAATCCTGCCATCCTACTCCGGTCTTCCTTCCTGTTGTCCAGTGGTCCACTCCTGCTCCACTTCTGTCCTTCTCCGTCCTGTTGCTCTGTGGTTCCCACCTGCAGTCCTACTCTGGTCCTGTTTCCTGTGGTGTCATGGTCTATTCCCGCAGTCCTACTCCACTCCTGCCTCCTGTTGTCAGGGCTCAAATGTCAGGACCCTGTCAGCGTCGGCAAACTGCCACGCTGACCAGGGTGACTTACCCCCACTATGGGAGAGCGCGGGGTCCAATACAGTAGTGACGGTTCAAGCAGACAGGACATGCGGCACTGAAAATAGTAAGGAGTCCCAGGACCTAGATCATGTGACTGCGGTGGGCGGGGTTTAGCGTCCCACTGCTGCAGATGATATAATGTACCTACTGCAGGGTAACTGTAGTAGAGGAAAACGCAGGTCAGACAAACGAGGGTTCGTACACAGAGAGGGCTGTGCGGTACCAGAGGGACGAGCAGAGAATAGTCAAGTCACAGGCAGAGGGTCATACACAGAGAGGTAGCACAGTACAAGAGGGACAGGCAGAACTCATAACAGGGACAGGGATCAAAACCAAAAAAGCAAGCAAGATGTCAGGCACAAGGTATACGTACGCACGAGGTAAACTAACTCAGCCGAGAGCAGGAGTATAACTGACACCGGACCTAGGTTAAGTGAGCATTAAATAGCCGCCCTCTGCCAGAGAGAGGCAGATACAATTAACCCCTGTCTGACCAGGACGGGCCAAAGACAAAGCCCATCCTGGATCATGACACCTGTGTCCTGCACCATGCCGTTGCCCGTGCTCCTTGCACATAGTCCTACTCCAGTCCATTCTGAGCCGCCCGTCTTAGTACCGGTTGCCGTGGTAATCGATCCTTTCGGCCTGCTCCTAACGATCCCTGTAAAGGGGTCGGCTCCACCTGATTGCTCGCCCAGGGGCCCCTCGGTGCTACGGTCCAGAGGTCTACTCCTGGAGGTTTGCCTCGCCAAGCCCAGACATTAACAATCTTATTACAATGTATAATATATGAGGGGACAGTACAAAGACCTAATGATTTTTTTACTCTTAGACCTGTGACGGGGACAAGGGAGCATCCTCTACATCTGGAGGAAAGAAGGTTTAAGCATACTCACAGATGAAGATTCTTTACTGTAAGAGCAGTGAGACTGGAACTCTCTGCCATATGATGCTGTAATGAGTGATTCCCTACTAAAATTTAAGAAGGGTCTGGATGCCTTTCTTGAACAGTATAATATTACAGGGTGTTACAGAACCCCCCAGCACCCCGAATAGGAGATGCATGTATGATAGGTGCAATGTGAGATGCATAACCCTAATGCAGCAACCGACCGACTGCGACCCCTGGGCAGAGGTAAATGAGATATCCCACTTCTGACCTCCCTCCACCTTTGTGAATCCCACGGTAAATGATCGGGGGTCGCCGGCCACCTGCGGCTATTATAATGTACGTCTGTCGTCTTAATTGGAGCCTGTTATCTACTGGCCCGCCACATATTGATTGTCCTGTCCTTTGTATGTATATATATTCTGAGACTGGTGAGTAAAATGTTGTCACACTGGAAATACGTGGAGAAGCAGTGATCTTTCATATGTTCCCATGTTACAAAGCCTTTCGAGCCAGCGTCCTTCATCCAGACATGAGGAAAAGCAGAGTGGACCTCCTGAAACATGGGGTGGTAATGTAAGAGGCATTACAGTACAGAAGACCCCGTTTCACTGGTGGTAGCAGCGGGATATGATACCCCGTCTATAAGAGTAAAGGACTGAATGGAAAACAACTACCAGAAGTTAAAGAGGAATACATTAAAAGATCTGGTGGAAGCTCGAGGGTTAATCGCCAGCAACAAAACAAAAGTTGATTTGATAGCAGCCATCATGGAACACGACAGTGCAGCGCCCCCCAATGTGAACATGGAAGAGACTGAATTCCAGGGAGAGGTAAAGAGCAGACTGGCGTTCTATGGCCCAAACCCTGCAGTAGGGATCTACGAGAGGTGATGGCTGATGTGCGTACTGATCTGAAGGAAAAGATGGCAGAGCGGACCAAAATAGAGCTAGCCAAGATAGAGCTAGCCAAGATGGAGATGGCAGAGTGGAGAGAGGAGCGTCAGCTATGGCCTCCGCCCAGGTACCTTCAGCAGTAAGCCACAAAAAAATCCAGTATAATGCCTTCCGACAGTTGGGGGAGGCAGAGGAAGACATTGATGGCTTTCTGCAGGACTTTGAGCGGGAGTGTGCCCTTCATCAAGTGAAGCCGGAGGATTGGGTTCAGGCTCTGGCCAGCAAGCCGACAGCCCGGGCAGCGGACGCCGATTGCATGGTACCTGATGAGAACTGCATGGACTATGAGCGGGTCAAAGAAGCGATCTTGGCCCGGTATATGCTGACACCAGAGGCATGCCACCAAAAGTTCCACGGACTTATAAAACAGGTAACAGATACCCACGCTGAATGGGCCTGTAAACTATGGCGGTCACTGCTACAGTGGGTACAATGGAGCCAAGCAACCACTAAGGAGGATGTCCTCCAGCTCTTCTTGTTAGAGCGATTCTTTACTGGACTAAACCCAGAGACACAAGAATGGCTTTGGGACAGGCGGCCAATGACTCTTGAGGAAGCCGTTCGTCTGGCCGATGAACATCATGATGCCAGGAGGTCTCAGTTGCCAGTATCAAAGACTGTCACTAGGGGCCCTCCCATGGGTCTGGAGGCCCCTAAACCACAGAAGATTGTCGGGGGACCAGCTAAAACCTGGGCCTACCAGAGTCGCCCTGGGGCGCGATGCTACACCTGCCATCAGCTGGGGCACCTGCAAAGACAAAGTCCCAACCGGACTCAGCGTACCCAGTGGCCAAAGGCGGGAACGGTTACCGTCAACCGGGCCTCTGTACACTACTAACAAGGCAAAGCTCACCTGGCATTGGGGGCTAGGACTAATCCGGGGATGCAAGAGATGGAGGAAGTGCTGCATGAAGTAGACCCCGTGCAGGCAGCCCAGGCAGATAGTCGACAACAGCATCGACAGGCGGTGTGGGTTAATGGGAAAATTATGCAGGGACTAAGAGATTCCGGAGCAACTGTGACCCTTGTGAAGCCTCATCTCGTCCAGGACCAAGAGAAGACGGACCGGGCAGTGGCCGTCCGTGTAGCCGGGGGAGCCATACATCGACTGCCCACTGCCAGGATTCACCTGAACTGGGGATGGCCTTGTTGAGCTCGGCCTGATGGAGGATTTGCCTGTGGATGTCTTGCATGGAAATTACTTGGCTCCCATGTTGTCTGCATTTTCGGTCACCCCTCTGGCTGAGACCTATCCTGTGACCACCCGGAGACAAGCTCGAGCTGTCGAGGCGAAATCACTCAGAGGAGGCCCAGGTAAGACACCCCAGTCCTACACGTATTCCCATAGCCAGACACATTTCTTGGGCCACCCCAGCTGAGTTTAAAAGGGAGGTACTTGAGGATCCCTCATTACAAGGGTATCGTGGGAAGGCACAGGAGGGGAGAGGAGTACTTGAAGGGGAACAGTTTGTATGGCATCAGGGACTCCTATACCAGGTTACAAAGCAGCGCCACACAGGGACAAGCCCCACTATAAAATGACAGCTGATAGTGCCCAAGAAGTATAGGCAGGAGCTACTGCGAATCTCTCATGACATACCCTTGGCTGGGCACCTCGGCATCGGTCACACCAGGCATCGTCTGACACAAAACTTCTTTTGGCAGGGGGTAACCTATGATGTTCGGCAGTACTGCTAGACCTGTGACAGTTGCCAGTGCATTGGCAAAAGGGGAAATCTGTTATGAGCTCATTTTCTCGTTCACCTTTGATGTCCGATGAACTCCCTCTGCTGGTGAAAGGAGGTGGTGAAACTGATTTGGATGGGAGAAACCTGTCACCTGAACAGGTGGATTGCGATTGGACATCCGGAATCTCTGAGTGGATATAAGGCAGCCGACGCCCTGTAGGGTTGCTGGTGATTTCTCTGCTCTGAGCTCTGGCCTCCAGTTCAGTTCCTGTCTTCTAAAGCTAAGTTTTTGCTCTGTTATTGTTCCATGAGATTTTGTCTGATTTGCTTGGTTTTGTGTTCAGCCAGCCCCGGCTGGGGCTTTGCTGAGTTTCCATTTTTGTCCCTGATCGGTTGATTCTCTTTTGCTCTGTCTTCAGAATACATCGGAGTGCTGATATAGGGATTTTGAAGTCTAGTGACTTCAGGGCTGTTTTTCCTATCAGACGTGTTGGGACATTTTTGGTAGGGTTTTTGCGGATTGCAGCCAACATCTTTTCTGTCCTTTCCTATCTAGTTAGTTGGGCCCCATTGTTTGCTCTGCCTGTCTTTCTGTCTGTGTTTGTGTTTTCATATGTTTTCACCGTCAATACATGTTGGGGGCTGTCTATTGCTTTGGAGTCTGCTCTGGGGCAGTTTAGATTTCCCCTTTCTTTCTTTAGGCTTATTTAGTTCTCCGGCTGTGACGAGGTGTCTAGGACCACCGTAGGAACACTCCACGGCTACTGTTAGTTGTTGTGAATAGGATCAGGGGTCTGCAATCCGCTAGCTACCAACCTCTCCGGTTTTCTGGACTTAGCTTGTATTTTTGTTTTTTCCCCCTCCGGTGACTCATTCATAACAGAGATCGCTGCAAGGCCAAATTACACCCCCTCCCCATTGTGGAGGAGCCATTTAGCCGAATAGCGGTCGATCTGATAGGGCCGTTGGCCAAACCCAGTCTGTCAGGGAAAAAGTATATAATGACAGTGGTAGACTATGCCACATGGTATCCAGAGGCAGTTGCATTACCTAACATACTGGCAGAGACAGTGGCGGCTGCCCTGCTCCAGATTTTCTCACGGGTTGGATTTCCCCGGGAAGTTATCTCAGACCAGGATACCCAACTTACAGCAGAGGTGACCAACCAACTGTGGAAGCTGCGCGGCGTAAAGTCCATTAGAAGCGTCCCGTACCACCCGCAAGCCAATGGGTTGTGTCAACGTTTTAACGGAACATTAAAACAACTCATTGGGACTTTTACCAGGACCTACAGGGACTGGGAGAAATTCTTGCCACACCTCCTGTTTCCCTATCGGGAGGTGCTCCAAGAATCCACGGGGTTCTCCCCATTCAAACTGTTATACGGGAGGCGTGTAAGGGGACCCCTAGACTTAGTGCGAGAACACTGGGAAGGGGAGGGAACCATAGAAGGGATACCTATTGTGCCCTATGTGCTGGAATTCCGGGACCGCCTACAGTAGCTGACTCAGGCTGTACATGGGAAAATGCAGGCGGCCCAACGGCGCCAGCGCGTGCGGTACGATCGGAGGGCCAGAGAACGCACCTTTGAGATAGGACAGAAGGTCCTGGTGTTAGAACCAACTAGGCAGAACAAGTTCAAAGCTGCATGGCAGCGACCCTACCAGGTAGTGGGGAAAATAGCCGACACCACCTACAATGTCGCTGATTGTGATGACCCCAGGGTTATCCGCTTGTTCCACATGAATATGCTGAAGCCCAACCGGGAGCGCCCTGAAGAGGTAGTAGCCATCTGTGCACCCGAAGCAGAGGATTTAGCAGGACTCCCCTTGCCTGATGTCTTAGGGGAGAGGACTCTGTCTAAAACATGGGACCAGGTACACTTGGGAGAAAACCTAGGGCCCCTGAAGAGACAGCAGGCGGAGGCATTGTTGAGGCAGTGACAGAGGATGTTTTCAGAGAGACCGGGGTACACCCGCCTGGCACAACACAAGGTTGAGACCCAGGATCAGACCCCCCTGAGACAACCCCCCTTCCGCGTCCCTGAGTCTGTACGAGAAGGGATGCGACAAGAGATACAAGAGATGTTGCGTTTAGGGGTCATTGAAGAGTCAGATAGTCCCTGGGCATCCCCTGTAGTATTAGTACCCAAGAAGGATGGGACTACCCGGTTTTGTGTAGACTATAGCAAGCTAAATGAGAAAACGGTGACGGATGCGTATCCCATGCCGCGTGTGGATGAGTTGTTAGACCAGCTGGCTGGGGCAAAGTATTTGACCCCCATTGATCTATGCAAAGGCTATTGGCAGATCCCCCTAAGTCCTGACGCTATTTCCAAGTCTGCATTTGTCACCCCGTTCGGCTTATTCCAGTTTCGAGTTATGCCATTCGGGATGAAGAATGCCCCTGCGACCTTCCAGAGGCTGGCTGACCGGCTTCTGGATGGTCTCCAGGACTATGCTTGTGCCTACCTGGATGACATCGCCATCTACAGTGCGTGTTAGGAGTGGCGGAAGGCACTCAATAAAAATTATAAATTAAGTGCCTTCGCCACTCGGGGTCCACCGTGCGGTAGGTGTAGAAACTGCTGCTAGATGGTAGCAGAGCACTATGGCAGTAATGTGCACAGGGTTTGAGATCACCCAGGTGCAACAAGCAATCTCTGTTGAAGACACAGAGCTGCTATAACAAATAATAAATATGGTAACGCTGAGCCTGTTAGCAGCACAGGGACTCAGCGGCACACATGCGGTAGATGGTCACCGGAGTAGTTATATGTAACAGCACTACATCCAAAAAGACCTACCGTAGTTACTTGTGTGCAGAGCGTCGTAACCGCGGACGCACAAATATGCTGCAGCACGGCGAGGAAAGTGCCGCAGAGAGACACCGCTAAAAACACAGGCGCGATGTCAGGCGCTAGCAGGTGTTGCTGTGGAGCTATGGCTTGCTGGCGCAAATACTGGCTCTAACACATTCCCTCACACTTTTGTAATATCATAGGAATGGGGGTTTCAAATGAGTCATTCACCAGATCATGCATCCATCAACAAACACACAGCAGCAAGTAAGACTATACTAGCGCATGGCGGAACAGCCATGCACACTTTTTATAGCGAACGGGACCTTCCGGAAGTCTCCAGAACCCTGAGCAGAACCAATGGAATCAGGAGCAGGACCTGAGCACCTGACTCCTGAACTCCAATGGGAGATCGTCCCAGGAGCATGCTCAGAGAACGGAATGAAGGACTTAGCCTCCGGAGAGAGTTGCTGCAAAGCAATCTCCTCTGCAATCTCTTCTGCAGTGGACAAAGAGCAGGAGACTGCAGAATGTGAGGGTCTAGATTCCTGCATAGTCATGGCAGAAATCTGACTCCTAACAGCGCGACATGGGATGAGCATCTAAATCACCTAGAGACAGTATTGGACAGGATCCACAAGGCCGCAATCACCTTGAACCCCAACAAGTGTCACGTGGGCAAAGCAGTGGTTCAGTATTTAGGGCATTGGGTGGGAAGTGGGAAACAGCGACAAGAAGCAGCCAAGATTGAGGCCATAGCCAAATGGCCCACCCCACGCACTAAAACCCAGGTCATGGTGTTTCTAGAGACAGCAGGGTATTATAGGAAATTTGTCCCCAATTACAGCAGCATAGCCAAGCCCCTCACTGATCTGACCCGTAAGAACCTCCCCCACCAGGTAACCTGGACCCCCGAGTGTGAGGAAGCCTTCCACCAGCTAAAGGACGCCCTCACAAATACCCTGGTATTGGCCGCACCCGATCCAACTAAACGTTTCCTTGTTCACACACACGCTTCTATGTTTGGACTCGAGGCAGTGCTGAGCCAAGTCAGACCAGATGGTCAAAACCACCCGGTAGCTAACCTGAGTCGGAAACTACTGCCCCCAAAGTAAGCTATGCGGCCATCGAGAAGGAGTGCCTGGCAGTAGTATGGGTACTCAAGAAGTTACAACCATATTTGTATGTACGACAGTTTTCCCTCCTAACGGACCATAATCCCCTAGTGTGGCTTAGTCGGGTCTCTGGAGACAACGCCAGATTACTGCGATGGAGTTTAGCCCTACAACCTCTAGACTTCACCATCCACTACAGACCGGCAAACAAAATGGTAACGCCGATGGACTAAGTCGACAAACGGAACTTGTACCAACCCCGTAGACTTCGGTCATCCCCAAGCCAATCCATTAAGGATCAGACTGTGTATGCTGATCGCGTCGCTGAAAAGGGGGAGCTGTGTTACAGAACCCCCAAGCACCCCGAATAGGAGATGCATGTATGATAGGTGCAATGTGAGATGCATTGAGACCCCTAAAGCAGCAACCGACAGGCTGCGATCCCTGGGCAGAGGTAAACGAGATATCCCACTTCTGACCTCCCCCCACCTTTGTAAGTCCTACGGTAAATGATTGGGGGTCGTCGGCCACCTGCGGCTATTATAATGTACGTCTGGCTAGAGATGAGCGACTTTGCCTTTTTTCGGGTCGAGTCGGGTTTCATGAAACCCGACTTTCTCAAAAGTCGGGTCGAACGCAATCGGCCGATTATCGTGAAAAGTCGAAGGCCGACTGAAGCACGAAACCCAATGCAAGTCAATGGGGAACCAAGGTCGGCAGAGAGTGGAGGACAGGAAACACACCTACAGTGCCCATTTTAATGCCAAAAACATCAATTCTTATTACTTAAGCTTGTCAACCTTAATTTACTTTATAATAATAGTTAGGCATTGAAAACTGGGGGTTATTTGGCTAAAGTTGTGGGGGGGTAGGGCTGGCTCCAGATTATCGTGGGCCCTGGGCCAAAGAGTGTCACTGGGATCCTTTAAAACATGCCACAATTCATGATCCTCTGATACGGCAGAGAAATAGCGGTATAGTACAGTGAAATATACTTCACTTCTTACATCTCATGACTGATATCCATTTTAAATTCTCCAATAGCTCCAAAAACGGAGAGTATATTACTCCATACAGTATTATGGCCACCGCATAGTGCGCTATACAGAGTAATGAGGCCCATATATTTCTCCATGTAGAATCATTGGTCCCATATAATGTTCCATACAGTATATGATGAGCTCCACATAATGCTACAGTATATGTTGGTCCCCATGGATGAAGCTCCACTGTCTTATGGGCCCAAATAATGCTCCATATATAATGGGCCCCATTTCTAATGCTCCAATGTATAATGGGCCCTGTAAATGCTGCTCCAGTGTCTGATGTCCACCTTTGGAATGCTCCAGTGTATGGTGGGCCTCATATATCATTCTCCAGAGTATAGTGCTCCCCAAAAATTGCTGTCCCAACATTGAAAGCAATTAAATAAGTCTCATCGCTAGGGAATCCCTGTACTAGTCTGGACTCCTTGCCATCCCCATCTTCCATCTCACTGCACTTGGACTGTTTAGACAGAGGGCGTACAGACGTGATGTCATTGCGCTCTCTGACCAGAATGTCACTGTCAGGAAACGCGGAAGACGTCACGGCGGTGGAGCAGGGAGAGGTAAGTATTTCAACTTTGCAAGTGCTGTGATCCTGAGCAAGCGGGGGGGGCCCACTCGTTGGCGTTGGCGATGGCACTGGCACAGGGCCTCTCATAGTATGGCGGTGTGTCTGACGGCGGGTGGGCCCTGCCGCCGGCAGAGACACTTTTGCATACTATGAGGGGCCTTGTGCCAGTGTGCCGTCACCCATGAGTGTGCCCCCCCACCTGCTCAAGGAACCTGCTCTTTCATCTGCACCTTCCTCTTTGTCACCGTGTAAGGTGGTATAGTATGCGGGAAGGGGAACCTGAGTTTCATCAGGGTCAGATTCTGGCTGTGTAGAGTGCGAGGGGAATGTAGTGGTCTGGGTCAATGTACCAGCAGAATCATCTAGCAGTGACTGGGCATCAGTGTACTTGTGGCGCCCCCAGGAGTACGGTCGCCACAGTGGCATTACCTTCCTCCTAGGGAGTGTGATGTCATGCTTGGGAGCAACGAAGGATCTCTCTAGCAGTTAAACCAACACACAACACAGTTCCCACTCCAGGCCAGCAGGGAGATCTCTGAACCTGACTGCTGAGGAGCTGTTCTCTTTGGTCGGGAGGAGGTAAGTTAGGGCAGTCTGTGAAGGGAAGGGGAAGGGGACGTGAGAAGGGGAGCTGGAGGATGAGCATGGTCCGGATTCCGGTCTCCGAGTTTGTAGGGACACTGACGGTCCTGCAGCAGAAACCGGAGGAAGTAGCAGTTGTAAATGCTCTGTTCCCAACTAAGGCTCGGAGGCCCCAGCAGCGCCGTGTGTGAGACAGAAGGAAAAGGCTATGGCTGACTGCCATACGAGAAAGTTCCAAAAGAGAGTCAACAGGGGGAACTTCAGTGAACTCAGCACAGCGAGTACCTCAGATAAGCACTAGAACGGAGGCCACACTACCTATCTGCAGAGAGAGAATTCCAAATTTGCTTCCAGGCTGACCAACTCCTTCTCCATCTGTACTCTGGGTCCTGGACGGCACTTACCAAGTACAGGTAAAGGAACTGCATGACTGTGTCTGTCATCTTTCTCCTGCGCCTGGCGCTCGGCTCTGCTACATCCTGCACTGCACACCATCTACCAGCTCTTTCATCTGCCCTGCGACTACGGCCCTACCTGTGCAGCGCTTCTACATCTTAGATGCACCACAACATCTGTCCTAGAGAAGCGACACTGCAGCGCGGGTCAATCTGATCAGAAACCACAGGTGGCATCATGTATCATTCACCAATAAACGTTATTCACCCCTTTGCATGGACGCCCAGGGCCACGGAATGGGTCATCACCACCAACGTGACACATCCCTCTCAGACACTGGCCCGGTACCAATTAACCCCACTGCCCTGGCTGGCCACCCACACTCCATGTCAGATTCATCTTGGACTGGGGAATTCACGATTTGACTTGATAACCCAGGCATGGTATGATAGAAAGAGCTACATGAACTAATGTGAAGTGTGACCTGCTGCATCATTCACTTTTGGTGGGGGTGAAGGACACAAGGAAAGGGGTTCTTCCTGACCAGGAGCCAGCACTTGACGACTCAGTGCTGGCATTTTTTGAAACTTCAGAATAGAAGGGCACATTTGCTGGAGTCTGTTTCGGCAATGTAAGCCAAAACCAGTTCTTGATGCTCCGGATTTAAAAGTGGTTAACCTACTCCCAGAAAAGGTAGCCTTCCAGGCATTCCGGAGCCAGACCATGACGCAGGCTCAACACCTCCTGCCTTAGCTGCTATTGTGTTTTTGCCACTACCAGAAGATGCACCACCACCATCAGCACCAGCTGGCCCCCCAACGCATACGTCCGCGGCCTCTTCCACCAAACTTCAAAATTTTGCAGAAAATGAACCCAAAATAACATCAGATATATGGTACTGTATCAGAAGCGTACAGCTCTATACAGTCAAAGGATAATTGTCAATCTCCCTATATATTCCATCAGTCACACAGAGACGCTCACAGGCTCAGTATGGATTAGAGAAGAATATAAAAAGTAGAAAAAGTGTAGAGTATCATCAGATAGCAGGTATATATAGTATAGTTTAAACATTGTAAATCTACATAGATATTTCAGGAGGCAGACACAGACGCTCTCAGGCTCAGTATGGATTACAACACAATATAAAAAGCCGCAAAACAGTAATGGATCTGAAGAGTACAGCTGTACACAGTGTAGGGGTCATTGTCAATCTCAGTATTTATTTCCATAGTCAGAAAATAACTCACTTGGTCAGTTTGGATTAGACCAGAATCAAAAAAGCAGTAAATGGGTAATGTATCACAAGCGTAGAGCTGTATACACTAGTGTTGGGGTAATTTTTAAATGTACATCTAAATTGCAGGAGTAACCCACAGACTGTCACACGCTCAGAATGGATCACACCACAATATAACAAGAAGATCCGCAAGAAATAATCACATGTGTGGGACAATGTTCCAGGTGTCAATGATACACTTAGAGTGGTGGGTGGAGGAGGACTTCCTGGCAGAAAGGGTACAGTATCACCAGATACCAGGTATATATAGCATAGTTTAAAAATTAAAAATGTACGTCTATATATCTGGAGTAGTGTTGAGCCACCTCGCTAGTGTTCGAGTTCGTTTTGGTTCATCGAACAGGAGGCAAGGTCGTCGAATGTTCGTCGAACGTTCGACGAAAACCGTCGAACACCATTGAAAACAATGGCAGGCAAACACAAACACATACAAACACATAGAAAGCAATTACAAAACACCTTAAAAGGTGTCCCAAAGCAGACAAAATGCTCAGAATACAAAAATAACATATGGAAAAGGGCAACTACATATTGAAAAGAGGTGGAGGAGTAAAAGGAGGAGGAGGAGACACAGATATAGGCATGTCATGCCCTTATGAAGTCAAGAAAGGCTGGAATAAAAATAAAAATCTGAAATCGAAGACGATCATATACCGTCGGACTTCCCATCATAAATTATGCCAACTGCCGATCGGGCGGCGTTATTCCCACGAACCTCTGAACAGCGTCCATGAAGGCAAAGTGTTTGGTTTCCGGAGGCAGAATGGTGGCAAAGCTGAACCTTTAAGGAATGTCCAGAAGGGCACCACTAGGAGTGGAGCCTGCGGCTTAATTCGACTCCACCCGGGAAACCTCAACCATGCCAGCTACAGAAAAGATGGACAGATTGCAAGCCTTGTCGATTCAGTGGGTGGTGGTGGATGTCCGTTTTTAGTTGTGCTAGTGATTTGTCAGCTTAATTCTGTTAACGAACGAGACTCTGGCATGCCCCCGCGGTACGCATCAAGAGGGACACGCGAGGCTCTGGCACGCGAGATCGAGCAATAACAGGTCTGTCATGCCCTTATATGTCCGGGGCTGCATGCGCGCTACACTGAAAGGACCAGCATGTGTCGCTTACAGGTGCAGATAACCCGCTGAACCCCATTACTGATGGGGATCTGGGATTCCAATTCTTCCCCGCGAACGAGGATTTCCCAGTAAGTGCGGGTCAACCGGAATTCCGGAATTAGGCCTAACCGGCATTCCAGAAAGAATGAAAAAATTAAGTGTCCAAACCACAGGTGCTGTAGCTTGCTTAACAGCTGGGCTCCTCTGCTGAGTAGCACGCAGTTCTTACATAAACAGGCGGCATAGCTTGGTTCACGGGTGGGCAACTCTGCTGAGTAGCAGACAGTGCTTACATAAACAGGCGGCATAGCTAGGTTCACAGGTGGGCTCCTCTGCTGGGCAGTAGACACTGGTACTAGTCCCAAAGTATTCACTGGGCTAAATGGAGTTAAAAAATGGTTCTTACATAAACAGGCGGCACAGCTTGGTTCACGGGTGGGCTCCTCTGATGAGTAGCAGACACAGTTACTAGGCCCAAAGTATTAACTGTGCTAAATGCAGTCAAAAACTGCTTTTTTCATAAACAGGCGTTCTCGAACGGAACCTCGAACAGCCGAATTTTAAGCAAAGTGTTCGAGTTCGACGAACGGCTCGAACACCGCCAAAACAGCTGGAATCTTAACTTGGCGAACAGGTCGACTTGAACACCGCTCATCTCTAATCAGGAGGCAGACTCAGACGTTCTCAGGCCCAGTATGGATTGGACAAGATTGTAGAAAGTTGAGAAAGGGTACAGTATCACTGGATAACAGGTATATACTGTATATAGCATAGTTTACATATTAAAAGTCTATGTCTATATATCAGGAGGCAGACTCAGACGGTGTCAGGCCTAGTATGGATTCGACGTGATTGTAGAAAGTTGAGTAAGGGTACAGTATCACTGGATAGTAGGTATATATATCATAGTTTAAACATTAAAAATATGCGTGTATATCTCCATAGTCTGACAAAGACACTCACAGCCTCAGTATGGATTAGACAAGAATCTAAAAAGCAGAAAAAGGGTTATGTATTTGAAGCGTACACCAGTATACACTGTTGGGGTATTTTTCAATCTTCATATATATTTTAGTCTCAGTAAGACAGTCCAGACTCTCCGCAAGAGGAAACGAGATGGATACAAGTACAGACGAAAAGTCGAGTGATTGCAGAAATTTTGGAATTACTAATCACGGGAAAAACTTCCGGGAGAATTCTCAGAGGCGATGCTGACCCTCAATTACTTTGTCTGTGGAGACAGCGAAAACAGTTCTTGTGAAGAAATGTTTGCTGCATCGCAGTACCGTAGAACCCATCACCGTTACTCATCTCCATCAAATTGTGATCATAGGGAGAGATGTAGACATTGTCCTCACTGCCTATCATGATCTGTCAGGTAACTTTGGAGTGCAAAAGACACAAGCCACAGGCCGTAGGCGATTCTATTGGATTGTCATGAGAGGACACATTTAAAAATGCGGGCAGGAATGTCACACGTCTGTGAGTCAGAAAACCGTGAAAGCTGATGATAAACCACCACTGCATCTCATTGTGAGTCGACGTCCATAACAAATGGAAGCCATTGATCATCTGAAGATAGAGCCCAGCAGGACAGGGCATAGCTACGTCTTAACCATCATCTATCATTTCACCAAATTTGTATTGGCAGTCCCAGTGAAGTATTTAACAGGCCAGACTACACAGTGGTGGAGCAGGGAGAGGTAAGTATTGCAAGTGCTGGTGTCCTGAGCAAGCAGGGGGCCCACTCATGGCCGGCGGTACTGGCACAGGGCCCCTCATAGTACGCCGGTGTGTCTGACGGCGGGTGTGCACCCCCACTGTCAGAGACATTTGATTGTACTGAGGGACCCTGTGCCAGTGCCGTTGCCCAAGAGTGGGCCCACCCACCTGTCAAGGGCAACGGCACTCGCATGGGTGCGTGCGCTAGGTGGTGACCCCGGCCATGGGGGGGCAGCCCAGTTAAGGAGGTTTAAAAAATGGCATATGTTGATGTTGGACATTCAGCAGCTGCAAATGGAGGAATCGGAGAAGTCCGAGGAGGAGGACAAAAGCGAGCCATTTTTCTGGCAACCTACATGTCAGCAGGGGAGGGTGGGACAAAATCCTTTGAAACCCATGCATGGTTCATTTTAATGAAGGTTAGATCATCAACATTTTGGTTCGACAGATGGGTCCTTTTTTCTGTCAGGATTGATCCAGCAGCACTGAAGACTCTTTCAGATAACACACTAGCAGCAGGGCAAGCGAGCTCCTGTAAGGCATATTGTGCCAATTCAGGCCAGGTGTCAAGTTTACTGGCCCAATCGTCAAAGGGGAATGACCGGTGAGGGAGGACATCGATAAGGGAGGAGAAGTTGACAACTGCTGTCTCCTGTCACTTTCGATCGATGCAGTATTTCCAGTCGTGTAAGCGGGACTTGAAAAGTCCACAACATGGTCATGAAACCCGTGTCCAACGCCACTCCAGCTGTGTGCACCATGAACACCTCTTTCATGTTGCCCCCTACGGCTCGTGGGAGAAACATCACCGCCGCTGTGTGCTGGGAATGCCTCAAACAAACGGTTTACCAGAGTTGCTTGTTTGTTAGCCAATATTAGATCTAGGTTCTCCTGTGGCATGATGTTTTGGAATTTGCCTTTATAGCGTGGATCCAGGATGCTGGCCAACCAGTCGTCATCGTTCATCATTTTGGCAATGCGGGGGGTCCCTTTTTAGGATCTGCAAGGCATAATCAGACATGTGGGCCAATGTTCCAGGTGTCAATGATGCACTGCGAGTGCTGGGTGGAGGAGCACTTTCTGGCAAATCAACATCCCTCCAATCACGCACAAACCCTGTACCTGACCTTGCCACACCAACATTTTTTCTTGCCCCCTGAGAAGCATCCTCCTCCCCAAAATAATCATCCCCATCATCCTCCTCCTCCTTCTCTTCCTCTTCTTCCTCCACCTCATCCACGAGACTTCCCTGAGCAGACAATGGCTGACTGTCATCAAGGCTTCCCTCCTTCTCTTCCTCTTCGGCTGCAGACGCCTGCTCCTTAATGTGCGTCAAAGTTTGCATGAGCAGATGCATAAGTGGGATGCTCATGCTTATGATGGCGTCATCTGCGTTTACCAGCCGTGTGCATTCCTCAAAAAACTGAAGGACTTTACAGAGGTCTTTCAGCTTCGACCACTGCACACAAGACAACTCCATGTCTGCCCGCAAACTGCCTGACCGTGTATCCTCCCACAAATGAATTACAGCCTGCCTCTGTTCGCACAGCCTCTGAACTATGTGCAGGGTGAAGTTCCACCTTGTTGGAACGTCGATAATTAGGCAGTGCTTGGGAAGGTGGAGCAATCGCTGCAGCTTCTGCATACGACTGGAGTGTACGGGCGACCAGCGGATGTGCGAGCACAGTCTTCGCACCTTATGAAGCAGGGCTATTAACTCTGGATAATTATTGAGGAAGCACTGCACCACCAAGTTCAATTTGTGAGCTAGGGAAGGTATGTGTCTGAGTTTTGCAAGGGCTATGGCTGCCACAAAATTCCGGCCGTTATCACTAACCACTTTGCCTGCCTCAAGATGTAGACTGCCCAGCCATGACTCAGTTTGTCGCTGCAAGTAGTTGGCCAGTACCTCCGCAGTGTGTCTGTTGTCGCCCAAACACATCATCTTCAACACAGCCTGCTGACGCTTACCACTAGCTGTTCGATAGTGGGACACCTCGTGTGCAACACTGGCAGTTGCGGATGGAGTGCTTGTGCGACTGCGCTCTGTGGATGAGCTTTCGCTTCTGGAGGAGGAGGAGGGTTGAACGCCTACAGCCAACTGTTTCCTATACCGTGGGCTAGGCAGCACTGTCCCACCGCTGCTGTCCCCTGTGGACCCTGCATCCACCACATTAACCCAGTGCGCAGTGATGGACATGTAACGGCCCTGGCCATGCCTACTGGACCATGCATCTGTTGTGAGGTGCACCTTTCCACTCACTGATTGCTTGAGTGCATGGACAATGCGGTCTTTCACATGCACGTGGAGGGCTGGGATGGCTTTTCGCGAAAATAAGTGCCGACTGGGTAGGTCATAGCGTGGTACTGCGTAGGCCATGAGCTCGCAGAAAGCTTTGCTTTCAACCAACCGGTATGGCATCATCTCTAACGAGATTAGTTTGGCAATGTGGGCGTTCAAAGCCCGTGTACGCAGATGAGTACTTTCTTGTCCTACTCAGAGTCTCTGGTAGGGTGAGCTGGACTTGAGAGCTGCATATGGTGGAACTAGCGGTGGACATGGCGGACTGAGAGAGGGTTGGTGATGGTGTTGGTGGTGTTGCTGATAGCCTAGATTCAGTCTTTCGTAGCAATAACATTGTGATTCCATGACTGCTTTGCCCTTGCGACGACACCTCGACATTTGCTGCTCGTGGTGTGTTAACCGGTGGGCTTACAGTGGGGGAAGCGATGTAGCATTGCTGACTACCTTCATTCGGAGCAGGTGCACATGTGGTACGTGAGGTTTGGTAGTCCGTCCACGCTTGCAAGTGCATGGTGGATAAATGTCTAAGCATGCAACTGGTATTCAAATTTCTCAGATTTTTCCCTCGGCTAAAGGTCTTTGCACGCTTCTTACAGATAACTTTTGGCTGATCATTAGGATTTTGTTCAAACAAGTGCCACACTGCACTCTTCCTACTATGGAAGACATTTTGAGGCCTTGCACGCTGTGCTAATTTGACCGTCTGGCCAAGCTGTCCTGCAACTCTTTTGGTTTTTGTAACCCCGTTTTTGGACTGCTACGGTCCTGCCAGATAACAGCTGTTGCAATGTCGTTGCCTGCTGCGGATCCTGCTCCTCCTCTTCTGAGCTATTGGCAGCGGCACCCTCTTCCCCCAATGGATGCCAATCTGGGTCAACAACTGGGTCATCCATCACCTCCTCTTCAATTTCATGTGCACCTTCCTCTGTGTCACTGTGTAAGGTGGTATAGTATGCGGGAAGGGGCACCTGAGTTTCACCAGGGTCTGATTCTGCCTCAGTACACTGCGAGGACAATGTAGTTGTCACGGTCACGTGTGTCTGGATGCAGCGAGTACCGCAAGGCGAACCCATGTGACGCATGTGACGCTGGATACACCGCCTCCAGTGGGGCGAATTTAAATAATAAACACTTGCAGCTGGATACACCGCCTCCAACTGGTGAATTTAGACATTACATGTATATACAAGTCTGGAAACCCCGCCTCCAGTAAGGCGAATTTAAATAATAAAGGGGAACCTGGGTAACATTAACAATGGTGGGCCCTGCGATAGGGAATAGGGAAGTGGAGACCTCCTGAGCTCCCCTGAGCCAGTGTCCCTGCACGCCTAACGTTCCCTATGCCGGTTCCGCACTGGGCGCACAACAGGAACCTAAAAACCCTAGCTGTCCTGACCTAAACCCTCACTAGGGAATTGGTCGGTGCGGAAACTAATCCCACCACTGCACTGAAACACACATGAGGAAAGATGACAAAACAGGGGAAACACCACTTAGCTTTGCTCTGTTGTGTACGCTCCTAGCAACAGAGCCCACCACCAGTGTGCATCTTCACCTCCACCCGGATCCATCACCATAACTGGATCCTTCACCATAGTGCAGCCTTGGAGCAGAGTCCACCACCAGTTGCAGAAGTCCAGTAACAGAGTCCCAAAGATGAGTTCAGCTCTTGCCCAAAAAGTGAAGCATGCTTGAGTCCAGCTCTCAGCAACCAAATCCCGCATGCTGATTGCAACTCTCTCCATAGTCGTCACTCCACCAAGCCATGCAAGCCCTTCCTGCCAACACCATAAACTGTGACTCCACCATGCCATGCCAGCCCTTCTTGCAGACCAGCTAGCTGCCACTTGTCCCCTATGGCTGTGCTGCGCAGGACTCATGTTCAGCTCCTTCATTCACCCAGGCTTCCTTGTGAATGACTAACACACAATCAATATCACTAACAGTGAATGCTACACCTGACACTCATTTATAGAGCATATACACCTGTTACCTAATCACGTGCACTTAACCAAAGAACTAAAGTGCGATACCACTCACCACCAGCGGGCCACTTAGAATAACCTACACCACGTGTAATAATTCTAATGGCCACCGGGGGCAATCAACCCACTTTGGCACCTAGCCAAAGGAAAAAAAGTTAACTTATCCATTTACCTTGTCAGATCCAGCCTGGATCATGACAGTAGTGCTCTGAGTGAATGTACCAGCAGAAAAATCTAGCAGTGGCTGTGCATCAGTGCACTCCATGTCAGATTCATCTTGGACTGGGGAACTCACGATTTGACTTGATAACCCAGGCATACTATGTGAAAAGAGCTCCAAGGAGTAATTGGTAGTGTGGCCTGCTACATCCTTCACTTTTGGTAGGGGTGAAGGACACAAGGAAAGGTGTTGTTCCTGACCAGGAGCCTCCAATGACGACTCAGTGCTTTTATTTTTTGAAACTTCAGAAGAGGAGGCGAGAGAGCTGGAGGCTGTGTCAGCAATGTAAGCCAAAACTTGTTCCTGAAGCTCTGGCTTTTTTTGAAACATCATTTTTATTGATTTTGTAATGAAGTTGCATATTACAAGTTATAAATGTTGCATTGAATTGTTGCAAAGAACATATTTAAACATGCTTATCACCTAAGCCTGAAAAGAAGCAAAAATAAACTTAACAAATATAAAATTATCAAACCCACTTACGTCCACATTTTCAGAGATCACATTGACTGAAATCAGACACCTTATCTCCAGCTCCACCTTATCATCCATATAGCTTATATAACACATTTCAGTTTACCCAGATTACCACTCAAATCCTCTAATAGATACCAAACCGAATCCACAAAGGCGCTTGTGTCGCCCCTGAGGCTCAGTCGCCACAGAGGTACTGCACCTTCTCCTAAGGTGTAGTGCCCCACCGTCCAGGTAAGGTGGGAACTCCTTTCCGCACTCCAACACTCGCATCCCACACAACAGGGTAGTTCTGCACAACCACATTGCGGCTCAGTGCTTAGAGAGTAGCAGAGCACCTTTGGTGGTTCCCTGCTTGGAACACTGGATGTACTGGGAGGTGGGTGGAGTTAGGATACATAAAAGAGTGGGAAAGTGTAGGATTACAGGTCAGTCTGACAGGAGGTCAGCGAAGAAGGAAGCCACTCGGGAGGAGTGGGGATCCCTGGAAGAAGGGATGGAGGAAGGAGTGTTGCAGCTGCCTCAGTAATCTGAGCCAGCTGGCACGGGAAGGGAAAAGGAGAAAGACGTAGAACTGCAATCTAAGCTTCCATAAGAGAGAGAAAGACAAGTACGGAATGAAGGAGTAGGAGAACAGAGAGGACATGGGTTGGAAGAGGAACCCTGTTTATAGGTTCTCAGCGCAAGGCCGGGGCCCGGTCCCCGAGGTTGTATGGACACTTATGGTTCTGCAGCAGACACCGGTGGAGTAGTTGGCTGTAAATGCACTACTCCCATCTAAGACTTGGGGCACAACAGCAACTGATTAGAGAGCCGGGGCTCAGGAGAAGGGAGTCCCCGAAGAAGGCTACAGCTGTCTGCTGTACAAGTAGAGTTCTTGGGAACATCTGACAGGAGGATCTCCGGAGTACCACGGTACTGGAGATCTTCATACTTTAAGGCGCAATAGAGGTGTCATTCAGGAAAGGTACATGTTGGCGGAGTGTTGGAGAGGAGATTTCCATCTGGCCTGGAGGTTGGCTGAGTCTCTGACCCAGAGGACACGGCTTGGAGGCAGGCACCCTTGTGTACCACAGACTGTGAGTAAAGCCTTGGAACTGCAAGCCTCGGTGTCCTCCTTTCATTCTTGCGCCTTTCCACAACCATTACCACTACACTGCCCTGGGACCTCAGCCCTGCCTGTGGAGGGCTATACCATCACTACTGCACCATACCATTTGTCCCAGAGGACCTGTCTGCAGCGTCGGCTTAACACCTCCCTTGCCGAACACCACAGGTGGCGTCACAAACTATTCTATTCCACTTAAACTACATTCCACCATTAGCATATTGCCATTACTTGGGCGCCCAGGGCCATGGACCGGGTCACCGCTGCTGTGACACATCCCCCTGACACCGGCCCGGTACCGAGCACCCCATGGCCCTGGGAGGGCGACCCACGCTCATTAAGTCTTGAATTTCTCTGGTGGTCAGTGACGTTTCTATAAACACTCTCTATTTTTTAAAAAAAAATTTTCGTCATTTTATCTTTATTTCTTTCTATTTCTATTTTTTCCAAAAATAAGACCAATGTTAAACCTTCCTTGATCTCTTTTATCCCTGGGAGTGTTTTAGCTAGCCAGTGTTGCAGAATTAGATGTTTTGTCACCATTGCAATGGTGTGAAACAAGTCATGTAGCCGTCCCCCTCTTGTTTTACCCATCGTAAAGTGAAACAACCAACACAGTGGATCTACTTCTACCCATATCCCATATATCTTCAGATACATATCCTGGACTTTTAACCAAAGTTCTTGTGTCCTGGGGCATGACCACAATCCATGTTCTGTGTCTGTTTTGGGCATTGTACATTTTGGGCAACTTGTCTGCCTATCAGCGCTGGCGTTAGGGGCAGGCAGACCAGGCAGCTGCCTAGGGCCCCCGCTCCCCCAGGGGCCCCCAGCTAGCGGCACATCACACAGCTGCTATAGGGCCCCTTGAAGCAGGGGGCCCGCTTTCCCCCAGGGCCGACTCCCCCCACCACCGCATTGAACTATACCGGCGACTGCCAGTACAGTTCAAAGCAATAATGGAGGAGAGAGCGTCAGCCAACGCTCCCTCTCCCATCATTCCCCGCTCTGCCTCTGACACAGCGGGTGCGCGATGACATCATCGCACTCTCACTGTGTGCCGGCAGAGCAGGAGACAGGAGCAGCCAGCAGCACAGGCACAAGGAGAAGGTGAGAATAGTTTTTTGTTTTTTTTTAATATATCAGTGTGAGTACTGGACTGTGGGGCCATTCTGGGGGGGAGCGGCTATATGCTATGCTGGGCTATACTCTGTGCTGGGCTATATACTATGGTGGCATTGGTGGGCTTTATACCATGCTGGGCTGTATACTGTGCTGGGTTATATACTATTGTGGCATTGGTGGGCTATATACCATGCTGGGCTATAAACTATGGTGGGCTGCATACTATGCTGGGCTATATACCATGCTGGGCTGTATACTGTGCTGGGCTGTATACCATGCTGGACTGTATACTATGGTGGGCTATATACCATGCTGGGCTGTATACTATGGTGGGCTATATACTATGCTGGGCTATATACAATGCTGGGCTGTATACTGTGCTGGGCTATATACCATGCTGAGCTGTATACTGTGCTGGGCTATATACTATACTGGGCTGTATACTGTGCTGGGCTGTATACTGTGCTGGGCTATATACTATGCTGGGCTGTATACTATGCTGGGCTATATACTGTGCTGGGCTATATACTGTGCTGGGCTCTATACTATGCTGGGCTATATACTATTCTGGGCTGTATACTATGCTGGGCTCTATACTATGCTGGGCTCTATACTGTGCTGGGCTATATACTATGCTGGGCTGTATACTGTGCTGGGCTGTATACTATGCTGGGCTGTATACTGTGCTGGGCTATATACCATGTGGTGCTGGGCTATATACCATGATGGGCTATATACCATGTGGTGCTGGGCTACATACCATGCTGGGCTATATACCATGGTGGGCTGTGCTATATACCATGTGGTACTGTGCTATATACCATGGTGGGCTGTTCTATATACCATGGTGGTGCTGTGCTTTATACTATGCAGCTGAGTTATATACCAAGGGGGTACATTTTACATTATAATCTATGGGGGAGGCTGTGTTATATAATATGGGGGCTTACATTATATTCTATGGGGAGGTGGGCAGTATTTTATTCTATTTTGGGCTACATTATATTCTATGGGGGGCTGTATTATATTTATTATATTCTATGGGCGGTGATTGCATCATACTCTATGAGGGGGCTACATTATACTATATGAGGAGGCTACATTGTATTCTATGGGGGGGCAGCATTATCTGTGGGGGCTAGATTATATTGTATGGGGGCTTTATTATATTCTATGGGGGCTGCATTATACTATATGAGAAGGGCTACATTATACTATATAAGGGGCTGCATTATACTCTATGAGGGGGTTGCCATATATTCTATGGAGGGGCTGCATTATATTCTGTGGGGGGTTACATTATATTCTGTGGAATAGCTGCATTATACTCTGAGGGGTAGCTGCATTATGCTCTAAGGGGTGGCTGCATTATACTATAAGAGGGGGGCTGCATTATATTCTATGGGGATTACATTATATTGTATGGCGGGGCTGCATTATAATCTGTGGGGTGGCTGCATTATGCTCTATGTGGGCTGCATTATACTGTATTGAGGACTATGGGGAATACATTATATGATGAACTATGGTGTGCATTATACTATGGGAAGTGAATTGTACTACATGGATGACTATGGCGGTGCATTATACTATATGGAGCACTATGAGGAGTGTATTATACTATATGGTGGACTGAGCAGTGTATTTTAATATATGGAGGACTATGGGGAGTGTATTATACTATATTGAGGACTATGGGGAGTGTATTATACTATATGGAGGACTGAGGAGTGTATTATACTATATGGAGGACTATGGAGTACATTATATTATATGGAGGACTATAGGGAGTGTATTATAAAATATGGAGGACTATGGGGAGTGAATTATGCAATATGGAGAACTGAGGAGTTTATTATACTATATGGAGGACTATGGGGCACATTATATTATATGGAGGACTATGGGGTGTAAACTGTAGATGTGCTGCTGATAACATGATACTGTATGGTGATTTGTTAGTGATCCATTAGTGATTGTTCTGTCCCCATCATTCTTTCTCAGACGGTGGAAAGAGGCCGGGAAACAAGTGTTGAACGACTTCAATATTGTCGATCACACTCATTTAGCCGCCTGAACTCAGCGCATATAAATACAACCGAAATGCTTCTGTGTGATGTGCAATATGTTAGCTTTTGGGGCCCCATTTTAATCTTTGCCTAGGGCCCCACTTTGCCTAAAACCGGCCCTGCTGCCTATCAGGATTCTGTGGAGTTGGAGGTATATTGAAGCCACATATTGTTTTATGCATTATTCTGAGCTGACTATCTCTCCATTGTTCATTGATGATATGCTTTCTTACCAATTCCCAGCCCCGCAGAATCTTATGCTCAAGTTCTTCATCATGTATATGTTTTTCCCATTTGTGAAAGATTTTGCCCTTCCCTGAAGGGCGTAATATGTCCCTCAGCATCCCATATATTGAGGTGATAGATATTTCTCCAATGTCTCTGGTAACCATGTCCTCCCATATTTCTGAATCGATTTCCTTCCTCACATCCTGAAGGAGGTTTAATACATAATGCTTTAATTGACTATATAACATCAAATGAAATCTCGGCAGCTCAAATTTGTATATCACTTCCAATCCCGTGAACCAGCGGCCCTCTTGTAGATGTATTAAGTCCCCCAACGTCTGTATACCTTTCCCCAACCACTCTGTGTATAATTTATTTTCTCTTCCTAATCTAAAAGCAGGAAATGCCCAAGGATTCAGGTGTTTCGACACTCTCCACGACATTTTTAGTTTTTTTCTTACTGCCTTCCATGTGGCAATGGTATCTTTACATATTACCGAATATTTAATGAAGCTCCGGCTTTAAAAGCGGTTTACCTACTCCCAGAAAAGGGAGCCTTCGAGGCCTTGAGGAGCCAGACGATGACGCAGGCTCCACACCTCCTGCCTTAGGTGCTATTGTGCTTTTGCCACTACCAACACCACCACCATCAGGACCAGCTGGCAACCCCCGCCCACTTCCACAGCCTCTTTCACCATACTTCCTCATTTATGTAACAGGTTGAAATTGGATGTTGTATGACAAGGTGGAGGATGTATATAGTATTGGTGAGAAATTGAATCTCACTAGAGATTTGAGGACGCTGAACTATTGTCTCTGGCCCAGTAGAGGTTACACCTCAATGTAACAGGCTGAAATTGGATGGTGTATGACAAGGTGGAGGGTGTATATAGTATTGGTGAGAATTTGAATCTCACTAGAGATTTTAGGAGGCTGACAATGATGCTCTCAGTCCAAGTATGGACGCAGGCAGCCTAATAAGCAGGACTGCTGCACACAAGAGGGTGAAAAAATGAACGCTTGGTAACTGTGCAGAAAAGAGGAAGAAAAGTATTTTTGCTTTTAAAAAAGCAGTTTGCACAGCAGTGTGCAAACAGCAATGCAGCTATCAGGGAGCCTTATAAGGCAGCCTAATAACCAACAGAGCTGATGCACAAAAATATAGCCTCCCCTGTCACTGCACAGAAAGTGTTGTGTTGTAAGTGGAAATCGCTAACAGCAGAAGCAGTTTTTTGGTTCTTCTTCCCTGCCTAACGCTCTCCCTTATTCTGAATTAGCAGCAGCAACCTCTCCCTAATGCTAAGATCGGCAGAAGTAAGATGGCGGTCGGTGTGCACGCCCTTTTATAGCCCCTGTGACGCCACACAAAGCCAGCCAATCACTTGCATGCCCTTCTCAAAGATGGTGGTGGTTGATGCCTATGTCTTCGCGTTGCCCACAGTGTGCGTCCTCCATCATTGGCCAAAAAAGGGCACTGGAAGCATCATTTGAAACGCGACTTTGGCGCTCGGTTCACCGACCTCGTGGCCGATCTCACGCTATGGTCGAATTTCGTTTCATGAAACCCGACTTGGCCAGCTCAGGTTCGCAAAACCCAGGAACCGCTGGATGGCTTTAACTCCAACCGGACGTGGCCACTTGAGCACGGCAGCCAATTTTTCGGGATCCATCATTATTCCGGAGTCCGTGATGATATACCCTAGGAAAGGCAACGAGGACTGCTCGAACAGACACTTTTCTAGTTTGGCGTAGAGTCTGTTCTCCCGTAGACGTTGCAGAACCAGCCGAACACTTTTTCTGTGAGTGGATAAGTCGGGGGAAAAGATGAGAATGTCATCTAAGTATACCACGACAGAAGAGTAGAGTTGGTCTCGGAAGATCTCATTAACGAACTCCTGAAAAACCGCCGGGGCATTGCAGAGACCAAAGGGCATAACCAAATACTCGTAATGGCCGTCCCGAGTATTGAAGGCCGTCTTCCATTCATCCCCGGAGCGGATTCGGATCAAGTTATAGGCTCCCCGCAGATCCAATTTGGTGAAGATTCGGGCCCCTCTCAAGCGGTCAAAGAGTTCTGGGATCAGCGGCAGGGGATACCTATTCTTGACCGTGATACTGTTCAGGCCCTGATAGTCAATACATGGCCGAAGGGATCCGTCTTTCTTCCGGACGAAAAAGAATCCTGCTCCAGCAGGAGAAGACTTCCGAATAAAACCCCGAGCCAAGTTCTCCTGGACATATTCAGACATGGCCGCGGTTTCTGCCGGCGACAGGGGATAAATTCTTCCCCTGGGAGGGATTGCTCCTGGCAACAGCTCAATAGGGCAGTCATAGGCACGATGCGGCGGTAGAATCTCAGCCTCCTTCTTACTGAAGACGTCGGCAAACGAGTGGTAAGCCGTAGGAAGCCCAGGAAGATCAATAGGAGTTTGCTGCGGACTGGGGCGAAATACTGGCAACAGACAGCGTTTATGGCAGAAGTGTCCCCAACGGATCATCTCCCCGGAATGCCAGTCTAGAACGGGCTCGTGTAGACGAAGCCAGGGTAAGCCGAGAAGCACGGCATGAGACAAACTGGGCAAAACATAAAAGGCGATTTTTTTCTCGGTGAAGAGCTCCAACTTGTATCTCCACCTCAAGAGTGACCATGGTGATAGGTTCAGGTAGCGGTTTGCCATCCACGGAAGCGATGGAGCGCGGACTCTCTAACGTCACAACCGGAATTCGCAGCTGGTCCACTTCCTTGAGCCGGATGAAGTTACCAGCCGCACCCGAGTCCACAGATCTGCGCTCCCGACCTGAAACAATTAAAGCCGAAATTGTAAGGGGTAGAGAGGAATCGGTGTCACCTAGGGAGGCCTCTCTTACCTGGCCTAGGCGGAGGCGTTTCCCGGCCGCACTGAGCACGTGCGCACAAAATGGTTAACCCCGCCACAATAAAGGCAAAGGCCCTGTGTCCTTCTCTCCCTGCGTTCCTGCTCTGACAGCCTTACACGGTCTACTTGCATGGGCTCAGGAGTGGAATTACTGGAAGACGCTGGGGAGCGGGGAATGGGTGCCTTGTATAGCCGAAAAGATCTCTTCTCCCTAACTGACTCCCGGGAGCGTTCCTGGAACCGTAAATCAATACGGGTAGCTAGGGATATGAGATCCTCCAGAGTGGTAGGGGTGTCCCGGCCAGCCAGCTCATCCTTTATTTTACCCGAGAGTCCCCTCCAAAAGGCCCCAACCAAAGCCTCTTTATTCTACCCCAGTTCAGAGGCCAGGGTCCGGAAGTGGATAGCATATTGACCTACGGTGAGGGAGCCTTGGCGAAGATTGAAAAGAGCCTACGTGGTGGAGGCCACACGGCCAAGCTCATCAAATACAGTGCGGAAAGTATCCAGGAAGTTGTGGATGCTAGATACCACCGGGTCATCTCTCTCCCAGAGGGGATTTACCCAAGCTAAGGCCTCTCCCTCTAAATGGGACACAATGAAAGCTACCTTGGCCTGATCCGAGGGGTATTGCTGAGGCAGGAGTTCAAAGTGCAAACAGCACTGGTTCAAAAACCCCCGACACAACTTGGGGTCGCCGCTAAACCTGGGAGATTTCCCCAAGCGTGGTGGAGGATGGGATAGGGGATCCCGAGGTAGGGCAGAAGCGGCAGCAGAGGACTGTAGCGATTGGAGTCGGTCGTCCACGGATGCCATTTAGCTAAGAATGTGGGATTGGGCGTCACGCTGCTGCGCAAGCTCCTGCTGGAGTCCTGCTAGCAGCGGGGCATTCCCTGGGTCGGTGGTTTGTAAGGCGGAAAGGCGGGTGTCCATGGACTTCATAAAAGACATTATTCTAATCTGATTTTCACGCAAAAAGAGCAATTCCTTTTGGGTGGCCGCTGAGGCGCTAGCAGGGTCCATGGCCTGATTATGCTGTGACGTATTCTGTGATAACAAATAGGTTACGTCCGAGAGTGGACCCTCTGGATCGCGGCACTGGAGCTCCCAGGGGTGAGCGCGCCAGGTGGTGCCGACCCCTATACAGGGGCCATTAGGGGCAGACCCTAGGAAGACAGATGCTGCGACTGCTTGAACCAAGAGAGGCGGCTCGAAGGACTGAGTGGAGGATGCCGGACTGAGAACTGGAGTATAGGACTGGGCACTGGAGTGTAGGACGGAGACACGGAGTGCAGGACGGAGACACGAAGCACAGGACTGAGCAGTGGAGTGTAGGACTGGGCACTGGAGCACAGGACGGAGGCACGGAGTACAGGAGGGAGACACGGAGTACAGGACTGGGCAGAGGAGTGTAGGACTGGGCACTGGAGCACAGGACGGAGGCACGGAGTACAGGAGGGAGACACGGCGTACAGGACTGGGCAGAGGAGTGTAGGACTGGGCACTGGAGCACAGGACGGAGGCACGGAGTACAGGAGGGAGACACGGCGTACAGGACTGGGCAGAGGAGTGTAAGGAGTGAGAAGGGGAGAAACCCCTAAACACCCAGGCCAGGATACCGTACGGCAAGTCCACACGATAATCAGGCATCTCCACCATGTTGGAGACGCCTGATATACCCTGTAGAAGTCGGCTGATTGGGCGCTCAGACCACTGGGCGAGCGCTGCAGGGTTAAAGGATCTGCAGAGCGCGCGCCCGCGGCCTAAGGCGCCCGCAGGAAGCCGGCATGCGCCGGACGGAGGAGAAGGAAGAGGAGGCGGGCACAGAGCGGCGCGGCGAGTGCAGGTAAGTAAAGGCGGCGGCGGGCCCCGCTGTTGCTGGGACGGCGGCGGCTATCGCCGCCGACGTGACAGTAGATCAAAAGATCCTCAAAAGCTAGACATCATGTTGCGATCCATAGAAATTCTGGAACAAATGAGAAGCAAAGTGATTGAGATGAATCAGTCTGGAGGAATTTTTAAAGATATTTCTCAACTTTTGGGACTTCAGCGTACCACAGTGAGAGCCATTATCCACAAATGGTGAAAACATGGAACAGTGGTGAACCTTCCCAGGAGTGGCCAGCCATGAAAAAGTGATTGCCCCCTAATCCTAATAGCTGGTTGGGCCTCCCTTAGTAGCAACAATTGCAATCAAGCATTTGTGATAACTGGCAATGAGTCTTTTACAATGCTCTGGAGGAATTTTGGCCCACTCATTTTTGCAGAATTGTTGTAATTCAGCCACATTGAAGGTTTCCGAGCATGAACCTCCTTTTTAAGGTCATGCCACAGAATCTCAGTCAGAATAAGGTCAGGACTTTGACTAGGCCACACAAAAGTCTTAATTTTGTTTTTCTTAAGTCATTCAGAGGTGGACTTGCTGGTGTGTTTTGGATTATTGTCCTGCTGCATAACCCAAGTGTGCTTCAGCTTGGGGTCACAAACAGATGGCCGAACATTCTCCTTCAGGATTTTTAGGTAGACACCAGAATCCATGGTTCCATTACCTCAGCAAGTCTTTCAGGTCCTGAAGCAGCAAAACAGCCTCAGACCATCACACTACCACCACCATATTTTACTGTTGGTATGATGTTACTTTTCTGAAATGCTGTGTTACTTCTATGCCAGATGTAATGGGACTTACACCTTCCAAAAAGTTCAACTTTTGTCTCATCAGTCCACAGAGTATTCTCCCAGAAGTCTTGTGGATCATCAATAAATTTTCAGGCAAAACTAAGATGTGCCTTTATGTTCTTACTGCTCAGCAGTGGTTTTCATCTTGGAGCTCTGCTATTCAGGCTATTTTTGCCCAGTCTTTTTCTTATGGTGGGGTCATGCACACTGACAACTGAGGCAAGTGAGGCCTGCAGTTGTATGGATGTTGTTGTGGGTTATTTTGTGACCTTTTGGATGAGTTCTCACTGCGTTCTTGGGGGAATTGTAGCCGGCTGACCACTCCTGGGAAGGTTCACCACTGTTTTCGCCATTTGTGGATAATTCCTCTCCCTGTGGTTTGCTGAAGTCTCAAAGCTTGAGAAATCGCTTTATAACCTGCTCCAGACTGATAGATCTCAATCACTTTGTTTCTTATTTGTTCCAGAATGTCTTTCGATCGCGGCATGATGTCTAGCTTTTGAGGATGTTTTGGTATACTTCACTTTGTCAGACAGGTCCTATTTAAGTGAATTCTTGATTGAGAACAGGTGCGGCAGTAATCAGGTCTGAATGTGGCTAGGGAATTTGATCTCAGATTCCCAAAGATGTGATAAATCACAGTTGATTTAAGTTTTAAGAGGGTGGGGGGCAGTAATCACTTTCACACAGTGCTATGTAAGTCTGGATATTTTTTTCCCTTAACCCCTTTCTGCTATAGGACGTACTATCCCGTTCATGTGACCTTGGACTTAATTCCCATGGACAGGATAGTATGTCATAGCGATCAGCGGCGCCCACGGGGGGCACCGCTGATCGTGGCCGGGTGTCAGTTGATTATCACAGCTGATACCCGACACTATGTGTCACGGATCGCCCCTGGCACATTAACCTCTGGCACACTGCGATCAAACATGATCGCAGTGTACCAGGGGATTAGAGAAGCATTGGCAGAGAGGGGGCTCCCTACATGCTTCCCTGAGACCCCCAGAGCAGCACTGCTCTAAGGGCCTCCTTCCCTGCTGGCCCCCGGATCCAAGATGGCCTTGGGGGCCTTCTTGCAGAGAGCAGGCACGGAGGAAGCTTCACACAGCGCTGTGTCAGATCAGCGATCTGACAGGCACTGCACAGGCTTCCTCCGTGCAGCGATCTGACACTTCACAGTGATGTCCCCCCAGGACAATAAAAAAAGTAAAAAAAGAAAAAAAAAAGCATACAAATAATTTATAAAAAATCCCTAATTAAATAAAAAAAAACCTTAATTATTTGGAAATTTAAAAAAAAAACAATAAAAGTACACATATTTAGTATCGCCGCGTCCGTATTGACTCGCCCTAGAAAACTGTCCTACTAGATAACCCCTTTATCATCATACCGCCTAACAAAAAGTGCAATAACGTGCGATCAAAAATACGGATATAAATAAACATGGTACCGCTGAAAATGGCATCTTGTCCCACAAAAAACAAGCTGCCACACATCATCAGCAAAAAAATAAAAAAGTTATAGCTCGCAGAATAAAGCGATGCAAAAATAGTTAGTTTATATAAAATTGGTTTTTTTACATAAAAGCGCCAAAATATAAAAAAGACATAAATGAGGCATCGCTGTAATCATACTGACCTGAAGAATAAAACCGCTTTATCAATCTTACCACACGCAGAATGGTGTAAACGAACCCCCCCCAAAAAAGAAATTCATGAAATGCTGCTTTTTTGTTCATTCTGCGTCCCAAAAACCGAAATGAAAAGCGATCAAAAAATGTCACGTGCCCGAAAATGGTACCAATAAAAATGTCAACTTGTCCCGCAAAAAATAAGACCTCACATGACTCGGTGGGTCAAAATATAGAAAAATTATAGCTCTCAAAATGTGCTGATGCAAAAACTATTTTTGCAAAAAAAAGCGTCTTTTAGCGTATGACAGCTGCCAAACATAAAAACCCTCCGTAAATAGTTAGGGAAAAATAATAAAATTAAAAAAAATTATTTATTTCCATTTTCCCATTAGGGTTAGGGCTAGGGTTAGAGTTAGGGTAAGGTCTAGGGTTAGGGCTGAGATTAGGGTTAGGGGTGTATTGGGGTGAGAGTTGGAGTTAGAATTGGGGGGTTGCCACTGTTTAGGGACATCAGGGGCTCTCCAAATGCAACATGGCATCTGATCTCAATTCCAGCCAATTCTGCGTTGAAAAAGTCAAATGGTGCTCCTTCCCTTCCAAGCTCTGCCAAGCACCCAAACAGTGGTTTACCCCACATATGGGGTATCAGCCAAATCAGGACAAATTGCACAACAACTTTGGGGGTTCAATTTCTCCTGTTACCCTTGGGAAAAAAACAATTGTGGGCAAAAATATCATTTTGTGTAAAAAAATATGATTTTTTTTATTTTTATGGCTCAACGTTATAAACTTCTGTGAAGCACTTGGGGGTTCAAAGTGCTCAACACACATCTAGATAAGTTCTATGGGGGGGGTCTAGTTTCCAAAAAGGGGTCAATTGTGGGGAGTTTCAACAGTTTAGGCACATCAGAGGCTCTCCAAACACGACATGACACCCGCAGACCATTCAATCAAAGTCTGCATTCCAAAACGTCACTACTTCCCTTCCAACCACGATGTGGGCCGATACAGTAGTTTTCTCCCACATATGGAGTATCAGTGTACTCAGGACAAATTGGACAACAACTTTTGGGGTCCAATTTCTCCTGTTACCCTTGGGAAAATAAAAGTTGGGGTGAAAAGATCATTTTTGTGGAAAGAATATTATTTTTTAATTGTTCTGCTGTACGTTTGTAAACTTCTGTGAAGCCCTAGATAAGTTCCTTATGGGGTCTAGTTTCCAAAATGGTGTCATTTGTGGGGGGTTTCCACTGTTTTGGCACATCAGGGGCTTTCCAAACGCGACATGGCGTCCGATCTCAATTCCAGCCAAAAAAGTCAAATGGCGTTCCTTCCCTTCCGAGCTCTGCCATACGCCCAAATAGTCGTTTACCCCGACATATGGGGTATCAGCGTACTCAGGACAAATTGCACAATAACTTTTGAGGTCCTGTTACCCTTGGGAAAATAAAAGTTGTGGATGAAAAGATAATTTTTGTGGAAAAAATATGATTTTTTAATTGTTCTGCTGTACGTTATAAACTTCTGTGAAGCCCTTGGGGGTTCAAAGTTCTCACCACACTTCTAGATAAGTTCCATGGGGGTCTAGTTTCCAAAATGGGGTCACTTGTGGGGGCACATCAGGGGCTCTCCAAACGTGACATGGCGTCTGATCTGAATTCCAGCCAATTTTGCATTGGAAAAGTCAAACGGCGCTCCTTCCCTTCTGAGCTCTGCCATGCGCCGAAACAGTGGTCTCCACCCCACACATCAGGTATCAGCGTACTCAGGTCAAATTGCACAATAACTATTGCAGTCCAATTTCTCCTGTTACCCTTGGTAAAATAAAAAGAATTGGACCTGAATTAATTTTTTTGTGAAAAAAAGTTAAAATGTTCATTTTTTTTAAAACATTCAAAAAATTCCTGTGAAGCACCTGAAGGGTTAATAAACTTGAATGTAGTTTTGAGCACCTTGAGGGGTGCAGTTTTTAGAATGGTGTCACTTTTGGGTATTTTCTATTATATAGACCCCTCAAAGTGACTTCAAATGTGAGGTGGTCCCTAAAAATAAAATGTTGTTGTAAAAATGAGAAATCGCTGGTCAACTTTTAACCCTTATAACTTCCTCACAAAAAAAATTTTGGTTCCCAAATTGTGGTGATGTAAAGTAAACATGTGGGAAATGTTATTTATTAAGTATTTTGGGTGCCATATCGCTGTGATGTAAGGGCATAAAAATTCAAAGTTGGAAAATTGGGAAATTTTCAAAATTTTCACCAAATTTCCATTTTTTCACAAATAAACGCAAGTTATATGAATGAAATTTTACCACTAACATGAAGTACAATATGTCATGAGAAAACAATGTCAGAATCACTGGGATCCATGGAAGTGTTCCAGAGTTATTACCACATAAAGGGACAGTGGTCAGATTTGTAAAAATTGGCCCGGTCATTAACGTGCAAACCACCCTTGGGGTAAAAGGGTTAATAATAAAGACCTTCATTTAAAAACTTCATTTTGTGTTACTTGTGTTATCTTTGTTATTTTATTTTGTTTGGTGATCAGAAACATTTAAGTGACAAACATGCAAAAGAATAAGAAATCAGGAACGGAGCAAACACTTTTTCACACAACTGTAGACATGGGATGCTGGGAGTTGAGGAGTGATAACTAATATGATTCACAGCATCCACCCTAATCCTAGGTGTTTTTATCATTGTGGTACATCGCAATCATAAACTGAATTTGGAGTTTAAAGAATTCATTAAAGCTCAGCTCGCCATCTTTATCCTTGTCCAGGGATGCCAGAGTGTTCTCCACGATGTCCAGGCCCTTACCCTGTGAATGAAATTGACAGATCTGTTATCCGCTGATTCACCCACTTATATTACTACTTTCCAAGACTTTATCCAATGCAGATTAAAGAGGGGGGGTTCCGACACTCAAAGAGAATCTGTCCTATCCTATATTTGAGCACCAGATTATAAAGTAGAAGGAACCGAGCAGATTGATATATTTTTTTGCTGAAAATGGTTCAATAAAACTTGTATTTTATTCATTGCAATGCCTCCTTTGTCTATAGAAGTCCAGTGGGCGGCTCTATTGACAGTGATCTCTGACCACCTACTGGACTCCTAAATACAGAATGGTCTGCTCAGCTCCTCCAGCTCTTTATGGCCCCTTCACATGTGCGTTGTTTGAGTTCATATGCGGTCCACTTTTTAAGGACTGCAAATACAGACACACGCACACCCATTGTATTCAGTGGTGGTGAGCACAAGTCAAGTTTTTCACACGGACCATGTGTCCATATGAAAATCTGCAGACATGTCCATTTTTATGCATACCACTGACAAAATGCGTGTCGCACACATGCATACGGATGAAATCCGTGTGTCATCAGCATCACATGTACCGATTCCTGGGAAAAAGCCGTACAGCTTACATTTTTCCCAGGTGCCGGGTGCTGAGGACAACTCCAATCATTATCACCTGGTCTTCTGAAGATCAGCACAACCAGTCGATAATGATGGGAGTTGTATCCAGCACCCGCTGTGTATATTGTGTGTAAAATAAATAATGAATTTAAAAAATTCTCATGGGCTCCCATATAATTTTGGTAACCAGCAGAGGGAAAGCCCACTGATGTTACTAATCTGGGAAAGGGGACAATATCCCAAAAGGTTCCCAGGCTATTACTAACAGCTCACTGCTGTTTGCTTAACCCTTAGTTTATGGGTGAACCAAGAAAAAAAGGGATGTAGGGTTCCCTTATAAAGTCTCACAAGAGACAGCTGTGGGTTGATATTAATAGCCTGGGAAGGGGCCATAGATATCGCCCCCCAGGTTACCAACATCAGCCCTAAGCTGCCCCAGAAATGGCGCATCTATAAGATATGCAAATCTGATGCTTAGCCTCGCTCTTCCCATTTTCTCTGGTGCGGTGGCAAGTGGGGTAATATTTGTGGGATTTATGTTAACTTTGTATTGTCAGCTGACATCAAACCCAGGGGTTAGTATTGGTGTTAGTATAGGTGTCTATAAGATGCCCCCCATTACTAACCCTGTAGTCATATAGCTTTTTTCCCCTTGCTGGTCTTGAAAATGAAGCTGGAGCCTACATATTTTTTATAAATTATTTATTAAAAAAAAACCTGTCTATCTATTAATCTATCATCTATCTATTATCAATCTATATATCATCTATCATCTATTTATCTATCATCTATTTCTCATCTATTTATTTATCATCTATCACCTATTTTCTATAATCTATTATCTATCAATGTATCAACCTATCATCTATTATCTATATATCTATTAATTTATCTATCATCTAATCTATTATCAATGTATAAATAAGCTATCATTTATTTATCTATTATCTTTCATCTATCTATTATCTATTAATCTGTTCTCTATTTATTATTTATCTACTATCTATTTATGATCTATCTATTATCTGTCTGTCTATTATATATCTATAATCTATTATATATAATCTATTATCTATTAATTTATTATCTGTCTGATTTATCTATTATCTATGTCTTATCATCTATCTATTATCTATTTGTCATCTATTAATCTATTATTTGTCAATATATCTATTATCTAACTATAATTTATTATCTACCTATTATCTATCTGTTATCTATTATCTATCATCTATCTATTATCTATTAATGTATCATCTGTCTATAATATATCTATTATCTATCTATTACCTATCTATCATCAATCTATATCATCTATTTATCTACAGGTTATCTATTATCTATCTTTCAATCTATCAACACTGGTCAACGCAATTTTTCTGGCAAAAGGTTTTAAAACATATTTTAAGTCAATTTTGGCTGCTGATTACGAATATGATCTCCGTTTTTGGCTATCACATGAGGATTTCGAGATATTTTCAATTTTTGATGAAAATTACTCCTATCGAATGTTTTATGATAAAAACACATGATTTTCGGTACTACATTTTGTACAGTCATGGCCAAAAGTTTTGAGAATGACACAAATATTATATTTTCACATGATCTGCTGCGCTCTGGTTTTTATGTGTTTGTCAGATGTTTTTATCACATACAGAAATATAATTGCAATCATATTATGAGTAGCAAAAGGTTATATTGACAGTTACAATGAGTTAATGCAGCAAGTCAATATTTGCAGTGTTGACCCTTCTTCTTCAGGACCTCAGCAATTCTCCCTGGCATGCTCTCAATCAACTTCTGGATCAAATCCTGACTGATAGCAGTCCATTCTTGCAAAATCAATGCTTTTATTTTGTCTGAGCTTGAAGGTTTTTGTTTGTCCACCCGTCTCTTGATGATTGACCACAAGTTCTCAATGGGATTAAGATCTGGGGAGTTTCCAGGCCATGGTCCCAAAATCTCTGTTTCGTTCCCTGAGCCATTTAGTTATCACCTTTGCTTTATGGCAAGGTGCTCCATCATGTTGAAAAAGGCATTGTTGATCGCCAAACTGCTCTTGGACGGTTGGGAGAAGTTGCTCTTGGAGGACATTCTGGTACCATTCTTTATTCATGGCTGTGTTTTTAGGCAAGACTGAGAGAGAGCCCATTTCCTTGGCTGAGAAGCAACCCCACACATGAATGGTTTCAGGATGCTTGACAGTTGGCATGAGACAAGACTGGTGGTAGCGCTCACCTGGTCTTCTCCGAATAAGCCGTTTTCCAGATGTCCCAAACAATCGAAAAGGGGATTCATCAGAGAAAATGACTTTACCCCAGTCCTCAGCAGTCCACTCCCTGTACCTCTTGCAGAATATCAGTCTGTCCATGATGTTTTTCCTGGAGAGAAGTGGCTTCTTTGCTGCCCTCCTTGAGACCAGGCCTTGCTCCAAGAGTCTCCGCCTCACAGCGCATGCAGATGCACTCACACCTGCCTGCTACCATTCCTGAGCAAGCTCTGCACTTTTGGTAGCCCAATCCCGCAGCTGAAACACTTTTAAGAGACGGTCCTGGCGCTTGCTGGTCTTTCTTGGGCGCCCTGGAGCCTTTTTGGCAACAAGGGAACCTCTCTCCTTGAAGTTCTTGATGATGCGATAGATTGTTGACTGAGGTGCAATCTTTCTACCTGCAATACTCTTCCCTGTTAGGCCATTTTTGTGCAGTCCAATGATGACTGCACGTGTTTCTTTAGAGATAACCATGGTTAACAGAAGAGAAACAATGATGTCAAGCACCAGCCTCCTTTTATAGTGTCCAGTGGTGTCATTCTTACTTAATCATGACAGATTGATCTCCAGCCCTGTCCTCATCAACACCCACACCTGTGTTAATGGAGCAATCACTGAAACGATGTTAGCTGGTCCTTTTAAGGCAGGGCTGCAATGATGTTGAAATGTGTTTTGGGGGATAAAGTTCATTTTCTAGGCAAATATTGACTTTGCAAGTAATTGCTGTTAAGCTGATCACTCTTTATAACATTCTGGAGTATATGCAAATTGCCATTAGAAAAAATGAAGCAGTAGACGTTGTAAAAATTAATATTTGTGTCATTCTCAAAACTTTTGGCCATGACTGTATATTTTTAATCAAGGAATAACAAAGATTACAAAGTTTATGTACAGCAAATCAAATATACTTACAGAATTAAACTACAAAATATAAAAACACAAATATATATGGCACACAGATGAATGGCAAATGGCAGTTATTTGAACTTTCTTTTCTTGGCTGATCTGTGATGTACAGCTTCTGGGTTGTCTGTCATCAAGCTCCAGCACCGGCCTTGATACCGTTCTTCCATTGTTTTAATGCCCTGATGAAAACGCTCCCCTTGTTCCTCGCTCATATCCCCAAGGTTCTCTGGAAAAAATTCCAAATGGCTGTGTAAATAGTGAATCTTGATACTCATTCTACATCCAAGATTTTGCAGACCCATTAGTAGCTCTTCCACAATCTCTTCATAGTTGTCTGCTTTCTTATTCCCTAGAAAATTCTGCACCACATTACAAAATGCATTCCAAGCTCTTTCTTCTGTCTCATTTATTGATGTGATAAAATTTGGGTCTCTCATAAGTGTTCTTATTTGAGGTCCATCAAATATTCCAGCCTTTTTCTTCTCTTCACTAAGACCAGGAAAAGTTGAACATATATAGTTAAAGCATTCTCCACTGTGATTGAGAGCTTTGACGAACTGCTTCTTCAATCCAAGTTTTATGTGCAAGGGAGGAAAGACAATGTTCTTCCTATCCACTAGAGGATCATGGATGACATTCTTATCGCCAGATGCCAAACTCTGTCACTGAGGCCATTCAGTTTTCACCCAATGCTCTGCTGTAGCTCTACTGTCCCAGTAGCACAGAAAACAAGGGTGTTTTGTGTACCCTCCTTGCAGACCCAAAAGAAAGTTAACCATTTTCAAATCAACACAAATTAACCACCCATGAACATTATATTGTAACCTCTCTAGAACAATCTTGATGTTTTTATATTCTTCTTTAACCCCTTCCTGACATCCGACGTACTATCCCGTCCATGGGACCCGGGACCCTATGCCCATGGACGGGATAGTACATCTACCGCGATCAGCGGCGCCCACGTGGTGAGCGCCGCTGATCGCGGCCGGGTGTCAGCAGATTATCACAGCTGACACCCCGCACAATGTGTCAGGGGCGGTCATGGACCGCCCCCGACACGTTAACACCTTGCACACAGTGATCAAACATGATCGCGGTGTACCGGGAGTTAAAGGGAAGCATCGGCAGGGGGGCTCCCTCCATGCTTCCCTGAGCCCCCCACGGCAGCGCAATGTGCAGCGCTGCTGCGGGGGGCTCCTTTCCTCCAGGCCCCCGAATCCAAGATGGCGACGGGGGACTTCGGGGGCCTGGAGGAAGCTGGCTTCCTCAGTGCCTGCAAAGCGCAGGCAAGAGGAAGTCTTCTTCAATGCCTGTGACAGATTGCTGATCTGTCACAGTGATCTGTGATGTGACAGATCAGCGATCTGTCACAGGACAGTGATGTCCCACCTGGGACTATGTAATAAAGTAAAAAAAAAATAAAAAAAAAGTGTAAAAATAATTTTTAAAAAATCGCCAAATAAATTAGTAAAAAAAAAAAAAAATATTCCCCAATAAATTCATTTTTTGAAAATAAAAAAAAACCAAAACAATAAAAGTACACATATTAGGTATCGTCGCGTCCGTAACGACCCGCCCTATAAAACTGTCCCATTAGTTAACCCCTTTAGAGAGCCCCTTAAAAAATAAAAAAAAAACGAAGCAAAAAATAATGATTTATTATCATACCGCCAAACAAAAAGTGTAATAACACGCGATCAAAAAGACGCATATAAATATCCATGGTACCGCTGAAAAAGTCATCTTGTCCCGCAAAAAACGAGCCACCACACAGCATCATCAGCGAAAAAATAAAAAAGTTATAGCTCGCAGAATAAAGCGATGCAAAAATAATTATTTTTTATATAAAATAGTTTTCATTGCATAAAACCGACAAAACATAAAAAATGACCTAAATGAGGTATCGCTGTAACCGTACTGACCCGAAGAATAAAACCGCTTTATCAATTTTACCGCACGCGGAACGGTGTAAACGCACTCCCCCAAAAGAAATTCATGAAACGCTGGTTTTTGTTAATTCTACGTCCCAAAAATCGGAATAAAAAGCGATCAAAAAATGTCACGTGCCCGAAAATGGTACCAATAAAAACATCAACTCGTCCCGCAAAAAATAAGATCTAACATGACTCGGTGGGTCAAAATACGGAAAAATTATAGCTCTCAATACGTGGTGATGCAAAAACTATTTTTACAATAAAAAGCGTCTTTTAGCGTGCGACAGCTGCCAAAAATAAAAACCGCCATAAATAGTAAATCAAACCCCCCGTTATCACCCCCTTAGTAAGGGAAAAATAATAGAATTAAAAAAATGTATTTATTTCCATTTTTCCATTAGGGTTAGGGTTAGGGCTAGGGTTAGGGCTAGGGTTAGGGCTAGGGTTAGGGTTAGGGCTTGGGTTAGGGCTAGGGTTAGGGCTGAGATTAGGGTTAGGGGTGTGTTGGGGTTCGGGTTGGAGTTAGAATTGGGGGTTTCCACTGTTTGGGCACATCAGGGGCTCTCCAAATGCAACATTGCATCTGATCTCAATTCCAGCCAATTCTGAGTTGAAAAAGTCATATTGTGCTCCTTCCCTTCCAAGCTCTGCCACGCCCAAACAGTGTTTTACCCCCACATGTAGGGTATCAGCCTACTCAGGACAAATTGCAAAACAATTTTCGGGGTCCAATTTCTCCTGTTACCCTTAGGAAAATAAAAAATTGGGGGCAAAAATATCATTTTTGTGGAAAAAAATGATTTTTTTTATTTTCACGTCCGAGCGTTATAAACTTCTGTGAAGCACTTGGGGGTTCAAAGTGCTCACCACACATCTAGATAAGTTCCATGGGGGGGTCTAGTGTCCAAAATGGGGTCACTTGTGGGGAGTTTCAATAGTTTAGGTACATCAGGGGCTCTCCAAATTCACATGACACCCGCAGACCATTCCATCAAAGTCTGCATTCCAAAATGGCACTGCTTCCCTTCCGAGCCCCGACGTGTGTCCATACAGTAGTTTTCTCCCACATATGGGGTGTCAGCGTACTCATGACAAACTGGACAACAACTTTTGCAGTCCAATTTCTCCTGTTACCCTTGGGAAAATGAAAAAATTGGGGACTAATTGATCATGCTTGTGAAAAAATACGATTTTTTTAATTTCATGCCTGGGCATTATAAACTTCTGTGAAGCCCTTGGGGGTTCAAAGTGCTCACCACACATCTAGATAAGTTCCTTAGGGGTTCTCGTTTCCAAAATGGGGTCATTTGTGGGTGTTTCCACTGTTTAGGTACATTAGGGGCTCTCCAAAGGCAACATGACACCCGCAGACCATTCCATCAAAGTCTGCATTCCAAAACGTCACTACTTCCCTTCCGAGCCCTGACCTGTGTCCATACAGTAGTTTTCTCCCACATATGGGGTATCAGCGTACTCAGGACAAATTGGACAACAACTTTTGGGGTTCAATTTCTCCTGTTACCCTTGGGAAAATAAAAAAATTGGGGACTAATTGATCATGTTTGTGGAAAAAATACGATTTTTTTTATTTTCATGCCCTGGCATTATAAACTTCTGTGAAGCCCTTGGGGGTTCAAAGTGCTCACCTCACATCTAGCTAAGTTCCTTAGGGGGTCTAGTTTTCAAAATGGGGTCATTTGTGGGGGTTTCCACTGTTTAGGTACATTAGGGGCTCTCCAAAAGCAACATGACACCCGCAGACCATTCCATCAATGTCTGCATTCCAAAATGTCACTACTTCCCTTCCGAGCCCTGACGTGTGTCCATACAGTAGTTTTCTCCCACATATGGGGTGTCAGCTTACTCAGGACAAATTGGACAACAACTTTTGGGGTTCAATTTCTTCTGTTACCCTTGGGAAAATAAAAAAATTGGGGAATAATTGATCATGTTTGTGGAAAAAATACGATTTTTTTATTTTCATGCCCTGGCATTATAAACTTCTGTGAAGCCTTTGGGGGTTCAAAGTTCTCACCACACATCTAGATAAGTTCCTTGGGGGGTCTAGTTTCCAAAATGGTGTCATTTGTGGGGGGTTTCCACTGTTTTGGTACATCAGGGGTTTTCCAATCGCGACATGATGTCCGATCTCAATTCCAGCAAAAAACGTCAAATGGCGCTGCTTCCCTTCCGAGCTCTGCCATGCGCCCAAATAGTGGTTTACCCCCCCACATGTGGGGTATCAGCATACTCAGGACAAATTGCACAATAACTTTTAGGGTCCTGTTACCCTTGGGAAAAAAAAATTGGGGTGAAAAGATCATTTTTGTGGAAAAAATATGATTTTTTAATTGTACCGCTGTACGTTATAAACTTCTGTAAAGCCCTTGTGGGTTCAAAGTTCTCACCACACATCTAGATAAGTTCCTTGGGGGGTCTAGTTTCCAAAATGGTGTCATTTGTGGGGGTTTCCACTGTTTTGGTACATCAGGGGTTTTCCAATCGCGACATGATGTCCGATCTCAATTCCAGCAAAAAACGTCAAATGGCGCTGCTTCCCTTCCGATCTCTGCCATGTGCCCAAATAGTGGTTTACCCCCCCACATGTGGGGTATCAGCATACTCAGGACAAATTGCACAATAACTTTTAGGGTCCTGTTACCCTTGGGAAAATAAAAATTGGGGTGAAAAGATCATTTTTGTGGAAAAAATATGATTTTTTAATTGTACCGCTGTACGTTATAAACTTCTGTAAAGCCCTTGTGGGTTCAAAGTTCTCAGCACATATCTAGATAAGTTCCTTGGGGGGTCTAGTTTCCAAAATGGGGTCACTTGTAGGGGGTTTCCACTGTTTAGGTACATCAGGGACTCTCCAAACTTGACATGGCGTCCGATCTGAATTCCATCCAATTTTGCATTGAAAAAGTCAAACGGCGCTCCTTCCATTCTGAGCTCTGCCATGCGCCGAAACAGTCGTCCCCCCCACAAATCAGGTATCAGCATACTCAGGACAAATTGCACAATAACTTTTGCAGTCCAATTTCTCCTGTTACCCTTGGTAAAATAAAAAAAATTGAACCTGAAGTATTTTTTTTGTGAAAAAAGTTAGATGTTCATTTTTTTTTAAATATTCAAAAAAATTCCTGTGACGCACCTAAAGGGTTAATAAACTTCTTGAATGTGGTTTTGAGCACCTTAAGGGGTGCAGTTTTTAGAATGGTGTCACTTTTGGGTATTTTCTATCATATAGACCCCTCAAAGTGGCTTCAAATGTGATGTGGTCCTAAAAATAAAATGGTGTTGTAAAAATGAGAAATCGCTGGTCAACTTTTAACCCTTATAACTTCCTAACAAAAAAAAATTTTGGTTCCAAAATTGTGCTGATGTAAAGTAAACATGTGGGAAATGTTAGTTATCAAGTTTTTTGTGTGCCGTATCTCTGTGATTTAAGGGCATAAAAATTCAAAGTTGGAAAATTGCAAAATTTTCTAAATTTTTGCCAAATTTCCGTTTTTTTCACAAATAAACGCAAGTTATTTGAATGAAATTTTACCACTAACATGAAGTACAATATGTCACGAGAAAACATTGTCAGAATCACCGGGATCCATAGAAGCATTCCAGAGTTATGATCTCATAAAGGTACAGTGGTCAGAATTGTAAAAATTGGCCCGGTCATGAACGTGCAAACCACCCTTGGGGGTGAAGGGGTTAAGTTTTACAGAATGACCTATTGGTACAGAGCCATACTTATTGCCATTGTGTAACAGAACACATTTTAAACTTCTTTTGGAACTATCAACTATCAATAAAAACTCCAATCCCATGAATCATATGCTGGATGTCCCATAAAGAGAAGTAGCCCTTCAACATGAGTACAATAGACAAGCTGGCCATCTGAATGGAAGTACTTACGCAGTTCTGCTTCCCTGTTACGATAAAATGAGACACTTGTACCGGGTTTCAACATTCGATTCTCTTGTAGTCTTGAAGCCAATAGTTCAGCAGACTCTTTTGGTAGATAAAGATCTCTAACCAGATCATTCAAAGCGGACTGAGTAAACAGAATTGGTTTGTCACAATCTTCATCACATGGCTGAAAAATATCTGGACTGTCTTCTTCATCAGTATAACAATGTGAGGAGAGTAGTGTTGAGCATTCCGATACTGTAATATCGGGTATCGGCCGATATTCGCGGTATCGGAGTTCCGATACTTTTAGAATATCGAATACCGTAATCGGAAGTTCCCATAATGCAATGGGCCAGTTTGATTTTATTCAGCCAATGAGGAATCCTAAGAAGTGTGGGCACATCCTGTTATGCATGTTAGGCATGTTAACTAATGGCATGGCTGTGATTGGCTCCTGAAATGATGTCTTGACGCACTATAAAAGCCGCCGCCGCCATTTTGGGTTCACTCTGCTATGAATTCTGTGTGTGAGTGCAGCTCACACTGTAGTGTGTTCTGCAGCCACCGGTTGTAGTCCGCTCAGCGTACGTCACTGCCTCATACATTGTCCTTTTTTGCATTAGTGCTGCTCATTTTTCCGGATTTCTCCTATTAGTGTGGCTCCATCCGTATCCAGCTAGAATATTTGCAAACACTATATAGGAGTAGATAGAAGAGCCTTTCTGCTGGCTTGTGCCCTGCAGCCCCAGCAACATTAGTATTGGCCTATTTTTTGGAGCCTCATCTATTGCATTGTAGGTTACCTTCCTGCATTGTAATAGCTACAAAAAGTTTGTGATACTATCAGTTTTACATCTTTGGGCACATCCAGTGTCTTTTTGTGAAAAAAAAAGTTAATAAAGTTCACCAAACACTCCACTTTACAGTTGTGTAGGCCACATTAGCTCATATTAAAGTCTAGTCCACACTTTATAAAATTAGTGCTTCTAATCAGTCTACCAAGATGAAGAAGGCAGGGAGTAAGGCATGTGGTCGTGGGCATGGAGTTTCTGCAGGGAGAGGACGTGGGGATTCTGTGTCTGCTGCGGGCACCAGTGACTCAGCATCCCCCAGTTTTACCAGGGAACAGTCCTTTATGCGCAGCTTTGTAGGAGCTCGCCATACCCCAATGCTGCGGGACGAACAAATTGAAGACGTTGTTGGATGGATGGCAGCTAACGCATCGACTTCAATTAGTTCCAGATCCTCTCAGATCCAGAGCACTGAAGAGCACCCATCAGTCTCTTCACCACCTGCCAAATTGCCCAGGCAGTCAGAGAGCCCTGGACAGGAGCCATCTCTACTTCTGTTCTCTGAATCTGTTGGCTTGGAAAGAGGGGGCCAGCCAAGCAGCATTTGAGAATTTGAAGAAGAGGTAGTATGCAGTGATGCGCAACAGCTTTGTCTCTCTGAATCTGAAGAGGCGGGTGGGCCAGTGCACACCTCAGTACGCATCTGATGATGAGACTCAGGTGCCACTTTCTGGTGCGTACTGTGCTGTAGAGACTACCCAGGAGAAGCAGTCGTTTGAAGAGGGTAGTGTAGATGATGAGGTCCTTGACCCATCATGGCGTGAGATACAGGAAGGTGGTGGGAGCAGCTCTGAAGAGATTCTCCGAACGGCCAAAAAAGGAGGGAGAGGGAGGGGGCAGACTCGGTTGCCTGTAGCCTCCACTTTGGCACCCATTAGGAGCATGTCTCTTCCAAAACCCAAAACGGGCGCTCCAAAGACTTGCAGTGCCTGGTCCTTTTTTGACACAGTTGCAGATGATATTTGCTTTGTCAAATACAAGCTGTGTAATCAGAAAGTGAAAAGAGGGAAAAGTGTCAGCAACCTCAATACCAAAAATATGTGGAAACATGTGCGGACCAAGCACGTGGTGGCGTTACAAAGACACACGGAAGACCTAGGCCAACCTACAGCGCCACCTACCACCTCTTCAGCTCATGTTGTAGCCTCTTCCTCCAGCTCACACAGCTGGTTCGGCTTCCTCACACGATCGCCATGGAAGAACCTCTGGCACTGTTGTCCTGAGACCCAGTGTCATTCCACCCACAGCACCACGTTCCCTGTCATCCTCACACTCCCAGGCCAGTCTACAGCCATTGGTAGCACAGGCACGGGAGAAAAGGCGCCCATACTCGGCAAACCACCCCCAATCACAGGCTCTGAATGCTGGCATTGCAAAACTACTGTCCATTGAAATGCTCTCATTTAGGCTGGTGGAGACTGACACCTTCCGTAACTTCATGGCATTGGCAGTCCCACAATACAACGTGCCCAGCCGCTTTTATTTCAGCAGGCAAGCCGTCCCTGCCCTGCAAAAGCATGTGGAAGGAAAAATTAAACATGAGCTACTAAACACCGTCAGTAGCAAGGTCCACCTGACCACCGATGCGTGAACCAGTAACCATGGACAGGGACGATATCTTTCCCTCACTGCCCATTGGGTAAATGTTGTGGAGCCGGGTACAGATCTTGATAGTGGCGCTGTATATGTTCTGCCAACTCCAAGGTTTGCAGGAATCCAGTCTGTGCACATTGAATCCTCCTCATACTCCAGTTCCTCTGAGTCAGCGCTGCAGGAGCCGTCATAGTCTACCTCCACATGGACCCGTGAACGCTTACCTGTTACGACCGATATGAGCACAGCCATGGCCAAACGTCAACAAGCCGTATTGAAATTAATTTCTTTGGGGAATCGAAGCCACACAGTGCAGGAGCTCTGGAATGCCATCAAGCAGGAGAGCGACGTGTGGTTTGTGCCAGTGAATCTCCAGCCAGGCATGGTAATGTGTGACAATGGCCGAAATCTGGTGGCAGCTCTTGTCCTAGGCAACCTCACTCACATCCCATGTCTGGCACATGTACTCAACTTGGCCGTGCAGAGTTTTTTGAGGGACTATCCGGATCTTGATGCACTGCTGCACAAGGTCCGCATAGAGTGCGCTCACTTGCGGCGTTCCAGCATGGCAAGATCGCGCATTGCAGCTCTGCAGCGCCGATTCCGCCTTCCGGAACATCGCATCATATGTGACCTACCCACCAGGTGGAATTCAACGTTAAATATGTTGGAGAGGTTGTGTGAGCAGCAGGCAGCAGTAATGGAGTACCAGCTGCATCAGGCGCAAACAAGTCGCACTGCACGCCGTTCACACTTCACCACCACTGAGTGGGCCTCTATGAAGGATATCTGCCACGTTTTGCGTGCCTTCGATGATTGCACGCGGATGGCGAGTGCAGATGATGCACTAATCAGCATGACTATCCCCCTTATCTGCCTGCTTGAAAAAAACACTGCAAGCACTAAGGGAGGAGGTTGTGAAAGAGGTGGAGGATGAGGAGTCACAAATGCCATCTGCTTCTGGACAGTCTGCGCAACGTGGTTCCTCACAAAGGCCTAGGCAGGGGACACTTTGTGAGGAGGATGAGGAGGAGTCAATGGAGGAGGAAGACATCTGTCCAGAGGGGGGAGATACACAATGCTCTAGTAGTCAGTATGTAGAGCGAGGGTGGGGAGATGCAGAGCAGGCAGAGATGACGCCTCAAGCAGGGGACAGCATTTCTTGGCCAGTTGGCAGTCTGCAGCACATGGTTGATTTCATGCTGCAGTGCCTGAGAAACGACCGCCGCATCGCCCACATTCTCAACACTGCTGATTATTGGGTGTACACCCTCCTAGATCCTCGCTACCGGGACAACTTACAAAGCCTCATAACACCGTTGAACTGGGAGCATAAAATGTGGGAGTACCAAGACACACTGGTGCATTCCATCATGTTCTCCATTCCACCTGAGAGCAGTGCTGCTAGTGCTTTACAAAGCAGGTCAGTGCGTCGAGGCAGTGGAGGAAGCTCTGCACAAAGAGGGAGCAGAAGCAGCGCCTCAGCACAAGGCAAGACCACTATGGCCCAAATGTGGCAAAGTTTTGTGTCCCCACCACAAATGTCTACACCATCACAGACGGCTCCAGTCAGCAGGAGGCAACGTTTCCGTCAGATGGTGACAGACTACATGTCTTGCCCTCTCAGTGTTCTCCCACACGGCTCTTCCCCCTTCAAATTTTGGGTCTCTAAGCTGGATACATGGCCAGAGCTTAGCCAGTATGCATTGGAGGTGCTGGCTTGCCCTGCTGCTAGTGTATTATCGGAACGCGTCTTTAGTGCCGCAGGTGGTGTACTAACAGACCGTCGCATGCGACTATCCTCCAATAACGTTGACCGGCTTACTTTTCTGAAAATGAACAAGACCTGGATCTCGCAGGAATTTGCCAGTCCTCTTCCAGATTAAATAATTGGTTGGCAACAGTATCCAGGTCTCCTGTTGTGTTCATGTTTCTGCCACCTGAACTGTATCCCTGGGCTCCAACACCGCCAGTTGCTGTTCAGAAGTGCCTTTTGTACAGTCAACACTTGCTCCTGTGTTATTGGGGTTGAGTAACGTCAGCTGATCCCCTGCTGTGTGTCCGGCAATTTCTCCTGCTCTGTCCACATTCACACTACTACAGATATTAAACTTGCTCCAATTATGCCTCTGGCTACACTCTGTTTCTACTGTAATCCCTGGGCTCCAACACCGCCAGTTGCTGCTCAGAAGTGTCTTTTGCATGGGTACTCCCTCCTGCCCAGCCTGGTTCCAGCACGCCAGCTGTTTTCGGGTAGTGTCAACGTCACTTTGCCTCCAATACGTTGTCGTGTTGCGGTCGGGTTAGCTGACTCTATGGTGCCTGCAGTTTAGGTGCTTCCTATGTGGGCTGTGGGATCTTGCAATGAAGGCAGGTTCCGTAGTGCCAATAGGACAAGCTCCCCCTGTAGGACTGTGGGTTTCAGTAACTCCGGCCGGCTCGTGGCCTTGCAACTTTTTTTTTCATGTGTACCTTCGGCTGCCTATCTGAGTTACAGTACCATTAGCTGGTTCTTTGGAAGTCAATCTTGAATATGTCCCCCTGGGTGCCAGTAACGTCAGCTGGTTCCAGGCAGAGCCTTTGGCTTAGGTGCCTCCTTCTCGGTATCCAAGTTCCACCAACGTCTGCTGGTCCTTGGTAGTACTTTCTGGCACAGGTACCTCCTGCTTAGTAACCGGGTTCCAGTACCATCAGCTGGTCCTCATTAGTTCCATTGGCTCTTGTACCTTCGGCAAGCCATCCAGGTTCCAGTACCGTCAGCTGGTTCTCAGCAGTTCCTCAGCCTTTTTGTACCTTCTGCTACATTTCCAAGTTCAAGCTTTTTGAAATGGTTTTTGGTAATCACTCTGGATCTCGCTGATGACGACCCTATAGACGACGACCCTGTAGACCACCCCGAAGAAGACGACGAAACGTCTTAAAAAAAATTAATTCCTGCTATTCCATTTGATTGGGCTAAACCTCTATGCCTTTAACGTCTCCTCCACCTCCCCCAATACATTCTACATTATTCTTAGTTGATTTCCTTCATGTAGAATTAACCTACAAGGAAAGTAAGGGTTTATTTTCATTCCGATACTTGTGACCCATTGACTTGCATTGGTTTCCGGTATCGGAATCAGCGATATCCGATATTTTTGGGGTATCGGTCCGATCCAATATTTGCTATATCGGAAGGTATCGCTCAACACTAGAGGAGAGATCTGTGTCAACGTTTTCTGGAAGCACAGTAAATTTTGGAACAGGTATGTCTTCACTACGGGCAACTGGTCGAATAGCTGAAGGGATACTCGGGTATTGCAAATATTGCTTGTTTTTCTTATTGAAACCTTTCACATCAACGAGGCAGAAATAGCAGTCCTCTAAATGACTGCTTGGTTCTCTCCAAATCATAGGAATGCCAAACTTATTAGGGGTAGTAGTCTGGTGGCTCTGGCTGATGGGATGATGTGGGATATTAGGACCGTTCCACTCAGCGCTCTGGTTCTGACCCCAGGCTGATGGGATGATGTGGGATATTATGGGTAGTAGTCCGGTGGCTATGGCTGATGGGATGATGTGGGATTTTAGAGGTAGTAGTCTGGTGGCTCTGGCTGATGGGATGATGTGGGATATTAGTGGTAGTTGTCTGGTGGCTCTGGCTGACAGGATGATGTGGGATATTAGGGGTAGTAGTCTGGTAGCTCTGCCTGACAGGATGATGTGGGATACTAGAGGTAGTAGTCCGGTGGCTCTGAAGGGATGATGTGGGATATTAGGGGTAGTAGTCCGGTGGCTCTGGCTGACAGGATGATGTGGGATATTAGTGGTAGTTGTCCGATGGCTCTGGCTAACAGGATGATGTGGTATATTAGGCATACTGACTTCTGGAATGGACCCTCTGGGTCATGATACCAACTCACCCTGGGCGAGCTGACCTAGTGAGGACAACCCCTATACAGGGAGCATCAGGGGGGGTAAAGTACCACGACTGATGGAACCAGGTGGCTGGTTCACAGAAGACGTGAGGGAACGTGTCAGCAAGAAGACGGGAACACACAGGATACAGGAGTGTGCAAAGATTGGACACAGGGCACGCAGGTGTCACGTCACCGCCAGACTCAGGGCCTGCTGTCCCGGCCTCGGCCAGTAGGAGGCGCCGGACTATCACATCGCCGTCAGACTCAGGGCCTGCTGTCCCGGCCTCGACCACTAGGAGGCGCCGGACTGTCCTATCACCGTCTGACCCGTGGCCTGCAGTCCCGGCCTTGGTCTCTGGGAGGCGCTGTGCTTCAACCCCGAGTGGGGGCGGCGATAGTCATGAGGCTCCTGCGCAGGCGTCCGCTGGACGCAGGCTTCGCTCCTCGGTCAGTCATGAAGGGGCTGGTGCATCACCATCCAGCCTGGTCCTGGGGGCGGTCCGGATGACATCATCAGCCCACGGGCCTGTGAGGGATGACCTGATCCCTCAAATACCTTGGGACTGCTCTTGCAGGCCGCCGGATATATTCTTGGTTCCCCTGCGTGTTACTGTGTGTATTAATGTTGACTGACTCTGACTTTTGCCTGGACTTCTGACCCTTCTTCTGCCTAACGATTCTGTACCTCTGCGACTCTCCTGGTTTATGACACTGACTTCGGCCTGGATTCTGACTCTGCGACTCTCCTGGTTATGACACTGACTTCGGCCTGGATTCTGACTCTGCTTCTGCATAACGATTCTGTACCTCTGCGACTCCCCTGGTTTATGACTCTGGCTTCGACCTGGTATCTGTCTTTGCTGCTGTCTACCGTTTTTATACCTTTTCTGCCTGACTGGTTTAGTCTCGGATATCATTGCCTTTGTGTCCTGTGTTGGAACACCTGTCTGGCGACCGTCCTGCTCTGGTCATTGCTCCTATTCAGACAGCACCTCCTGGGCTCTGCTATAAATCCAGATCCCTATATAGGGGTAAAGGGTATCAGTGTTTCTCGGGGTGTTGTCTGGCTGCAGCCCAGACCGCAGGCAGACGTCACATTATATCCGGCCCGAAAAATAAAACTGCTTTTTGTGTCTACACTTAACACATATAAAAGCAGTTTTCCTCACCTTTTTTTTTCCTTCCTCCTGACTGAGCTGATTCTTGGCCCAAACACCTGTTACATTGCACAGCCTGGAAGGTTACTCTCAGGCTCAAGCATGCTGCAGCCTGGAAGCTTCAAGGAAAATGCTGGCTGTTGGAAATCCACACTCCGGGATCATCACCCCCTGGACAGCTTTGGGGGTCAGGTATTGCCCGCAAATGCGGCCAAACTGTTGTTACCAGTTTCCCTTTCTTTTGCTAAGAAATGTCTGTGTGTGAAGGCTTTTGTAGATTGTGGGGCTGCTGGCAACCTTATGGATTTTTTATTTGCTAAGAGCCTTGGTGTATCTCTGTCAAGGCTTAAAGCGCCTATTCAGACTACTGCGATTAATGGTACATCTATATTCCAAGGAGGCGTGGAATTCGTTACTGCCGAAATTTCTATGTCAGTGGGGACATTACATAACGAACAAATGTCATTTCTTGTTATATACAATTTATCAGATCCAGTTGTGTTAGGCATGCCATGGTTGCACCAACATAATCCGGTTATTGACTGGCGCATAGGTGATGTTGTGCGCTGGAGTCCATGGTGTCAGAGAAACTGTATGTCTTTTTCAGTAAACCAGATTAAAATTAAAACACCTTCTATTCCCTATGCGTTTAGGGATTATGAAGATGTTTTCTCTATAGTGGAGTCGGAGAAACTACCTCCTCACAGAGAATACGATTGTCCTATTGAATTGGTCCCTGGTGCCCGTCTCCCTAAGGGGAGAATATTCTACCTCTCTGGTCCTGAGCGTGTAGCCATGAAGGAATACATAGCAGACAGCCTTCGAAAGGGCTTCATTAGACCTTCCACCTCACCTGTAGGAGCTGGGTTTTTCTTTGTAGAGAAAAAAGATGGTGGACTCAGACCATGCATTGACTACCGTGAGCTGAACGCCATAACCGTAAAAAATCAATACCCACTGCCACTCATTCCTGATCTGTTTAATCAGTTACTGGGAGCTCGCTGGTTTACTAAGCTTGACCTCCGGGGGGCATATAACCTGGTCCGCATAAGAGATGGGGACGAATGGAAAACGGCCTTTAATACACCCCTTGGCCATTTTGAGTACCTGGTAATGCCCTTCGGACTCAGTAACGCTCCTGCAGTATTTCAGCACTTCGTCAATGATATTTTCAGAGATATTTGTGGGGTGTATGTCGTCGTATATCTGGACGACATTTTGATTTATTCTGCTGACCCTGTGACACATGCTCAACATGTCCGTTCTGTACTGCAAAGACTGCGCGAAAACTCTTTGTTCGAGAAATTTGAAAAATGTGTTTTTTTTGCCGAAGAGGTGCAGTTCTTAGGATACATGGTCTCAGGCAAGGGGTTCCGCATGGATCCTGCCAAGATTCAACCCATTAAGGATTGGGTACAACCCAAATCGCTGAAAGCACTGCAGCGATTTTTGGGATTTGCGAATTATCGCAAATTCATAAGGAGATTCTCAGAGATTGCCAAGCCACTCACGGACCTTACCCGGAAAGGGGCGGACGTGACTAATTGGAATCCTGAGGCAACCCGGGCTTTTTCTACACTAAAGGAGTGCTTCGTGGCCAACCCAGTGTTGATTCAACCAAACTTGGACCACCCGTTTATTGTGGAAGTAGATGCCTCCGAAGTCGGAGTGGGAGCAGTGCTCTCACAAGGCACTGCATCCCTCACTCAGCTTCGTCCATGTGCCTTTTTCTCCCGCAAATTCTCTGCCACGGAGAGAAACTATGACATCGGCAACCGAGAACTATTGGCAATCAAGTGGGCCTTAGAGGAATGGCGCCACTTCCTCGAAGGTGCCAAACACAAAGTTACTGTTATTACCGATCACAAAAACCTAACCTACCTAGAGTCGGCTAAAAGACTAAACCCTAGGCAGGCCAGGTGGGCCTTGTTTTTCTCCCGGTTTGATTTCTTAATCACCTTTCGCCCCGGAACCAAAAATGTGAGGGCAGATGCCCTCTCCCGCAGCTTTTGTCCCACACACACCGAGGACTATGAACCAGGTCCCATATTGGCTAATGGCATTGTCGTGTCGGCAGTATCTCTGGACCTTCTGGAGGAGATCCGTAGGTCATCAGAACGAGCTCCTGGCACTACGCCCCCCCAAAAATTATTCGTTCCAGCTACCTTTCGCTTACGAGTGTTAAAAGAATCTCACGACTCCGTCCTGGCAGGCCACCCGGGTCTCAATAATACCACTAGGCTGGTAACCAGGAACTTTTGGTGGCCAACGGTGGCCAAGGACTGTAAGGAGTACATCTCAGCGTGTGAAGTCTGTGCCCGCGCCAAGTCCCCCCATAACCGTCCTACCGGCTGGCTTCAGTCCTTGCCCACCCCTGACAGTCCATGGACCCACATCTCCATGGACTTCATTACAGACCTGCCACCCTCCGAGGGGAAAACTTGTATTTGGGTGGTGGTGGACAGGTTCAGTAAACAGTCTCACTTTGTTCCCCTGTCCGGCTTACCCAACTCTGAAACCTTAAGCAAGTTTTGTTCTTCACGTTGTACGTTTGCACGGCGTTCCGGCAAATATCGTATCCGACAGGGGTACCCAGTTCGTCTCGAAGTTCTGGAGGGCGTTCTGTAGACGTATTGGTGTTGAGTTGTCCTTCTCCTCGGCATACCATCCCGAGACGAATGGCCAAACTGAGCGTGCCAACCAAACGCTGGAGCAATACCTCCGCTGCTATGTCTCAGCACATCAGTCAGATTGGGTGGAACATTTGCCATTGGCAGAGTTCGCTCTCAATAATAGATACCAAGACTCCATCAAAACTACCCCCTTCTTCTGTAACCTTGGACTACATCCGTGCTTTGGATCATTTTCGGCCAAGATGTCGGAAATCCCAGGGGTTGAGCAAAATATACATCGTCTGAAGACTATTTGGTCCGAAGTAAACTCTAATTTAAAAGGGGCTCAAATTAGACAGACTTCGGCGGCTAATAGACGACGATCCCAGGGGCCGCACCTGGGAGTTGGTGACAAGGTTTGGCTCTCTACAAGAAACATCAAACTTAAGGTACCGTCGGCCAAACTGGGTCCCAGGTTCATCGGCCCATATGAAATATTAGAGGTAATTAACCCGGTAGCGTTTCGGTTAAAGCTCCCGCAGTCGTTTAAAATTCCTAATGTTTTTCATAAGTCCCTCGTCAAGGTATACCGTTCCCCAATTCGTCCCGTCCAGTCCCCTCCTCCTCCAATTTTGGTCAAGGGCGCCTTGGAGTACGAGGTCCAAGGCATATTTGATTCCCGTCTAGTGAGAAACTCGGTACAATATTTGGTGCATTGGAAGGGCTATGGCCCAGAGGAGAGGTCCTGGGTCCCCGCCAGTGACATTCGTGGTAAGTGGTTGATTTAGAAGGTTTCACCTCCTCCACCCTGACAAACCGGGTTTTGAGGGTCCAGAGGCCCCTCTTAGAGGGGGGGTACTGTCACGTCACCGCCAGACTCAGGGCCTGCTGTCCCGGCCTCGGCCAGTAGGAGGCGCCGGACTATCACATCGCCGTCAGACTCAGGGCCTGCTGTCCCGGCCTCGACCACTAGGAGGCGCCGGACTGTCCTATCACCATCTGACCCGTGGCCTGCAGTCCCGGCCTTGGTCTCTGGGAGGCGCTGTGCTTCAACCCCGAGTGGTGGCGGCGATAGTCATGAGGCTCCTGCGCAGGCGTCCGCTGGATGCAGGCTTCGCTCCTCGGTCAGTCATGAAGGGGCTGGTGCATCACCATCCAGCCTGGTCCTGGGGGTGGTCCGGATGACATCATCAGCCCACGGGCCTGTGAGGGATGACCTGATCCCTCAAATACCTTGGGACTGCTCTTGCAGGCCGCTGGATATATTCTTGGTTCCCCTGCGTGTTACTGTGTGTATTAATGTTGACTGACTCTGACTTTTGCCTGGACTTCTGACCCTTCTTCTGCCTAACGATTCTGTACCTCTGCGACTCTCCTGGTTTATGACACTGACTTCGGCCTGGATTCTGACTCTGCTTCTGCCTAACGAATCTGTACCTCTGCGATTCTCCTGGTTTATGACACTGACTTCGGCCTGGATTCTGACTCTGCTTATGCCTAACGATTCTGTACCTCTGCGACTCCCCTGGTTTATGACTCTGGCTTCGACCTGGTATCTGTCTTTGCTGCTGTCTACCGTTTTTATACCTTTTCTGCCTGACTGGTTTAGTCTCGGATATCATTGCCTTTGTGTCCTGTGTTGGAACAGCTGTCTGGCGACCGTCCTGCTCTGGTCATTGCTCCTATTCAGACAGCACCTCCTGGGCTCTGCTATAAATCCAGATCCCTGTATAGGGGTAAAGGGTATCAGTGTTTCTGCAGCCCAGACTGTAGGCAGACGTCACAGCAGGGTACAGGATAGTGCTGAGCATTTACATGGGGACACAGACATTTATACATCCAAATCTTGGTTATCCACTAAAGGTTTTTATAAATACTGATGCTGCATAGGCAGCCTCAATAGTAAAAAGTTGGTCACACTTGTCAAATACTATGTTTGACGATTGTGACCAACCTGTCAATCAGTTTTCCAAGCGATGCTACAGATCGCTTGGAAAATGCTTGTATTCCACAAGCTAATTACGTCCCACAAAAAACGAGCCACCATACAGCATCATCAGCGAAAAAAAATAAAAGTTATAGCTCGCAGAATAAAGCGATGCAAAAATAATTATTTTTTTATATAAAATTGTTTTCATTGCATGAAAGCGGTTTTTTGTTCATTCTGTGTTCTCCCAAAAATCGGAATAAAAAGCGATCAAAAAATGTCACGTGCCCGAACATGGTGCCAATAAAAACGGCGACGCGTCCCGCAAAAAATAAGACCTCAGATGACTCAGTGGGTCAAAATATGAAAAATTATAGCTCTCAAAATGTGGTGATGCAAAAACTATTTTTACAATAAAAAGCATCTTTTAGCATATGACAGCTGCCAAACATAAAAACATAAAAAGCTAAAAATAGTAAATCAAACCCCCCTTTATCACCCCCTTAGTTAGGGAAAAATAATAAAATTAAAAAAAAAATGTATTTACTTCCATTTTCCCATTAGGGATAGGGTTAGGGCTTGGGCTAGGGTTAGGGCAAGGGTTAGGACTGAGAAAAGGGTTAGGGGTGTGTTGGGGTTAGGGTTGGAGTTAGATTTGGGGGGTTTCCACTGTTTAGGCACATCAGGGGCTCTCCAAATGCAATATGGCATCTTATCTCAATTCCAGCCATTTCTGCATTGAAAAAGTCAAATGGTTCTCCTTCCCTTCCAAGCTCTGCCATGCACCCAAACAGTGGTTTACCCCCACATATAAGGTATCAGCCTACTCAGGTCAAATTGCACAACAACTTTTGGGGTCCAATTTTCCTGTTACCCTTGGGAAAATAAAAAATTGGCGGCAAAAATATCATTTTTGTGGAAAATAAATGTGAATTTTTTTATTTTTATGGCTCTATGTTATAAACTTCTGTGAAGCACTTGGGAGTTCAAAGTGCTCACCACACATCTAGATAAGTTCCTTGGGGGGTCTAGTTTCCAAAATGGGGTCACTTGTGGGGGGTTTCAACAGTTTCAACAGTTTAGGCACATCAGGGGCTATCCAAAGGCAACATGACACCAGCAGACCATTCCATCAAAGTCTGCATTCCAAAACGTCAGTACTTCCCTTCCGAGCCCCGACATGTGCCCATACAATAGTTTTCTCCCACATATGGGATATCAGCGTACTCAGGACAAATTGGACAACAACTTTTGGGGTTCAATTTCTCCTGTTACCCTTGAGAAAATAAAAAATTTGGGGACTAAAAGATCATTTTTGTGGAAAAAATGTGATTATTTTATTTTCATGCCCGGGCGTTATAAACTTCTGTGAAGCACTTAGGGGTTCAAAGTGCTCACCACACATTTAGATAAGTTCCTTGGGGGGGGTCTAGTTTCCAAAATGGGGTCAGTTGTGGGGGGCTTCCACAGTTTAGGCACATCAGGGGCTTTCCAAACGCGACATGGCTTCCGATCTCAATTCCAGCCAAAAAAGTCAAATGGTGCTGCTTCCCTTCCGAGCTCTGCCATGCACCCATATAGTGGTTTACCCCCACATATAGGGTATCAGCGTACTCAGGACAAACTGCACAATAATTTTTGGGGTCCTGTTACCCTTGGGAAAATAAAAATTGGGGGTGAAAAGATCATTTTTGTGGAAAAATATGATTGTTTAATTGTACGGCTGTACGTTATAAACTTCTGTGAAGCCTTTGGGGATTCAAAGTTCTCACCACACATCTAGTTAAGTTCCTTAGGGGTATTTAAATCAGTGCATTCCATAGAGCACACATGCCCCTGATTGAAGAAGCCTGTGAGGGGAAACGGCGCTGTTGGGGTGGCTGTGATAGACCAGACCAGTACCTGTAACATATGTAAGTTCAGGAGATCATTATGCCCATAGATGACTAGCGTTTTATATGCAGCAACATAATGAGATTTAAGTGGCTAGCGGTTTTTCATGCAGCAAGTGAATGAACATTCCTAATGAAACTGAATCCCCTTTTTTTCTCTCAGTTGTGACTTGGTAGGTGCACTGAATATAGGACTGTGCTTTTTCATTACGGTGGCTAGCATTTATTTGCAGCTGGCAACTATTGGCACTTTTTTATGCACTTTTCCTGCATATTTTGCACACAAAATCAATTATATTGCATTAAGCACTTTATTTTTCTGAGGTATAGGTGACTGGAATTTATATAAAATAAGTGACTGCTCATTCTGAGGGGCACTATACGGCTGGAGTCAAACTAACCTGCGCAAAATGCGGTCAGTATTTTACATGCGTAATACGGATGACAGACCCCTAAATAGTGCTCCGTATGTCATCCGTAATCAAGGTGTGGTCGCGTATTTTGCGCATGTAAGCATCCGTATGTAATCCGTATGGCATCCGTATGGCGAGATTTTCTCGCAGGCTTGCAAAATGGACATATAATGGAGCCCTATGACAGTTTTAATAAAGAAATGAAAGAATAGATATACACACATAGAATACATATATATATATGTGTGTATTCTATGTGTGTATATCTATTCTTTCATTTCTTTATTAAACCTGTCAGTGTGAGTTTACTGTATAGCGCACTGAATTGCCGGCTTTGCTAAAAGACACCGGGTGCGTATTTCTCGCAAGTCACATGTGTGGTCCGTGTGTAATCCGTATTTTTTGCGCACCCATAGACTTGCATTGGCGTATTACGGGCGTAGTACGCTGACAATCGCAGCATGCTGCGAGTGGCACGGAGCGTAGGATACTGAGGAGAAATATACGGCTGGTGCGAGAGACCCCATAGAAAATAATTGGTCCGTGTCTAATGCGTGCTTTTTGCGCCTCTCACTCTCCCGTATTCCTCGCCAGTGTAACCCCGGCCTACACCATTTTCTCAACAGTGGATTTTTGTGCCTTTTATAAAAGGCTGTGCTTATTTCAATAGGGTGGCTAGCATTTTATATGCAGCAGACAATTGGCACCTCCTTGCATGTAGCACTTTTTTCATTGTGAATTTTGCACATAATCTGTCTATTACATCAAGCATTTTATTATAATTTTTGCTATCAAACAATAAGTTTTTGATTACATGAGTTTTATGGTGTTTTCCTGTCATATTTTCTGGTATGGTTTCTGGTCTGTGCATTATCATGGCATTTTGTGCATATTCCTTTGTTTATTTTATTTATTGAGTAAATAATAAATTTTGAAGAAATTTTATGATCATGCTTTTTGCCTCTTTTTCTGCCATTTACTAAAGGTAGCTATGGTTTATGAATAACTTTTGAGGTGGTATTTATACATCTTGGACTTTTTTTGATATGTATAAAGTTCCTTGGGGGGTCTAGTTTCCAAAATGGGGTCACTTGTGGGGGGTTTCCACTGTTTAGTCCATCAGGGGCTCTCCAAATGTGACATGGCGTCCAATCTCATTTCCAGCCAATTTTGCATTGAAAAAGTCAAACGGCGCTCCTTCCCTTCTGAGCTCTGCCATGCGCCGAAACAGTGGTTCCCCCCCACATATCAGGTGTCAGCGTACTCAGGACAAACTGCACAATAACTTTTGCAGTCCAACTTCTCCTGTTACCCTTGGTAAAATAAAAAAAATTGGACCTGAAATTTTTTTTTTGTGAAAAAAAAGTTAAATGTTCATATTTTTTTTAAACATTCAAAAAATTCCTGTGAAGCACCTGAAGGGTTAATTAACTTCTTGAATGTGGTTTTGAGTACCATCAGGGGTGCAGTTTTTAGAATGGTGTCACTTTTGGGTATTTTCTATCATATAGACCCCTCACAGTGACTTCAAATGTGATGTGGTCCCTAAAAATAAAATGGTGTTGTAAAAATGAGAAATCTCTGGCCAGCTTTTAACCCTTATAACTTCCTAAAAAAAATTTTGGTTCCAAAATTGTGCTGATGTAAAGTAATCATGTGGGAAATGTTACTTATTAAGTTTTTTGTGTGCCATATCTCTGTGATTTAAGGGTCTAAAAATTCAAAGTTGGAAAATTGCGAAATTTTCAAAATTTTCACCAAATTTCCGTTTTTTTCCACAAATAAACGCAAGTTATATGAATATAATTTTACCACTAACATGAAGTACAATATTTCGCGAGAAAACAGTGTCAGAATCACCGGGATCCATGGAAGCGTTCCAGAGTTATGACCTCATAAACGGACAGTGGTCAGAATTGTAAAAATTGGCCCGGTCATTAACCCCTTCCTGACATGAGATGTACTATCCCGTCCATGGGACCCGGGCCCCTATGCCCATGGATGGGATAGTACGTCTAGCGCGATCAGCGGCGCCCACGTGGTGAGTGCCGCTGATCGCGGCCGGGTGTCAGCTGATTATCACAGCTGACACCCGGCACAATGTGTCAGGGGCGGTCACGGACCGCCCCCGACACGTTAACCCCTTGCACACCGCGATCAAACATGATCGCGGTGTACCGGGGGTTAAAGGGAAGCATTGGCAGGGAGGGGGCTCCCTCCGTGCTTCCCTGAGCCCCCCACGGCAGCGCAATGTGCAGCGCTGCTGCCGGGGGCTCCTTTCCTGCAGGCCTCCGAATCCAAGATGGCGACGGGGGCCTTCGGGGGCCTGCAGGAAGCTGACTTCCTCAGTGCCTGCAAAGCGCAGGCATGAGGAAGCCTTCTGCAGTGCCTGTGACAGATTGCTGATCTGTCACAGTGATCTATGATGTGACAGATCAGCGATCTGTCACAGGACAGTGATGTCCCACCTGGGACTATGTAATAAAGTAAAAAAAAAATAAAAAAAGTGTTAAAATAATTTAAAAAAAAATCGCCAAATAAATTAGAAAAAAAAAAAAAAAATTCCCCCAAATAAATCCATTTTTTAGAAATAATAATAAAAAAAAAACAATAAAAGTACACATATTAGGTATCGCCGCGTCCGTAACGACCCACCCTATAAAACTGTCCCATTAGTTAACCCCTTTAGCGAACCCCTTAAAAAATAAAAATAAAAAACGAAGCAAAAAATGATTTATTATCATACCGCCAAACAAAAAGTGTAATAACGTGCGATCAAAAAGACGCATATAAATAACCATGGTAACTCTGAAAACGTCATCTTGTCCCGCAAAAAACAAGCCACCACACAGCATCATCCGCAAAAAAATAAAAAAGTTATAGCTCGCAGAATAAAGCGATGCAAAAATAATTATTTTTTATATAAAATAGTTTTCATTGCATAAAACCGACAAAACATAAAAAAACGACCTAAATAAGGTATCTCTGTAAGCGTACTGACCCGAAGAATAAAACCGCTTTATCAATTTTATCGCACGCGGAACGGTGTAAACGCACCCCCCCCCAAAAAAAAATTAATGAAACGCTGGTTTTTGTTCATTCTGCGTCCCAAAAATCGGAATAAAAAGCGATCAAAAAATGTCACGTGCCCGAAAATGGTACCAATGAAAACTCGTCCCGCAAAAAATAAGACCTCACATGACTCGGTGGGTCAAAATATGGAAATATTATAGCTCTCAATATGTGGTGATGCAAAAACTATTTTTACAATAAAAAGCTTTTTTTAGCGTGTGACAGCCGCCAAACATAAAAACCACCATAAATAGTAAATCAAACCCCCCGTTATCACCCCCTTAGTTAGGGAAAAATAATAAAATAAAAAAAATGTATTTATTTCCATTAGGGTTAGGGCTAGGGTTAGGGCTAGGGTTAGGGCTAGGGTTGAGATTAGGGTTAGGGGTGTGTTGGGGTTCGGGTTGGAGTTAGAATTGGGGGTTTCCACTGTTTGGGCACATCAGGGGCTCTCCAAATGCAACATGGCGTCTGATCTCAATTCCAGCCAATTCTGAGTTGAAAAAGTCAAATGGTGCTCCTTCCCTTCCAAGCTCTGCCATGCGCCCAAACAGTGTTTTACCCCCACATGTAGGGTATCAGCCTACTCAGGTCAAATTGCAAAACAATTTTTGGGGTCCAATTTCTCCTGTTACCCTTAGGAAAATAAAAAATTGGGGGCAAAAATATCATTTTTGTGGAAAAAAATGATTTTTTTATTTTCACACCTGAGCGTTATAAACTTCTGTGAAGCACTTGGGGGTTCAAAGTGCTCACCACACATCTAGATAAGTTCCGTGGGGGGCCTAGTGTCAAAAATGGGGTCACTTGTGGGGAGTTTCAATAGTTTAGGTACATCAGGGGCTCTCCAAACGCACATGACACCCGCAGACCATTCCATCAAAGTCTGCATTCCAAAATGTCACTGCTTCCCTTCCGAGCCCCGATGTGTGTCCATACAGTAGTTTTCTCCCACATATGGGGTGTCAGCGTACTCATGACAAATTGGACAACAAATTTTGTGGTCCAATTTCTCCTGTTACCCTTGGGAAAATGAAAAAATTGGGGACTAATTGATCATGTTTGTGGAAAAAATACGATTTTTTTATTTTCATGCCCGGGCATTATAAACTTCTGTGAAGCCCTTGGGGGTTCAAAGTGCTCACCACACATCTAGATAAGTTCCTTAGGGGGTCTCATTTCCAAAATGGGGTCATTTGTGGGGGTTTCCACTGTTTAGGTACATTAGGGGCTCTCCAAAGGCAACATGACACCCGCAGACCATTCCATCAAAGTCTGCATTCCAAAACGTCACTACTTCCCTTCCGAGCCCTGACGTGTGTCCATACAGTAGTTTTCTCCCACATATGGGGTGTCAGCGTACTCATGACAAATTGGACAACAACTTTTGGGGTCCAATTTCTCCTGTTACCCTTGGGAAAATGAAAAAAATGGGGACTAATTGATCATGTTTGTGGAAAAAATACGATTTTTTTTATTTTCATGCCCGGGCATTATAAACTTCTGTGAAGCCCTTGGGGGTTCAAAGTTCTCACCACACATCTAGATAAGTTCCTTGGGGGGTCTAGTTTCCAAAATGGTGTCATTTGTGGGGGGTTTCCACTGTTTTGGTACATCAGGGGTTTTCCAATCGCGACATGGTGTCCGATCTCAATTCCAGCCAAAAACGTCAAATGGCGCTGCTTCCCTTCCGAGCTCTGCCATGCGCCCAAATAGTGGTTTACCCCCACATGTGGGGTATCGGCGTACTCAGGACAAATTGCACAATAACTTTTAGGGTCCTGTTACCCTTGGAAAAATAAGATTTGAGGGTGAAAAGATCATTTTTGTGGAAAAAATATGATTTTTTAATTGTACGGCTGTATGTTATAAACTTCTGTGAAGCCCTTGGGGGTTCAAAGTTCTCACCACACATCTAGATAAGTTCCTTAGGGGGTCTAGTTTCCAAAATGGTGTCATTTGTGTGGAGTTTCCACTGTTTTGGTACATCAGGGGTTTTCCAATCGCGACATGATATCCGATCTCAATTCCAGCCAAAAACGTCAAATCAATCAATCAAATTTATTATCGCCAAGTACATATTACATATATACAAGGAATTCTTTGTCGCAAAGAGGCAACATAATATATAACAACAGATACAACAAGTAACATCTAACAAGACAGATACAGCATATAGTCTACACATGACGATTTAATTGGTGAACAGAAAGTGGATAGAAGCTGTTCATATGGCGGTTGGTGCTGCATTTGGGGACTCTGAAGCGACGTCCTGAAGGGAGTAGTTTGAATGAGGAGTGTCCCGGGTGAGAGGGATCGGATGAAATTTTCAATGCGTGGGATCGAATACTCTTATCATAAAGATTCTGGATTTTAGGCAGGGGGGAACCTATAATTCTCTCTGCTGTTCTGAAAGTCCCTTGTAAGCGGAGTTTGTCATGCGCAGTGGCTCCCCCATACCAGACTATCAGAGAGGAACAAATCACAGATCTGATGACAGCATTAAAGAATAAGATCAGCAGATTCTTAGACAAACCATATCTTTTCAGCTGACGCAGGAAGAACATCCTCTTTTGTGCTTTTCTTATAACAGCATCCACGTTTTTCCCCATTTAAGATCATGAGAGATGATAACACCAAGGAATTTGGTCTCTGTGACCCTAAGAACCACTTTGTCATGGATGTAGATTGGAAGTATCTCATGTTGATCTTTCCTAAAATCCACAACCATCTCAGCAGTTTTTTTAGTGTTGAGTACAAGATTATTGGCTTTACACCAGTCACATATTCTTTTCACCTCACTCCGATACAAGTCTTCAGCATTTCCCCTGATGAGACCAATCAGTGTCATATCATCTGCAAATTTCAAGATTTTTACTGAGTCTGCTGAAGAGATGCAATCATTCGTATAGAGAGAAAACAGTAACGGGGACAAAACACACCCCTGAGGTGCCCCGATGTTTGTGACCAAGGTGTCCGAAGTGAATGGTCCAACTTTTATACTCTGAATCCTGGCTGTCAGGAAGTTATAAATCCACAAGCATAAGTTGAGAGGGACTCCAAGAGCTACCATTTTCTTATGAAGTAAATTCGGATCAATGGTATTGAACGCTGAGCTAAAGTCCATGAAAAGAATCCGGACATATGAGTGCAGTTCATCTGTATGATCCAAAATGTACTTCAGTGCCAGATTGACAGTGTCGTTTGCCGAACGATTCTCCTTATAGGCAAACTGAAGCGGATCCCATAGCTTCTGCGTGAATTTTATCAGGTGGGACATCATAATTCTTTCGAAGACTTTCATAGCTACAGATGTGAGTGCTACTGGTCTATAGTCATTCAAACTCAGAGGATCCCACTTTCTTGGGGACAGAGATAATTGTGGAACTTTTCCAACACTGAGGTACAACGCACTCTTTCAGTGACACATTGTATATATTTGTCAGTATAGGGGAAAGCTGGGTAGCACATACTTTCTAACACATTGGAGATACACCATCAGGGCCAGGTGCCTTTTTGACCTTAAGTCCCTTCAGGATGCGTATCACCTCTGCCTCGGAGATCACTACTTGGGTGTTGCACAATGAATGATCTTTATATGAACAGACTGAGGAGCTTAGAGATGAATAGCCACTGTGTGTAGAGCTTGCCTCAAATCTGCAGTAGAATTCATTTAACTCTGCTGCCGGACTTCTGCTGGGGTTCACTATAGTGGGGTGGCTTTTATAATTGGTGACCTCTCTTAATCCTCTCCATGCAGATCTAGTATCTTTTGAGGAGAACCTTTCCTCCAGAATCTTTGCATACTCGTGTTTGGCTAACTTGATCTCTTTAGATAGCGAGTTCCTTAAGGCCCCGTCACACTAAGCGACTCACCAGCGATCCCGTCACCGATATGAAGGTGTCAGGATTGCTGGTAAGTCGCTATGTGATCGCTGGTGAGCTGTCACACAGACAGCTTCACCAGCGATCAGCACAGCGATGCCGAGCGCCCGGCATCGCCGGCTATCGCTGTAGAAAATAGTATCAAAATAAAAAATATATTATTCTCACCTTCCGACGTCCCGTTTAGCCATCCTGCCTCTCTCCACGCTCCGGTCCCAGTGATCCTTTGCACAAATGACCGCGAGATGTCACGGTCTCGCGGGATAACAAAGTCTCGTGGTCATTCATGCAAAGGATCACTGGGACCGGAGCGTGGAGAGAGGCAGGATGGCTGAACGGGACATCGGAAGGTGAGAATAACTATATATTTTTTTTTTTTATTATTTTTTACAGCTGATCGCTGGTCTCCCGCCTGTCACACACAGCGATGCGTGCTGGCCAGCGGGAGACCAGCGACCAAAGAAATGTCCAGAGATTTCTTGCAGCGATCAGCGATACCGGCAGGGGGGCCGCTCGCTGATCGCTGTCACACACAGCGATCTCGCTGGTGAGATCGCTGTTACGTCACAAAAGTTGTGACTCAGCAGCGATCTCGCTACCGAGATTGCTTAGTGAGACGGGGCCTTAAGTTTCTTGAATTCAGTAATATCGCCTGCTTTATAAGCCTCCTCTTTTCTCTTACGGATCAACCTGACTTTATTTGTAAACCACAGCTTGTTGTTTCCCCGAAAGTGGACAGATTTGGATGGAATAAACGTGTCTTCACAAAAACGGATATATGAGGACACTGCATCAACCCATTCATCCAGACCCGAGCATGTTTCCTGGAATACCTCTCAGTCCGTGCATTCAAAGCATGCTTGTAGTTGCAATTTTGCCTCCTCAGACCATGTCTTCTTTGTATAAACTGTAGGTTTGGATGTTTTCAACCTTTGCCTGTAGGCTGGAATTAAATGAATTAGACAATGATCTGAAAAGCCCACTGCTGCTCTCCTCACTGCCCTGTAGGCCCCTTTTATGACTGTATAGCAGTGATCAAGCGTATTGTTCTCTCTCGTGAAGCAGTTTATATGTTGAGTAAATTTGGGGAGATCCAGGTTGAGTTTTCCTTTGTTAAAGTCCCCCATTACGATCACAAATGCTTCTGGAGATCCTTTCTCCCATTCTGATATTTTGCAAGCTAATTCACCAATAGCAGCTTTAACAGATGCTTGAGGGGGAATATATACTGCAACCCGAACCATAGATGAAAACTCTCTTGGAGAGTAAAATGGTCTACAATTGTGTGCAAGGTACTCTAGATCTTGAGAGCAACCTTTTCCCAGTATGTTAACATCACAGCACCAACTAGTGTTGATGTAGAGACATACCCCTCCCCCCCCCTTTGTTTACCTGAAGCTACACAATCACGGTCAGCTATGTAGATAACAAAACCAGGTAGATCCAGACTGCAATCAGGGATGGTCTCATTCAACCAGGTCTCAGTAAAACAAAGAGCAGCTGAATTGGCCATATCAGATCTCATGTTACAAAGTAAGCTCAGATCCTCCATTTTGTTAGATAAGGAACGGACATTAGCCAAGTGGAGTGAAGGAAGAGCTGTTCTGAACCCTCTCCTCCGAAGGCGTGCCAGGACGCCTCCTCTCCTGCCTCTCTTGCAGTACACCTCCACAGGTTTCACAGAAGTAATGGATTTTATGTACTCAATTGTTGAATTAGCAATCATGCTCCAAGAAGGGGAGTCCATGAGAAATTGCGGATGATTCCAGAATAATAAATCGTCCCTTGAAATCATAAGAGTAGGTTTACAGAGTGCAGTGGCCATGATTACACTCAGCTTGTAGCTATAAAGACTGAACAGTCACAGCTTAGCAGAGTTAAATGTACAACTTTCCATAAAGGGTGCTCCCAGCACTGCTGGGGGGGAGGGCATGGGTGCAACAAGACAGGGACATCAGGGGACACGCCAACAGTCAGTCCAAACCTGCCCAGATCACCCCTTCAGCTCCTCCTGGACCAGAACATCTCCAGCACCGCACACGCCACCAGTTTTCCTATCCCGGGATCATCTGCTTGCTCGAAATGGGTACAAGTTGTAGGAAAGTTGGCAGGCAGCCAGCAGCTTCACTCTCTCCCAGCTGAAACCAGGCACGGAGCTCCACGAGGACAGAAAGACACCGGTCCCAGCTGGTCGCAGTCTCCACACTACTCCCAGCTCTGCCGAATCCTGTAGCCCTACAGCTCCACATGGACCACAAGATCTCCAGAACAACTCCAGCACCGCACACTCCACCAGGTTTCCTATCCTGGGATCATCTGCTTTCTGGAAATGGGTACAAGTTGTAGGAAAGTTGGCAGGCAGCCAGCAGCTTCACTCTCTCCCAGCTGGATCCAGGCACGGAGCTCCACGAGGACAGAAAGACACCGGTCCCAGCTGATCGCAGTCTCCACACTACTTCCGGTTCTGCCGAATCCTGCAGCTACGCAATGGTCAGTGAACCAAAGGGAGAATTAACTATTAAACGGGGAAAAAAACTATGGCGCTGCTTCCCTTCCGAGCTCTGCCATGCGCCCAAATAGTGGTTTACCCCCACATGTGGGGTATCAGCGTACTCAGGACAAATTGCACAATAACTTTTAGGGTCCTCTTACCCTTGGGAAAATAAAAATTGGGGTGAAAAGATCAATTTTGTGGAAAAAATATGATTTTTTAATTGTACCGCTGTACGTTATAAACTTCTGTAAAGCCCTTGTGGGTTCAAAGTTCTCACCACATATCTAGATAAGTTCCTTGGGGGGGGTCTAGTTTCCAAAATGGGGTCACTTGTAGGGGGTTTCCACTGTTTAGGTACATCAGGGACTCTCCAAACGTGACATGGCGTCCGATCTGAATTCCAGCCAATTTTGCATTGAAAAAGTCAAACGGCGCTCCTTCCATTCTGAGCTCTGCCATGCGCCGAAACAGTCGTTCCCCCCCACATATCAGGTATCAGCGTACTCAGGACAAATTGCACAATAACTTTTGCAGTCCAATTTCTCCTGTTACCCTTGGTAAAATAAAAAAAAATTGAACCTGAAGTATTTTTTTTGTGAAAAAAAGTTAGATGTTCATTTTTTTTAAATATTCTAAAAAATTCCTGTGATGCACCTAAAGGGTTAATAAACTTCTTGAATGTGGTTTTGAGCACCTTAAGGGGTGCAATTTTTAGAATGGTGTCACTTTTGGGTATTTTCTATCATATAGACCCCTCAAAGTGACCTCAAATGTGATGTGGTCCCTAAAAATAAAATGGTGTTGCAAAAATGAGAAATCGCTGGTCAACTTTTAACCCTTATAACTTCCTAACAAAAAAAAATTTTGTTCCAAAATTGTGCTGATGTAAAGTAAACATGTGGGAAATGTTAGTTGTCAAGTTTTTTGTGTGCAGTATCTCTGTGATTTAAGGGCATAAAAATTCAAAGTTGGAAAATTGCGAAATTTTCAAAATTTTCGCCAAACTTCCGTTTTTCTCACAAATGAACGCAAATTATTTGAATGAAATTTTACCACTAACATGAAGTACAATATGTCACGAGAAAACAATGTCAGAATCACCGGGATCCATGGAAGCGTTCCAGAGTTATGACCTCATAAAGGTACAGTGGTCAGAATTGTAAAAATTGGCCCAGTCATGAACGTGCAAACCACCCTTGGGGGTGAAGGGGTTAACGTGCAAACCACCCTTGGAGGTAAAGGGGTTAAAGGATTCCTTGTCAGTTTTGACTGCGCTGGCTAATTTACAATGGTCTTCGGATTTTTGTTTTTTTACTGTTAGGGCATAATTTTTTTATGTTCAACAAAATTTTTTTTTTACAAATCCTCAGTGCCCCAATGGGATTAAAATTCTCATCATTCTTTGCATGGCATGGCGGGAGGAAAAAAATCTTTTTTCTGATTTGAATAATTTTTCCCATCATATTCATTGGTTTGCCAGGTATGTGGACGATCTGATCTTTATATGGAAGGGTCCCCGTACAGAGTTGAATTTGTTTCATGCATTTTTAATTCAAACAATTTAAATTTATCTTTCACGATTAGCATGTTGGAGACAAAGTGACTTTTCTGGACATTTGGTTAGTAGGTGATTTTTCTACTCAAAAAATCCACACCTCTGTATATAGAAAAAATGTTTCAGGCAATACCCTTCTTTTGTCTTCATCTTCACATGATAGACATTTTATTAGGGCTATTCCATATGGAGAATTTAACAGGGTCAGAAGACTATATTCAGACCATGAGTCGTTTTTGAGGGAAAGTTGCACAGTTTCCAAACATCTTTTGGATAGAGGGTATAAATATGATGCTATAAACACTGCCTTTGAAAAAGTTTCTAATCAATCTAGGTTTTTTTCTGGAGATTATGTGCACACATCCTGAATTCCCGCATATTTTATGCGTTTTTGCAGCATTTTTTCAGCGCAAAAATGAGGCGTAAATGCTGCGAAAACGCATAAAATAAGCAAGCCATTGTATTCAATGGTATTCCACAATGCTGTGCTAAAACTACGAATTTTTCCGTGGCAAAATCGCATCGTAGAAAAATACGCAGCATGCTCATTCTTTGTGCGGAATTGCGGGAATTCTGCACACATAGGAATGCATTGTTCCGCTTACTTTCTGCATGTGGCTGTGGCCACCATGCGCAAAGTAAGCAGAAAATGTGCGGATGGTACCAAGGGTCTGGAGGAGAGGAGACTGTCCTCCAGGCCGTGGGTACCATATCCCTGTTAAAAAAAAAAAGAATTAAAATAAAAAATTGTGTTATTCTCACCTTCCGGCATCCCGCGCAGCGTTTCCAGGCCTCAGCGATGCTCCCACCAAGGCATCGCTGGGTATGGGACTTGCCGGGAGCATCGTGAGGATCGGGGATGCTGCGTGGGCCGCCGGAAGGTGAGAATATCACGATTTTTTATTATTTTTTACATCCTATCTTTTACTACTGATGGCGCATAGACAGCCTCAACACTAAAAAGTTGGTCACACTCGTCAAACACTATGTTTGACGAGTGTGACCAACCTGTCAATCAGTTTTCCAAATGATGCTACAGATCGCTTGGAAAATGCTAGCATTCTGCAAGCTAATTACGCTTGCAAAACGCTAGTATATCTTGGGAAATACGTGGGAATTACGCATGCAGAATTTTATCGTATTTCCCGCAGCAGGGAGTTGCAGAATTCCCGCTGAAATTTCCACGGGAATTCCGCAACGTGTGCATGTGGGGAGGAGGACTCCCAGGCAGTGACCGGGCAGGTACCCAGGGGACCGCCATCAGGGTTCCTGAGGGAATGATACTGGGAGGACAGTAAAGGGAGAGACTTGACTGAAGTTGATAGAGAAACAGGGGCGGGGCAAGGATAAAAGGAGCAGGGGGCACGCTGAAGTGGCAGTTGAGAGAGAGTGGGACAGGAGGCAGGAAGCCGGGTGACTTGAAGGGACACTGACAGGAGCCTGTGAGGAGGATACTGGGAACTCACCGACAAGGGAAAAGGGAGAGACTTTTACCGGAGACCGCTTCCCGCCCTCAGTTCGCCGAAAGCCATGCCCACCGCCCCCCGCCTTGGTGAGACATATCCCTCACCTCAGGACGCGGCTGTGACGACACAAAAAATGGCCACAGAGGCCTGGACACTGCCCCCCGGCCTTCTCCCACCGCGGTGACCCTGTCATCACCGGCCGCAGGGGACACAACCTCGTCCTAGGCGAAATTAGAGACCCATTTCCCGGCTGTGGAGGGACTCTTATCAGAGGACAGTTACTGGTCAGTTGGGAACTGCGTCATTGTTTCTTCAGGGCCCGTTGCGCCCCACCATCATCGTTTCTTCAGGGCCCGTTGCGCCCCACCGTCATTGTTTCTTCAGGGCCCGTTGCGCCCCACCGTCATCATTTCTTCAGGGCCCGTTGCACCCCACCATCATCGTTTCATCAGGGCCCGCTGCGCCCCACCATCATCGTTTCTTCAGGGCCTGTTGCGCCCCACCATCATCGTTTCTTCAGGGTCTGTTGCGCCTCATCAGCATCGTTTCTTCAGGGCCCGTTGCGCCCCACCATCATAGTTTCTTCAGGGCCTGTTGCGCCCCACCAGCATCGTTTCTCCAGGGCCTGTTGCGCCCCACCAGCATTATTTCTCCAGGGCCTGTTGCACCCCACCGGCATCGCTTCTTCAAGGGCTGTCAAGCCCAGTTTCATCCCGGAATATCGAGGCGTCAAGGCAGACACATCAGCGACCTCTACGCAGCCACGCCTGTGATCCTGACAGAACCCTGGAAAGATAAGTTTACTATAGGAGATAAGGACCCCCAGTTTGGTCATACGTGGCCTATAGCACCCGGGCAAACCGGGTTAGTCGCATCTACAATAAGAGAGTGTTGTTAGGTTTGTTGAGTCCCTGCGTGGACTGGTTGTTGTTAACACCTTTAGTTTGCTCAAAATAGCCTAGCGGCTGCAGTTTATAGAAGCTTATTCCACAAACCACACTCAGTCTCGTGTCTCGTCACTGCGTCCTGTGAACCTGCTCGAACCCTACACTTGGCCCTACACCGACCCTATGACTGTGCTATTAGGTTAAAACCGGGGGCCAAGTTACCAAAAGCCAGGATATTTAATATCTCAGGTCCTGAGAGGCAAGCTCTCAAAGAATACATTGCAGAAAGTCTAAGCAAAGGGCACATCAGGCCTTCATCATCTCCATTGGCGGCGGGGTTCTTCTTTGTCAAGAAAGATGGCGGATTACGCCCGTGTCTGGATTTCAGGGAACTCAACCAGATTACGGTTCGTGACCCCTACCTGATGCCACTGATACCCGATTTGTTCAACCAGGTGTCTGGTGCCAAATGGTTTTCCAAGCTTGACCTCAGGGGGGCGTACAATCTCATAAGAGTCCGTCAAGTGGATGAATGGAAGACGGCATTTAATACCCCTGAGGGTCATTTTGAGAATTTTGTGATGCCATTTGGGTTGACGAGCGCGCCAGCAGTATTTCAACATTTCATAAATGATGTCTTTTCTCATCTCTTGGGGAAATTTGTGATTATATACCTTGATTACATTCTTATTTACTCACGTGACTGTGATGCACACATAGAGCATGTTAGGCAGGTGTTGCAGTTGCTCAGGGAAAACAAGCTCTATGCCAAGCTTGAGAAATGTGTATTTGTCGTCCAAGAATTGCCTTTTTTGGGTTATGTAATTTCCGCCTCAGGGTTTAAAATGGACACCGCTAAGGTGCAAGCGGTGCTGCAGTGGGATCGGCCTGATAATCTCAAGGCGCTTCAGCGATTCCTGGGCTTTTCAAACTATTATAGGAAATTTATTAAGAATTTTTCTATGATTGTTAAGCCGCTCACCGACGTGACTAAAAAAGGAACCAATTTTTCTGACTGGTCTGAGGCTGCTGTGCGCGCGTTTGAATTCCTCAAAAACAGTTTTGCTTCAGCTCCCATCCTGGTTCAGCCGGATGTCTCCCTACCATTTACCGTGGAGGTGGATGCATCTGAGGTTGGAGTGGGGGCGGTACTGTCTCAGGGTCCATCCTTGGGCGAATTGCATCCGTGTGCCTACTTCTCCAAGAAACTGTCGCCGGCCGAGCGTAATTACGATATTGGCAACAGGGAATTGTTGGCCATCAAGTTGGCATTTGAGGAATGGCGACACTTCTTGGAGGGGGCTGTCCATCAGGTTACTGTTATAACAGACCATAAGAATCTGCTTTATTTAGAGTCTGCTAAACGCCTGTCCCCCAGACAGGCTCGCTGGGCGTTATTCTTCACCCGGTTCAATTTTTTTGTGACATACCGACCAGGTTCTAAGAATACTAAGGCGGACGCCTTGTCCAGATGTTTTCCGGATGGAGAGCCACGTGAGGATCCGGTGCCTATCCTCCAAAACCGAGTTGTGGTCTCGGCTCTCATGACAGAGGTTGAGGCAGAGATTGCTGATGCTCAGGAGGAGGTACCGCCGGATCTGCCTCCTAATAAATCATTTGTGCCACTACACCTACGCTTAAAAGTGTTAGGGGAACACCACGATACTGTCCTGGCGGGTCACCCAGGAGTTAAGGGCACTCTGGAACTTGCATCACGTCGTTTTTGGTGGCCCAAAATCCGGCAGGACGTGGCCTCATATGTGTAAGCCTGTACCACGTGCGCACAGGCCAAGACACCACGCTCCCGTCCTGCTGGCATATTGCATCCTCTCTGTGTGCCCAGTAAGCCATGGACTGAGATTTCCATGGATTTCATTACGGATTTGCCCTCCTCGGCTGGGAACACAGTGATTTTGGTAATAGTTGATCGGTTCTCTAAAATGTCGCATTTCGTTGCTTTGCCATCTTTGCCCAATGCGAAGACCCTTGCTCAGGTATTTATTCGCGAGGTGGTCAGACTTCATGGTGTCCCGTCTGACATTGTATCTGATAGAGGTACACAATTTGTGGCAAAATTTTGGAGAGCTTTTTGTTCACGCCTAGGGATTAAATTGTCTCATTCATCGGCTTTCCATCCTCAGTCGAATGGGCAGACTGAACATATGAACCAAAACCTGGAACAATACTTACGCTGTTTTGTGTCTGACAATCAGGAAGAGTGGTCGGCGTTTCTTCCTCTGGCTGAATTCGCGATAAACAATCATTATCAGAAATCGTCAGGGGAATCTCCTTTCTTTTGTGTTTATGGTCAACATCCCCAATTCTGTACCTTGCGCCAAGGGAGCTCTGCGGGCGTCCCTGAGGAGGACCAGTTGGGAGCACAATTATCATCCGTTTGGAGGAGAGTAAAGCAGCGCTTGCTGAATGTAGGTTCTAGGTATAAACGTGTGGCTGACGGTAGACGTGTGCCTGGTCCGGACCTGTGTGTGGGTGATTGGGTGTGGTTGTCTACAAGGAACATCAAACTCTCAAAATACCATCGCTTAAGTTGGAGCCCAGGTTCATTGGTCCATTTAGGATCTCCACAATTATCAACCCTGTGGCATTTCGTTTAGAGTTACCTGCCGTATACAAGATACATAATGTGTTTCACAAGGCGTTACTTAAGAAAGTTGTGGGTGCTGTTGATGTTTCTCCCGTGCCACCACCTCCCACCTTGGTGGATGGCACGTTGGAGTTTGAGGTGTCCAAGGTGGTTGACTCTCGGGTAGTGCGTCGCACTCTACAGTACCTGGTCCACTGGCGTGGCTATGGTCCTGAGGAGAGGACTTGGGTGCCGGCCTCGGACATACATGTGGACCGACTGATTAGTGTTTCATCGCCGCCATCCGGACAAGCCGGGTCCTCGACATTGTGAGGTTCCTGGGGTCCCTCGTAGAAGGCGGGGTACTGTCATGTCGGACACTGTTCGCACCAGGGTGTCCGGCAGACAGCGGTAATACCCCATCCTACCACATGGTTCTCAGCGGCGCTGGTTGGTCTTCTGATCCGGCTTGGATTGGGTTAACCAGGTTGTCATTCTGGCTGAGGGCTTAGCCACGCCCTCTGTCTTTAAATTGCCCTGTGTGACTATGGGCGTCGCCGACTATAGCTCTTGCCTTGTGCTAAGCGATACCGGTCTGGAGTGGTGGTCTAAGGAGCATACAGTTGCTGGTGTAGTATATTCCATTGTTGCCATTTTGCCTCCCTGTGTGGTATTATTTGGTTGCCCTTGCACATTACTGTATTCCCCTGTGTGTACGCGGTGTGGTGCATTTCCGTTATCCCTGTCCATACTTATTTGTGGGGTCTGGTGTTTGGTCTCCTCACTGGGTGGAGGGTGGTGGGTTCAGCTTAGGGCTGGACAGGAGACAAGGACAGGGTGGAGGCCCAGGCAGGCACACCTTCAGTGTAAACCCTGGGTTGAGGGACAGACAGGGTTTCCCCTAGTCTGAGGGACACTGCAGGGGCCCCGGGGTTTCAGCCTAAAGTTACCTAGGCTTCCCGTGACAGAATCCCTGTTCAGGTGAGAGGAGACGAGTCGATGGCCACGACTTTAAGTGGGATATGAAGCCTGACTGTCCCTATCTGGGGTTGGGAAACGATATCAGAGCTGAACAGGTTGAGCGATGAACCACTCTCCACCAGTGCTGTAGAGAAAAAGCCATAATTGTCTACCAACAGTTCAACCTTTAGAAAAATCTTAGCACGTGAGGAAAAAAGTACCTGAAGGTCTGGGCAGCCTCCTCGATTGCTACCCAGACCTAGTCGTTTCCCGTCACCTTGGAGGATGACAGACACAAGAGACACTCCTTTTTCCAGTGGCCAGATTCCCCACAGTAAAAGCAGAGCTGTTTCTCCCGGCAACGTTTTCTCTCTTTTTCTCTGACAGAGGTGACCCCAACTTCCATAGGCTCAGGAGTAGCAGGTGCGACACCAGTCTCTTTGCTGCCTGAGAATAAAGATGTCTCAGACTGCATGACGCCCCTAGCCCGAAGCCTGGGGTCCATACGCACTGCTTGCGTAATGGCCTCCTCCAAAGTGTGTGGTGGAGGGTGAAGGGCCAGTGCATCCTGGAGGCATTCGGACAGGACTCTGTGGAATAGACCCCGAAGGGCTGCATCATCCCACGAGATCTCCGCTGCCCAGCGTTGGAACTCCACACAAAACCACTCAGCCGAGCGTTTAGCCTGACGCACACTCATGACCATATCTTCAGCCACACGCATTCTGTCAGGTTCATCATATATGTGGCCCAGGGCATCAAAGAAGGCATCCACTGTCATTCTCTCAGGGGCGATGGAAGACAGAGAGAAATCCCAAGCTTGGAGGGCAGCCCGCAGAAGAGAAATAGCAACCCCCACCCTCTGGAATTCGTCCCCAGAGGAACGGAGCCTTAAAGAAAAAAAAAAAGCTTACATCCTTCCCTGAAAGACCTAAACTCCTTTTTATCCCCTGAAAAGGAGTCGGGCAATTTGACCGGAGATTCAGGGGATATCACAGATACGTCCCTTTTCCCGGGACCAGGAGACCCTGCTGCCACAGCCCCCTGCACGGTGTCCACCAACTGCTGCTGTGTATGGGCCATCGTGCTCTGTTCCATACTGAGTTTTTGGAACATCTGGGTTAGCTTTTTGACCTGATCGGCCAAAGCCTGCAGGGGATCCATAGTGCTAAATTACCCATAAAATAAACACAACCTTCCCCAATCCTAAAAATGTAAGGTCGCTTATAATATCAGGATCCTGTCAGCGCCGGCTGACTGCCGCGGCTGAGCAAGGTAACTCACCCAGACTACGGGAGAGCCCGGGGTCCGATACTGCAGGGAAAGTTCCCGAGAACAGGACCTGCGACACTAAAGGTAGAAAAGAGTACAAGGACCTACGATCATGTGACCACAGGGGGCGTGGTTTAGCATCCTGCTGCAGGAGATAACTGTAGGATTCTATTACAGGAATCCTGGAGTAAAGACTAGGGAAACTCAGGTCAGACAAACGGGGGGGTCCTACACAGAGAGGGTGGCGTGGTACCAGGGGGGCAAGCAGAGAATAGTCAGAACGTAAGCAATAAGTCATACACAGAGATAGCAACGCAGTACGAAAGAAACAGGCAGAACTCGTAACAGGGACAGAACCGGATCAAAGCCAAACAAGCATAAAGTATCAGTCACAAAGCACACCAGGGTCACAAACACTCGGCCAAGGATCTGAGTATAAGCAACGAGGAATGAGCCCACAATGAGGCTATAAAAAGCCTCCCAGAATGAGAGGCTGGTCCAGATTAACCTCTGAACTACCTAATCCCATGAACTAAGCAGATCATGACACCACTCAAGGAGTCGTCATAGATACACAGCTCAGCAACAGGATGTGCCAAAGGAGAATACATTTTCATTCCAAGAGTTACACTCATTCCATTTGATTTGCCTTTTGATTTTAAACGCCTCCAATTTCCAGTTTAACTGGAATTTGCAATGTCCATTAACAAGGCTCAGGGGCAGTCCTTGAAAGCAACAGGGATATATTTGCAATCTTCATGCTTTTCTTATGGTCAACTTTACGTGACCTGTTCAAGAGTTGGAACTGCAAAAAATCTGTTCATCTTTGCACCAAAGGGAAAAACCAAAAATGTTGTTTATCAAAAGGCTCTTGAATGAGTTGAAATTAAAATACTATCAAAACTTGGGTAATCATTTAGTTAATTTGTGTTGCAAATCTGTAGTGTTGAATATATGATGTGAAATTTTTTTATGTGCAGTATAATCATTATAATTTGTTATAATTAACCACAGTTAGTTACAATGGCCAGGGAACGCCATGCTCTTCAGCAAGTGGTAAATAAGGACACAGCCAGAATAAAGTCCTTCAATAATCTTAATTAACCATACTTACTGCATCGCCTAATTCCCTGATGCCCTCGATCTACTGCAAACAAGAATAAAATAATAAACCAACAGAAATACTCCCTGGTCCGCTGTAGTCCTAAATAATGAGTGTCCCACAACGATTTCACTTGTAGAACAGTCACACCGTGGGACACTCTGTTATGAATTACCTTGCTCGGATATCTGAGCTGGAGCTCCCTCTGTTGGTTACTGGGAGTAGTGGAGCTGGCCAGTGTGATGGAGGATTGCCACCTGATGATGATGATTGGGAATCTGGAATTATTGGCTGGGAGCATATAAGTGAGCAGGCTTCTCTTAGTGGTTGCTGGTGATTTCCTCCTTGTGCATTTTGAGCTCTTCAGTCTCCTGCCTGATCTGCATGATTCAGTTAAGTGATTCTTTTGCTAATCCTTTGTATCTAATCAGGTTGTGCCTTTGTTTTGCTTTCCGTTTTGTTGCGAGGGTTCAGCGTACTCCCTGCTGGGGGCAGCGCTGGGCCCCGAACCATATGTTAAAGCTATGTGCTAGTTTGTTCAGTCCCCTGTTATATTGGTATCTTTTGCTTTGTTTCCAGTTCACACCAGACTGCTGATGTAGCGGCGGTGAGGTCGTGTGGCCTCAGATTTTTTGTATATCAGATGTGTTGGCTTTTTTAGGGTTTTTGCATGATTGCAGAGAGTATCTTTTCTGTCCTGTCCTATCTAGACAGTTTGGGCCCCATCATTTGCTCAATTTTCTGCCTGTGTTTGTGTTTCATCTTGTCTCACCGACAATATATGTTTGGGGGCTGTCTGTTCCTTTGGGGATCCGCTCTGGGGCAGTTTAGATTTCACCTTTCTGCTTTAGGCTTAGTTAGTTCTCCGGCTGTGCTGAGGTGTCTAGGGCATCATAGGAATGCTCCATGGCTCCTGCTAGTTCTGTGGTTAGGATCAGGGGTCTGCAATCCGCTGAGTTACTAACCTCTCTGGTTTCCTGGTGACTTATCCTGGTCCTGCCATCCTCCTCGGTGACCCATTCATAACACTCATTATTTAGGACTACAGAGGACTAGGGAGTATTTATGGTGGTTTATTATTTTATTTTTATTACAGGAGATCAAGGGCGTCAGGGAATTAGGTGTTTGGTGAGCATCAATGTGTTTTTTTTGTTTAACAGTTGAACACAGTTGCTGAATGAAGGGACTACTATCCAATCAATGGCTGGACATAGCTGGATGGGAGTAGTAGTCCATCAGATGCTACCTGGCTACACACAGACACCTGCAGACAGACACACAAAGACACCCACAGAGAGACACACACACCCGCATATAGACACGGTCACGTACATGTTCTCCGCTCACACACTCTTCCTCCTCCTTACCTGCAGCGTTTTTGGCATGCAAATCCACAGCTAAACCATAGACATTTTTACACCTGCGGTTTAGCTGTGAATTTGACTGACTCATTGTAAGTCAATGGGGCAGAAACGCTGCAGATCCGCAAAAAGAATTTACATGCTGCGGATAATAAAACTCCGAGAATCAGTGCGGAATTTTCCGCAGCATGTGCACACTAGTTCTGAATTCCCACTGATTAACATTGCTTGAGCTACCCTTTGTGGATTTGGTGCAAATCCGCGTGGAAAAAATGTCTCGGATCTGCAACAAAATCCACAACGTGTGCACATAGCCTAAATAGCTATAACTAGTTATGGGAATGTGGACAGAGCAGGCGACATTGCCGGACACACATCAGGGGATTAACTGACCGGACTGAACACCTGTAACACAGGAACAAGTGTGGATTGTGCAGACGCCACTTTGGAGCTGTAACTGGCAGGGTTGGAGGACAGGGGAAATACGAGAGACAGTGGAGCCACAGGCCTAATTGGAGCACGGTTAAAAATCAGTAGTGGTACGACTGTGTAGGCAGCAGGAGACTTTGCCATCCACACAGCAGGGGATCAGCTGACGTTACTGAACCCCACTGAGACACGGGAGCAAGTATCTCTTTCCGTGTGGACGGCACTTCCGAGCTACAACTGGCTGTGTTGAAGCCCAGGAAATAGGAGGGTGTAGGCAGAGGCCTACTGTATTTGGAATGTGGTGACAGCAGGAGAGACTGCCATCCACACAGCAGGGGATCAGCTGACGTTACTGAACCCCACTGAGACACGGGAGCAAGTGTCTCTTTCCGTGTGGACGGCACTTCCGAGCTACAACTGGCTGTGTTGAAGCCCAGGAAATAGGAGGGTGTAGGCAGAGGCCTACTGTATTTGGAATGTGGTGACAGCAGGAGAGACTGCCATCCACACAGCAGGGGATCAGCTGACGTTACTGAACCCCACTGAGACACGGGAGCAAGTGTCTCTTTCCATGTGGACGGCACTTCCGATCTACAACTGGCTGTGTTGAAGCCCAGGAAATAGGAGGGTGTAGGCAGAGGCCTACTGTATTTGGAATGTGGTGACAGCAGGAGAGACTGCCATCCACACATCAGGGGATCAGCTGACGTTACTGAACCCCACTGAGACACGGGAGCAAGTGTCTCTTTCCGTGTGGACGGCACTTCCGAGCTACAACTGGCTGTGTTGAAGCCCAGGAAATAGGAGGGTGTAGGCAGAGGCCTACTGTATTTGGAATGTGGAGACAGCAGGAGAGACTGCCATCCACACAGCAGGGGATCAGCTGACGTTACTGAACCCCACTGAGACACGGGAGCAAGTGTCTCTTTCCGTGTGGACGGCACTTCCGAGCTACAACTGGCTGTGTTGAAGCCCAGGAAATAGGAGGGTGTAGGCAGAGGCCTACTGTATTTGGAATGTGGTGACAGCAGGAGAGACTGCCATCCACACAGCAGGGGATCAGCTGACGTTACTGAACCCCACTGAGACACGGGAGCAAGTGTCTCTTTCCATGTGGACGGCACTTCCGAGCTACAACTGGCTGTGTTGAAGCCCAGGAAATAGGAGGGTGTAGGCAGAGGCCTACTGTATTTGGAATGTGGTGACAGCAGGAGAGACTGCCATCCACACAGCAGGGGATCAGCTGACGTTACTGAACCCCACTGAGACACGGGAGCAAGTGTCTCTTTCCGTGTGGACGGCACTTCCGAGCTACAACTGGCTGTGTTGAAGCCCAGGAAATAGGAGGGTGTAGGCAGAGGCCTACTGTATTTGGAATGTGGTGACAGCAGGAGAGACTGCCATCCACACAGCAGGGGATCAGCTGACGTTACTGAACCCCACTGAGACACGGGAGCAAGTGTCTCTTTCCGTGTGGACGGCACTTCCGAGCTACAACTGGCTGTGTTGAAGCCCAGGAAATAGGAGGGTGTAGGCAGAGGCCTACTGTATTTGGAATGTGGTGACAGCAGGAGAGACTGCCATCCACACAGCAGGGGATCAGCTGATGTTACTGAACCCCACTGAGACACGGGAGCAAGTGTCTCTTTCCGTGTGGACGGCACTTCGGAGCTACAACTGGCTGTGTTGAAGCCCAGGAAATAGGAGGGTGTAGGCAGAGGCCTACTGTATTTGGAATGTGGAGACAGCAGGAGAGACTGCCATCCACACAGCAGGGGATCAGCTGACGTTACTGAACCCCACTGAGACACGGGAGCAAGTGTCTCTTTCCGTGTGGACGGCACTTCCGAGCTACAACTGGCTGTGTTGAAGCCCAGGAAATAGGAGGGTGTAGGCAGAGGCCTACTGTATTTGGAATGCGGAGACAGCAGGAGAGACTGCCATCTCCACAGCAGGGGAACAGCTGGCAGTGCTGAACCCCACTAACACTCGAACGAATGTGTTTGGCTCTGTGGAGACGACACTTCTGAACACCAACTGACGCTGTTGGAGCCCAGGATTAGGCGAGGAGCAGGCTGGGGCCTGTTGCTTTCGGCAGGTGTAGGCAGCAGGAGACTTGCCATCTCCACAGCAGGGGAACAGCTGGCAGTGCTGAACCCCACTAACTCTTGAACGAATGTGTTTGGCTCTGTGGAGATGACACTTCTGAACACCAACTGACGCTGTTGGAGCCCAGGATCAGGCGTGGAGCAGGCTGGGGCCTACTGGATTTTGGCAGGTGTAGGCAGCAGGAGACTTGCCATGTCCACAGCAGGGGAACAGCTGGCAGTGCTGAACCCAACTAACACTTGAACGAATGTGTTTGGCTCTGTGGAGATGACACTTCTGAACACCAACTGACGCTGTTGGAGCCCAGGATCAGACGTGGAGCAGGCTGGGGCCTACTGGATTTTGGCAGGTGTAGGCAGCAGGAGACTTGCCATCTCCACAGCAGGGGAACAGCTGGCAGTGCTGAACCCCACTAACACTTGAACTAATGTGTTTGGCTCTGTGGAGATGACACTTCTGAACACCAACTGACGCTGTTGGAGCCCAGGATCAGGCGTGGAGCAGGCTGGGGCCTACTGGATTTTGGCAGGTGTAGGCAGCAGGAGACTTGCCATCTCCACAGCAGGGGAACAGCTGGCAGTGCTGAACCCCACTAACACTTGAACGAATGTGTTTGGCTCTGTGGAGATGACACTTCTGAACATCAACTGACGCTGTTGGAGCCCAGGATCAGGCGTGGAGCAGGCTGGGGCCTACTGGATTTTGGCAGGTGTAGGCAGCAGGAGACTTGCCATCTCCACAGCAGGGGAACAGCTGGCAGTGCTGAACCCCACTAACACTTGAACGAATGTGTTTGGCTCTGTGGAGACGACACTTCTGAACACCAACTGACACTGTTGGAGCCCAGGATTACGCATGCCGCATGCAGAGGCCAATGGGCAGCGGTTTTTATGGAGGTTGTTGACTACTACTGATTCTAACCATGCTCCACTTAGGCCTCTGGCTCCACTGTCTCTACTATTTACCCTGGCCTCCAACCCCGCCAGCTACATCTCTGAAGTGGCGTCAGCACAATCTACACTTGTTCCTGTGTTACTGGTGCTCAGTCCTGTCAGTTGATCCCCTGATGTTTGTCCGGCAAGTTCGCCAGCTCTGTCCTCATTCCCACTACTGGTTATGGGAATGTGGACAGAGCAGGAGACCTTGCCGGACACACATCAGGGGATAAACTGATGGGACTGAGCCACAGGAACACAGGAACAAGTGTAGATTGTGCTGACGCCACTTCAGAGATGTAGATGGCGGGGTTGGAGGTCAGGGGAAATAGTAGAGACAGTGGAGCCAGAGACCTAAGTTGGGCACGGTTAAAAATCAGTAGTGGTTTGAATGTTGATGGAGCTGGTGACTTTGCCGTCCACACAGCAGGGGATCAGCTGGCGTTACTGAACCCTACTAACACAGGAGCTAGTGTGTTTCTCTGTGCAGACGACACATCTGAGCGACAACTGGCTGTGTTGAAGCACAGGGATTATAGTTCAGGTGGTAGAAAAATGAACACACCAGCAGACCTGGATACAGTTGCCAACCACTAATTTAGTCTGTAAGAGGAATGGCAAAGTCTTTGGAGATCCAGGCCTTGTTCATTTTCAGAAAAGTCAGCCGGTCAACATTATCGGAAGATAGTCGCGTGCGACGGTCTGTTAGTACACCACCTGCGGCACTAAAGACACGTTCCGATAATACACTGGCAGCAGGGCAAGCCAGCACCTCCAATGCATACTGGCTAAGCTCTGGCCATGTATCCAGCTTAGAGACCCAAAACTTGAAGGGGGAAGAGCCATCTGGGAGTACAGTGACAGGGCAAGACATGTAGTCTGACACCATCTGACGGAAGCGTTGCCTCCTGCTGACTCGAGGCGTAGCTGATGGTGTAGACAATTGTGGTGGACACACAAAACTTTGCCACATTTGGGCCATAGTGGTCTTGCCTTGTGCTGCGGCGCTGCCTCTGCTCCCTCTTTGTGCAGAGTTTCCTCCACTGCCTCGACGCACAGAGCTGCTTTGTAAAGTACTAGCAACAATGCTGTCGGGTGGAATGGAAAACATTATGGACTGCACCAGTGACTCTTCGTACTCCCGCAGTTTACGCTCCCGGCTCAACGTTGGTATGAGCCTTTGTACGCTGTCCCGGTAGCGAGGATCTAGGAGGGTGTACACCCAATAATCAGCCGAGACGAGAATGTGGGCGATGCGGCGGTCGTTTCTCAGGCACTGCAGCATGAAATCAACCATGCGCTGCAGACTCCCAACTGCCAAAGAACCGCTGTCCCCTGTTTGAGGCGTGACCTCGGCCTGCTCCGCATCACCCCACCCTCGCTGTACATACTGAGTAGAGGTTTGTGTACCTCCCTCCTCTGGAGAGATGTCTTCCTCCTCCATCGACTCCTCCTGATCCTCCTCACAAAGTGTCCCCTGCCTAGGCCTTTGTGAGGAAACACGTAGCGCAGACTGTCCAGAAGCAGATGGCATTTGGGACTCCTCATCCTCCACCTCTTCCGAAACCTCATCCCTTAGTGCTTGCAGTGTTTGTTGAAGCAGGCAGATAAGGGGGACAGTCATGCTGACTAGTGCATCATCTGCACTCGCCATCCGCGTGGATTCATCGAAGGCACGCAAAACGAGGCAGATGTCCTTCATAGTGGCCCACTCAATGGTGCTGAAGTGTGAACGGCGCACAGTGCGACTTGTTTGCGCCTGATGCAGCTGGTACTCCATGACTGCTGCCTGCTGCTCACACAACCGCTCCAACATATGTAACGTTGAATTCCACCGGGTGGGTAGGTCACATATGATGCGATGTTCCGGAAGGCCAAATCGTCGCTGCAGAGCAGCGAGGCGCGATCTTGCCGTGCTGGAACGCCGCAAGTCAGCGCACTCTATGCGGACCTTGTGCAACAGTGCATCAAGATCCGGATAGTCCCTCAGAAAGCTCTGCACGACCAAGTTAAGCGCATGTGCCAGACATGGGATGTGTGTGAGGTTGCCTAGGCCAAGAGCTGCCACCAGATTTCGACCATTGTCACACACTACCAAGCCCGGCTGGAGATTCGCTGGCCCAAACCACACATCGCTCTCCAGCTTGATAGCATTCCAGAGCTCCTGCGCTGTGTGGCTTCGATTCCCCAAAGAAATTAATTTGAGTACAGCCTGTTGACGTTTGGCCACGGCTGTGCTCATATCGGTCGTAACAGGCTCCTGCTCTGCTGTTTCTGAGGAACTTGAGTAGGAGGAGGAGTCTATGTGTACAGACTGGAGTCCTGCAATCCGTGGCGTTGGAAGAACACGTACAGCGCCACTCTCCAGATCTGTACTCGGCTCCACAACATTGACCCAGTGGGCAGTGAGGGAAAGGTATCGTCCCTGTCCATGGTTACTGGTCCACGCATCGGTGGTCAGGTGGACCTTGCTACTAACGGCGTTTAGTGGGAACGTGCTGCTATGGGTGGAATCTGACAGGGTCTCCGGACAACAGTGGCAGAGGTTCTTCCTTGGCGATCCTGTGAGGAAGCCGAACCAGCAGTGTGTGAGCTGGAGGAAGAGGCCCCAACACGAACTGAAGAGGTGGTAGGTGGTGCTGTACGTTGGCCTACGTCTTCAGGGTGTCTCTGCAACTCCAACTCGTGCTTGGTGCGCACATGTTTCCACATATTTGTGGTATTGAGGTTGCTGACATTTCTCCCTCTTTTGACTATCTGATGACACAGCTTGCATTTGACAAAGCAAATGTCATCTGCAACTGTGTCAAAAAAGGACCACGCACTGCAACTCTTGGGAGCGCCCGTTTTGCCTTTGGAATGAGGAATGCTCCTAACGGGTGCCGAAGTGGAGGGTACAGGCATCCAAGTCTTCCCCCTCCCTCTGCCTCCTGTTTTGGCCGGTAGGGGAATCTCTTCCTCCGAGCTGCTCCCACCACCTTCCTGTTCCTCATGCCATGATGGGTCAAGGACCTCCTCATCTTCCCTCCCCTCTTCAAACAGCTGCTTCTCTGGGGTTGTCTCGCCAGCACCGTACGCACCAGAAAGTGGCAACTGAGTCTCGTCATCATCTGATGCGTACTGAGGTGTGCAGACCATAGGCACTGGCCCACTCGCCTCTTCAGATTCAGAGGGACAAAGAAGTTGCGCATCACTGCATACTCCCTCTTCTTCACATTCAGGAATGCTGCTTGGCTGGCCCCCTCTTTCCAAGCCAACAGATTCCGAGAACAGAAGTAGAGACTGTGATGGCTCCTGTCCATGTCTCTCTGACTGCCTGGGCACTTTGGCAGGTGGTGAAGAGACAGATGGTTGCTCTTCGGTGCTCTGGTCCTGAGAGGCTGTGGAAGTAATTGAAGTTGATGCGTTAGCTGCCATCCATCCGACAACGGCTTCAATTTGTTCCTCCCGCAGCAGTGGGGTACGTTGAGGTCCTACAAAGCTGCGCATAAAGGACTGTTGCCTGCTAAAACTGGGGGATGCTGATCCACTGGTGCCCGCAGCAGGCCCAGAATCCCCACGTCCTCTCCCTGCAGAATCCCCACGTCCTCTCCCTGCTGAAACTCCACGCCCACGCCCACGCGCCTTACTCCCTGCCTTCTTCATCTTGCCAGACTGCTTAAGATAGGCAGAAAAGTACAACGGGGGGCCTTAGTGTGCTTATTCCTGAACAGCTGGTTACAGGTACAAGAAACACTAATTTTATGAAGTGTGTGTGTGTGGACTACACTTTAATAGGAGCTGATCTGGCCTACACAAGTTCCAAATGCAGTGTTTGGTGAACTTTTTTTGTGGTTTCTTTGTTGGAAACAAACTCAAAGTATGTGAACAAAGAATTGAAACTGATAGTATCACCAACTTTTTGGAGCTATTACAATGCAGGCAGGTAACCTACAATGCAAAAGATGAGGCTCCAAAAAAATTGGGTAATACTAATCTGGCTGCGCCGGCAGGGCACAAACCAGAAAAAAAGGCTCCTCTATCTACTCCTATATAGTGTTTGCAACCAACCAATGTTGATGGATACGGATGGATGCACACTAATAGGAGAAGAAGAAATGAGCTGCACTCAAAGACAAATATGTGTGAGGCAGTGACGCACGTTGAGCGTCCTACAACCAGACGTAGCTGCAGGACACTCTACTCAGCGTGAGCTGCACTCACACACAGTCAGAGACCTCTCAGACAGCCGTCAAAAGTGCAGCTAAGTGGGCACTGGCACTGACAGGCTGCAGAAAGGCTCCGCTGTGTACTCCTATATAGTGTTTGCAACCACCGTAGATGGAGACAGATGGATGCACACTAATAGAAGAAAAAATGAGCTGCACTCAAATAAAAATATGTGTGAGGCACTGACGCACGCTGAGCGTCCTACAGCCAGACGTAGCTGCAGGACACACTACTCAGCGTGAGCAGCACTCACACACAGTCAGAGACCTCTCAGACAGCCGTGAACAGTGCAGCAAAGTGGACACTAGCACTGAAAGGCTGCAGAAAGGCTCCGCTGTCTTCTACTAGTGTTTGCAACCAACGTATATGGATACGGATGGAAGCACACCAGATTGAAATTATGTAAAAAATGCAGCTCAAAAAATAAAAGATGTATGAGGCAGCAGTGATCACACTGGGTGGCCTACAGCCTGACGTGGCTGCAGGACCCACTCCACAGCGTGAGCTGCACTCACACAGCCCTTGCAGACAGCTGTGAACACTGCTGCTAGGGCAAAGAAGGCTACAGTGGTGGTTTATGTAGCCTGGGTAAAGCACTAGAAGTTTGGTGGAATCGCTATTTCTAACTGTCCCTCACAGTCTTCTACAGCAGCCTGTCCCTAACTGAATTCACAGCAGAGTGAACCAGAAATGGCGGCTGCGGTGGCTTTTATAGTGCATCATGACATCATTTCGGCAGCCAATCACAGCCATGCCAATAGTTAACATGCCTACATGCCTAACAGGATGTGCCCACACTTCGGAGGATTCCCATTGGCTTAATCAAAGCAAGCAGGCTCATAGCATGATGGGAACTTCCGATTCCGATCCCGGAATCCGATATGACAAAAGTATCGGAAGTCAGTATCGGAATTCCGATACCGCTAATATCGGCCGATACCCGATACTTGTGGTATCGGAATGCTCAACACTATTTATAACAGGAAAACATCATGAAAAGAGTTGTCCGGCCTTTTGGTTACAAGTCCGCAGACACTCTATGTGACTGCAGACTTGTGAATCCTCACATATGACCGCAAGTATGCAATATGCAATCATTACATCACTAGTTAAAGTATGTTATGTTAAAAGGACAATTAGCGTAGTGAAAATGTGCTTGCTTTGGTGTAGGAGTAACAAATGTTGACTAGCTTCTAGTAGATTTTACTATAAGGCCAGGGTCACACAAACCGATGCAAAATACGGTCCGTAGTTTACTTGCATAATACGGATAAATGACCCCTAAATTGTGCTCTGTATGTCATCCGTAAGCCAGGTGTGGTTGCGTATTTTGTGCATGTCAGCATCCGTATGTAATCCGTATTGTGAGATTTTCTCGCAGGCTGGCAAAATGGACATTTATCGGTTTTGAGGCCTGCTAACTATTTAAATCATTAGCCTGCACCCTATTTATTGGCTCAGGAACAGGTGGCTGCCTCCATTCTGTCCATTTGTGATCTTGCCTTCACTAGGTGTGTTGCTGTTGTATGTGCAACATGGCAAACAGTCTGACTTTCAACACAACTGAGCAGGTTCTCTTCAATTGGCTTTTGTCACGCTGCTTTGGTCCACCATATTCACCGCCTCTATTCTTCTCTGCAGGAGAATCCTGCAAAATTCTACCAATATTGTCGCATGAGCCTTGCAACATTTGATCGACTCTTGGAGACAGTGCGCCCTGGGATAACCTTTCAGGACACAAGGATGCGCAAAGCCATATCTGCAGAGGAGCGACTTCTACTCACATTACAGTATGTACTACACAACCATATTATCTATGTTCATGATGTGTTGCCCAAAGTATGTATTTATTGCTTCATGGACTAATTTTAATGCCCTCATCTTATTCCAGAAATGTTGAAACTTACAGACCAGAATGTTATAGGTAATATGTACTGAATATGCTAATTATGCAAATTGTCTCTTCAGAGAGGAAGAGGACTAGATTTCCCAGAGGAGCATTGTGGCTTTAAGTCTCCTCACCTCGACATGCTTAGCATGTCATTCTCCACAAGGAGAAATGATACTTCTTGGATGTACTGAATATCACTTAGTCATTGTGCAACAAAATATGTGTGTGTTAGTAGATCTGAAATCCTAACAAGTTTTGTATGTATGTACCTGTTTTTTGTTTAATTTGTGCATTATAAAATGTCCCTTTTATGTTGTTATTCAGCTTCCTGTCGACTGGCCTGTCTTATGCCGCCCTCCACCATGAGTTTCTCATTGGAAGATATACCATTTCTGGCATAGTCAGGTCGACATGTAGTGATATATATTCAAGACTCCATCAAGTCGTCATGCCCGAGCCCAGGATGGAAGACTGGTTGAGGATATCAAGGGACTTTGAGGAGGAAAGCCACTTTCCTAATTGTATTGGGTCCCTTGATGGCAAACATATCCGGGTGCGTAAGCCGCCGAACTCTGGCTCCCAATTCTTCAATTATAAACAATACTTTTCTGTTGTATTGTTGGCTCTGGCAGACCCTCAATACAAGTTTATAATTGTTGACATTGGGGCCTATGGAAGGACGGGAGACTCTCGAGTCTTCAATACTTCCATTATGGCTCGGCGGCTACGCACCAACCAGTTGGATCTACCCCCACCACTCCAGCTACCAGGCTCCACTCAAGAATCTGTCCCTTATGTCCTTGTGGCAGATGAGGCGTTTCAGTTAACGCGCAATGTCATGAGGCCATATCCCCGGCGCAACCTTGACCACCGGCGCAGAATTTTCAACTTGCGCCTATCACGTGCTCGGCGACTGGTGGAGTGTTCCTTTGGCATTCTTTGCGCCAAATGGTGGGTACTCCAGTCTGCCATTCAGCTGAGTGAACAAAATGTTAATGAAGTAGTTAAAGCCTGTGTGGTTCTTCATAACTCTACCAGGATACATGATCTCCTCTGCTGGTGTTGTGCGTGGGTTGGACAATGTGCGTAGGGCGAGACCACCTATCAACCCTCAACGTAGACTGCTCTCTGGGCTCAAAGTGCGTGATATTTTCACAAATTACTTTGTCACCTGAGGGTGAAACTTCTTGGCAAGAGCATGCTTTGTCTATGTTATAAATTTTTGGTTTATGTGTGTCTAAATATATATATTTCGACCCCTTATGATTCTTTGAGTGCTTTTTTGCATTGGTAAGCGTATGTTAGTATGCTGACACTGTTTTTTATAATTGACACAGAGACGTTAAATGTAGTAGACAAATGTTTACTTTTGCCTATTTTTTTGGTTGTTTTTTTTTAAGCCAAACATATTGCCATATGAGAACTGTGGCAATGGGCCAAATTGGCCTTTTTGCAGATGATAACATTTGAACACATAGAGACAAAAATGAAAACAAAACATTATGCAATACCAAAATGGCTACATTATAAATTGTGGAAAGTTGGGGAAGGAGAAGGCGGAAGACCAGCCTGTGGTTGCTGCTGGCTACTTTGCCCAACATCGCCCAGTGTGGGGGCATACTGTTGCCCATGATGTGGGTAATGTACTGCCTCCTGGGATTGCTGTGGGTACTGGCCATAGTGAGACTGAAGAGGGGCATCTTGTTGGGTCTGGTAAGCCCGAGTCTCATACCCACCAATATATCCATGTCGTCCCCAACCAGGTTGGGACCAGCCTCCCACACTGGGTGGGAACAAGTGGCCATATTGGTGAGGTTGGCTAGAGGCAGACATATGTGGCTGCTGTTGGGAAGGTTGGGTAGGGGGAGGAAGGGGGTGAGGTGTAGGCCCACGTATTTGAGGATCCTCAGAGCCTGCTTGAGCAAGCATGTGTGTGGGGTGTCTAAGGCGCATTAGATTTCTGGGTGAAAGCTGCCACCTCTCCAGATATTCAAATAATTCATATGGGGTATTGGGGTGTGTGCAAGCATCAAGCAGGATCTGAAAACATCCTCGAATACGGAGCCTCACCTTAAGGGAAAGGGCACGAAGGTAAAGGGCCAGGCTGCGTGAGTATGCCTCCTCACCATCATCAGTATTGACTCTAGCCAAATAGTTGAGGACCCCAGTGTCCACATTTGTACGTGTATCCTGGGCAGGGATCTGGCGCCTTCTTTTTCCTCGCCGGGATGGTCCAGCAGGCTGTGGTGAGGCCCGGATCTGGCCAGTTGGGCTGCTGCTCATGTTGCCCTGCTCCTCCAGTATGGCTGATGGTGCAGCAGCAGACGGTCCTGGTTGTGGATGTGGTCCTGGTGGTGGGGTTTGTGGCACAGGCACTGGGTTTTCCTGCGAGGATTCTTCACCCATGCTTCTTGCAGGGGGAGAAGATGGGCCAGCCACCTCATCCCCTACAGACCCAGGATCTATGATGGGCTCGGTATCTGAGCCAGTTCCTCTGTCCGTAAGGTTGGACTGAGTTCTGTTATGAAATAGAACAGAGCCAAAAATAAATCAACTTTTTTGGCCCTGTAAAGTATCTGTGTAATGTGGTGTGAGGTATCTACTTACAGTCTCAGATCCAGAATCGGGGCGAGGAAGGAGAGGCGGTCATAATAAATGTATTTCCGCTTTAGGTGGCCCGCATCACCACTCCTGGACCCCTGCTGACGTTCCCGCCTGTATTGGTGGCGGATGCTGCGCCACCGTCTCATCACATCTTCCACTGCAATGTGACAGGAAATATTCTCAATTTCACATATGTGATATGTCACATTTGCTACCAGTAGCCTAGGCATGTGGCCTTCTGGGGTGTGCTTTCTACCCAGGGTGGCATATATAATTGGGGTATCTAGGCCAGATACACAGGGTCACAGTAGTTCATGTATCAAGTAACTACACTTACTAACTTGGTAGGCTAGGAGGATGAGGAGCTTGTGGCCTGGGACAAATTATGGCAGTGTTAAACCATGGGTCACATCAAAATCTACCCGCCTCATGAGTAAAAAAGTAGAAGCACAGGAAGGGGGGGCTGATTTTATATGCATTTTTTGAGGTGACGTAATTTTACACAGTTTTTGGGTTGTACTTACTCAGTTGCTGCTGCTCCTCACGTGGCCGATCACCAAAATCGTGGAACATCTGGCGACATATGCGCCTCCATGACGCCTCCTTTCTTGCCCGGTTGGCATAATGGGCATCACGTTGGTCCTAGATTTCTGGCCGCTCCTGCACTAATACAATAAGCATCTCCACATTGAGGAAATATGGCGCCATGACGCTGATGTACTCCGTGGAGGTGTATTCCCTGGATGTCTGGAGCCCTTTTTGAGTTCATTCGCATGTCTAAGCTTCCTGATGATGGATTGGCCCATTTCCTGTCTCCTGCCAAAAGACCTGCGTATTTCTCGCAAGTCACACGTGTGTTCCGTGTGTACTCCGTATTTTTTGCGCACCCATAGACTTGCATTGGCGTACTACGGGTGTAGTACGCTGACAATCGCAGCATGCTGCGATTGGCACGGACCGTAGAATACGGACAAGAAATATACGGCTGTTGGGAGCTACCCCATAGAGAATCATTTGTCCGTGTGTAATGCGTGCTTTTAACGCCTCTCACTCGTCCGTATTCCACTCTAGTGTGACCCTGGCCTAAAGCTGTATAAACCTGTATTCTTACCCATATATACATCTAATTAAACTGTATTTTCAAAAACAATTAAATATTGAGCTGAATTAAGTTCAGGTGATTGGTTCGGCCCTCCACAACTGTCCCAGTTCCTTGTGTGGCTCCTTTGGAAAATTAATTGCCCACCCCTGCTCTATATAATGAGTTTCATTTTTTGTATTGAAGAACTGAAAGAAATTCATTTTTTGATGATATTTCAATTTTGTGAGAAGCACCTGTATGTTTTACTTCTCTGACATCTGGAGCAGCCGCTCATAATCAAGATTTACAATTCTGCTTTTACATGCAGAGCTGCATTCACAATGCTGCCACCGGAAACCCACAATGTACTGAGATGTTAGATGCACGTTATATCTATGCACAGTTGACAGATGTAAGGTGATGTGGTCACAGAACATAGAACGAGCAGAACTATAAATGCAGCTTTGGAGGTGATTAAAGTAATAGAGAAAGCAGAGTTATATTGAGGTATTAGGGGGCTTAGCTGATATAATATCAGAGGAAGGAAAAAGTTGCAGAATTGTAAATGCTGCTCTGAAGATGACTAAATTGCTGCATAGCTATCCGAGCCCTGGTCCTGCAGGGGGACTCACCACCAGGTAGGCCGCCATTTCCACCTTTAGGAAGTGCTCGAGCTCCTGGCTGTTCATGGTCTTTGGATTTCCCTCCTCTTCAGCATACTTGTAATAACAGTCCATCAAGATGTGGGCGGCCCGCTCGAGCCTGAAGACTCGAGACCTCTGCACCTAGAAGAGAAGAGGGAGGTGGAGATGAAATGTGCCCCCTCCGCTCTATATATATATGTGCAAAAATACAGCAGCCTCGTAGCAAAACTCCGACTGTTGCCTCTCCACCAGAGCATCCTGTCCTGTATGGCACAGACATCAGATATAGCATCCCTCACTGTGCAGGACTTGTATCATCTGTCTACAGAGAGCGCTGTTGTGAGTTCATTTTCTGGTCCACCAGTTGTGAGTTCTCCTGCCAGGCTCCCTCTGATGGTAACAGGAGGTAGTGAGGCTGATTTAATGAGTAGAGATCTGCCACCTGATAATGAGGATGACGATTGGACCTCAGGAATCTCAGACAGGATTTAAGACAGCCGACTCCCTATTCTGGTGTTGGTGATTCCTTCTGGCTTGTCAGGTCTTGGTTTTAAGCTCTGCTCCAGTCATCTAAAGCTAAGTTTTTCTGCTAATGTTCACACTTGATTTTGTTGGTCTATTCAGTTTTTTGTGTGGTCAGCCAGCCCCGGCTGGGGCTGTGCTGAATTTCCACTCTTATTTACCTGTATTTGCCAATTTGCTTTTTGTCCCTTATTAGATTGGCCTCTTTTTGCTCTGTCTCAGAATATTTCAGAGTGCTGATATAGTGGGAGAAGTCTAGTGACTTCAGGGTTAATTTTGCTATCAGAAGTGTTGGACATTATTTTTGTAGGGTTTTTTGCAGATTGCAGACAGTGTCATTCCTTTCCTATCCTTTCTAGTTAGTTTGGGCCCCATCATTTGCTCAGCCTATTTTCCTGCCTGTGTTTGTGCTTTCATCTTGTTTCACCGTCAATACATGTGTGGGGGCTGTCTTTCCTTTGGGGTCTGCTCTGGGGCAGTTAGTTTTCCCCTTTTCTTGCTTCAGGCTTATGTAGTTGTCCGGCTGTGATGAAGCGTCTAGGATCATCGTAGGTACGCTCCACGGCTGCTGCTAGTTGTGTGGTTAGGATCAGGGATCTGCAATCTGCATAGTTACCACCCTCTCTGGTTTTCTGTGACTTAGCTTGTTTTGTTTTTTTTCTCCTCGATGACCCATTCATAACAGAGCGCCCCCTAGTGGCTGACACACACACAGCCAATATTACAGGCTAACGGTAGGATCACACAGGACAGGATTAGATACAACAGTATCACACAGGATAGCATTAGATACAGCAGTATCACACAGGACAGGATTAGATACAGAAGTATCACACATGATGGCATTAGATACAGCAGAATCACACAGGATAGGATTAGATACAGCTGTATCACACAGCTTCCGGTGCTGTGTTCTCCCCTCATGTGCTGTCCCGTTTGAGCTGTCTCCCCCTGTGCTCTGTCTCTCTCACCCTTGTGTCTGACTGTGTACAGAACATACCACAGCTCCTGGGCAGGGGAGGAAGCAAAAGACAATACTAACATTACAGCAGGAGATCGCAGAGGATACGTTTTGTGAGGTAAAATATTGTTTAATCCCCAGTTGTGAGTTCATTCTCTGGTTCCCCTTCTGGACTCCCTCTGGTGGTGTCAGGAGGTGATGCGGCTGGTTTGATCGGTGGAGATCTGCCACCTGAGAATGACGATGACGATTGGATCTCAGGATTCTCAGATTGGATTTAAGACAGCCAATGCCCTATTCAGTTGCTGGTGATTCCTTCTGGCTTGTCAGCTCTTTGTTTTCAGTTCTGTTCCAGTCATCTAAAGCTAAGTTTTTCTGCTAATGTTCACACTTGATTTTGTTGGTCTATTCAGTTTTTTGTGTGGTCTGCCAGCCCCGGCTGGGGGCTGAGCTGAATTTCCACTCTTATTTATCAGTATTTTGCCAAATGGCTTTTTATCCCTTACTAGTTCGGTCTCTTTTTGCTCTGTCTCAGAATATTTCAGAGTGCTGATATAGTGGGAGAAGTCTAGTGACTTCAGGGTTAATTTTGCTATCAGAAGTGTTGGACATTATTTTTGTAGGGTTTTTTGCAGGTTGCAGACAGTGTCTTCCCTTTCCTGTCTAGTTAGTTTGGGCCCCATCATTTGCTCAGCCTATTTTCCTGCCTGTGTTGGTGCCTTCATCTTGTTTCACCGTCAATACATGTGTGGGGGCTATCTATTCCTTTTGGGGTCTGCTCTGGGGCAGTTAGTTTTCCCTTTTCTTGCTATAGGCTTATGTAGTCCTCCGACCATGACGAGGCGTCTATGAACATCGTAGGCACGCTCCACGGCTACTGCTAGTTGTGTTTTAAGATCAGGGATCTGCAATCTGCATAGTTACCAGACACTGTGGTTTTCTGTGGCTTAGCTTGCTTTGCCTTTTTCTCCTCGGTGACCCATTCATAACAGAATCACCAGCCATACCGCAGATTCTAGGGTACTCAAAAGCAGGAAAGAATTGTAAAAAGAAAAAAAAAAAAGTGTCAGAATTTTTTTTTCCTTTATATGTATATTTTTTCCTCTTTTTCTCTGGGGCCGTAGGAGGATTTTTTTTTTTTTAATGGAGATTAAGCAATTGTCTGATCGTGTGGAGCAGCTCACTGCTGAAGTGTGGGGAATTTCCACCTATCTGTGACGATTAGGAGCAGGCTACGTCCGAGAGTGGACCCTCTGGGTCGCGGATCTGGAGCCCCTGGGGCGAGCACGCCAGGTGAAGACCGACCCCTATACAGGGATCGTTAGGGGCAGGACCACAGGGCACAGAGGCGCGACAGCCGGAACCAAGAGGGACGGCTCGGAGGACAGTAAGGCTATGGGAGACAGACGGAACTTAAGGAACTACAGCAGGAGTTCCTGGGCGGAAGGAGGAACAATAGGAGCAGCAGGAAGGGTTACGGAGAGACAGGCGGAGAGTGTCTAACACAGCCGACAGACAGGGGAGACACTGGGGAATGCACAGACAGAGTGGGGCAGGCAGGCGAGGAGGACTGAACAGGGACAGAGGCGGAGCAGACGGGTGACAAGGAAAATGGAGAGGACTACAGTGGAACTGTAGCGGTCAGAAAAGTGCAGAAGTACCACACGATCACCAGGCGCCCTCCTCATAGGGAGGACGCCTGAAATATCCTGGAGCCAGGAAGTACGTCCTGAAGCCCCGCCCCTCAGCGACGCCCCCCACCAGAGAAAGAGAGCGGGAGGACGCGCGCCCGCGACCTAAGGCTGGCGTGGGTGCCCGCAGCAGGACGGAAGGCAGAGCGGGCGTGCACGTGGACAGGAGAGTGCAGGTGAGGAGACGCTGCGGCGGGCACCGCCGCTGAAGGGGCATCGGCGGGCATGGCCGCCGATGTCACAGTACCCCCCTCCTTACGTCCTCCCCTTCTGAGTTTGGCCAGAAATTTTTTCATGATAAGGGGGGCATTGACATTCTCTCGAGGCTCCCAGGACCTTTCCTCAGGACCAAAACCCCTCCAATCAATAAGAAAAAGAGTTTTTCCCCTGACTTTTTTCATGGCCAAAATGTCTTTTACTTCAAAGACGTCATCTGAGCCAATTGATGAAGGAGAGGCAGTGGAAACTGGTTGGAACCGATTCAGAACCACAGGTTTCAGGAGCGAGACATGGAAGGCGTTAGGAACCCGGACCGAAGCAGGCAACCTCAGTTTATAAGCCACTTCATTAATGCGTCCAATCACTTCAAAAGGCCCGATGTATCGGGGACTTAACTTGTAAGAAGGGACTTTCAGGCGGATATGTTTGGTTGAAAGCCAGACTTTGTCACCAGGATGGTACGGAGGAACATCCTTCCGTCTCTTGTCCGCATGTTTCTTAATTCAGGCACTGGCATTCTCGAGCGCCTCCCTGGTCTCTTTCCAAATTTGCGAAAATCCCTTGGCAAGAGTATCTGCTGCAGGAACTCCTGATGACGTGGAAAAGGGCAGTGGAATCCCTGGATTCTGACCTGTTACCACAAAAAATGGTGATTTAGCGGTTGATTCGCTGGGATGATTATTATGCGCAAATTCAGCCCAGGGTAGGAGAGAGACCCAATTATCTTGATGGGCGTTGGAAAAGTGACGTGAAAAGGTAGTCAACACTTGATTAATTCGCTCCACTTGCCCGTTGGTCTGAGGGTGATATGCAGAGGAAAAATCGAGAGATGTACCCATAAGTCGACAGAGAGCCCTCCAGAATCGAGAGGTAAACTGGACCCCTCGATCCGACACGATCCGCTGAGGAAGACCATGCAGCCTGAAGATCTGGTGGATGAAGATCTCGGCCAACCTCGGGGCTGACGGCAGTCCGTGTAAGGGAATGAAATGGGCCATCTTGGAGAAGCGATCTGCTACGACTAAGATGGTGGTACATCCAGCTGAGCGGGGGAGATCAGTCACAAAATCAATAGCAATTTGCTGCCAAGGAGTTTCTGGAACTGGTAATGGGTGAAGAAGTCCGGAGGGCAGAGTCCTTGCAACCTTGTTCCGGGCACAGGTCGTGCACAAGGCGACATAATCCATCACTTCCTGGCGAAGGGCGGGCCAGCAGTAATAGCGGGAAAGCAGCAAGAAGGTCTTTTTAGTCCCAACGTGCCCAGCAACTTTGGAGGAATGCCCCCAGCGCAGCACCTCCGAACGTTTGTCTTGAGGAACGAAGGTTTTGCCTGGTGGAAGAGTAGAGAAATTCACAGGAGCCACGGTGATAACTTTAGCGGGCTCAATAATATACGATGGATCTTCATCCCTCTCTGGCGACTGCAAAGACCTGGAAAGTGCATCTACTTTGATGTTCTTATTGCCCGGGCGGAAGTGAAGCTTAAAATCAAAACGGGAAAAATACAGAGCCCATCTGGCTTGCCGGGAATTGAGTCTTTGGGCGGACTGCAGGTAGGCCAAATTCTTGTGGTCTGTGAAGATAGTGAAAGGGTTCACTGCCCCCTCGAGTAAATATCGCCACTCCGCCAAGGCCATCTTAATGGCTAGCATTTCCCGGTCTCCAATGGAGTAATTACACCCCGCAGGCGAAAAGGTTTTTGAAAAAAACCCGCAAGGCATCTGACGTCCAGATGAGGCCTGCTGGGACAGAACTGCTCCAGCCCCGGTGGAGGAGGCATCCACCTCTAAGACGAAGGGCCTGCTGGCTACCGGGCGATGTAAGATTGGTGCAGATGCAAAAGAACGTTTCAGAGCAAAGAAGGCGTCTTCAGCTTCGGCGGACCAGCTGTTTGACTTGGTTCCTTTATGGGTCAGGGCCGTGATGGGTTTGGTAATTGTAGAAAAATGAGGCACAAATTGTCGGTAATAGTTAGCGAATCCGAGGAAACGCTGGATGGCTTTTACACCAACAGGACGAGGCCACTTGAGTACCGCAGAGAGTTTCTCTGGATCCATCTTCAGGCCGGAATCTGTGACAATATAACCCAAGAAGGGTAATGACGTTTGCTCAAAGAGGCATTTTTCAATTTTGGCGTAGAGCTGATTCTCTCGAAGGCGATGCAGGACCATGCGTACGCTCCTCCGATGAGAGGACAGATCGGGCGAGAAGATGAGAATATCATCTAAGTATACCACCACGCAGGAGTAGAGTAAATCCCGGAACACCTTGTTAACGAATTGCTGAAACACAGCTGGAGCATTGCAGAGACCGAATAGCATGACTAGGTACTCATAATGCCCATCACGGGTATTGAAGGCCGTCTTCCACTCATCCCCTGCGCGGATCCGGATCAGATTGTAGGCTCCCCGCAGATCCAACTTCGTGAAGATCTGAGCCCCTCTCAACCGGTCGAAGAGTTCTGGAATCAGCAGGAGCGGATACCGATTCTTAACGGTGATGTTGTTCAGGCCCCGATAATCAATGCATGGTCGCAGTGATCCATCCTTTTTCCGGACGAAGAAAAACCCGCACCATCAGGAGATGAGGATTTCCGAATAAACCCCTTGGCCAGGTTTTCTTGTATGTATACCGTCATAGCCGTGGTCTCTGCTGTGGAGAGAGGATGCGTTCTTCCTCTGGGAGGAACAGCTCAGAGAATCAGGTCGATAGGGCAGTCATAGGACCGATGTGGTGGCAGAGACTCTGCTTCCTTCTTGCTGAAAACATCGGCGTACGCGTGATATAGTACAGGAAGGCCCGGGAGATCGACTGGCCTAGGCAGAGAATGAGGACGAATTAGGGCCCGCAGGCAGCGTTCATGACAGGAGTGCCCCCAACGCAAGATCTCTCCTGAGCGCCAGGCGACAACTGGCTCATGCAGCCTGAGCCAGGGTAACCCTAGGAGAACAGCATGGGACAATTGAGGCAGGACATAAAAGGCTATTCTCTCGAGGTGGAGGGCACCAATTTGCAGGTCAACTTCGGCGGTAACCGTGGTGATGAGTTCGGGTAGAGGTTTGCCATCGACGGAGGTGATAGCACATGGGTTTCTTAGGAAGACCACCGGAATCTGGAGTTTATCCACCTCTTCTTGGCGAATGAAATTGCCTGCTGCGCCAGAGTCCACATACGCCTCCACAGATCCACGCCCCCGACCTGTAATAATCAGAGCTGAAAGGGTAAGTGGTAGAGAGGAGTTATGATCACCTAGGAGGTCCTCTCTTACCTGGCTTAGGTGGAGGCGTTTCCCGGTTTCTCCGGACAGGTGCGTACGAAGTGATTGGCTCCACCGCAGTACAAACAGAGTCCATTTGTCATCCTCTCCCTGCGCCGTTGCTCGGACAGCTTGATACGGTCTATCTGCTTGGGCTCGGGAGCGGAGCTAATAGGAGGTGCGGAAGAATGTGGAATAGGAGCTTGATACAACCTAAAGGGCCTTTTCTCACTGGCCGACTCTCTGGCGCGATCTAAAAAACGCAGATCAATGCGAGTAGCCAGAGAGATGAGATCTTCCAGGGTGGTGGGAGTGTCTCGCCCGGCAAGCTCGTCCTTGATTTTACTAGAAAGGCCTCTCCAGAAGGCACCCACAAGAGCTTCGTTATTCCACCCCAGCTCCGAAGACAGTGTCCGAAAGCGGATGGCGAATTGCCCTACCGTGAGGGATCCCTGGCCAAGGTTAAAAAGGGCCTCAGTAGTGGAAGCTAGGCGCCCGGGTTTATCAAATACTCTGCGGAACGTCTCCAAAAAATTCTGGATACTGGAAACCACGGGATCATCCCTCTCCCATAGAGGATTCACCCAAGCCAGCGCCTCTCCCTCGAGATGGGACACAATAAACGCCACTTTGGCGCGATCTGTGGGGTATTGTTGGGGCAGAAGCTCAAAGTGCAGTCTGCACTGGTTTAAAATGCCCCTACATAACTTCGGGTCCCCGCTATACCTGGGAGGCTTTCCCAGGCGGGGGGGCGGAGATGAAACAGCTTCCCGGGCTTGGGTCGAGGCGGCCGCAGAGGACTGCAAAGCAAGCAGTCGGTCGTCAACGGACGCCATATAACCCAAAATATGAGATTGGGCATCGCGCTGCTGCGCGAGCTCCTGCTGGAGGCTGGCTAAGAGGGGAGCAAGCCCTGGGTCAGTGGTTTGCAGGGCGGAGAGCCGGGTGTCCATGGCTTTCATGAAGGACATTATCCAGGTCTGATTCTTTCGTAAGAAAAGCAGCTCCTTCTGTGTAGCAGCCGCGGCACCGGCGGGGTCCATGGCCTGGTGATACTGTGACGATTAGGAGCAGGCTACATCCGAGAGTGGACCCTCTGGGTCGCGGATCTGGAGCCCCTGGGGCGAGCACGCCAGGTGAAGACTGACCCCTATACAGGGATCGTTAGGGGCAGGACCACAGGGGACAGAGGCGCAACAACCGGAACCAAGAGGGACTGCTCGGATGACAATAAGGCTATGGGAGACAGACGGAACTTAAGGAACTAGAGCAGGAGTTCCTGGGCGGAAGGAGGAACAAATGGAGCAGCAGGAAGGGTTACGGAGAGACAGGCGGAGAGGGTCTAACACAGCCGACTGACAGGGGAGACACTGGGGAATGCACAGACAGAGCGGGGCAGGCAGGCAAGGAGGACTGTACAGGAACAGTGACAGAGGCGGAGCAGACGGGAGACAAGGAAAATGGAGAGGACTACAGTGGAACTGTAGCGGCCAGAAAAGTGCAGGAGTACCACACGATCACCAGGTGCCCTCCTCATAGGGAGGACGCCTGAAATATCCTGGAGCCAGGAAGTACGTCCTGAAGCCCCTCCCCTCAGCAATGCCCCCCACCAGAGGAAGGGAGCGGGAGGACGCGCGTCCGCGACCTAAGGCCGGCGCGGGTGCCCGCAGAAGGCAGAGTGGGCGTGCACGTGGACAGGAGCGTGCAGGCGAGGAGACGCTGCGGCGGGAACCGCCGCTGAAGGGGCATCGGCGGGCACGGTCACCGATGTCACACTATCTCGCTCATTCACATGCTGCTGAACCAAGGATCCCTACTCCTGATGTGTTTTTTGAATTTTAAGAATAATTGTAAATTATTTCTTGCCTTGAAGCCTAATTCATCGGGGAGCTCTGCGCAGCAGGTTAAAATTGTCATCTCCTTGCTGCGCGGCGATCCCCAGGATTGGGCGTTTTCTTTGACACCTGAAGATCCTATTCTGACTAATGTGGATGCATTTTTTCAAGCCTTGGGGTAGTTGTATGATGAACTTAATGCTATTGATCAAGCTGAGAAAGCCCTTTTGGCATTGAACCAGGGTCAGGATTCTGCAGTGTTATACTGTCAAAAATTCCAAAAGTGGGCGGTCCTTACTACCTGGAATGATCGTGCCTTGGCAGCTCTCTTTCGGAAGGGTTTGTCAGAAACCGTAAAAGATACTATGGTGGGATTTCCTGTTCCCTCTGGTCTTGACGATTCTATGTCATTAGCCATTCAAATTGATCGGCGTTTACGTGAACGCAAAACTACACGAGAGGAGTTGCCACCTTTTGGACAAATGTCTGAACCTATGCAATGTGATAGAGTTTTGTCTAGGGCGCAACGTCAGGAGTTTAGAAGGCGTAATAAGCTGTGTTTTTTCTGTGGAGACGTCTCTCATACTATTTCTGTCTGCCCAAAACGAGAGAAACGTTTTGCACACACATTTGCTGTGGGCAGTATACAACCTAAGTTTCTTTTGGCAATTACTATGATCTGCTCCTTATCCTCATTTTCCACGAAGGCTTTCGTGGATTCAGGAGCAGCGTTGAATCTGATGGATTTGAACTTTGCTAAACGTTGTGGTTTTTCCATGACGCCTCTGCGGACGCCTATTCCTTTGAGGGGTATTGATGCTACTCCTTTGGCGAAGAATAAACCTCAGTTTTGGACCCAGGTGACGATGCAGATTGCCCCAGACCACAAAGAAAATTGTACATTTTTGGTGCTGCATAATTTGCATGATACTATTGTTCTGGGTTTTCCTTGGTTGCAAACTCATAATCCAGTTTTGGATTGGAAATCTGGGTCTGTGGTGAGTTGGGGTTGTCAGTGTGTTCTTAGGGACGCTCCTGTTTTCTCCACCTCTCCTCAGTCTCATGATATTCCTGATTATCTAGCCGATATTTCTGATGTATTTAGTGAGAGCAAGTCTGCGTCTTTGCCTCCTCATAGGAGTTATGACGGTGCAATTGAGTTGATGCCTGGGTGTAAATTTCCCAAGGCGTCTAGGAACATTGTAGGCATGCTCCACGGCTACTGCTAGTTGTGTGGTAAGATCAGGGATCTGCAATCTGCATAGTTACCAACCACTCTGGTTTTCTGTGGCTTAGCTTGTTTTGCCTTTTTCTCCTCGGTGACCCATTCATAACAATCCCCTGCTGTAATGTCAGTATTGTCTTTTGCTTCCTGCCTTGCCCAGGAGATGTGGTATGCTCCGTACACGGTCAGACACATAAAATTTTTAAAATTAACTTTCGTTCATGGGAAACCCCTTTAAAGTGATCGGATTCCTCTGCCTGTAGACACGTTGCACATCTGCCACCGTGATCAGCTGAATGATTCACTGCGCTTGCGTGGAATTCACGAAGGCGCAGTGCGATGGTGTTCCGCTGGTGGTACCGCTCAAGAGGCTGCATAAGTGTGTGTGTGTGAGAGTGCGTGTGTGTGAGGTGCGTACGGCATATAGAGTGCGTGTGTGTGTAGTGTGATGGTGTTCCGCTGGTGATACTGCGCAATAGGTTGGTACCAGCAGCAGTTTCCATTGTGGCGCCCCTGAGGCTCAGTCGCCACAGAGGTACTGCACCTTCGCCTAAGGTGTAGTGCCCCACCACCTAGGTAAGTTGGGAACTCCTTTCCTCGCTCCAACACCTGCATCCCACACACAGGATTGTTCAGCACTGACCACATTGCGGCTTCATGCTTAGAGGGTAGCAGAGCATCTTTCGTGGGTCCTTGCTTCGTAACACGAGATGTGCTGGGAGGTGGGTGGAGTTGAGATATATAAAAGGTTGGGAAGGTTTAGAAAGACAGATCAGTCTGGAGGTCAGTCTGACGGGAGGTCAGGCAGGAGAAGGACAGTCAGTCAGGAGAGTCTGAGGACGGGTCCGAGGAGAAGGAGTGCTGCAGCTGCCTCAGTGATCTGAGCCAGCTGGCACGGGAAAGGAACAGAAGGAGAAAGACGTAGAACTGCAACCTAAGCTTCCATAAGAGAGAGAAGGAACTGTGCGGAATGAAGGAGTAGGAGAACAGAGAGGAGTTGTGGGTTGGAAGAGGAACCCTGCCTATAGGTTCTCAGCGCGAGGCCGGGGCCCGGTCTCCGAGGTTGTATGGACACTTATGGTTCTGCAGCAGACACCGGTGGAGTAGTTGGCTGTAAATGCACTACTCCCATCCAAGACTTGGGGCACAACAGCAACTGAATAGAGAGCCAGGACTCCAGAGAAGGGAGTCCTCGAGAGAGGCTACAGCTGTCTGTCATACAAGTAGAGTTGTTAGGAACATCTGACAGGAGGAACTTCAGAGTACCACGGTACTGGAGCTCTTCACACTAAAAGGCGCAATAGAGGAGTCGTTCAGGAGAGGTACATGTTGGAGAGGAGAATCCTGACTTGCCTGGGAGGTTGATTGAGTCTCTACCCCAGAGGACACGGCACGGAGGCAGGCACCAGTGTGTACCACGAACTGTGAGTAAAGCTTTGGAACTGCAATCCCTGGTGTCTTCCATTCATTTGTGCGCCAACCCCGTCAGCACTGCTACATCTGGGTACCAACATTCCTCACACCGCCTGCGCCTATACACTGCCCTGGGGTTACAGCTTCACCCGTGGGGAGCTACACCATCTATGCTGCAACACACCATCAGCCCCAGAGGATCTGCACGCAGCGTTGGCTTAACATCTTGCTTGCCAAACACCACAGGTGGCATCACGAACTATCACATAAACTATATCTCAAACCACCATTGATTTGGGCGCCCAGGGCCACGGACCGGGTCACAGCTGCCGTGACACATCCCACTGACACCGGCCCGGTACCGAGTACCCCACAGCCCTGGGAGGGCGACCCACCATAATGAGGCACCCATCACTTGGGTGTCCCAATATGGCGGTCGGTGAACTTCCTCCGCTTGGAATTCTGTGATACGGTGACATCTGGACAGAACAGGAAATTAAAACATTACAAGGCAATTATATAAATAGATTATGGGGAAGGAGACAGTAGGTCGGGGGTGGCAGTAGCTCTGATGGTGTTGAGGTGGCCGCGTGGTCATTACAGGTTGTAAGCTTTTTTGAAGAGATGGGTTTTCAGGTCCTGTCTGAAGGATCCAAATGTGGTGGATAACTGGATGTGTTGGGGCACAGAATTCCAGCGGATGGGTGATATTTGGGAGAAATCTTGGAGGCGATTAGGTGAGGAGCGAATAAGCATGGAGGAGAGAAGGAGGTCTTGGGACGACCAGAGATTACATGATGGAAAATATTGAGAGATTAGTTCGGAAATATATGGAGGAGACAGGTTATAGATGGCTTTGTAGGTCAGTATTAGTAGTTTGAACTGGATACGCTGGGAAATTGGGAGCCAGTGACGGGATTTGCAAAGAGGGGAAGCAGGAGTGTAGCAAGGAGCGAGATTAATTAGTCAGGCAGCAGAGTTAAGGGTGGACTGGAGAGATGCGAGAGTGTTAGAAGGTAGGCCACAGAGGAGGATGTTACAGTAGTCGAGGCGGGAGATGACTAGGGCATGCACAAGCATTTTGGGAGAATGAGGATTGAGGAAAGGATGGATTCTGAAAATATTTTTGAGCTGGAGGCAACAGGATGTGGCGAGAGCTTGGATGTGTGGTTTGGAGGACAGGGCAGAGTTGAGGGTTTCTCTGAGGCAGCGGATTACCGAGACAGAGGAAAGTGTGAATTAATTTATTGTGATAAATAGATCAGGTAGGGAAGGTATGCGAGATGGAAGAAAGATAATTAGTTCAGATTTGTCCACATTGAGCTTGAGGAAGTGAGAGGAGAAGAAAGAGGATATGGCTGATAGTCACTCTGGGATTCTGAAGAGCAGAGAGGTGACATCTGGGCCAGAGAGGTAAATCTGAGTGTCCTCAGCATATAGATGGTACTGGAAGCCATAGGACTGTATGCGTTGTCCCAGGCCAAGGGTGTAGATTGAGAAGAGAAGCAGTCCTAGGGCAGAGTCTTGAGGGACACCAACAGAGAGGGGGCGAGATGAGGTAGTGTGGGAGTAGGAAACGCTAAATGTGCGGTTGGTAAGGTATGAGGAGATCCAGGATAGGGCGAGGTCTTTGACACCAAAGGAGGAGAGGATCTGTTGTAGGAGGCAGTGGTCAACTGTGCCAAAGGCAGAGGACAGGTCTAGAAGGAGGAGTACAGAGAATAGTCTGTTAGCTTTGGCTGTAAGCAGGTCATTAGTAATTTTAACCCCTTCCCGACCTGTGATGCCACATAGGCGTCATGAAAGTTGGTGCCAATCCGACCTGTGACACCTATGTGACGTCATGGCGGGATCGTGTTCCTGCGGGTCCGGTGACTGGGGTCACTGAAATGTCACCTGACCTGCAGGTACAGGAGGACCTGTAATTGACCCCAGGGGGGGTGGCTTTGCTCTCCCGTGGCCTAGATCGCTTCTGGTGACCTCTTTGTCACCCCCCCAGATCTGATTGGAGCTAGTGTCCATGTGATGTTATCCCTCCAATCAGATGAGGAGGGGGCAGAGTAAACTATGGCTGCCCTCGCTCTCCTGTGGTGTCCCCAGGAGTACGATCGCCACAGTGGCATTACCTCCCTCCTATGGAGTGTGATGTCAGGCTTGGAAGCAATGAAGGATCTCTCTATCAGGTGGTTCCAGCACACAGCACAGTTCCTACTCCAGCTAACTGCTGTGGAGCTGCTCTCTGTGGTCAGGAGGAAGGAAGTTGGTTAGTTGGTGCAGAGAGAGGAAGGAGTGTGTACATGTGGAGACGAGCTGGGGACTAGAGCTAGAGCAGAGCTCGTCCCCAAGCTGAAGCGCAAAGGCCGGACCTCGGAGTCCAAGGCTGTGTGGATACTAAAGGTCCCACAGCAGAAACTGGAGGAACAAGAGGATGTAAATGCTCTGTTCCCAACTGAGACTCGACGACACAACAGCAACGTGTGTGAGCCAGAGAGAGAGAGGGCTACAGCTGCCTGTCATGCGAGTGGAGTTCTAAGTAAGAGCAAGCAAGAGGAACTTGACTGTAATTCATAACTGCAAGTACTTCAAAATAGCACTAGAAAAGGAGACCTCACAACCCATCTGCATAGAGAGATTCCCAAATTGCTTCCAGGCTGATCAACTCCTGTGCCATCTGTAAGCGGAATCCTGGACTGTACCTACAAAGCACAGTAAAAGGTAAAAGAAACTGCACTCTGCTGTGTCCTTTGAATTCTCCTTGCATCACCTTCTCAGCACTGCTACATTCTTGCTCCACACTACATCGTCCTCCACCTCAACATCTTTCTCATCTGCCATGGGACAACAACTCTGCCTGTGGAGAGCAATTCCAACACTGCTGCATCATACCATCTGTCCCAGAGGATCTGCATTGCAGCGCTGGTCCCTTCTGACCAGATACCACAGGTGGCATCACAAACTCTTATCTTCATCATCCCCTGTAAATAATCTCCTTTCATTGGATGCCCAGGGCCACGGACTGGGTCACCTCCGCTGGCGGGTGATCCATTTTGGAGTCACGAACAGGATAGCGAAACCTGGTATCACTGGGTCCTGTGTGCCAGAGACTGTACTGTGTGCCATAGACTGTGTTGAAATTGTGCAATTGCCGCCATTACCCCGCCACATGGCATGTGTGGGAAGCCGAAGGGTTGTGCCGTCGTGGGCAGAGCCTGGAGAGAGCGCGAAAAGTGAGGTGCTGCGCTCGAAGATATCAGCTGGCGGGAAGTGAGGAGCTGAGGCCTGCAGTCCCGGCGTGTCCCGTTCATCCAGCCCGCGGAGCTACAGCCTAGTAAGCCAGTGAAAATACAGAGCCTGGCCAATGTTAACTAGGGGGGAAGAGAGTGTCTCATGCAGGAGAGGATGTAGCGGTGGACGCCACCGTACCTCTCACAGCGCCGCAAAATGGGGGGGCAAGTGCAGCTGCAGCTTCAATAGCACAGCAGAATCCAACGGCCGGTGCCGCCTCCAGAGTGCAAAAAGATCAAGCGACCGCCGCCGCAGTCCCCATAATGCCGCTGTCCATGTCGTATATACCGGGAGCGGCCTGGCTACCGCAATACTCAGGGGAGTCACATACCCTGAGCGATTTCAAAGAGAGACTGTGCAGTTTGTTTGAAGTGTACCCCCTGTCTGAAAGCCAAAAAGTAAACATCCTTATTGGACAGCTAACTGGTGCAGCGCAAAGAGAAGAGAAGTCCTGGCAGGACACTGATAAAGAGACTGTTAAGCAAGTTTTGACTAAGCTGAGGAGCATCTTTGACACTCGCACTGCAGCAGAAATAAAAATGAGATTCTTTGGGTGCAAAGAAAGGGTGCAGGACAGTATACGGGACTATGCTCTGTGCATCATAGCCCTACAAAACTCTCATCTAGACTTTGCAGACTTTAAAGACAGGGCTATCCGGGTGCAGCATGAACCAAATGTCAGCCGTCCAGCGCCCCCTAGGCGCCCAGCAATTACCTTCTACCAAGAGGCAGCATCTTTCCCTCAGAGCCCTGTGGAGGCTGACGCACAAACTATGGGTAATGATCCATCTGCAGAAGTACGCCTTCAGGTACAAGAGCTAACCAAAAATATGGCTGCAATTGCTAACACTGAGCAGTCCCTGCAAGTGCCCTCAAAGGAGAAGATCCAGCTGGCCTCCAGTCCAGAGGATGTCCCGTGGCTACAGAAGAAGAGGATCCCACCGCTCAGAGGGAGAGACAACGATCGCTACGACCTGAACAGACGTCCCATCTGCCGCCGCTGCAGCAAAACAGACCACATCGCAACATTCTGTTATTTAAATGGGCAACCCCTGGGGCAGAGGGCCAACCCCCAGGAGTAGGACAAGCAGGTCCAAAGAATTGGTGAGCCCAGTACGTTGGATGACGACCGGTCCTCCCAGTAGTGATAGACGACATCCCCATGAACGCTTTGCTGGACACCGGCTCTCAGGTGACAACTACGCCATATATTCTTTACAAACGGTATTGGGCTGACTCTGAACTAACTCGCGGCCCAAGTGATGAGCCGACAGTAGTTGCCAGCAATGGTCAGTCTTTACCGCAAGTGGGATGTAAAGAGATTACCATTAAGGTGGGGCGAGTAGAGTTAAAATCTCAAGGTCTGATAGTTGTAGACATTAATCGACGAGAATGTAACCCAATAATGACCTTAGGTGCTAATGTGATTGAAAATTGCCTTGCCTTATTGTTTAATTGCAACAGGTAGCTGAGACTGCTGGTTCCAGTGAGCAACGGTTCCTGCAAAAGGAGATCAAGGCCATGATGCAAAGACAGCAGGTAGAACTATCTGGCGGAGAAATTGGCAGCGTCAGAGTGAGTGATTCCTTCCCCATTGCAATACCCCCAAGGGGTGAAGTGTTAATTTGGTGTCAGGCAGCCATAGGCCTCAGAGAAAGAGATTACCAAGCCTTGGTAGAGCCTGTGTACTCTGATAGCCGGCCCACTGTCCTGACAGCCAGAGGGGTAGTTGATGTCCACAAGTGGAGAGTACCTGTACACATCTTAAATTGTAGGGAGGAGGAGGCCACAATAGCTCGGTTTGCCACAGTTGCTAAGCTGTTTACTGTCAATAACAACGCAATACAGGCAGCAGAGCCCTTGGTCTCATCCGACCAGGAGGGGACAATGGCTCTGTAAGGCAGCTGGAGGAGTGGTGTCAGCAGCTACATGTGGGCACTGACTCCACCCCTTTACACCAAAGGAATGGGGTTTACCGAGTGGCTCAAGAGTATGAGCGGGTATTCAGCAAGCATCCTGTAGATTTGGGAAGGCAAAAGGGGTTCAATACCATATCCCCACTGGAGATCATCCACCCATTAAAGAGAGATACTGACCTATACCCCCAACACAGTATCAATGTGCCAAGAGTATATTGTGGGAGATGAAGGAAGCTGGGGTGATCAGAGATAGTTGTAGCCCCTGGGTGGCTCCAATAGTCTCTGTGAAAAAAGAAAGATGGTAACATGAGAATGTGTGTTGATTACAGAAAAATTAACAGCATTACACATAAGGATGCTTACCCATTACCCAGAATTGAAGAGTCACTAGCTGCACTGAAAACTGCTAACTATTTTTCTACCTTAGATCTCACTAGTGGGTATTGGCAGGTTCCCGTGGCAGAGGCAGGCAAGGAGAAAACAGTGTTTACTACACTAATGGGTCTATGTGAGTTTAACTACATGCCGTTTTGGCTCTGCACCGCCCCAGGGACATTTCAACAGCTAGTGGAGTGCTGTCTCAGACACAAGAACTTCGAGACAGTTCTGTTGTACTTTATGACGTCATTGTTTTCTCCAAGACTTATGAAGACCATTTGGAGCACCTGGCTGAGGTGTTTGAAGCCCTGTCCAACTTTGGCCTGAAAATGAAGCCATCCAAATGCCACCTCCTGAAGCCCAAGGTACAGTACCTCAGTCATGTAGTGAGCACAGAAGGTGTGGCACCGGACCCTGACAAAGTCACTGTCATCCGGGACTGGCAGAAGCTCAGCAACCTCCATGAGGTACGTCAATTCCTCGGGTTGGTAGGTTACTAGCGAAGGTTCATCAAAGGCTTCACTAAGATAGCCACACCCATGCAGAATCTTCTCATGGGCCAGCCCAAGAAGGCCAGAAAGAAGAGTCCTACATTTGAATGGAATGAGGAACTGGAAAGGTCCTTCACTCGACTGAAAATGGCTCTCACGGGAGATGAAGTTCTGGCCTATCCTGACTATGACCAACCATTTGTCTTTTATACTGATGCCAGCAACATGGGACTGGGAGCAGTACTGTCACAGGTACAGAATGGCAAAGAAAGAGTGATCTCCTATGCCAGCAGGAAGCTTCGTCCCACTGAAAGGAACCCTGACAACTACAGTTCCTTTAAACTGGAGTTCCTCACCATAGTCTGGGCTGTGACTGAACGATTCAAACACTACCTAGCTGCGGCCAAGTTTACCATCTTCACGGACAAAAACCCACTGATTCACTTGAAAACCACAAAACTAGGTGCGCTGGAGCAGCGATGGATAGCCTAGCTATCCAGCTATGAGTTTACCATCAAGTACCGAGCTGGGCACAAGAATGACAATGCTGATGCACTGTCCTGAATGCCCAGTCTGCCAGATGGGGGCAAAGATCCTGAGACACTCGAAGAAATTGAGTTACCTGCCTTTCACCGGCCAATTGCGGCCCAACATGCTCAAGGAGTGAAAAACAAGCCTTACATCATGAAAGAGGCCACCCTAAACCCATTGCCTCATCATGAGTGGGCAGAAACGAAGGATAGTGACCCAGCAGTCCGCCTGGTAAAGGAGCTACTGACACAAGCTGACTCGCGCCCTGGACAAGATGCTCCTGAAGAAACCCAACAGTTGTGGAAGGAGAGGGGCAGACTGTTCCTCTATGTGGGAAAGCTGTGTTGGAGTAGTATCAACGCCCGCACTCACAAGCTGGTCTGGCTGGTTGTAGTACCAAAGAGAGAGGCATCAATTATCTTGGAAGAGTACCACAATGAAGCAGGACACTTCGGATGGAAGGAGTTGGAGGCCCTGCTCGGGGAGAGATTCTACTGGGCTGGTATGAGGAAGGCCATTAAAAATTGGTGCCAGGAGTGTGGACAATGAAACCTGCGCAGGAAGGACCGTAAAAGCCAGCGAGCCCCATTACAGCCAATAATCACCAAACAGCCGCTTGAGTTGGTAGCCTTAGACCAGAGATGGCGAGCCTTTCTGAGACCCAAACTGCAACCTAAAACTCAATTATTTATGACGAAGTGACAACACTTGCCAAATGCCCCATCATGATCCCCTTCTTGCAGTAATATGAACGATCATTGTCCCCTTCTTGTAGTAATATGCCCCATCATAATCCCCTTCATGTAGAAATATGTCTCATCATGATCCCCTTCATGGAGAAATATGCCCCATCATGATCCCCTTCATGCAGAAATATGCCCCATCATGATTCCCTTCATGCAGAAATATGCCCCATCATGATCCCCTTCATACAGAAATATGCTCTATCATGATCCCGTTCATGTACAAATATGCCCCATCCTGATGCCCTTCATGCAGAAATATTTCCCATCATGATCCCTTTCATGATCCCTTCATGCAGAAATATACCCCATCATGATCCCCTTCATGTAAAAATATTCCCCATCATGATCTCCTTCATGTAGAAATGCCCCATAATGATCCCTTTCATGCAGAAATATGCCCCATCATGAGCCCCTTCATGTGGAAATATGCCCCATCATGATCCCCTTCATGTAGAAATATGCCCCATCATGATCCCCTTCATGTAGAAATATGCCCCATCATGATCCCCTTCGTGCAGAAATATGCCCAATCATGATCCCCTTCATGCAGAAATATGCCCAATCATGATCCCTTCATGCAGAAATATGCCCAATCCTGATCCCTTCATGCAGAAATATGCCCCATCATGATCCCCTTCATGTAGAAATATGCCCCATCATGATCCTCTTCATGTAGAAATATGCCCCTTCATATCATTCCTATCATTGCCACATCATTCCTATCATTGCCTTATCCCCATCACTCCCATTATTCCCCTCACCCCATCACTCCCCTCATTGGCCCTCTCCCCATCACTGGCCCACTCCCCATCACTCCCATCATTCTCCTCTCCCCATCACTCCCATCATCCCCTCTCCCCATCACTCCCATCATTCCAGTCTCCCCATCACTCCCATCATTGGCCCTCTCCCATCACTCCCATCATTAGCCCTCTCCCCATCACTCCCATCATTCTCCTCACCCCATCACTCTCTTCATTGGCCCTCTTCCCATCACTCCCATCATTGGCCCTCTTCCCATCACTCCCATCATTGGGCCTCTCCCCATCACTCCCATCATTAGCCCTCTCCCCATCATTCCCCTCTCCCCATCACTCCCATCATTCTCCTCTCCCAATCACTCCCATCATTCCCCTCTCCCCATCACTCCCATAATTAACCCTCTCCCCATCACTCCCATCATTGGCACGCTCCCCATTACTCCCATCATTAGCCCTCACCCCATCACTTCCATCATTCTCCTCTCCCCAGCACTCCTATCATTGGCTCTCTCTCCATCACTCCCATAATTAGCCCTCTCCCCATCACTCCCATCAATCCCCTCACCCCATCATTCCCATCATTGGCCCTCTCCCCTTCACTCCCATCATTGACCCTCTCCCTATCACTCCCATCATTGGCCCTCTCCCCATCACTCCCATCATTGGCCCTCTCCCCATCATTCCCCTCTCCCCATCACTCCCATCATTCCCCTCTCCCCATCACTCCCATCATTGGCCCTCTCCCCATCACTCCCATCATTAGCCCTCTCCCCATCATTCCCCTCTCCCCATCCCTCCCATCATTAGCCCTCTCCCCATCATTCCCCTCTCCCCATCACTCCCATCATTGGCCCTTTCCCCATCACTCCCATCATTAGCCCTCTCCCCATCACTCCCATCATTGGCCCTCTCCCCATCACTCCCATCATTGGCCCTCTCCCCATCACTCCCATCATTGGCCCTCTCCCCATCACACCCATCATTGGCCCTCTCCCCATCACTCCCATCATTCCCCTCTCCCCATCACTCCCGTCATTCCCCTCTCCCTATCACTCCCGTCATTCCACTCTCCCCATCACTCCCATCATTCTCCTCTCCCCATCACTCCCATCATTAGCCCTCTCTACATATCTCCCATCATTAGCCCTCGCTCCATATCTCCCATCATTATCCCTCTCCCCATCCCTCCCAATATTAGACCTCTCCCCATCCCTCCCATCATTAGCCCTCTCCCCATCCCTCCCATCATTCCCCTCTCCCCATCATTCCCATCATTCCCCTGTCCCCATCACTACCATCGTTAGCCCTCTTCTCATCACTCCCATCATTCCCCTCTCCCCATCACTCCCATCATTGGCCCTCTCCCCAACACTCCCATCATTGGCCCTCTCCCCAACACTCCCATCATTCCCCTCTTCCCATCATTCCCCTCTCCCCATCACTCCCATCATTAGTCCTCTCCTCATCACTCCCATCATTAGCCCTCTCCCCAACTCTCCCATCATTAGCCCTCTCCCCAACTCTCCCATCATTAGCCCTCTCTTCATCACTCCCATAATTGGTCCTCTCCCCATCACTCCCATCATTAGCCCTCTCCCCATCACTGGCCCTCTCTCCATCACTGGCCCTCTCCGCATCACACACCCCAGCGGCCCCACACACAAACACACCAGCGGCCACACACACCAGCGGCCACACACACATACACACACCCACACCAGCGGCCACACACACACACCAGCAGCCACACTCACCTGTCCACGCGCCGGCAGCTTCCTCCTTCCTCTCAGACATTGAGCGGCGCAGCCGCATGACATCATCATTCAGCTCCGTGGCCGTACCGCTTTATAAGTGAGAGGAATAAAAACACACATGTGACATGCACAAATGAGAACACGTCGATCAGACAATGTTCACACCACCCACTAACTGAGATACAACAAGAAAAAACAGAATGACAGATTTGCAAAAATACTCTGCAATAAAAATTGGCAGTAATCAGCAAGTGCTGGATAAAAAATACAGGGTATTTAGTCGATGCGATTTTTTGCGCAAAAAAATGTACACCAAGCTGCTCCACCACGTCAAGGTAACCCCTATTGAAGCAGTCCCTATCTAATGTATTAAAAACCTGAACATGTGAACAGTGTCTAATATGAACAGGATTCAGACAGGCCACTCCCTAGTATGGGCTTGTGGTCTGAGACAACTCTTATGTGCACGTCACACAAGAGAGGGGTGGGGTCTCCCAAACCATGCTAAGCAAGGGAAAAAACAGATTAAAAACACACATGTGACATGCACAAATGTGAACACGTCGATCAGACAATGCTCACACCACCCACTAACTGAGATACAAGAAAAAACAGAATGACAGATTTGCAAAAATACTCTGCAATAAAAAATGGCAGTAATCAGCAAGTGCTGGATAACAAATACAGGGTATTTAGTCGATACGTTTTTTTGCGCCAAAAAAGTACACTAAGCTGCTCCACCACGTCAAGGTAACCCCACAAGCCCACACTAGGGAGCCGCCTGTCTGAATCCTGTTCATATTAGACACTGTTTACATGTTCAGGTTTTTAATACATTAGATAGGGAGTGCTTCAATAGGGGTTACCTTCAATCAAGTATCCCTGTGCTACGCAGAGTCACCAGTAGTGTAGCCAGTAAAGAACACACTACACCAGTTTTAGTTAACCTAATGAATCCAGTAAGGTCATCACAAACACCAGTGCTACGTAGGTCTACCCGTAGTACACAAGGTATACCACCCATAAGGTTCCGTATATAAATAAGTTATGTAAAAATGAAATTTAAATATGTAACTTTAAAATATTTGTGCCTACAGAGACTGTGTGGCCAGGACTCTCCTTGTATATAGTTACCAACTGCTCAGGAATGGACCATGGACAATGACACATGGACTAATCGTCACAAGGACTATTTTTGAGCTATGTTTTTTGTAATTTTTCATTTTTGAAATCTTGTAACAGTTATAATTGTTCATTTGTTTATGTGTTTGCTTATGTTATCTCAGTCTGGGAGTACTGAATTGCACTGGGGGGGAATGTGGCACCCTTAGGAGTACGGTCACCACAGTGGCATTACCTCCCTCCTGTCATGATCCAGGTTGGATCTGACAGATTAAATGCACAAAGTAACCTTTTATTTTCCTTTGGCTGTGTGCCAAAGGTGGTTTTGCCCCCGGTGGCCATTAGGGTTATTGCACTGTGGTGGTTTCAGTTGTAGTTTTCCCCTCGGTGGCCATTAGGGTCATTGCACTCTGGTTACCTTAGTTTGTGCACGTGATTATGTGACAGATGTGATTGCTCTATAAAAGAGTGTCAGGTGTGTCAATCACTGTTGGTGATAGTTTCTCATTTGCAAGCAAGCCTGGGTGAAGAATAGAGCTGAAGGAGAGTCACGGGCAGCTCAGTGAGAGTCCTGGAGTGTCAGCTATGGTGTCTGCAAGGAGGGCTGGCATTGCTTGGTGGAGTGGTGGCTATGGGGTAGAGCTGCACTCAGGATGCTGGACTCGGTTGCTGGAAAGCTGGACTCAAAATATTGGACTTTGGCAGAAAAGCTGGACTCATTTGCTGGACTCTGTTTCTGGACAGCTGCACGCAGGTGGTGGACTCTGTTTGCTCCAAGGCTGCACTATGGAGTTGGATCCAGTCGGAGGAAAAGATGCACGCAGGTGGTGGGCTCTGTTGCTGGGAGCATAAGCACAGAGCAAAGCTAAGTGGTGTTCCCCTGTTTTGTCACTTTTCCTTATGTGTGTTTAGTGCAGTGGTGGGATTAGTTTCCTCACTGACCATTTCCCTAGTGAAGGTTTAGGTGCAGGGCGAATCAGGGTTTTTAGGTTCCTGATCGGTGCCCGGTGTGGAACCAGACTAGGGAACGTTAGGAGTGTAGAGACACTGACTCAGGGGAGTGCAGGAGGTCTCCACTTCCCCGTTCCCTATTGCAGGGCCACCATTGTTATTGTTACCCAGGTTTTCCCTATCCCCTTTGTCTGGTTGTATTAGATACAGGCCTGCGGGCTGCGTCACACTGGACAATTACACGTGCCGTATCCTGTTGTATCAGTTACCGGCCTGCTGGCCGTGTCACACAGGACGGGGCACATGACACCTCCTAGGGAGTGTGATGTCAGGCTTGGAAGCAATGAAAGATCTCTCTATCAGGTAGTTCAAGCACACAGCACAGTTCCTACTCCAGGCCAGCAGAGGGAGCTCTGAACCTGACTGCTGAAGAGCTGCTCTCTGTGGTCAGGAGGAAGGAAGTTAGTTAGTTGGTGCAGAGAGAGGGAGGAGTGTGGAGATGAGCAGGGGACTAGAGCTAGAGCAGAGCTCATCTCCAAGCTGAAGCGCAAAGGCCGGACCCCGGAGTCCGAGGTTGTGTGGATACTAAAGGTCCAACAGCAGAAACCGGAAGAACAAGAGGCTGTAAATGCTCTGTTCCCAACTGAGACTCGATGACACAGCAGCAATATGTGTGAGCCAGAGAGAGAGAGCTACAGCTGCCTGTCATGTGAGTGGAGTTCTACGTAAGAGCAAGCAAAAAGGAACTTGAGTGTAATTCATAACTGCAAGTACTTCAGAATAGTGCTAGAAAAGGAGACCTCACAACCCATCTGCATAGAGAGATTCCCAAATTGCTTCCAGGCTGAATCCTGGACTGTACCTACAAAGCACACTAAAAGGTAAAACACTCTGTTGTGTCCTTTGAATTCTCCCTGTATCACCTTCTCAGCACTGCTACATCCTTGCTCCACACTACATCCTCCTCCACCTCTCAACATCTTTTTCATCTGCCATGGGACAACAGCTCTGCCTGTGGAGAGCTATTCCAACACTGCTGCATCACACCATCTGTCCCAGAGGATCTGCACTGCAGCACTGGTCCCTTCTGACCAGATACCACAGGTGGTGTCACAAACTCTTATCTTCATCATCCCCTGTAAATAATCCTCTTTCATTGGACGCCCAGGGCCACGGACCAGGTCACCGGGTCACCGCCGCTGTGACACTGCCCGTTTCAGGAAGCGGCCCGGTACCGAGTACTCCACAAGCCCTGGCGGGCGATCCACTTCAGCTTCATCCCATCCATGGAAGCTGAAGGGCGAGGTGCTTGCTTGCTGCCCTGCCATCAACTGACCTGCGATTGCCGCCGCTGCTGCCGCCATCCGGTATTCCCCTCTGCTCCCCTGCCGTCAGATTCCACCCCTGGCCTTCACTCCCTCCGCCCTGCCCTCATGATCACCCCCTGCTGCTGCTGGCTCCATCTCTGCCTCCATCTTCATCTGCATCTCATCCCCATCCTGCCCCTCTGCACCTGACAGCCCCTTCCTGCCCCGGTGATCACCCCCATCCCCAGTGATCACCCCTTGCCCACCTGATCACCCCCTGCTGCTACTTCACCTCTATCTCCATCTGCTGCTTCATCTCCTCAGCCCCCTCCTGCTCCCCCTTGCCTGACAGCCCCCTCCTGCCCCCGATGATCATCCCCCAGCCCCAGTGATCACCCTCTACCCCATGATCACCCCCACTGCTGCTGCTGCCAGCTCCATCTCTGCCTCCATCTCCATCTGCATTTCCTCAGCCCCCTCTTGCCCCCCCATTCCTGACAGCCTCCTCCTGCCCCGGTGATCACCCCCCCACCCCAGTGATCACCTTGATCACCCCCTGCCCACCTGATCATCCCTCTCCATCTACTGCTGCATCTCCTCAGCCCCCTCCTGCCCCCCCGCGTGCCTGACAGCCCCCTCCTGCCCCCCACGTGCCTAACAGCCCCCTCCAGCCTCCCACGCCTGACAGCCCCCTCCTGCATGAGAAAGTTTCAGTTGTTGACCCAGATTGGCATCCATTGGGGGAAGAGGGTGCTGCTTCCAATAGCTCAGATGAGGAGCATCCACAGCAAACATCGACATCGCAACAGCTGTTATCTGGCAGGCCCGGAGCACTCCAAAGACAGGTTCCAAACATCAAAAGAGTTGCTGGACAGCTTGTCCAGAGGGTCAAAAGATCACAGCGTGCTAGGCCGCAAAATGTCTGCCAAAGTAGGAAGAGTGCAGTGTGGCACTTTTTTGAACAAAATCCTCATGATCAGGCCAAGGTTATCTGTAAGAAGTGCGCAAAGACCTTTAGCCGAGGGAAAAATCTGAAAAATGAGAAAGTTTCACCAAATACTCACACATACACATGCACACTATAATAAAGTTTAGCTTTTTTTACACACGCACACACACCACACACAATGTCCCGCTCGTCCAGCTCATCCCAGTCATCCCAGTCACAAAGGGTGTACTCAGCTGAGGAGGCATATGACATTGTTGCTTCCAAAACTGATAGTGAGGGAGAGGACCCCACTTTTCTCTATTCCTCCCACTCTTCCAGCGACACAGACTTACCACCACCAAGATGCCGCAGAACGAGAAATCGTCCGAAGCCCAGGGAGGAAATGCCAGAGCCAAGTGTGAGTAACCATCAACCTAGTGTTAGTCACGCCCAACCTAGCACTAGTGCCCCCTCCTGGACCCCAGTCCCTGAAAATTTTGCTCCACGGATTCCTGATTTCGATTCCCAATCAGGAAACCAGTTTGAGACGGCCAACTTCAGGGAAATAGACTTTTTCAATGTCTATTTCTCGGAGTCAATTGTTAGTCTTATGGTGGAGCAAACCAACTTGTACGCCCTGCAATTTTTTGCCTAAAACCCTACTTTATCATTTTTTACTTGGAGTCCCGTTAACTCTGTAGAAATGATGAAATATTGGGGACTGGACCTTCACATGGAGATTGTGAAGAAACTGGAAATTCGCCAATACTGGAGTACTGATATTTTTTTATCAAACTGCAATATTTGGCATTGTTATGTTTCGCAAACGTTTTGAGGCGATTCATAAGTTTCTCCATTTAAGGGCTCATACTCACTTGTGAGAGACTCGCACGACAATCGTGCGAGTCTTTCACAAGTGAGTATGAGCCCTTAGGGACAATACTGACAGCCTTCCCCGCGATGACCAGAATTTTGATAGACTGTTGAAAGTTCAATCGGTCACCTAACCCTTCAGCAACAAGTTTGCTGAAGTGTGCATTCTCCAAAGGGAAATTTGTGTGAATGAATCCCTGATCCACTGCAAAGGGAGGCTTCAGTTCCATCAGTACCTGCCCAGCAAGAGAGCGAGGTACAGGATAAAACTCTGTAAGCTGTGTGAGAGTACCTCAGGTTACACTCTCAGCTTTAGAGATTACCAAGGGAAGGACAGCAGGATTCAGCCCCCAGAATGTCCACCTGCTCTGAGGGTGAGTGGGAAAATAGTGTGGGATTTGGTCCACCCACTGCTTGATAAAGGTTACCATCTGTACGTTGATAAGTTTTATACAATACATGTGCGCAGAAACCAGAGGGGTCTCCCTTTGTCGCTAATTGAGCAGACTCTCCCAAAGGGTGAGCGCCGAGCCCAATGTAGTGGCAACATGGTTGTGGTCAAGTTCAAATACAAAAGGGATGTCTTTTTCTTGACAGCAATCCATGGTCCCAGCATCACGGTCACCACCATTCGAGGTACCCCAGCACAGGTCCACAAACCGGACTGTGCCCTGGGGTACAACAAACACATGGGGGGAATTGATCTTTCTGATCAAGTCCTCCAGCTCTGTAGTGTCATGCGGAAGGCAAAGGTGTGGTATAAAAAACTGGCTGTGCATATTGTACAAATGGCACTGTATAACGCATATGTGCTATCACGATGTGCAGGCCAGACCAACAACACCTTTCTTCAGTTCTGTGACGTCCGTCTGGTGCGAGTCTGAGCTGCAAGTAAGACAGAACCCCGAGAAACCCCGAGACCCTTTACCTCTATATAGGGATCTGGAATTACAGCGGAGCCCAAAGGGTAGCTGCCTATGAGAGCAGCGGACCAGAGCAGGACGGTCACCAGGAAGGGACTAATAAACGGGATCGAAAGTTTAGTCAGGAGTCCAAGTCAAAACCGGGCGGGCAGCAGAGGTACAAAATCAGCAGGCTGAATAAGGGTCAAAAATCCAGGCCAAGGTCAGAGTCAAAAACTGGGAGAGCAGCAGAGGTACAAAATCGGCAGGCTGTAGAAGGGTCAGAAATCCAGGCTAAGGTCAGAGTCAAAATAGCAATTTAAACACTAGCACACTGGAGAAACCAAGACTATATCTGGCGGCCTGCAGGACAGGCTCAAAAGTATTTGAAGGATACAGCTATCCCTCAGAGGATCACAGCCTGATGACCTAATCTGGACTGCCCCCAGAACCAGGCCAGATGGCGATGCACCAACTCCTTCACCTCTGACATAAGAGCGAAGCCTGTGCCCACCAGACGCCTGTGCCCACCAGACGCCTGCACAGGGGCCCCTTCTCTGCCACCACCATCACCCACAGGAGAAACATGGTGATGCCCCAAGACATAGGCATGCGTCAAACGAGCGGGACCACATGAGGACATATGGGTCGCCCTCCCAGGGCTGTGGGGTACCGGGCCAGTCTCCCAGAGGGGATGGTCACAGCAGCGGTGACCCGGTCCGTGGCCCTGGGTGCCCATGTAAAAGGGGTTGAGTTGGGAATAAAGTTTATAAGTGATAAATGAAGCCACCTGTGGTGTTCAGCAAGGGAGGTGTTAAGCCGATGCTGCAAGCAGATCCTCTGGGACAGATGGTGTAGTGCAGCAATGATGTTGTAGTTCTCCACAGGTAGGGCTGTTGGTCCCAGGGCAGTGTAGCGGAATGTTTAGGAAGAGGGTGCAGTGTTTGGCACAGAGATGTAGCAGTGCTGAGGATGTTGCAGGAAAGAGGCATGGACACAACAGGGTGCAGTTTCTTTACCTTTACTTGGCAAATGCAGTCCAGGGTCCTGGTTACAGATGGCACAGGAGCAGACCAGCCTGGAAGCAACTCAGGGATCTCTCTATTAGATGGGTTGTGTAGTCTCCTTCCTAGAGCTGGCTTGAGGTACGTCCAGTACTGTGTTACACTGAAGTTCCTTCTTCTTATCTTCTCTTAGAATTACCTCGTATGGCAGACAGCTGTAGCCCTCTGTCTCTCTTGGCTCACCCATCACTGTTGTGCCTCCGAGTCTTAGTTGGGAATAGAGCATTTACAGCTTCCTATTCCTCTGGTTTCTGTTGCAGGACCTTCAGTATCCATACAACCGTAGAGACCAGGCTCCAGATCATGCACTATCACTGGGAGGGGGCTCTCTATCCTCAGCTCAACCTCCAGCTTCTCTCCACACGTCTACACTCGTTGCCCTCCTCACACTAACTAATTTCCCTTCCTGGCCCTCAGAGAGAACTCCTCCCCCAATTCTGGTTCAGAGCTCCCTCTGCTGGCCTGGAGTGGGAACTGTGTTGCATGACATGGTTAACTGCTAGAGAGACCCTTCATTGCCTCCAAGCCTGCCATCACCCTCCCTTGAGTAAGGCAATGCCAAAGCGGCGACCATACTCCTGGGGGCACCGTACATAGCCCTCCTATCGCCGGCACCTCCAGTCAAAGGAGTCCCAGCGGCCGAGGCAGGAACACCAGCCCCCGAGCCCGACGGTGACGTGACAGTCCTGCGCCTCCCAGTGGCCTGGCAGGAACACCAGCCCCCGAGTCCGAAGGCGAACTGACAGTCCGGCGCATCCCAGTGGCTGAGGCAGGAACACCAGCCCCCGAGTCCGACGGCGATGTGACAGTCCGGCGCCTCCCAGTGGCCGAGGCAGGAACACCAGCCCCCGAGTCCGACGGCGACATGACAGTCTGGCGCCTCCCAGTGGCCGAGGCAGGAACACCAGCCCCTGAGTCCGACGGCGACGTGACAAGTTCCAGGAGTCGGTGATAAAGGCCCTGATGTTTGGAGACGAGGATGGAGCAGGCTCCAGTACCCCTGGAACTCAAGTTTCCCCTATGGTACCAGAGCAACATTTTCCCCGTGAGGGGAGCGCAGAAAAAAGTTGCCGGGTATGCTATAAAAAGGGGTACAAGAAGGGAAACTTGTTTCCAATGTGAAACGTGACCTGACTGTCAGGATCACCGCACTGAACTTGCTCACTGAGCCAGTGCTCGTGTCCTGAGTAAAGCGAACTGTGCTCAAAGATACCTGTGGAGCGGGCAGCCGGGTAGATGCGTACTTCAGAGCCGCAGGACCTGAAGCACGTGACTGCTAGGGGCGTGGCCTAAACTCCACAGAGCTAGGAGCTGCAAGATAACTCCTAGCAGGGTAACTGTGAGACAAAGTTACCTGGGGGCATAGACAGGGAGAATAGTCAAGACGTAGCCAATGAGTCACACACAGAGATAGCTGCAAAGGTACAAGAGAGGCGAGCAGAGAGTATTCAGGTCACAGGCAATGAGTCATACACAGAGATAATAACGCAGTACAAAATCAACAGGCAAACTCATAACGGGAAACAGAACCGGGTCAGAACCATATAAACAAGCTATAGCAACAAACAGGCACACAGGGGTCAGCACACTAGGCCAAAGGCAAAAGTATAACTGGCAGGGATTGAAACTTCCCAGGGGTTTAAGAAGCTCTCCCAGAACCAGAAAGAGGCCACAATCATTAACCCCAGGTGTGCAGCTCAAAAACCTGCACTGGGATCATGACAGTACCCCCCTCTCAACGGGGGACCGCTGGACCCCCAGGCTTCCCCGGGTACTTGGCATGGAAAGCCCGAACCAGGTGATCTGCATGTACCGAGCGAGCAGGGACCCATGAGCGCTCCTCTGGTCTATATCCCTTCCAGTGGACCAGGTACTGCAAAGAGCGGCGCACCTGCCGAGAGTCCACAATATGTCCGACCTCATACTACAATTGACCCTCCACCAGCACTGGAGGAACAACAGACTCAGAGTTCTCTTTGACAGATCCTGTGGGTTTCAACAGAGATTTATGGAACACATTGGATATTTTTAAGGAGGCGGGGAGATGCAACCTATATGCCACTGGGTTGACTATCTCCATAATCTCGTACGGACCAATGAACTTTGGTCCCAACTTAGCTGATGGTACCTTTAAGTTGATGTTACGTGTGGAGAGCCAAACCTTCTCTCCCACCTGAAACATGTCTCCCGAGGCTCTCTTTTTGTCAGCAAAATATTTGTATCTCCCCTGGGCCCGAGAGATATTATGCCGGACTTCAGCCCAGAGGTTTTTTAAAAGGTGGAACAGACCCCTCTGCCCCTGGACAACCGGAATCCACCCGAGAAAACTCCCCATAATGCGGATTAAACCCATAGTTAATCAGGAATGGGGACATGTTGGTGGACTGACTCACCCGGTTGTTAAAAGCGAATTCAGCCAACGGTAACGCATCACACCAATCCTCCTGTCTGGCGGAGGTCAGACACCTGAGAATTTGTTCTAGGGATTGATTGGTGTGTTCTGTCTGACCATTTCTCTCCGGGTGATATGCCGACGAGAAGGAGAGTGAGATGCCCAATTTCATACAGAACGCCCTCCAAAATTTGGCCACAAACTGCACACCTCTGTCAGACACAACATTCTGGGGTACCCCATGCAATCGGACCACATGCTGCACAAACAACCTTCACAATGTTTCTGCTGAAGGTAATGCTGCCAAGGGAATGAAATGGGCCTGTTTAGAAAACCTATCCACCACCACCTAGATCACGGTATTGCCCCTAGAAGGTGAGAGGCCGGTAATAAAATCCATGGAAAGATGAGTCCATGGCCTATCAGGAACCGGTAAAGGTATGAGTTCCCCAGCCGGTCGGTTATGCGAGCTTTTGGAACGGGCACACATGCCACAAGCAGAAACAAATTCCTTGACATCGGACCTTAATGAAGGCCACCAAAAACCCCTGGCTACTGCCTCTCTAGTGGCCGTAATACCTGGATGAGCACTCAGCCTAGACTCATGAAACTCCTGCAGAAGTCTAGGCTGCAATGAATCTGGAACAAACAGTTTATCCCCAGGCCTGTTTGCCGGAGCTAGGGCCTGAGCCCTTAGAATTTCTTGTTCCAACTCAGTTGAGACCCCTGCCACTACCACCCCTGGGGGAAGAATATAGAGGATGGTGGCTCAGGGGGAGACACTGGATCAAAACTTCTGGACAGGGCATCCGCTTTAACATTTTTGAACCCCGGTCGAAAAGTAATGGAGAACTGAAATCGTAAAAAAAAAAAAAAAAAAAAAAAAAGTGACCAACGGGCTTGTCTAGGAGTAAGCCTCTTAGCAGATTCAAGGTGTGCCAAATTTTTGTGATCCGTGACAACCGTGATAGGGTGAGCCGCCCCTTCCAAAAAGTGCCTCCATTCCTCAAACGCCAGCTTGACCGCAAAAAGTTCCCTATTGCCTACATCATAGTTTTTCTCAGCTGAAGAGAACTTCTTGGAGAAGAAGGCACAGGGTTTGAGACTGGTAAGGACAGCACAGCCCCCACCCCCACTTCAGAAGCATCCACCTCCACAATGAATGGTTTGGACGGGTCAGGTTGTACCAACACCGGGGCAGACATGAAACATTTCTTAATCGCTGAGAAGGATTCCTTAGCGAGTACAGACCAATTTTTTACATCAGCGCCCTTCTGGGTAAGATCCGTGAGTGGTTTAACCACTTGTGAGAAACCTTTAATGAATCTCCGGTAATAGTTCGCAAATCCTAAGAAGCGCTGGTGCCCCTTGAGATCTCGAGGCTGAACCCAGTCAGCGATCGCCAGCACCTTCTTAGGATCCATACGAAACCCCTCACAGGACACAATCAACCCCAAAAAAGACAGCTCCTGTACAAAAAACGAATATTTTTCCAATTTAGCGAACAATTGGTTCTCCCTGAGTCTCTGGAGAACTGTCTTTAGATGTTGCAAGTGAGATTGACTGTCCAGGGAATACACCAAAATGTCATCCAAATAAATAATAACAAAACGGCCTATCAGATCAGAAAACACAACATTGATGAAATTTTGGAAAATAGTGGGTGCATTAGTTAACCCAAACGGCATTACCAGGTTCTCAATGTTAGCGTGGGTGGTCTGGAGCAGGAAACTCCGGGAGTGGACCCTCTGGACCGTGGCACCGAGGGTCCCCGGGCGAGCTGCCAGGTGGAACCGACCCCTATACATGGACTGTTAGGAGCAGGCCCAGGGGTTCGAGTACCACGGTAGCCGGTACCGAGAGGGGCGGCTCAGGATGGACCGGAGTAAGACTGAGACTGGAGTAGGACGGCAGGAAAACTGAAGGTAGGACTGGAGTAGGATTGCAGGAACACTGGAGGCCGGACTGGAGTAGGACAGCAGGAACACTGAAGGCAGGACTGTAGCAGGATGGCAGGAACACTGGAGACAGAACTGCGGAAGAGAACAAGGAACACGGGTAGCAGGACTGAGAAGCTGCTGCGAGGAGCAGCCGACACTGGAACTGCAGGAGCAGAGTGCACACGATGAAGCGAGGCCAGAGTGCTAGGAAACACAATGATCAGGTGCCTCCCTCAGGGGGAAGCAGCCTGATATGGCCCCGTCTGGTCAGCCATTGGTCCAAAGGTGCTTCCGGGTCAGGGCACAGCTGGAGCATAAGAAGCAGGAAGGAGGCGCGGACGCGGCCTTTGGCGCATGCGCATAGCATGCAGGGAAGGCATCGGTCGCGAGCCCGTCTCAGGTGACCGCTGCGGCCGTCGGGTGGAGAGAGGCTGCGGCGTGGGAGCGGAGGACGACTGCGGCGTGGGAGCGGAGGCCGGATGAGTATGGCGGAGCAGTGTTACACTCAAAGAGTCCTTTTGATGTGAGGAATGCCATTTTCCACTCGTCCCCTTCCCAAACGCTTATCAGATTGTAGGCCCCCCACAGATCTAACTTGGAGAACCATTGGGCCCCAGCTAACTGGTTACATAAGTCTGGGATGAGGGGAAGTGGGTAAGAGTTCCTAACCGTTATCTTGATCAGTTCCCGAAAGTCGAGGCACGGCCGCAAACCACCATCTTTTTTCTTCACACAGAAGGCCTGATATGCCCTTTGCGGAGGCTCTCAGCTATGTACTCCTTCATGGCTTGGCGCTCAGGCCCAGACAAATTGAACAATCGAGCCTTAGGTAACTTGGCTCCGGGTACTAAATCAATAGCACAATCGTAGGGTCTATGTGGTGGCAGCGCCTCAGCCTCACTTTCGGAAAAAACGTCTTCAAAATCCTTCAGGTACTCCGGAATACCTTCCAGACCGACAGACGACACAGACACGGATTTAACAGCATTAACAAGATGTCCCAGGTTACCACATTTATTATTGCATCCCCATTGAGTGATTTCCCCTGTAACCGAATCAATGGTAGGATTATGGCGTTGAAGCCAAGGCATCCCCAGTACCAGTCCTGCAGGCAAGTTATCTAGCACAAGACAACTTAGTTTTTCCACATGAGTGGAACCCACTTTTAGAGAAAAAAGTTCAGACCTGCAACAGATACCGTCTTGGGTAAGAGGAGACGAGTCAATTGCCACAAGTTTAACAGGATTGTGAAGCCTGACTGTCCCTATCTTATTAAGAGTCATAACCTTGGTATCAATCAGGTTCACAGCAGAACTGCAGTCAATAAAAGCAGTAGTCTGAACAGGACCATAACAAAGTTCCAGTTCCACCTGCAGCACCATTTTTGCACATGAGGAAAATTGTACCTGAAGGTCTGGGTAGCCTCCTCGACTACTACCCAGACCTAGTCGTTTCCCGCCATCTTGGAGGATGACGGACAGGAGGGGCAGTCCTTCTTCCAATGTCCAGATTTCCCACAATAGAAGCACAACTGCTTTTCCCGGTGGCGTCTTCTTTCCTTTCCCTCACAGGTGACAGCACTCACCTCCATAGCTATAGGAAGAGTCCGGGTCTCATCTCCACTGAAGAAAAATGGTGTTTCCCGTTGCATAATGCCTCTAGCCCGCAGCCTGCGATCCATGCAAACTGCTTGAATCATGGCATCCTCCAGGGAGTCAGGCGGAGGATGAAGTGCCAAAGCATCCTTCAGACGTTCACACAGGCCTCTGTGGAACAGCCCCCGAAGGGCTGCATCACTCCAGGAAATCTTGGCTGCCCAATGTCTGAATTCAGTACAGAACCATTCGGCCGAGTGCTCCCCCTGACAGACACTCATCACCTTGTCCTCAGCCAACCGCACTCTATCAGGCTCATCATAAATAAGCCCTAAGGCTTCAAAAAACGCTTCCACAGACATTCTCTCAGGGGCAGAAGAGGAAAGCGAAAATGCCCAGGCTTGTGGAGACCCCCTAAGCAGGGACATCACCACCCCCACCCTCTGTTTCTCATCCCCAGAGGAGCGGGGTCTCAAAGAGAAAAAGAGCTTACAGCCCTCCTTAAATGCCCTGAAATCATCCTTGTTACCAGAAAATGTATCTTGCAATTTAACCAGGGATTTGGGTGGGACTAAAATGACATCTCTATACCCCACCTGCTGGAAGCCTGCGGAAAGCACCCCCTGAACTGAGTCCTCCACCCGCCGTTGGGACTGGGCCAGAGCTTGTTGTTCCAAACTAAGCTTCTGCAGTGACTGAGTCAAGCATTTCACCTGCTTAGATAAAGCACACATTGGGTCCATGCTGCAGAAGTGAGGAGAGAAAAAAAAGTTGTAGGCCAGTTATAATGTCAGGAACACCGCACTGAACTTGCTCACTGAGCCAGTGCGCGTGTCCTGAGTAAAGCGAACTGTGCTCAAAGATACCTGTGGAGCGGGCAGCAGCCGAGTAGATGCGTACTTCAGAGCCGCAGGACCTGAAGCACGTGACTGCTAGGGGCATGGCCTAAACTCCACAGAGCTAGGAGCTGCAAGATAACTCCTAGCAGGGTAACTGCGAGACAAAGTTACCAGGGGTCATAGACAGGGAGAATAGTCAAGACGTAGCCAATGAGTCACACACAGAGATAGCTGCAAAGGTACAAGAGGGGCGAGCAGAGAGTAGTCAGGTCACAGGCAATGAGTCATACACAGAGATAATAACGCAGTACAAAATCAACAGGCAAACTCACAACTGGAAACAGAACCGGGTCAGAACCATATAAACAAGCTATAGCAACAAACAGGCACACAGGGGTCAGCACACTAGGCCAAAGGCAAAAGTATAACTGGCAGGGATTGAAACTTCCCAGGGGTTTAAGAAGCTCTCCCAGAACCAGAAGGGGGCACAATCATTAACCACAGGTGTGCAGGTCAAAACCTGCACCGAGCTCCAGACATTAACCCCAGGTGTGCAACTCAAAAACCTGCATTGGGATCATGACACTGACAAACCTGGACTGTGTTTGAATGAATGCTTCAGAATTCATCACATGTCTGTGGACTAAACACATCCTGACATTCCCCTACAGAACTCACCCACACCAGCCTGACATACACAACACCACACACACCAACCTGACGTACACTACACCACACACCAACCTGACATATCGTACACCACACACACCAACCTGACGTACTGTATGTCAGGTTGGTGTGTGGTGTATGTCAGGATGGTGTGTGTGTGTGTGGTGTATACTACACCACACACCAATCTGGCGTACACTACACCACATCACACACCAACCTGACATACACTACATACTTTCCATACGCGACATGGTGTCCCCTGACGATTGGAGCTAATTTTCCATTCAAAAGGTCAAATGGCGCTCCTTCCCTTCCGAGCCCTGCCTTGCTCCCAAACAGTGGTTTATGACTACATATCAGGTATCGGTGTACTCAGGAGAAATTGCCCAAAAAGTTTTAGGATCCATTTTATCCTGGTACCCATGTGAAAATGAAAAAATTGAGGCTAAAAGAAAATTTTTGTGAAAAAAAGTACTTTTTCATTTTTACGGATCAATTTGTGATGCACCTTGAGGTTCAAAGTGCTCACTATGCATCTAGATAAGTTCCTTGGGGGTCTAGTTTCCAAAATGGGGTCACTTGTAGGGGAGCTCCAATGTTTAGGCACACAGGGGCTCTCCAAACACGACATGGTGTCCGCTAACGATTGGAGCTAATTTTCCATTCAAAAAGTCAAATGGTGCTCCTTCCCTTCTGAGCCCTGCCATGTGCCCAAACAGTGGTTCCACCCACACTTATGGGGTTTCAGCATACTCAGGACAAATTGGCAACAACTTTTGGGGTCCACTTTCTCCTTTTACCCTTGGGAAAATAAAAAAAATTAAAAAAAATTGTTGCTAAAAGATCATTTTTGTGACAAAAAGTTAAATGTTCATTTTTTCTTTCCATGTTGCTTCTGCTGCTGTGAAACACCTGAAGGATTAATAATCTTCTTGAATGTAGTTTTGCGTAGCTTGAGGGGTGCAGTTTTTAGAATGGTGTCACTTTTGGGTATTTTCAGCCATATAGACCCCTCAAACTGACTTCAAATGTGAGGTGGTCCCTAAAAAAATGGTTTTGTAAATTTTGTTGTAAAAATGAGAAATCGCTGGTCAACTTTTAACCCTTATAACTTCCTAACAAAAAAAAACTTGTTTCCAAAATGGTGCTGATGCAAATTAGACATGTGGGAAATGTTATTTATTAACTATTTTGTGTCACATAACTCTCTGGTTTAACAGAATAAAAATTCAAAATTTGAAAATTTCGACATTTTCAAAATTTTCGCCAAATTGCCGATTTTTTCAAAATAAACGCAAAAATTATCGACCTAAATTTACCACTAACATGAAGCCCAATATGTCATGAAAAAACATTCTCAGAGTCGCTAGGATCCGTTGAAGCGTTCCTGAGTTATTACCTCATAAAGGGACACTGGTCAGAATTGCAAAAAATGGCCAGGTCATTAAGGTCAAAATAGGCTGGGTCGTGAAGGGGTTAAGGTGAGAAAACTTGCAGGGGAGAGAAAAAACCAGTAATGGCAGACAAATACAGGGTGAGTGGAGTCAGGAAAGATGGGTGATGAAATCAGTATCACACAGGATAGCATTAGATACTCCGTCTGTCGGGTCACTATATAACAATCACACCTTACCTGACAAAGGACAGGAGCACAGCCCAGGCCGAGGATGAGGACCACAAGTCTTAGGTTTCCGGGCAGTTGTGGTGGAGACCCCTGGAGGAGGTGAGTGACTGTTAGTGTCAGATTCTGCAGGCGGAGGGGTGAAGCCTGTAACTTACCATAATAGAGAGAAATGAGGCGGGATATGCTTCAGTGATGGGCAAGGTGACCGTGTAAGGTCAGAGAGCCACCTGTACTATCTCCTTGTGTCCCATAGGACTGACCATCTGTACACCCTGAGCTCCTGTTACACAGACAGCTATTGTTTTCTCCTGTCACCCAATAATTAGTAGGCAGACCTGACTACTCTTAGGGGCAGTATGTATGCCTAGGAGTCATTCGGTTATTACACACATCCGCCCCTCATTGTTACCGCTAAAGGGCAGCGATAATGAGCGAAACCCAAAACGATGGGAGTGATCACTGAAAAGGTCAGGGCAGATATTGTGATATGGGGGCTGACAATACTGTCCTATCCTGACCAGGAATAGGTGACTTGTACTGAAACAGCACTAATAATCACTAATAATCCAGTAATCTCAGCCCTTATTCACACTGAGCACACAGTCCTGCAATATACAGTGGGTACGGAAAGTATTCAGACCCCTTTAAATTTTTCACTCTTTGTTTCATTGCAGCCATTTGGTAAATTCAAAAAAGTTCATTTTCTTCTCATTAATGTGCACTCTGCACCCCATCTTGACTCAAAAAAACAGAAATGTAGACATTTTTGCAAATTTATTAAAAAAAGAAAAAACAAAATATCACATGGTCATAAGTATTCAAACCCTTTGCTTGGTATTGAGTAGAAGCACCCTTTTGCGCTAGTAGAGCCATGAGTCTTCTTGGGAATGATGCAACAAGTTTTTCACACCTGGATTTGGGGATCTTCTGCCATTCTTCCTTGCAGAACCTCTCCATTTCCATCAGGTTGGATGGAAAACGTTGGAGGACAGCTATTTTCATGTCTCTTCAGAGATGCTCAATTGGGTTTAGGTCAGGGCTCTGGCTGGGCCAGTCAAGAATGGTCAGAGTTGTTCTAAAGCCTTGCCTTTGTTATTTTAGCTGTGTGCTTCGGGTCATTGTCTTTTTGGAAGGTGAACCTTCGGCCAAGTATGAGGTCCAGAGCACTCTGGAAGAAGTTTTCATCCAGGATGTCTCTGTACTTGGCCGCATTCATGGTTACTTCAATGGCAACCAGTCATCCTGTCCCTGCAACTGAAAAACACCCCCATAGCATGATGCTGCCACCAAAATGTTTCACTGTTGGGATTGTTTTGGGCAGGTGATATGCAGTGCCTGATTTTCTCCACACATACCGCTTAGAATTATCACCAAAAAGGTCTATCTTCATCTCATCAGACCAGAGAATATTATTTCTCATAGTCTGGGAGTCTTTCATGTGTTTTTTAGCAAACTCTATGCGGGCTTTCATAAGTCTTGCACTGAGGATAGGCTTCCGTCGGGTCACTCTGCCATAAAGTCCCGACTGGTGGAGAACTGCAGTGATAGTTGACTTTGTGAAACTTTCTCCCATCTCCCTACTGCATATGAGGAGATCAGCCACAGTGATCTTGGGGTTCTTCTTTGCCTCTCTCACCAAGGCTCTTCTCCCATGATTTCTCAGTTTGGCTGGACAACCAGGTCTGGGAAGACTTCTGGTGGTCCCAAGCTTCTTCTATTTAAGGATTATGGAGGTCACTGTGCTCTTAGGAACCTTGAGAACTGCAAATCTTCTTTTGTGACCTTGGCCAGATCTGTGCCTTGCCACAATTCTGTCGCTGAGCTCCTTGTCCAGTTCCTTTGACCTCATGATTCTCATTTGGTCTGACATGCACTGTGAGCTGTGAGCTCTTATATAGACAGGTGTGTGCCTTTACAAATCAAGTCCTATCAGTTTAATTAAACACTGCTGGACACCAATGACGGAGTAGAACCATCTCAAGGAGGATCACAAGGAAATGGACAGCATGTGACTTAAATATGAGTGTTTGAGCAAAGCATCTGAATACTTATGACCATGTGATATTTCAATTTTTCTTTTTTAATAAATTTACAAAAATTTCTACATATCTATATATATAAGAATAAGTGTATGTGTGTCTATGTGTGTGTGTATCATCCATGCCCACTCCACATTGCAACCAATCACTAAGCATCTTTCATTTCACCAGAGCTGTTTAAAAGAAGCTGAGCTGTGATTGGTTGCTATGAGCAACAGTTTTCCTTGTAGACAGTTGTGGTAACTGAGGCCTATTATTCTTATCATTTCTATGGTGTTATCAACCTTCTGTAAAGCTGGAAATAACACAATTTATTGCTGTACCAACACAGACCATCCTCTGACACAAACTGCAGGGGGAGCCCAGTATCACACAGGATAGGATTGGATACACGGCTCAGCAGACTGTTTCACACAGGATAGTATTAGCTACACGGCTCAACAGACTGTATCACACAGGATAGGATTAGATACACGGCTCAGCAGACAGTATCACACAGGATAGGATTAGAAACAAAGCTCAGCAGACAGTATCACACAGGATAGGAGGATAGGATTAGATCAGGGATCCTCAAACTACGGCCCGCGGGCCACATGCGGCCCGCGAAGGACTTTTATCCGGCCCCTGGCCAGGCTGACATTAACCGCACTGATTGCACCGCCCTCACTGCCGTGGTGAACCAATCAGCGCTGCAGCCGTGATGAACCAATCAGCGCTGCAGCTCACAAACACTGCCACCCCCCTGACACGCCCACTAAAGAACTAGACTGCAGAGTGAAAACTCGCGGGCGGGACGAGGCGCCGAGGAAAGGCGTTGTGAAGCCCTCAGTATGCAGCAGAGACCACACAGACGACGTGTTTGTCATCACGCCGCCTGCTCGGCCTAATGACGTCACGCCGCCTGTGCCGGAAGAAGACTGAGACGAGCGGGCGCCTCTTCAGAACAGCAGGGGACATAGGTGAGTACTGTTTTTTTTTTTTTCTTTTTAACTCCGGGTCCTATTGGGGACCTGTGCTGCAAAATGGGGACGTTTACATGCCTAGTAGGGACCTGTGCTGCGTATTGGGGACCTGTGCTACCTATTGGGGACCTGTATCTGACTATTGGGGACCTGTACCTGCCTATTGGGGACCTGTATCTGCCTATTGGGGACCTGTATCTGCCTATTGGGGACCTGTGCTACCTATTGGGGACCTGTATCTGACTATTGGGGACCTGTACCTGCCTATTGGGGACCTGTATCTGCCTATTGGGGACCTGTATCTGCCTATTGGGGACCTGTATCTGCCTATTGGGGACCTGTGCTACCTATTGGGGACCTGTGCTACCTATTGGGGACCTGTATCTGACTATTGGGGACCTGTACCTGCCTATTGGGGACCTGTATCTGCCTATTGGGGACCTGTATCTGCCTATTGGGGACCTGTATCTGACTATTGGGGACCTGTATCTGACTATTGGGGACCTGTATCTGCCTATTGGGGACCTGTATCTGACTATTGGGGACCTGTATCTGCCTATTGGGGACCTGTATCTGCCTATTGGGGACCTGTGCTACCTATTGGGGACCTGTTCCTGCCTATTGGGGACCTGTGCTGCCTATTGGGGACATTTACCTGCCTATTGGGGACCTGTGCTGCCTATTGGGGACATTTACTTGCCTATTGGGGACCTGTGCTACCTATTGGGGACCTGTGCTGCCTATTGGGGACCTGTACCTGCCTATTGGGGACCTGTGCTGCCAATTGGGGACCTGTGCTGCCTATTGGGGACCTGTGCTGCCTATTGGGGACATTTACCTGCCTATTGGGGACATTTACCTGCCTGTTGGGGACCTGTTCCTGCCTATTGGGGACCTGTTCCTGCCTATTGGGGACCTGTTCCTGCCTATTGGGGACCTGTGCTGCCTATTGGGGACCTGTGCTACCTATTGGGGACCTGTGCTGCCTATTGGGGACCTGTGCTACCTATTTGGGACCTGTGCTGCTTACTGGGGACATTTACCTGCCTTTTAGGGACCAATGCTGCCTCTTGGGGATTCTTGCACCACACTAGTCTGAGCCTGAGGTAAAAGTGGAGTTCCACCAATATGGGCACTGGTGAGGCTGCATTGATGGGCACTGATCAGGCTGCTTTGATGGGCACTGATCAGGCTGCATTGATGGGCATTGATCAGGCTGCATTGATGGGCACTGATCAGGCTGCATTGATGGGCGCTGATCAGGCTGCATTGATGGGCACTGATCAGGCTGCTTTGATGGGCAGTGCAGTCTGTATGTCTCTGTATGGGCAATTTTATTGCTGGTATATTGTTTTTGTAGCGCTGTATATATGTTGGTATTTTACTAATAGCAATTTTGAATCCCTAGGAAACAATGATATCAAGAAAGAGAAAAAATTGACTCGAAGTGTAGGATATTCGAAGAACCCAAAAGAATCGGTAAGTTTGATGATTTAACTTTACTTCTTCATTTTTAATATTGTATTTGTTCCTATTTTGTTTTATGATTTCTAAATAAGATATGTGCAGAGTGCCTACGAATTTGGTGCTAATTTTTTTTTAAACTATATTCCGGCCCACCAATGGTCCGAGAGACCGTGATCTGGCCCCCTGTTTAAAAAGTTTGAGGACCCCTGGATTAGATACTCGGCTCAGCAGACTGTATCATGCAGGATAGGATTAGATAAATGGCTCAGCAGACTGTGTATCACACAGGAGAGGATTAGATGCACGGCTCAGCAGACAGAAACACACAGGATAGGATTAGAAACAAAGCTCAGCAGACAGTATCACACAGGATAGGAGGATAGGATTAGATACGCAGCTCAGCAGACAGTATCACACAGGATAGGATTAGATAAATGGCTCAGCAGACTGTATCACACAGGATAGAATTAGATAAATGGCTCAGCAGTCTGTATCACACAGGATAGGATTAGATACACAGCTCAGCAGTCAGTATCACACAGGATAGGATTAGATGCATGGCTCAGCAGTCAGTATCACACAGGATAGGATTAGATACACAGCTCAGCAGACAGTATCACACAGGATAGGATTAGACACACGGCTCAGCAGACAGTATTACACAGGATAGGATTAGATACACAGCTCAGCAGACTGTATCACACAAGATAGGATTGGATACACGGCTCAGTAGACAGTATCACACAGGATAGGATTAGATGCATGGCTCAGCAGTCAGTATCACACAGGATAGGATTAGATACACAGCTCAGCAGACAGTATCACACAGGATAGGATTAGACACACGGCTCAGCAGTCAGTATCACACAGGATAGGATTAGATACACAGCTCAGCAGACAGTATCACACAGGATAGGATTAGATACACAGCTCAGCAGTCAGTATCACACAGGATAGGATTAGATACACAGCTCAGCAGACAGTATCACACAGGATAGGATTAGATACACGGCTCAGCAGACAGTATTACACAGGATAGGATTAGATACATGGCTCAGCAGACTGTATCACACAAGATAGGATTGGATACACGGCTCAGTAGACTGTATCATACAGGATAAGATTGGATACAAGATACATGAATTCCACATTAATATTCTGATAATAATTATATAGATATTACTAATTGCTATGGTACGCCCTGATATTATAGGTCAGGGAAATTACCAGATTTGGTATAGAATAGGGAATGAAGACTTCAAGCTAAATATTGGAGTTATGTTAATATAGGCTTATCATATTTCTAAATTCAAGTTGCAAGAAGAAAAAGCCGATATCCAGAAGTCCTAGAAGGTAACAAAGCTATGATCGCCGAGTTATAATAGACTGTGTAAATAGTAATTCATTTTACCACTGACAACGACTGCAGAGGACAATAATCTAAACCGACAACTGTTATGATTAGGTACCGTAAATACTCATGCATAAGCCGAGATTTTCAGCCCATTTTTTGGTTGATTATCGTACATGCACGGCTCGCACACACACAGCTCCGCTCCGTAGACACACGCTCCGCTCCATACACACACGGCTCCACTCTGTACATCAGAAGCAGAAGAGCCACCTTCACACAATGCAGCCTTAGGCCTGTTTCACACTTCCGTTTTTGATCATCAGTCAAAATCCGCCGTTTTTGCAAAAAAACGGATCTCTCTCTCTCTTCTCCCCCCCCCCCCCATGGTTTGCATCAGGGGCCATCAAGACGGCTATATAAGACCAGTAATTGAGATCAAAGCACACCCCTTCGGAGGAAGCAAGAACGCGAAACGCGTGTGGATTCCTACACGTGGTCCTTCAGCATTTAACCTGTGGTATGTCGTTCTGAGGCTCATGTATGTTTGTGCTGTGAAGACTGCCTGGCACTATTGAGAATAAGCGTTTCTGCACTATGCATGCACTTTTCCACAAACTATTTTTGCATTATGCACTTTATTGATTTTTTATTTTTAAGCATTGAGTAGTGCCCGGCGCTCTGTACAATCCATATATGAGGAATAGTAGAAAATAAAATGAAGTTGGATACTCATGAATTTTTAGAAGGATAATGTATTTTTTACGCCACTAGGTGGCAGTATAACAATAAAGAATATATATAAATCTATATGATGCATTTTCTCAAATAATTTTTAGTAGAACTATGTAAATAACTAGAGACATTTATAAAATGCACATGGTTTTTCATTCTATTAATGTGGAAAATTAATTTCTACAGGTTAATATATTTGAATGAAGGAAGACGTTATGAAGATAATTGTGTCCTGAAAAAATCTGTATAAATTGATACCACATTTTAAAAGGACGTACCACGTGTTGTCTAATCATGTACCATTTTTAATGCGTATGGTTTGTTACATGTCATTATATCAAATAAAGAAGTGTCTTTTTTTTCAGTAGTTTCCTAAGTCTTTTTGTAGGATAGTTTAATTGTTGGTTGGAAAACTTAATATTTTCGCCCAAATTATCGGATATTTATCCAAAATCGCTTGCGCCAGCTTACCGCTCAAGCAGCTCCTTGATGCGTGGCATTGGGTGCACATCGGAGGCTGTTATGGCGTTGAGCCCCCTGTAGTCCACACAGAACCGGGTGGTCCGATCCTTCTTTGGCATCAGGACTACATGTGAGGCCCACACGCTCTTGGACCGCTTAATCACCCCCAAGTGTAACATCTTATCGAACTCCTGGTGCATGACGTGCTGCATCTCGTCAGAGATCCAATAAGATGTCCGCCAGATTGGGGCATGATTTCCGGTGTCCACTTCGTGGACTGCTACCTCAGTCCTTCCAGGTCTGTTGGTAAACACGGCCCGGATGGATTCCAGCGTGGCTCGCAACTGCGACCGCTGATGTGCGGATAGCAAGGCTCTTACCTCCACATCCTATATGGAACCGCAGGCCTTAGTGTGGGCCAACATGTCCAGAAGGAGGTCATCGTCGCCATCCTCGTGTAGGTTGCAGACCGGTAGGATGCAGGCTAGACCTTCTTGATGAGCCTTCATCATGATAACGTGGAAGGCCTTGCACCTACCATGAGCATGGTCAAGGGTGACCACATAGGTGACTGGGTTGAGCTGTAGGTGTACGATGCACGGGCCTACCCAAGCAGCCTGAAGCTTATCCTTTGGTACGGGGACCAGCACCCACACCTTTTGATCCACCTGGTAGGTTGGCTCCCGGCGCTCTGGTTGCACCAGTGCTTCTGGTCAGCCTAGGCCTGCACCATATTGTCAAAAAGCAGACCTTGACACAGTTGGTATATGTCACAGAAGCGCATTACATACTCCACAATGGACACATCTGAAGGGCTCTGCTCTTCCCAAAATTCCCTTACCAACCCAAGGGGTACCTGGACTCGCCTGCCATACAGGAGCTCGAAGAGAGAAAACTACATCGAGGCCTGCTATACCTATTGGTTAGTGAATAGCAGGTGTGAGAGGTACCGCTCCCAGTCACATCCTTGGGTCTCAAACAACATTTTTAGCATCTGTTTGTGGGTACCATTGAAGCACTCACACAAACCATTGGTTTGGGGGTGATACACGCTCGATACCAGACGCTTCACCTGCATTTTCTTACAGAGAGCCTCCGTTAGATGAGACATAAATTGAGCCCCCTGGTCGGTAAGCATTTCCCTGGGAAATCCTACTCATGAAAAGATGGCCAACAGGGCATCTGCCACCTTATCCACCCTAGTTGAGGACAGAGCCACTGCCTCTGGGTAGCTTAGTCTACCACAGTAAGGATGTACTGCTTTCCAGAGCTGCTGGGTATGGCAAGTGGTCCCACAATGTCCACAGCAATCCTCTTGAAAGCTTCCTCTATCACTGGCAAAGAGATCAGGGGAGCCTTGGGAGCAGGCTGACTTTCCAACTCTTTGACAGGTGATACAGGAGTGGCAGTAGTTTGTTACATCTGTCCCCAATTTGGGCAAATAGAAGGGTTGAGATAGCCGGGCTTTAGTTTTGCTGATCCCCAAGTGTCCAGCGAGAGGAATCTCATGGGCAATCCGTAACATCTCACCCCTAAATTGGTAAGGGAAGACCAACTGTCTTTCCCTCATCCACTCCTTTTGGGATCTACAGGAAACTGTCTCCCAGTACAACCTCCCTCATTTCCAGAACACCCTCTCTTTATTAGTCTCGTAGGTGGGCTTCTTGGCGAGGTTTCTCAGTGTCTCCAGGCTAGCATCTGAGTGCAGAGCAGTCTGGAACTCCCGGCTGGAGGCAGCCAGAAGTGACGTTAAGGTCCATTACTCATTGGGACCCTCTGGGACCTGCTCTGGGAACATCTCTGGTTCAGTCATCCCTCTGACTGAGGAGGGTCTGGAAGGCAGGGCATTACCTGCATTCTGGGCACTCTGACTGTGGGTGACAGCAGCTATGTAGGCCGTCTCCCCGGGGTTGACTACAGTCCCATCAGACTGCTCAGCAATGGGCACTACCTCCCCATCCACCCCCAATACCTCAGGAGCAATGCTATATATGGTCAGATACCTTCCTCTGTGGCACTGGTCAGTTGTACGGCATCACCTTCCTCATGGTTCCTGTGCCTCTCCTCATTTCCCTTAGCACTGTTGTTTGCTCCTGTTAGGCGTTCCTCAGCCATCTCACCCCGCAGCGTGACATGGCTGAGTACTCCTGCACCTGCAGGCACATCATCATTAGCAGGCAAAGCATGCACATTTACATCAGCATCATCATTAGCATCAACATTACCCTCAATATCAGATTGAGGAGGGTTGTCAGGGACATAATATGCAAACATCCTCCCGAAATCAGTCCCCCAAAAACCTTGGTGAGCAAGTTTTCGGATAATCCCACTTCCTTCACCCAGCTCCCGTCACCCCAATCTATAAAAACCCGGGCCATCGGCAAGAGACAGCGGATCCTCCAATCCCAGTTACGGTCAGGGTTTTCCTCGGAATAATATCTTCAGGAGTCACCAGTTTGGGTCGGATGAGGGTTCGTTCCGCCCAGTGTCCTTGAGGCTTATAGTGACATGACTCCCCAAGGTGACTTTCTGCAAATTTTCACAGGCCCTCACAACCGCCCCACCCACAAAAAGAACTGCTGCATTGCACCCTGAGGCCATGTATACGGGACTCCTCTTCTGCTTATCCAGACAACTGGCACTGAGATGTCCAGTCCGACTGCAGAAATAACACTTGCGGGGATCGGATGTAGGCCTGCGTTGGCAAATGCCTCTGGTGGGTCAGCTGGTAAGGATACTGGGGTTGGTTGACCGCCTTTCCAGTTGGCGGTGACTGGCTTCTGCACCTCTGGCTTACGGTTAGCCTCGTAGGTGTCGGCGATCTGTGCTGCTTTGTCTGCGTCTTTTGGCTCCTGGTCCATCACGAACTGTCGCACCTCAACTGGACAAATATGTAGGTACTGTTTTTTTATCATCAGATGCTCAAAGGTGGTTGCTGACAGTCCTTGGATCCACTGGTTAAAATGGATTCTGAGTCCATGCAACCACATGTAACCTCAGGAGTCAGTTGGTATTTCTTTTCTGGGTCTGCTTGATGGCCTCATAGTTCCCATCTTGGTCTTGAGGGAGAGAAGCAAATGCCTCCAAAGCTTTTCCTTTGAGCCCTGGGATTAAATATCGGGCCCATTGGGTCTCAGGCAGCTGGTACTGTCAGCAGGCTTTCTAAAAAAATGTCCAAGTCCCTGTCCTTTTCCATCACAGGAAAGTATTCTGGCTGGGGTTTAAGGAAATGAGCGTTGCTGAACTCACTGCTTGGCTGGGGAGACCCCCGCTACTGGACGCCTCCGGAAGAAGCAGTGCGAAACGCGCGTCAGGGCAGAAGGGACGCCCGTTGATTTCCCTCCAGCTGACTTTTAGGTAATTACCGGCTTTTTCATCCACCCGGTGCTTGCGGCTAGCGCCGTTTTTTGTGATACATTTAGGGAGACGGTGCTTGATATTATTTTAGCAATATATGTCTGGTCTGACAATTTGCATACTTAACCCCTGCCAAAGCCGTATGTATTATTTATCCCCTTTTGCATGTATCCTTTAAATTTAATATGGGTGTCTAAGACATTGGCTGTTATGGGAGTTTTCTTATGGAGCGTTGCAGTCCCTTTCTTAATGGTGTGAGACCTTTCTATGTAATTTTGTGTCTTTTGTATTTTATGTCAATAAAGATGTGTTTTTATTAATTTATACCATTGTGTGGGACTAAAAGAAATTTATTCTTATATTGTGGTCACCACAAAAGTTATTATTGTTTGGTGGTATATTACCCTTAAATGGGGATTGAGGATTTTTTCTGGGCAATTTGTGTAATTATAACCAAAGAAGGTAGTATATGTCTCCAAGTAAAAAGGCAGGCAATGACTATTTTCTAATGTAAATAAATCATAGAAGAAGCATTAGCGAAACGGCCCTGTCGAGGTAGGAACACGTGGCAGCTAGCTCCTCTGCACTCTGGCACGTTATAGGTAATGTTTTCTTTATCCACTTCACTTTTGTGATTTATTTATATTAGAAAATAGTCATTGCCTGCCTTTTTACTTGGAGACATATACTACCTTCTTTGCTTATGCTGCACTTCTGCACTTTATAAATACCGTATACATCTGTGTATTATTCATGGCCATTATGTCATCAGGAGTTGCACACTGTTTGCTTTGTTTATGCTGATATGCACTAATCACTTTACCTTGAATATATGAGCGTATATATGTTCTGGACAATTATTGCTTTACTCTGCACTATGCACTCTCATTGTATACCTATTAGCGTTGTCCTGTTTTGGGTGTAAAATATGGATATTTACTTTCTTGCACTTTGCATATTTAATAAGTGCTGACATGACCTGGCACGATTTTTTTGTTCCCGTGCTCCTCTTTTCCTTATTATTCCTTTAGCTAGATCATGCACAATAATTTTTTTTAAAATTCATGTGTCTAAACTTCAATAAAGATTTCTTTTAATCTTCATAACTTTTTCGTTTAAAATACAGTATATGCAGACAGTTAGAAACAAAAGGGATTAAAATAAGAACTTACACATCTCGGCCACTGGTATGGTGTGTGGATGAGGGGGGAGGAGAAACTTCCCAGAACAAAGGGGTACAAATGAATAGCTTCCTGCAGCTGATTCTCCAGGCAAAAGACAACTTCCCAATCAAGCATCCTAGATTTATGCTCTTCTCTGGTTGACCTCACTGTGGGGGCTGAGTCAGGGAATGCACACCCCTTTTGGAAGAGTTATTAATACTTCCACAGGCCATAGCCATCACTGAGAAACTAGCAGGGAGATGATGGGGGGATTATCTTTTTGGTTCTGACATTTTCTTTCATTTAAGACCAGACATGACGTGTCTTTGTGGTTCGGGCGTTCAGAAATCCTTTTCTCAGTTTCTGGAGTCTGCACAAGCTACAAAACGCAGCAGTGAATAGCTTTAATTATGCAGATTCTGGAAATATATTTGTCTTGCCCCTATGATTATTCTTTGGTATTAAATTTGAGTTTGAATGAACAAAGAAACATGTGCTTCAACAAAGCTGGATTTAACCGGTCAGGAGCTCACACTACACAAAGCTGGTTTACCTGCAGGGAGGGGTGAGTGGACATTCCATCAGGGAGAAAGAGGGGGTGGTGTAGCTATGAGAGTGATGTTTGTTAGCTGTCTGCACATGGGGCCTCATGTGTACACTGTACAAACCTAATGAGGGGAGTTGGAGCAGCATGAGCACTGGAAGTGTGCAAAGAATTTTAGGAATTATTCATATTTTCCTGACATCATATGCAGGGGGCTCAAACGTTACATGGACACCAGATGAAGGGGTGCACACATTACATGGACACCTGATGAAGGGGGGTGCACACATCCTATGGACACCTGATGAAGGGGGGCTCACACATTACATGGACACCAGATGAAGGGAGGCTCATATGTTACACGAACACCAGATGAAAGGAGGCTCACACAGTACATGGCCACCAGATGAAGGGGCTCACACGTTACATGGACACCAGATAAAATTGGGAGCTCACGTTACACGGACAACAAATGACGGGGGGGTGAACACATTACATGGACACCAGATGAAGGGGGTTAACACGTTACGCGGAAATCAGATAAAGAGGGGCTCACACTTACATGGACACCAGATGAAGGGGGTGAACACGGCACATGGACACCAGATGAAGGGGGCTCACACATTACATGGACACCAGATGAAAGGGGATCACACGTTACATGTACAGCAGATGAAGAGGGACTCACATGTTACACAGGCACCAGATGAAGGGGGCTCACACCTTACATGGACACCAGATGAAGGGAGCTCACACATTACATGGAAACCAGATGAAGGGGGCTCACGTTGTACGGACACCAGATGAAGGGACGCTCACAAGTTACACGGACTACAGATGAAGGGGGGTTCACACTTTACATGGATACAAGATGAAAGGGTGTGCACACGTTACACTGACAACAGATGAAGAGAGGCTCAGGCTACTTTCACACTTGCGTTTTTGCACACACAAACGCGTGAAAAAAATGCATGCTTTTTTTTGCGCATACGTGCGCATTACAATGCGCACGTATGTGCACCCATAGACTATAATGGGTGTTTTGCTGTAAAAAAAATGCATTGCATGCACATGCGTTTTTTGGGGCAAGTCGGACACACAAAAAATGCAACAGGGTGCATTTTGTGCACCCAAGCGCACACTACAAAAAACGCATGCGCTTACAAACGCGCACACCCATGTTAAAGTATAGAGGAAAAAACGCATGCTTTTTTTTGCGCTAAAAAACAGCGCAAAAAAATGCAAGTGTGAAATCAGCCTCACACATTAAATGGACACCAGAGGAAGGTACTCACTCAATCACGTACACCAGATGAAGGGGTTTCACACATTACATGGACACCAGATGAAGTTGTGCTTACATGTTACATGGACACCAGATGAAGGGGGGCTAACACAACACACGGACAACAGATGAAGAGGGTTTACACGTTATATGGACACCAGATGAAGGGGCGTGCACATGTTACATGGACACCAGATGAAGTGGGGCTCACTACTTAAATGGACACCAGATAAAGGGGGTTACACATGTTACAGGGAGACCAAATCAAGGGGGTTCACACATTACAAGGACACAAGATGAAGGCGGGCTCACATGTAACCAGATGATGGGGGGTTCACAATTTACATGGATACCAGGTGAAGGAGGAATCACACGTTATATGGACATATGGACACCAGACGAAGGGAGGCTTACACATTACATGGACACCAGATGAAGGGGGCTTATACAATACATGTACACCAGATGAAGGGGTTTCACACGTTACATGGCACCAGATGAAGGGGGTGCAAATGTTACATTGACACCAGATGAAGGAGGGCTCACACATGACATGAACACCAGATGAAGGAGGGCTCACACTTTACATGGACTCCAGATGAAGGGGAGCTCACATGTTACACGGACACCAGATGAAGTGTGATTCACACATTACATGAACACCAGATTAAGGGAGGCTCATAGGTTACACAGACACCAGGCTATATGATGCTGAACAGCTGTGTCAGGAATTCGAGGGGAAGTTTGTCAGGAATTTACATATTATATATATGGTCGGGTCACATATGAATCCCCATAACTTATGTTTACACTTTCAGTTCCGGTTAGGAACTTGCAGCTCTCTGGCACCCTCCTTACCCTCAGGTCAGTCAGGGAACTGCTACTAGATTAAGTAGTCGCTGGAAAGGCAGCCTAGTTGGGCACTCTGCAGTGAGGGCGGTATGTATATCACCAGTCTCAGGCAGGAAATACACACATAAACCTCCGGTCCGTCATTGTCAGGGTTTACCAATACCACCAGGACATTTTGCAGCTACCAGTTCCTCATTTGATACTAAAGACTATATTGGGTCAGGAAACAACCCGCAGGTAGCATAATTTGGCACGGAGTACGTGTTGGTTCGATCATAGAGCAAGGAAAACGAAACTCGTAAATTTTTAAGTTTACTCCAAAAAATATAGGCCGGGTTTACAAGAATACAAAAGATATTACAAAAAGAGACAAAATACAATATGTTAAAGGGAACCTGTAACCCCCCAGGGCATTTTTCAGTTAAAGAGCCACGTTCAGCAGCACTAAAGCTGCACTCTGTGAAGCTGGCTCTTCTTTTTCTGACCCCTAGTAATGCCAAAATATAGACTTTTATAAATGTGCCCATTAGGTATGGTGTGTCGCCCTGTATCATCCGTCCACCATGCCTGTCCTGTGTCTGGGCACCATCCCCCATCCGTCCATCATGATGCCCCTGTGCGTCGCTGCATCCTCCTGTTTTGAATGCCAGCGCCTGCGTTGTGAAAAGAGTTCTTGGGCATGCGCAGTGCGCGCTGCGCGAGAACAGACATCAGGCTACCTGCGTTTGTGTTTTCATTTTGTCTCACCGACAATATATGTTTGAGGGCTATCTATTCCTTTGGGGTCTGCTCTGGGGCAGTTTAGATTTCCCCTTTCTTGCTTTAGGCTTAGTTAGCTCTCCGGCTGTGCCAAGGTGTCTAGGATCATCATAGGCACGCTCCATGGCTACTGCTAGTTGTGTGGATAGGATCAGGGGTCTGCAATCCGCTTAGTTACCAACCTCTCTGGTTTTCTGTGGCTTAGCTTGGGCTTACTCTCCTCCTCGGTGACACAATCATAACAGTACCCCCAAGTTAAGGAGAGTCAGGGCACCCCCTTAGCCTGAGGGGCAGTTCAGGGGCCCAGGTTCCGTGTCTTCTGTTTTCCCCCTACTGACCCATGACACTGGGGGATAGTAACCGTTTTCTTGGTTTTTGATGGATGCACAGGCTATAAAACGTTGCTGTGTGTAGCCTAAATTCTACCGATTCTGGAAATAAATTTTTCCTGTCTCTATGATTATTGTGTGTTATTACAGTTGAGTTTGAATAAACTAAGGAAATTTCAAACCCTTGGTGGTAGAATCTGCTCTGAGCTGGTCTGGGTAATGACCAGCTGCCGGAGGAAGGGAGGGGAAGAGCGAATAGAATTACACAGAGCAAGGGGGGTAAGGTTGCTGCGATGGGGAATCGCTTGTGAAGCATGTCATTCGCAAACCAAGGAGATGCAACAGACAGACCTGGATGGGTGCTTTGGTTATTTAGGAAATAGCTCGTATTTTCCTGACACCTCCCCCTTTGGTACTCCTCCTTGCGCACCCCTGCAGGCTTGCCCTGCCAGGATAACCTATCTGCATTGCCTTGCTCGCTGTCCTTTTTGTGTTTAATGGTAAAGTTGTAACGGTAAAGTTGTACTGCTGAAGGTCAAGGCTCCAGCGTAGCAACCTTCCATTGGCACCAGTCACGGTGTGCAGCCAACTCAGGGGTTTGTTGTCGGTCACCATGTTGAAGGTGCGCCCGTACAGGTGGGGATGCAAACTTTGCAGGGCCCAAACATTGGACAGGCACACTATCAGGATCCTGTCAGGGCCGGCTCACTGCCACGGCTGAGCAAGGTAACTCACCCAGACTACGGAAGAGTCCAGTGTCCGATACTGCAGGGAAAGTTCCGAGAACAGGGCCTGCGACACTAAAGGTAGAAAAGTGCACAAGGACCTACGATCATGTGACCACAGGGGGCATGGCTTAGCGTCCTGCTGCAGGAGATGACTGTAGGATTCTATTACAGGAATACTGGAGTAAAGACTAGGGAAACTCAGGTCAGACAAACGGGGGGTCATACACAGAAAGGGCAGCTGTTGTGAGTTCATTTTTCCCTTCATCATTGAGGTCTGATGAACTCCCTCCTCTGGTGAAGGAAGGTAGTGAGACTGATTACCAAACACCTGGGCAGCTAGATGATAACTGGGTGGCTGGAATTGAGGACTGGATATAAGGCTGCTGACGCCCTTCTTCCTGGCTGGTGATTCTGTTATGATGAGTCACTGAAGGAGGAAAAAACAAAATACCAGCTAAGTCCAGAAATACCAGAGAGATTGGCAGCTATCGGATTGCAGACCCCTGAACCTATCCACAACAACTAGCAGTAGCCGTGGGGGGTTCCTACGGTGCCCTAGACCCCTCGATCACAGCCGGAGAGCTACATAGCCTAAAGACAGAAAGGGGGAAAAACTAAACTGCCCCAGAGCAGACCCCAAAGCAATAGGCAGCCCCCAACATATAATGACGGTGAAGCAAGATGAAAACACTAACACAGATAGAAAGATAGGTTGAGCAAATGATGGGGCCCAAGCTAACTACATAGGACAGGATAGGAAAGCTGCTGTCTGCCATCCGCAAAAACCCTATCAAAATGAGCCAACCGACTGATAGGAAAAACAGGCCCTGAAGTCGCTAGGCTTCAAAAGACTATATCAGCACTCAGGTATATTCTGAAGACAGAGCAAATAATCAACAGATCAGAGACAAAAATGGAATTCAGCTCACCCCCGGCCGGGGATGGCAGAACTCCCAAAAAACAAGGCAAAACAAAAACAAAACTGAAGAGTGCAAAGCAGAGCAGAAAAACTTAGCTTTGAGACGCAGGAATCAGACTGGTCTCCAAGAATCCAGCAGGAAAATCAGCTAGGAAGAAGGGCGTCGGCAGCCTTACTTCCAGTCCTCAATTCCACCCACCCAGTTATCATCTAGCTGCCCAGGTGTTTGGTAATCAGTCTCACTACCTTCCTTCACCAGAGGAGGGCGTTCATCAGACCTCAATGGTGAAGGGAAAAATGAACTCACAACAGGCAGCGTGGTACCAGAGGGGCAAGCAGAGAATAGTCAGAACGTAAGCAATGAGTCATACACAGAGATAGCATTGCAGTACAAGAGGAACAGGCAGAACTCGTAACAGGGACAGAACGGGATCAAAAACAAGCAAGCATAAAGTATCACAGTCACAAAGCACACCAGGGTCACAAACACTCGGCAAAAGATCTGAGTATAAGCGATGAGGAATGAGCCCACAATGAGGCTATAAAAAGCCTCCCAGAACCTCAGAGTGAGGCCGTCCAGATTAACCTCTGTACTACCTAATCCCATGAACTAAGCAGATCATGACACACACCTTCTCTATAGTGGAATAGGCCACTTCCCTTGGCAGGAGCTGCCTGCTCAGGTACAACACGTGGTGCTCTTGGTTCCCCGAGTGGACCTGGCTGAGCACAACACCGAGGCCAAACTCGCAGTCTGTTCTAATTATGGCCGACTTTTGTCGACTGCCCTTATCACAGGAGAGCTGCTCAGGGCTGTTTTCAAAGCCCGAAAGGCCACCTCACAGTCGTTTGTCCAATTGACTGTGTAAGGTAGATTTTTCTTGGTGAGGTCCATCAAGGGCTTCGCAAGGCTACTATAGTTTTGTACAAAGCGCCTATAGTACCCTGCAGTGCCCAAGAAGGACATCACCTGCTTCTTGGTCCTGGGGGTGGGCCAGGACATTGTAGTGTTCACTTTCCCAGGCTCTGGCCTCATTGAACCCCTGCCTACCCGGTGCCCCAGGTAGTGGACCTCGCTCATGCCCATCTGGTACTTTCCCGGCTTGATGGTTAGGCCTGCTTGGTGGATGCGCCCGAGCACCTCCTGGAGATGCTCTAGATGATCCTCCCAGGTGAAACTGAAGACGGCAATGTCATCCAGGCACGCCACTGCGCACCTCTCCAGTCCCTGGAGCAGGTGGTTTACCATCCACTGGAATGTGGCAGGGGCATTCTTCATGCCGAATGGCATGACCGTGGACTCTTACTGTACGAAGGGGAGTGATAAAAGCAGATTTCTCCTGTGCCTTGGTGCTCAGGGGAATCTGCCAATATCATCGACTCAGATCCATAATGGACAGATAGCAGGCGCCAGCTAACCTCTCAAGCAGCTCCTGGATGCATGTCATTGGGTGCACATCAGAAACTGTTATGTCATTGAGCCACCTGTAGTCCACACAGAATCAGGTGGTCCAATCATTCCTTGGCACCAGGACTACAGGTGAGGCTAATGCGCTCTTGGACCATTTAAACACCTCCAACTGTAACATCATCATCATCGATCTCCTGGCACATAACATGCTGCACCTCCTCCGAGATCCTATAAGATGTCCATCGGATTGAGGCATGATTCCCAGTGTCCACCTCATGGACCGCTACCTCAGTCCTTCCAGGTCTATTGCAAAACATGGCTGGGAAGGACTCCAGTGTGGCTAGCAGCTGCAACTGCTGGTGTGCGCATAGCAGGGAGCTTGCCTCCATGTCCTCTATGGACCCACCGGCCATAGCTTGGGCCAGCATGTCCAGGAGGGGGTCTTCCTCCCAATCCTTAGGCAGGTTGCAGACTGGAAGGATGCAGCCTCCACTTTCTTGAGGAACCTTCATCATATTGACGTGGAAGCCTTGCGCCTACCCCGAGCGTGGTCAAGAGTGACCACGTAGGTGACTGGGTTGAGCTGTTGGTGTATGACGTATGGGCCATCCCAGGCCGCCGGAAACTTATCCTTAGGTATGGGGACCAGCACTCACACCTTCTGACCCACCTGGGAGACCCGTTCCTGGGTGTTCTGGTTGTACCAGTATTTCTGGTCAGCCTGGGCCTGCGCCATGTTGCCCTGTACCAACTGCATCAAGGTCTGCATCTTGTCATGGAAGTGCATGACATACTCCACAATGGACACTTATGAAGGGCTCAGCTCTTCTTCCCAGGATTCACTTACCAACCCAAGGGGTCCCCGGACTTGCCTGCCATACAGGACCTTGAAGGGGGAAAACCCTGTCGAGGCCTGTGGAACCTCTCGGTAAGCAAATCGCAGGTGTGGGCGGTACCTCTGCCAGTCGCGTCACTGAGTCTCAAACAGCATTTTTAGCATCTTTTTGAGAGTACCGTTGAAGCGCTCACACAAACCATTGGTTTAGGGGTGATACACGCTCGATACCAGATGCTTCACCTATATTTTCTTGTAGAGAGCCTCCATTAGACGAGACATAATTTGAGTCCCCTGGTCAGTAAGCATCTCCCAGGGAAATCCTACATGTGAAAAGATGGCCAACAGGGCATCCGCCACCTTATCCGCCCTAGTTGGGGACAGAGCCACGGCCTCCATGTACCGGGTAGCATAGTCTGCCACAGTAAGGATGTAATGCTTTCCAGAGTTGCTGGGTATGGCCAGTGGTCCCACAATGTCCACAGCAATCCTCTGCAAAGGCTCCTCTATCACTGGCAAAGAGATCAGTGGAGCCTTGGGAGAAGGCACTGACTTCTACACTCTTTGACAGGTGATACAGGAGTGGCAGTAGTCGCTTACATCTGTCCTCAGTTTGGGCCAATAGAAGTGTTGAGACAGCCAGGCCTTATTTTTGCTGATCCCCAAGTGTCCAGTCAGTGGAAACTCATGGGCAATCTGTAACAACTCACCACTAAATTGATAGGGTATGACCAGCTATCTTTCCCTCAACCTCTCCTGTTGGGATTTACCGGGAACCATCTCCCAGAACAACCTCCCTCGTTCCCAGAACACCCTCTCCTTATCAGTCTCGGAGGTGGGCAGAAACTGTTTTCTGGGTTTCTGATGGGTGCACAGGCTGCAAAACATTGCTATGTGTAGCCTAAATTCTACCGATTCTGGAGTTATATTTTTCCTTTCACTGTGATTATTGTGTTATTACAGTTTAGTTTTGAATAGACAAAGGAAATTTCAAATCAATGGCTGGAGAAACTGCTCTGAGCTGGTCTGGGTAATGACCAGCTGTTGGAGGAACAGAGGGGTAAGAGGGGATAGAATTACACAGAGCAGGGGGGGGGAAGGGAGCTGCAAGGGGAATCACTTGTGAAGCATGTCATTCACAAACCAAGGAGAGGCAACAGGCTGCTCGGGATGGGTACTTTGGTTATTTAGGAAATATCTCATATTTTCCTGACAAGCTGGTATGTGAGTTAACCATGTGTGTCTTGTTAGGCATCTGGTTTCTGCGCCTGCTCTGCAGGAATCCAGAGCCTCACATTCTGCGGTCTCCTGCTATCTATCTACTGCAGAGAAGATTACTTTGCAGCAGACCGCTCCAGAGACTAAGTTCCTCTGTGCTCCTACTGGGCATGCTCACAAGGCGATCTCCCATTGGAGATCGGGAGTCATGTGCCCAGGTCCTGCTCCAGATCTCATTGGTCCATCTCAGAGATCTGGAAGGTCCCGCACGGCTATAAAAAGCGCGCATGACCATTCGGCCATGCGCTAGTATTGCCTTTTCAAGCTAATGTGTGAATGGTGACGGATGTAAGACTCTGGTGACTGACTCATTTGAAACCCATTCCCTCTGATATTATGCATGTGGATAGGGAATTAGTGCAACAGTCAGCACAAGTCAGTGGAAAGCCTTAGGCCACTTTGCCCTCCGCACCTCTACTCTAGCGTCCGACATTGCGCCTGCCTCCTAGCTTTGTCGACTAGCGGCCGTGCCCTATGCCGCGCTGCAGTTGCAGCCCTCCTAGGCGTCCGCAGTAGCGACGCCACACACACGGTAGGTCTAGACAGATGCAGCTCCTCTGCCTTGGGTCCTGCTCCTGTGACCTGATACCGTGTGTGCATTTCCCTGTAGTCTGTGACACTAACCGGCTCAGCGTTTTCGTATGTTTATGTTGCGGCGCCTCTGTGTGTGAACAGAGCTCGCTTTGCGCACTTTGGGTGAAGTCTAACCTGTGCGCATTATACTGCCATATTGCTCGTCTGTCATTACCTAGCAGCGGTGTAACATCTACTGCCCGGTGGGCCCCGAGCGGCGAACGCACTTTATTATTTATTTTTATTTCATTCCGCTGTTCCTAACATTATACTAGCGCCAGGGTCTGGCTAGTAATGGCAGATCAGCAGCAACTCCTTCAGTGCATTCGCCAGCTAGAGGGCCGGTTGGCTACTCTTGAGAGTGTTATCTCAGCGGCGAATTCTTCGGAGGCTGCTGTACAGGCGATAGCAGAGGCGGTTTCACGTATGTCCACGTCCTCCCCTGCGCCGACAGTTTCCAGCCCCCCATTGCCCGATAAATTTTCTGGCGATTGCACCTCCTGTAGGGGTTTCGTGAGCCAGTGCTCTATCCAGCTGGAGTTACTGGCTGCACAATTCCCTACGGAATGGGCTAAGGTGGGGTTTATTATTTCCCTTCTGTCGGGCAGGGCGTTGGAGTGGGCCACGCCACTGTGGGAGCGTGGTGACCCTGAGGTTTGGACCACGCTCAGTTCTTAACATCTATCAAGCAGGTTTTCCTGGGACCACGGGTCATGCACGATACCTCTTTTCAGCTCCTTGCATTAACTCAGGGATCCCGCTCGGTCAGCCAGTATGCCATTCGTTTTCGGACACTGGCTTCCGAGCTGGAGTGGTCTGATAGAGCCCTCATCCCTGTGTTTTGGAGAGGTTTAGCTGAGCATGTTAAGGCTGCTCTATCTACCAGAGAGGCTCCTGCAAGTCTGGAGGAGCTGATTGCCATTGCCACCCGCATTGATCTCCGTTTCTCGGAGCGTGGGCTGGAGCATGCTCAATCCAGATGGTTACTCCGGCTCCCACCTCTTTGAACCTCTGGAATCACCCGAGCCAGAGTGTTCACTCCCAGAGCCCATGGAGGTGTCTCGCGCCAGTCTCGAGGCACGTCCGGCATTAAGCTCCACTTGCGGTTACCACTGTCAGCACTCTGTTCCCCAGGATAACATGGCCCCGCAATGGCCAAACTCTGCCGCCGGGCAAGACCTTTGTCCCCCCTCACCTTCGGCCGAAGGTTCTCACGTGGGCACACGCGTCCAGGGCGGATGGTCACTGTGGCTACATGCAGACCACAAAACTCCAGGCAGGGTCGTATTGGTGTCTGCACAGGGCTCGGGACATTAAAAAATAAATTCGGGCATACGCCTCATGTGCTCGGGAAAGTGTCATGATCCATGCCGGATTAGGACTGATATAAAGCACAGGTAACCTTTTTTTTTCCAAAGCTGTGCTTAAGGTTGGTTTTTGCCCCCGGTGGCCATTAGGATTATTGCACTGTGGTGTCGTTTGTTCTAAGTTTGCCCACGGTGGTGATGAGCATCATTGCACTATAGTTTCTTTAGTTTAAGTGCACATGATTATAATGAGTCACAGGTGTTGCAATCAGTGTTGGTGATAGTGTTCATTTCAACCATCCTTGGTGGAGGAAGGAGCTGTAGAGCGTTCCTTGCAGCACTGTCTTAGCCCTGGTGTGAAAGGAGTCATAGGGGATTTCCTTGTAGCTCTGACAGAGCTTGGTGGCAGCGATTCAGGAGGAGAGCTGCATGCTGGTTGTGGACTCTGTTGCCAGGAACAAGTGCAACAGAGTAAAGCTAAGTGGTGTTTCCCTGTTTGTGTTTTCTCCTTAGTGTGTATTAGTACAGCAGTGGGGCCAGTGCCTGCACCACCCAGCTCCCTAGCAAGGGATAGGTGTAGGGTGTGCTAGGGCGACAGGTTCCTGATCGGTGCCCGGTGCGGAACTGGCATAGGGAACGTTAGGAGCATTAGGGACACTGACTCAGGGGAGTGGAGGAGGTCTCCACGTCCCCTGTCCCTATCGCAGGGCCCACCATTGTAACTGTTTCCCTTCCCTTGTCTTGTTGTTTTAGTTACCGGCCTGCGAGCCGTGTCACACAGGACAGTATCACGTGCCGCGTCTTGTTGTTTTAGTTACTGGCCTGCTGGTCTTGTCACACAGGACGGGTCCACATGACAGATAGCCTCCTTAAACAGAGAGTGGAAACGTCCGCCGACACATCGCGACGTTCCACTTCAACCTATGCTCCGGGTGGTCTTGCCGCTCCCATTGTCTCCCACGTGTCCCTTCTTAAACCTGGCGATCTTGCTGCCTCTGATACCTTCCACGTGTCCCGGTTTTCCGTGTCATCTACCGGGACATCAGACTTGCCTTCAGACGAGTCTGAGACCTATGCCTCTGATGGGCACAAGGTGGTGGATTGGAAGGCTCAGAGGGGAGGGGGCCCTAGGACGGGGGGTAATGTTAGGCGTCTGGTTTCTGCGCCTGCTCTGCAGGAATCCAGAGCCTCACATTCTGTGGTCTCCTGCTGTCTATCTACTGCAGAGAAGATTTCTTTGCAGCAGACCGCTCCAGAGACTAAGTTCCTCCGTGCTCCTACTGGGCATGCTCATGAGGCGATCTTCCATTGGAGATCGGGAGTCATGTGCCCAGGTCCTGCTCCAGATCTCATTGGTCCATCTCGGAGATCTGGAAGGTCCAGCACGGCTATAAAAAGTGCGCATGACCGTTCGGCCATGCGCTAGTATAGACTTTTCAAGCTAATGTGTGAATGGTGACGGATGCATGACTCTGGTGACTGACTCATTTGAAACCCCTTCTCTCTGATATTACGCATGTGGATAGGGAATTAGTGCAGCAGTCAGCGCCAGTCAGTGGCAAGCCTTAGGCCACTGTGCACTCCGCACCTCTACTCTAGCGTCCGACATTGCGCCTGCCTCCTAGCTTTGTCGACTAGCGGCCGTGCCCTGCGCCGCACTGCAGTTACAGCCCTCCTTGGCATCCGCAGTAGCGACGCCGCACACAGGGTAGGTCTAGACGGACACAGCTCCTCTGCCTTGGGTCCTGCTCCTGTGACCTGATACCGTGTGTGCATTTCCCTGTAGTCTGTGACACTAACAGGCTCAGTGTTTTCGTATGTTTATGTTGCGGCACCTCTGTGTGTGAACAGAGCTCGCTTTGCGCACTTCGGTTGAAGTCTAACCCGTGCGCATTATACCGCCATATTGCTCGTCTGTCATTAGCTAGCAGCGGTGTAACATCTACTGCACGGTGGACCCCGAGCGGCGAACGCACTTTATTATTTATTTTTATTTAGTGCGTTCCGCCGTTCCTAACACGTCTTCAGCCATGCTATTGACCCAGGCAGATTCATCCTACCATTCAGGATCCCAGGGCAGATGGGGAACAAACTTTGATGTGCGCAAATGCACATTCTCTTTGTAATTATTTCACCTATTTTATGTTTTGCTGCAATGATGCTTTGTGGTGGACAATCCAATAAACCACTAAATTTTTTATAAGAAACATTGTGACATTTGGAGTATTGCATCTGGTACCGAGTCCTGAATGAATAAATATACAAAATAAGTATATTTTACAAAGCATCACCCACAAAACTGACAAACCCTATGGAAGAAGCTTAGCCTAAACGTCGTCATCGGGGTGTCTGTCGTGGTCATGAGGGCCGGGGATACTCAGTAGCTGGGCAGGCAGTCTATTGGGAATATCACAATGGCAATTGCCCAGCACTGTGACCCTCACTGGACAAATGAAGGGGGAGTATGTTAGGGCTGGCGGAATGCACCAAATAATAAAAGATGTTAATTAGGTGCGTTCACCGCCCGGGGTCCACCATGCAGAGATGGAAAACTGCTGCTAGATAATGGCGGATAATAATGCACGCGGGTTACCTCACCCGGTGTGTAAGAGGCAAAACCTGTTACCTCACAGGACCGCACTTATGTGATAGAAGCGCAAGAGATGTGGTCACAGAATTCTGCCCAGAGACACGATGGCAGAGTCCTTCTAGACCCACTTGCACACAGAGCCACGGCACCAGAGGGACGCTAGGGAAAGTGCTGCGCCCTGTTAGCAGTCACAGGGTGCAGTAGATAAACGCGTACCGCCCAGAGGTACAATAGATATGGCGGCACTATTATGCTAAAACTTGTGCTGTGACTGGAGCACTGTGGCACATGCTTTGCCACTACCAGGCGCTGACCCAAACTAAGCTAACCCTAACTCATACTTATCAAAGGAGGGGGGTTATATAATGAGTCAAGCACCAGATTCATGCATTCATCATCATACACACAAGTCTAAACAAAAGTCTATATTAGCGCATGGCCTAGCGGCCATGCGAGTCTTTTATAGCGGCGTCCTTCGGGACCTTCCCAGTGGACCAACCCGAGCAGGAACGGACCTGCGCATGTGACCTCCGACCTCCAATGAGAGGTCGTCCCATGGGCATGCTCAGTAGGTGAAAAGCAGGACGGTCCCAGGAGTGTCTACTTGCTGCTGACTCACGCATTACACTATAGCAGAGCCAGGAAAAGCAACCAGACGTCTAGTATCAGCCTGGGCAAGGCACTGGGACCAACATCTTTGCTGAGCAGGCATCTCTGCGGCTGCAGAGGAATGGGAGACCGCAGAGGTCATGGTTCGAGGTTCCCCCTGTGAAGTGGGAAAAACGCAACACCTAGCAGAGTATTTACAGGGAATAATAGTTTATGGTTGTATCGTGATGCCAGCTGAGGTGTCTGGACAGGGATGGCCAGCGCTGCAAGTTGGGTCCTAGGGGATAGATTGTAATGCAGAAAGATGGATCACTCCCCTCAGCAAGACCATGCCCCTGGGTTGATGATGGGGGTTGTAGGGAGCATTGTAGCAGCAAGAAGGCGAAGTAATTCAGTTTTTACCTTTACTGATGATAGATGCAGGTTGACACTAGACTACCAATGAAGTCATTTTGACTCCTTGCAATTTTTATGTCTCTTCTATGACTACATTTTTCCGAATTCCGGCTTGAGGCTCTGTAACTTTTACTCATTTAGCATGCGAAAAAAGATTTTGTGAGAATAAATAACTTTTGAAAAAAAAAGAGTACCTTTTTTTTTAAAAAAATTACCTTTAATTACCAAAGGGAGTCATTTTGACTCCCTACTATATTTTGCTATGCAAATTGCCTCTTCAGAAAGAAAGAGGACTTTTACTCTACAGCGCCACCTATTGGTAGTAGCGATCCTACAAGTCACAATCAACCCTTTAACGAGTCTTGTAGTATGACTTAGGATACAAGCCAAATCAGAATCTCAATTTGCAGACACGGTGTTTCGAGCTGTTGGCTCTCGTCAGTGCAAAGTATGAGATCTGATTTGGCAAGGTGAGAGGCTCTGGACTAGGGTCTAAGAAGTAAGGTTTCTCCTTGCGGAGAGTGACATGCCAGCTGTGGCTTGTCAAGGTAAGGAGACTTATTCGCCGTGCAATGCTCCTCTGGGAAAATAATATGCAAATTGCCTCTTCAGAAAGAAAGAGGACTTTTACTCTACAGCGCCACCTATTGGTAGTAGCGATCCTACAAGTCACAATCAACCCTTTAACGAGTCTTGTAGTATGACTTAGGATACAAGCCAAATCAGAATCTCAATTTGCAGACACGGTGTTTCAAGCTGTTGGCTCTCATCAGTGCAAAGTATGAGATCTGATTTGGCAAGGTGAGAGGCTCTGGACTAGGGTCTAAGAAGTAAGGTTTCTCCTTGCGGAGAGTGACATGCCAGCTGTGGCTTGTCAAGGTAAGGAGACTTATTCGCCGTGCAATGCTCCTCTGGGAAAATAATATGCAAATTGCCTCTTCAGAAAGAAAGAGGACTTTTACTCTACAGCACCACCTATTGGTAGTAGCGATCCTACAAGTCACAATCAACCCTTTAACGAGTCTTGTAGTATGACTTAGGATACAAGCCAAATCAGAATCTCAATTTGCAGACACGGTGTTTCGAGCTGTTGGCTCTCATCAGTGCAAAGTATGAGATCTGATTTGGCAAGGTGAGAGGCTCTGGACTAGGGTCTAAGAAGTAAGGTTTCTCCTTGCGGAGAGTGACATGCCAGCTGTGGCTTCCAATAGGAAGCCAATACTACCAATAGGTGGTAGTATTGGTAGGTTTTTTGGTCTGAGCATGCTCAGTAGCTCTGCCCACAAGACATATATAAAAGCAAGACAGTGGGACCCACAGCCACACCCAACATGCCACCCAAGAAAGCAACCAAGCGAAGCAGGAGAAGGCAGGAGACCACTGCAGCACCATCAGCACCACCACCACCCCAAATGGAGCAGCAAATAGAACATGCTGAGGAGGGGAGGCCAGCAGCAGATGAGAGACGGTAATTATCAAATCCCCCATTCCTCCAAACTAGGGCCATGGAATATCAAGATATTCATTGGCCCTTTGTTTCTCTTTATTCAACAGCCGCCAAAGAGATGCAGCAGCAGCACCATCAGCACCACCCCAAATGGAGCAGCATGCTGAATGGGAGGGGAGTCCAGAAGCAGATGAGAGACGGTAATTATCAAATCCCCCATTCCTCCAAACTAGGGCCATGGAATATCAAGATATTCATTGGCCCTTTGTTTCTCTTTATTCAACAGCCGCCAAAGAGATGCAGCAGCAGCAGCAGCAGAAATGGCATCACTGGCAGCAGCAATACCCACAGCCATGGAGTCTGGCCATCAACAGGACAGCACATCTTCTTCTGGGAGCCCTCCCTCGCATCGTCAGCGTTTGACGGTAAGTTTTTATTTCCAAAATCCATCATCTCTGTAATATATGTCTATTCATTGCCTTTTATTTCAAAACAGGAATCACAAGATGAAGAGGAGCTCCCAGAAGAAGAAGGAAGGGGTGGACAGACGCTTGGAGTGGGCTCACAATTCGTAAGTTTTTTGCATCAAACGCAGAAACACAACATCACACTACACACAACACATAGAAAACAATGTTCTGCAGACCACACACAGCAAACAAATGCCTACATCCAAAGACATAACATTTTTTGTTTTCTTCTCTAGTCTTCCCAATCTGGTGCTCGGCCAAGAGGTCCTCGCAGTGCCTCCCAGGGTCGTCGGCGACAGCAACGCGGCGGTCACCAGCGTGTAAGTATAAATATTTTTGCTTTGTTTTTTTGCACTTTTTATTTCATTTCTTTTGTGGAGGCTAATTATGTTATTTTTGTCTTTTTCTTCAACAGCCTTCACAGCGTGCTCCCGACTCTGACGGTGAGGATGGAGGGATTGATGTGGACCGCCTCATCGATCTTGTCAGAGAAAGGGAGCCGCTTTGGAATATGGCTGACCGCCGCCACGCTGACCTGATCATTACCCGACGACTCTGGGAGGAAATCTGTTCTCTCCTTGTGGGCCGCTGGGAGGACCTCGAAGCTCGGGACCAGATTAAAGAGCGTAAGTATATACAGTAACGGTTGCTTGATGTAAACCAGTGTTTCCCGAACTCCAGTCCTCGTGGTCCCCACGGATCATGTGTTCAGGATTTCTATTTACTATTGAAATCCTGAAAACATGACCCCTGGGGACCATGAGGACTGGAGTTTGTGAAACACTGATGTTGTATACTAACCACTCCTTTCTCGTTTCAGGGAACAGAATTGTGAATCGGTGGCGGTCTGTGAGGGATCGTTTCAAGAAGGAGTTCAATAAAGAGATGCGGGCCCCGAGTGGATCTGGAGGACGCAGGAGCAAGTACAAGTACGCACAAGCCCTGTCGTTCCTCCGGGAAACAATGCTCACCAGAAGGTAAATATTACACACCACATGTGAAAAAAATGTTAGATGTAACTTTTTTTTTTTCAGCCAGGGCCATACCATGTCAGTATTTTAATTGTTTTTTTTTCTCTTTATTCCACAGCACGGTGAGCAGCACTCGGGAGCCTGCACGATTGGACCCTTCTGAGGCGATCCCTGAGGAGACCGGCACCGAGGGACACTTCGACCGCCCCGGTACATCTGCACCTTCCCTGCCTTCCCACACATTCGACCCATCTGTCCCATCCACCAGCACAGGAGCATCGTGGCCGCCTACATTACATGAAGCTGCTGGTGAGGAGATCGCTTTCCCTTTACCCCACCCTTCTGCCCCTGCCGCCTCTAGTACACCTGCGGGTACTGGGCGACAGCGGCAGAGGGGTCAGGAAAAGAGTTATGCGCAAGAGTTATTGCATCTGAATGCATCTTTCCAGAACTGTCTCAAAGTCTTGTCAGAGCAAATCTCTGCAGGCTTTCAGCAGATCAACTCCAGCATTCTGGAGGTGAAGACACTTCTGCAAACCATGCATTCAGAAGCAAGATCTTCCCCAAACCACACCTTTTTCAGGTCTGTTGTGGAGCGCATGGAAACACTCTCTCCTGCCCAGCAGATGCATGTAATGCATTCGTGCCACGGTGCTCTACAGCAGGTTACCTCCCAACCTCCACCTCCCACCACTGTAGTTCCTCCACCTGCACCCCCTCCAGCCACTTTCCATCCTCCCCCTCCTATTACATCTGCACCCCCTCCAGCCACTTTTCATCCTCCCCCTCCTACTACATACCAGCAACCTGCCCAGTACCAGCAACCTCCCCAGTACCAGCAACCTCCCCAGTACCAGTCATCTCCCCACTTCCAGCAACCTGCCCCGTACCAAACTCCTTCCCCGTACCAAACTCCTTCCCCGTACCAAACTCATTCCCCGTACCAAACTCCTTCCCCATACAACTTTCCATCAACATCATCTGCTCCTACAGTCCCTGCCCAACCCTCCACTCCACCACCCACCACCTCTTCTGCTTCCCACATGTCCACCCATTCTGTAGTTTTTTCCACACCTTCACCTCTAACTGTTCCTTCCCCACCAAGATCCCAGTCCTCTCTCCACACACCCAGTGTCGAAGTGTCCCGCAGCCCCTCCAGCAGTATTTCCACCCCACAGTACACAGAATTGTAATGTGTGTTTTTTGTAATAAAAATGCCCATTGGGTTTAAAACCTTTCTAAAAAAGTTTTTTTGCACTTTAAAAACATTTTACAAAAAAAAAAAAATTTAAATAAAAGTTAAATTATCGTTTCACAATGGTTGTCTGTCATTTCTTTCTGCGGCGAACTATGTTTTAAAAAAAGGTTAAATACAGGGTATTTCAAAGGTAAAAAGGTATTCAAAACCAGGTATAACTGTGGGTAAATTTTAGCTTTTTGCCACAGTTGTGTTCCTGGTTGTGTTTGAAGCAAAGTATTTCACTTAAAAAGTTGTGTTTATTGTTGGTGATTTCCTACCAATGTACACAACTTTTGTTAAAAGGTGAAATACTTTGCATAAAACACAACCAGGTACACACCTGTGGCCTAAAGGTAAAAATAGTAAGACCATGACAAGATAGCCAACTTTGGTTGGCAAAGGTATATACTGTTGGTCCAGAAGGTACACAAGTTTAGGGCAAAAATCTCTCACACTCTGTCATCCCAGTGTACTCTGCCTTGAGGTGACATAAAGTATAGTGGAAAATTGTCCCTGAAACCGTCACAGAACTTCTAGTGGTAATATTTCCAATGACAACATCCATCTTCGCCAGTAACTTGCTCTTCTCTCCAACCTGCACTTTCTTCTCTACAACCTGTCAAAGAAGGGCTGTAGGAACATGCTATATCTAGTTTTCCAGTAGCCAATCCCGTTCGGAAGGCCACAAGGGTCAATTTTAAAAACCGGATCCGGCGTAATCCGTCGAAAAACGGATAGAAAAACGGATGAACCGGATGAGACGGATCCGGTTTTGTCTGTCAAGAAAAAGACGGATCCGGCAGAAAACCGGATCCGTCACATCCGGTTTTACTAAACATTTGCCGGATCCGGCGTTCCGGCACGACGCCGGATCGCGCCTGACGCCGAAAACCTGATGTGTGAAAGTAGCCTTACCTTGACAAGCCACAGCTGGCATGTCACTCTCCGCAAGGAGAAACCTTACTTCTTAGACCCTAGTCCAGAGCCTCTCACCTTGCCAAATCAGATCTCATACTTTGCACTGACGAGAGCCAACAGCTCGAAACACCGTGTCTGCAAATTGAGATTCTGATTTGGCTTGTATCCTAAGTCATACTACAAGACTCGTTAAAGGGTTGATTGTGACTTGTAGGATCGTTACTACCAATAGGTGGCGCTGTAGAGTAAAAGTCCTCTTTCTTGCTGAAGAGACAATTTGCATATTATTTTCCCAGAGGAGCATTGCACGGCGAATAAGTCTCCTTACTAGAGTTGAGCGAAACGGGTCGAAAAAATTCAAAAGTCGCCGACTTTTAGCAAAGTCGGGTTTCATGAAACGAAACCCGACCCTAGGATGAGGTCGGCCACGAGGTCGGCGACTTACGCGCCAAAGTCGAGTTTCAAAAGTTTGTTTTGCGCTCTTTTTCAGCCAATCAGGATCCACGGACATTGTGGGCAACGTGATGACATAGGCACGGGTCACCACCATCTTTCAGAAGGGCATGCAAGTGATTGGCTTGCTTTGGTGGGCGTCACAGGGGGTATAAAAGGGCGTGCACGCCGACCGCCATCTTACTTCTGCCGATCTTAGCATAGGGAGAGGTTGCTGCTGATTCTGTAGGGAGAGCGTTAGGCAGGGAAGAAGACAAAAAAACTGCTTCTGCTGCTAGCGATTTGGCCTGCACAACACACAAGTCACTGTGTGTGCAGTGCAAGGGGAGGCTATATTATGGTGTATCAGTGGTGTTGGTTGTTGGGCTGCCTTTTAAGGCTTCCTGACACGCTGGCATTGCTGTTTACCCACTGCTCCGCAAACTGCTTTTTTAAAAGCAATCCAATCTCCCTTATCCTCTCGTCACTTTGGTCACAGGCAGCTGTGCCATCGAGCGTGTCACATAGCGCTCAGATATCAGTGGGCCGCACACAATCCACAAGTGTCCAGTGTCCAAAAGTGTACGCAGAGATTCAAAATCTCCATTATCCTCTCGTCACTTTGGTCATAGGCAGCTGTGCCATCGAGCGTGTCACATAGCGCTCAGATATCAGTGGGCCGCACACAATCCACAAGTGTCCAGTGTCCAAAAGTGTACGCAGAGATTCAAAATCTCCATTATCCTCTCGTCACTTTGGTCACAGGCAGCTGTGCCATCGAGCGTGTCACATAGCGCTCAGATATCAGTGGGCCGCACACAATCCACAAGTGTCCAGTGTCCAAAAGTGTACGCAGAGATTCAAAATCTCCATTATCCTCTCGTCACTTTGGTCACAGGCAGCTGTGCCATCGAGCGTGTCACATAGCGCTCAGATATCAGTGGGCCGCACACAATCCACAAGTGTCCACTGTCCACAAGTGTACGCAGAGATTCAAAATCTCCATTATCCTCTCGTCACTTTGGTCACAGGCAGCTGTGCCATCGAGCGTGTCACATAGCGCTCAGATATCAGTGGGCCGCACACAATCCACAAGTGTCCACTGTCCAAAAGTGTACGCAGAGATTCAAAATCTCCATTATCCTCTCGTCACTTTGGTCACAGGCAGCTGTGCCATCGAGCGTGTCACATAGCGCTCAGATATCAGTGGGCCTCACACAATCCACAAGTGTCCAGTGTCCAAAAGTGTACGCAGAGATTCAAAATCTCCATTATCCTCTCATCACTTTGGTCACAGGCAGCTGTGCCATCGAGCGTGTCACATAGCGCTCAGATATCAGTGGGCCGCACACAATCCACAAGTGTCCAGTGTCCAAAAGTGTACGCAGAGATTCAAAATCTCCATTATCCTCTCGTCACTTTGGTCACAGGCAGCTGTGCCATCGCGCGTGTCACATAGCGCTCAGATATCAGTGGGCCTCACAAAATCCACAAGTGTCCAGTGTCCAAAAGTGTACGCAGAGATTCAAAATCTCCATTATCCTCTCGTCACTTTGGTCACAGGCAGCTGTGCCATCGAGCGTGTCACATAGCGCTCAGATATCAGTGGGCCGCACACAATCCACAAGTGTCCAGTGTCCAAAAGTGTACGCAGAGATTCAAAATCTCCATTATCCTCTCGTCACTTTGGTCACAGGCAGCTGTGCCATCGAGCGTGTCACATAGCGCTCAGATATCAGTGGGCCGCACACAATCCACAAGTGTCCAGTGTCCAAAAGTGTACGCAGAGAATCAAAATCTCCATTATCCTCTCGTCACTTTGGTCACAGGCAGCTGTGCCATCGAGCATGTCACATAGCGCTCAGATATCAGTGGGCCGCTCACAATCCACAAGTGTCCAGTGTCCAAAAGTGTACGCAGAGATTCAAAATCTCCATTATCCTCTCGTCACTTTGGTCACAGGCAGCTGTGCTATCGAGCGTGTCACATAGCGCTCAGATATCAGTGGGCCGCACACAATCCACAAGTGTCCACTGTCCAAAAGTGTACGCAGAGATTCAAAATCTCCATTATCCTCTCGTCACTTTGGTCACAGGCAGCTGTGCCATCGAGCGTGTCACATAGCGCTCAGATATCAGTGGGCCGCACACAATCCACAAGTGTCCAGTGTCCAAAAGTGTACGCAGAGATTCAAAATCTCCATTATCCTCTCGTCACTTTGGTCACAGGCAGCTGTGCCATCGAGCGTGTCACATAGCGCTCAGATATCAGTGGGCCGCACACAATCCACAAGTGTCCAGTGTCCAAAAGTGTACGCAGAGATTCAAAATCTCCATTATCCTCTCGTCACTTTGGTCACAGGCAGCTGTGCCATCGAGCATGTCACATAGCGCTCAGATATCAGTGGGCCGCACACAATCCACAAGTGTCCAGTGTCCAAAAGTGTACGCAGAGATTCAAAATCTCCATTATCCTCTCGTCACTTTGGTCACAGGCAGCTGTGCCATCGAGCGTGTCACATAGCGCTCAGATATCAGTGGGCCGCACACAATCCACAAGTGTCCAGTGTCCAAAAGTGTACGCAGAGATTCAAAATCTCCATTATCCTCTAGTCACTTTGGTCACAGGCAGCTGTGCCATCGAGCGTGTCACATAGCGCTCAGATATCAGTGGGCCACACACAATCCACAAGTGTCCAGTGTCCAAAAGTGTACGCAGAGATTCAAAATCTCCATTATCCTCTCGTCACTTTGGTCACAGGCAGCTGTGCCATCGAGCGTGTCACATAGCGCTCAGATATCAGTGGGCCGCACACAATCCACAAGTGTCCACTGTCCAAAAGTGTACGCAGAGATTCAAAATCTCCATTATCCTCTCATCACTTTGGTCACAGGCATCTGTGCCATCGAGCGTGTCACATAGCGCTCAGATATCAGTGGGCCGCACACAATCCACAAGTGTCCACTGTCCACAAGTGTACGCAGAGATTCAAAATCTCCATTATCCTCTCGTCACTTTGGTCACAGGCAGCTGTGCCATCGAGCGTGTCACATAGCGCTCAGATATCAGTGGGCCGCACACAATCCACAAGTGTCCACTGTCCACAAGTGTACGCAGAGATTCAAAATCTCCATTATCCTCTCATCACTTTGGTCACAGGCAGCTGTGCCATCGAGCGTGTCACATAGCGCTCAGATATCAGTGGGCCGCACACAATCCACAAGTGTCCACTGTCCACAAGTGTACGCAGAGATTCAAAATCTCCATTATCCTCTCGTCACTTTGGTCACAGGCAGCTGTGCCATCGAGCGTGTCACATAGCGCTCAGATATCAGTGGGCCGCACACAATCCACAAGTGTCCAGTGTCCAAAAGTGTACGCAGAGATTCAAAATCTCCATTATCCTCTCGTCACTTTGGTCACAGGCAGCTGTGCCATCGAGCGTGTCACATAGCGCTCAGATATCAGTGGGCTGCACACAATCCACAAGTGTCCACTGTCCACAAGTGTACGCAGAGATTCAAAATCTCCATTATCCTCTCGTCACTTTGGTCACAGGCAGCTGTGCCATCGAGCGTGTCACATAGCGCTCAGATATCAGTGGGCCGCACACAATCCACAAGTGTCCAGTGTCCAAAAGTGTACGCAGAGATTCAAAATCTCCATTATCCTCTCGTCACTTTGGTCACAGGCAGCTGTGCCATCGAGCGTGTCACATAGCGCTCAGATATCAGTGGGCCGCACACAATCCACAAGTGTCCAGTGTCCAAAAGTGTACGCAGAGATTCAAAATCTCCATTATCCTCTCGTCACTTTGGTCACAGGCAGCTGTGCCATCGAGCGTGTCACATAGCGCTCAGATATCAGTGGGCCGCACACAATCCACAAGTGTCCAGTGTCCAAAAGTGTACGCAGAGATTCAAAATCTCCATTATCCTCTCGTCACTTTGGTCACAGGCAGCTGTGCCATCGAGCATGTCACATAGCGCTCAGATATCAGTGGGCCGCACACAATCCACAAGTGTCCAGTGTCCAAAAGTGTACGCAGAGATTCAAAATCTCCATTATCCTCTCGTCACTTTGGTCACAGGCAGCTGTGCCATCGAGCGTGTCACATAGCGCTCAGATATCAGTGGGCCGCACACAATCCACAAGTGTCCAGTGTCCAAAAGTGTACGCAGAGATTCAAAATCTCCATTATCCTCTAGTCACTTTGGTCACAGGCAGCTGTGCCATCGAGCGTGTCACATAGCGCTCAGATATCAGTGGGCCACACACAATCCACAAGTGTCCAGTGTCCAAAAGTGTACGCAGAGATTCAAAATCTCCATTATCCTCTCGTCACTTTGGTCACAGGCAGCTGTGCCATCGAGCGTGTCACATAGCGCTCAGATATCAGTGGGCCGCACACAATCCACAAGTGTCCACTGTCCAAAAGTGTACGCAGAGATTCAAAATCTCCATTATCCTCTCATCACTTTGGTCACAGGCATCTGTGCCATCGAGCGTGTCACATAGCGCTCAGATATCAGTGGGCCGCACACAATCCACAAGTGTCCACTGTCCACAAGTGTACGCAGAGATTCAAAATCTCCATTATCCTCTCGTCACTTTGGTCACAGGCAGCTGTGCCATCGAGCGTGTCACATAGCGCTCAGATATCAGTGGGCCGCACACAATCCACAAGTGTCCACTGTCCACAAGTGTACGCAGAGATTCAAAATCTCCATTATCCTCTCGTCACTTTGGTCACAGGCAGCTGTGCCATCGAGCGTGTCACATAGCGCTCAGATATCAGTGGGCCGCACACAATCCACAAGTGTCCACTGTCCACAAGTGTACGCAGAGATTCAAAATCTCCATTATCCTCTCGTCACTTTGGTCACAGGCAGCTGTGCCATCGAGCGTGTCACATAGCGCTCAGATATCAGTGGGCCGCACACAATCCACAAGTGTCCAGTGTCCAAAAGTGTACGCAGAGATTCAAAATCTCCATTATCCTCTCGTCACTTTGGTCACAGGCAGCTGTGCCATCGAGCGTGTCACATAGCGCTCAGATATCAGTGGGCTGCACACAATCCACAAGTGTCCACTGTCCACAAGTGTACGCAGAGATTCAAAATCTCCATTATCCTCTCGTCACTTTGGTCACAGGCAGCTGTGCCATCGAGCGTGTCACATAGCGCTCAGATATCAGTGGGCCGCACACAATCCACAAGTGTCCAGTGTCCAAAAGTGTACGCAGAGATTCAAAATCTCCATTATCCTCTCGTCACTTTGGTCACAGGCAGCTGTGCCATCGAGCGTGTCACATAGCGCTCAGATATCAGTGGGCCGCACACAATCCACAAGTGTCCACTGTCCAAAAGTGTACGCAGAGATTCAAAATCTCCATTATCCTCTCGTCACTTTGGTCACAGGCAGCTGTGCCATCGAGCGTGTCACATAGCGCTCAGATATCAGTGGGCCGCACACAATCCACAAGTGTCCACTGTCCACAAGTGTACGCAGAGATTCAAAATCTCCATTATCCTCTCATCACTTTGGTCACAGGCAGCTGTGCCATCGAGCGTGTCACATAGCGCTCAGATATCAGTGGGCCGCACACAATCCACAAGTGTCCACTGTCCACAAGTGTGTGCAGAAATTCTAAAACTCCCCTGTCCTATAGACACCTTGTACCTTGTTTTACATTACTATATAGTTTGTTGGATTTTGTCTACATTTCTACCAAAAATGAGGAAGGTTGGTGGAAGAGGCCGTGGAATTGGGCGGGGGTTGGCAGCTGGTAATGATGGTGTTGGTGGTGGATCTGATGGTAGTGGCAAGAGCAAAATAGGACCGAATGCAGGAGGTGCTGACCCTGCGTCATCGTCTGGCTACATAAGGCCTCGAACGCTTAGTTTTCTAGGAGTTGGCAAACCGCTTTTAAAGCCAGAGCATCAGGAAAAAGTTTTGTCTTACATTGCTGACTCAGCCTCCAGCTCTATCGCCTCCTCTTCTTCAGTTGTAAAAAGTAAAAGCACTGAGTCGTCATTGGAGGCTCATGTTCATGAACCACACCTTTCCTTGTGTCCTTCACCCCAACCAAGATTGAAGGATGACGCAGGCCACACTACTGATTACTCCATGGAGCTGTTTTCACATACCATGCCTGGATTATCAAGTCAAATGGTGAATTACCCAGGCCAAGATGAATCTGACATGGAGTGCACTGATGCACAGCCGCTGATGGATGATTCTGCTGGTACATTCACTCAGAGCACTACATTGTCCTCGCAGTGTACAGAGTCAGATTTTGACCCTGATGAGACTCAGGTGCCCCTTCCCGCACACTATACCACCATACACGGTGACACAGAGAAAGGTGCACATGACACAGAAGAGGAGGTGATGGATGACCCAGTTGTTGACCCAGATTGGCATCCATTGGGGGAAGAGGGTGCTGCTTCCAATAGCTCAGATGAGGAGCATCCACAGCAGACATCGACATCGCAACAGCTGTTATCTGGCAGGCCCGGAGCACTCCAAAGACAGGTTCCAAACATCAAAAGAGTTGCTGGACAGCTTGTCCAGAGGGTCAAAAGATCACAGCGTGCTAGGCCGCAAAATGTCTGCCAAAGTAGGAAGAGTGCAGTGTGGCACTTTTTTGAACAAAATCCTCATGATCAGGCCAAGGTTATCTGTAAGAAGTGCGCAAAGACCTTTAGCCGAGGGAAAAATCTGAAAAATTTGAATACCAGTTGCATGCTTAGACATTTAACCAGCATGCACTTGCAAGCGTGGACACAACACCAAACCTCAAGTGCCACATGTGCAACTGATCACAACGAAGGTAGTCAGCAACGCTACATTGTTTCCCCCACTGTAAGCCCACCGGTTAGCACAGCAGCAAATGTTGAGGTGTCGTTGCAAGGCCACAGCAGTCAGGGAATCCCACTGTTATATCAACGAAAGACTGATTCTAGGCCATCAGAAAGAACACCAACTCCATCACCATCATCAACCCTCTCTCAGTCCGCCCTGTCCACCGCTACTTCCACCATATGCAGCTCTCAAGTCCAGCTCACCCTCCCAGACACTATGAGTAGGTCAAGAAAGTACTCAGTCTCTCATCCGCGTACACTGGGTTTGAGCGCCCACATTGCCAAACTAATCTCGTTTGAGATGATGCCCTTTCGGTTGGTGGAAAGCACAGCTTTCCGCGAACTCATGGCCTATGCAGTACCACGCTATGACCTACCCAGTCGCCACTTCTTCTCTCGCAAAGCCATCCCAGCCCTCCACCATCATGTGAAAGACCGCATTGTCCATGCACACAAGCAGTCAGTGAGCGGAAAGGTGCACCTCACAACTGATGCATGGTCCAGTCGGCATGGCCATGGCCGTTACGTGTCCATCACTGCGCACTGGGTTAATGTGGTGGATGCAGGGTCCACAGGGGACAGCGGTGGTGGGACAATGCTGCCTAGCCCACGGTATAGGAAACAGTTGGCTGTAGGCGTTCGACCCTCCTCCTCCTCCTCCTCCTCCAGAAGCGACAGCTCGTCCACAGAGCGCAGTCGTACGAGCACTCCATCTGCAGCTGCCACTGTTGCACACGATGTGTCCCCCTATCGAGCAGCTAGTGGAAAGCGTCAGCAGGCTGTGTTGCAGATGATGTGTTTGGGCGACAGACACACCGCCGAGGTGCTGGCCGAGTACTTGAAGCGACAAACTGAGTCATGGCTGGGCAGTGTACATCTTGAGGCAGGCAAGGTAGTTAGTGATAACGGCCGTAATTTTGTGGCAGCCATAGCCCTTTCAAAACTCAGCCACATACCTTGCTTGGCTCACACCTTGAACCTGGTGGTGCAGTGCTTCCTCAAAAATTATCCGGAGTTAACAGCCCTGCTCCAGAAGGTGCGAAGACTGTGCGCGCACATCCGCCGGTCGCCTGTACACTCCGTTCGTATGCAGAAGCTGCAGCGATTGCTCCACCTTCCCAACCACCGCCTCATTATCGACATTGCAACAAGGTGGAACTCCACCCTGCACATGGTGGAGCGGCTGTGCGAGCAGAGGCAGGCCATAATGCATTTGTGGGAGGATACACGGCCAGGCACTTTGAGAGCAGACATGGAGTTGACAGGCGTGCAGTGGTCGAAGCTGAAAGACCTTTGTAAAGTCCTTCAGTGTTTTGAGGAATGCACACGGCTGGTAAGTGCAGACGACGCCATCCTAAGCATGAGCATCCCACTTATGCGTCTGCTCATGCAAACTTTGACGCACCTTAAGGAGCAGGCGTCTGCAGCCAATGTTGATGAGGAGGAAGAGGAGGAGGGAATCCTTGATGACATTCAGCCATTGTCTGCTCAGGGACCTCTCCTGGACGAGGTGGAGGAAGAAGAGGAGGAGGAGGAGGAGGATGATGGGGATGATTACTTAGGGGAGGAGGATGCATCTCGTGGGGCAAGTGAAAATGTTGGCGTGGCAAGGTCTGGCACAGGGTTTGTGCGTGACTGGAGGGATGTGGATTTGCCAGAAAGTGCTCCTCCACCCAGCACTCGCAGTGTATCATTGACACCGGGAACATTGGCCCACATGTCAGATTATGCCTTGCGGATCCTAAAAAGGGACCCCCGCATTGCCAAAATGATGAACGATGACGACTACTGGTTGGCCAGCATCCTGGATCCACGCTATAAAGGCAAATTACAAAACATCATGCCACAGGAGAACCTTGACCTAATATTGGCTAATAAACAAGCAACTCTGGTAAATCGGTTGCTTGAGGCATTCCCAGCACACAGCAGCGGTGATGGTTCTCACACGAGCCGTACGGGCCGGGGGCAGATTGGCAGAGGTGTTCGTGGTGCACACAGCAGAAGTGGCGTTGGAGACAGGGGTTTCATGACAATGTTGTGGACTGATTTTTCAAATACCGCTCACACAACTGGTAATACTGCATCGATGGAAAGTGACAGGAGACAGCAGTTGTCAACTATGGTTACAAACTACTTTTCCTCCCATATCGATGTTCTCCCACACAGGTCATTCCCCTTTGACTATTGGGCCGCTAAACTGGACACCTGGCCTGAATTGGCCCAATATGCCTTACAGGAGCTCGCTTGCCCAGCTGCAAGTGTGCTATCGGAAAGAGTCTTCAGTGCAGCTGGATCAATCCTGACAGAAAAAAGGACCCGTCTGTCAACCCAAAATGTGGATGATCTAACCTTCATTAAAATGAACCACGCATGGGTTTCCAAGGATTTTGTCCCACCTTCCCCTGATGACACATACGGTGACAGAAAAATGGCTTGCTTTGGTCCACCTCTTCCTGGTACTTCACCTATTTCGCCTTTTGCATCAGTTGAATGTCCAACATCAACATATGCCACTTTCTAAAACTCCCTAACTGTGCTGCCTCCCCCCCCATGGCCGGGGTCACCACCTAGCGCACGACACCGTGCGAGTGCCGTTGCCCTGGACAGGTGGGAAGGCCGACTCTTGGGCGCGGGCACTGGCACAGGGTCCCTCATAGTGCAATCAAGTGTCTCTGACGGCCGTGGTGCACACCCGCCGTCAGACACACTGCTGTACTATGAGGGGCCCAGTGCCAGTACCGACTCCCACGAGTGGGCCCCCCTTGCTTGGCCAGGGCCCCAGCATTTGCAATCTTTACCTCTCCCTGCTCCTCCGCTGTGTAATCTGGGCCGTCAAATCCATACTGTGCCTGACACCGTCTGAGCCTGCCTCCTGAGACATATATTTTGAATGTGTACGCTATCCATACATGTTATCCGGGGATACGGTACCCCTTCTAACCTTTGTGCAATGACGTGCAATCCATACTGGGCCTAACACCGTCTGAGCCTGCCTCATGCTGTATAGACATATATTTTGAATGTGTACGCTATCCATACATGTTATCCGGGGATACGGTACCCCTTCTAACCTTTGTGCAATGACGTGCAATCCATACTGGGCCTAACACCGTCTGAGCCTGCCTCATGCTGTATAGACATATATTTTGAATGTGTACACTATCCATACATGTTATCCAGGGATACGGTACCCTTTCTAACCTTTGTGCAATGACGTGCAATCCATACTGGGCCTAACACCGTCTGAGCCTGCCTCATGCTGTATAGACATATATTTTGAATGTGTACGCTATCCATACATGTTATCCAGGGATACGGTACCCTTTCTAACCTTTGTGCAATGACGTGCAATCCATACTGGGCCTAACACCGTCTGAGCCTGCCTCATGCTGTATAGACATATATTTTGAATGTGTACGCTATCCATACATGTTATCCGGGGATACGGTACCCCTTCTAACCTTTGTGCAATGACGTGCAATCCATACTGGGCATAACACCGTCTGAGCCTGCCTCATGCTGTATAGACATATATTTTGAATGTGTACGCTATCCATACATGTTATCCAGGGATACGGTACCCTTTCTAACCTTTGTGCAATGACGTGCAATCCATACTGGGCCTAACACCGTCTGAGCCTGCCTCATGCTGTATAGACATATATTTTGAATGTGTACACTATCCATACATGTTATCCGGGGATACGGTACCCCTTCTAACCTTTGTGCAATGACGTGCAATCCATACTGGGCCTAACACCGTCTGAGCCTGCCTCATGCTGTATAGACATATATTTTGAATGTGTACGCTATCCATACATGTTATCCGGGGATACGGTACCCCTTCTAACCTTTGTGCAATGACGTGCAATCCATACTGGGCCTAACACCGTCTGAGCCTGCCTCATGCTGTATAGACATATATTTTGAATGTGTATGCTATCCATACATGTTATCCGGGGATACGGTACCCTTTCTAACCTTTGTGCAATGACGTGCAATCCATACTGGGCCTAACACCGTCTGAGCCTGCCTCATGCTGTATAGACATATATTTTGAATGTGTACGCTATCCATATATGTTATCCGGGGATACGGTACCCCTTCTAACCTTTGTGCAATGACGTGCAATCCATACTGGGCCTAACACCGTCTGAGCCTGCCTCATGCTGTATAGACATATATTTTGAATGTGTACGCTATCCATACATGTTATCCGGGGATACGGTACCCCTTCTAACCTTTGTGCAATGACGTGCAATCCATACTGGGCCTAACACCGTCTGAGCCTGCCTCATGCTGTATAGACATATATTTTGAATGTGTACGCTATCCATACATGTTATCCGGGGATACGGTACCCCTTCTAACCTTTGTGCAATGACGTGCAATCCATACTGGGCCTAACACCGTCTGAGCCTGCCTCATGCTGTATAGACATATATTTTGAATGTGTACGCTATCCATACATGTTATCCAGGGATACGGTACCCTTTCTAACCTTTGTGCAATGACGTGCAATCCATACTGGGCCTAACACCGTCTGAGCCTGCCTCATGCTGTATAGACATATATTTTGAATGTGTACACTATCCATACATGTTATCCGGGGATGCGGTACCCCTTCTAACCTTTGTGCAATGACGTGCAATCCATACTGGGCCTAACACCGTCTGAGCCTGCCTCATGCTGTATAGACATATATTTTGAATGTGTACGCTATCCATACATGTTATCCGGGGATACGGTACCCCTTCTAACCTTTGTGCAATGACGTGCAATCCATACTGGGCCTAACACCGTCTGAGCCTGCCTCATGCTGTATAGACATATATTTTGAATGTGTACGCTATCCATACATGTTATCCAGGGATACGGTACCCTTTCTAACCTTTGTGCAATCACGTGCAATCCATACTGGGCCTAACACCGTCTGAGCCTGCCTCATGCTGTATAGACATATATTTTGAATGTGTACGCTATCCATACATGTTATCCGGGGATACGGTACCCCTTCTAACCTTTGTGCAATGACGTGCAATCCATACTGGGCCTAACACCGTCTGAGCCTGCCTCATGCTGTATAGACATATATTTTGAATGTGTACACTATCCATACATGTTATCCGGGGATACGGTACCCCTTCTAACCTTTGTGCAATGACGTGCAATCCATACTGGGCCTAACACCGTCTGAGCCTGCCTCATGCTGTATAGACATATATTTTGAATGTGTACGCTATCCATACATGTTATCCGGGGATACGGTACCCCTTCTAACCTTTGTGCAATGACGTGCAATCCATACTGGGCCTAACACCGTCTGAGCCTGCCTCATGCTGTATAGACATATATTTTGAATGTGTACGCTATCCATACATGTTATCCAGGGATACGGTACCCTTTCTAACCTTTGTGCAATGACGTGCAATCCATACTGGGCCTAACACCGTCTGAGCCTGCCTCATGCTGTCTAGACATATATTTTGAATGTGTACGCTATCCATACATGTTATCCGGGGATACGGTACCCCTTCTAACCTTTGTGCAATGACGTGCAATCCATACTGGGCCTAACACCGTCTGAGCCTGCCTCATGCTGTATAGACATATATTTTGAATGTGTACGCTATCCATACATGTTATCCGGGGATACGGTACCCCTTCTAACCTTTGTGCAATGACGTGCAATCCATACTGGGCCTAACACCGTCTGAGCCTGCCTCATGCTGTATAGACATATATTTTGAATGTGTACGCTATCCATACATGTTATCCAGGGATACGGTACCCTTTCTAACCTTTGTGCAATGACGTGCAATCCATACTGGGCCTAACACCGTCTGAGCCTGCCTCATGCTGTATAGGCATATATTTTGAATGTGTACGCTATCCATACATGTTATCCGGGGATACGGTACCCCTTCTAACCTTTGTGCAATGACGTGCAATCCATACTGGGCCTAACACCGTCTGAGCCTGCCTCATGCTGTATAGACATATATTTTGAATGTGTACACTATCCATACATGTTATCCGGGGATACGGTACCCCTTCTAACCTTTGTGCAATGACGTGCAATCCATACTGGGCCTAACACCGTCTGAGCCTGCCTCATGCTGTATAGACATATACTTTGAATGTGTACGCTATCCATACATGTTATCCAGGGATACGGTACCCTTTCTAACCTTTGTGCAATCACGTGCAATCCATACTGGGCGTGAGAACGGCTGGCGAGCTGTTAAGCAAGCTACAGCACCTGTCCAGACAAGTACAGGGATTCCCTAGCGAGGAGACTTATTTGATTGTTTTCTATGTTGGGACAGCAATTTTTGGGGAGCACTATACTCTGGAGAATGATAGATGGGGCCCACCATACACTGGAACATTCCAAAGGTGGACATCAGACACTGGAGCAGCATTTACAGGGCCCATTATACACTAGAGCAGTAGAAATGGGGCCCATTATGTTTGGAGCATTATTTGGGCCCATAAGACAGTGGAGCTTCATCCATGGGGACCAACATATACTGTAGCATTATGTGGAGCTCATCATATACTGTTTCAAACATTATATGGGACCAATGATTTTGTATGGAGAAATAGATGGGCCTCGTCATGAGATGTAAAAAGTGAGGTATTTTTCATTGTACTATACCGCTATTTCTCTGCCGTATCGGAGCATGATGAGTTGTGGTATGTGTTAAAGGGGCGCTCTTTCGCCCAGGGCACATGAAAACCTGCAGCCAGCCCTCCCCCCCCACAAATTTAGCCAAATAACCCCCATTTTTCAGTGCGTAACTTGTATTATGAAGTTAATTAAGGTTGACAAGCTTAAGTAAGAAGAATTGATGCTTTTGGCATTCAAATGGGCACTGTTGGTGTGTTTCCTGTCCTCCTCTCACTGCCGACTTTTATTCCCCATTGACTTACATTGGGTTTCGTGTTTCGGGACGACCCCGACTTTTCCCTATAATCGGACAATCTTGCTCGACCCGACTTTTGGAAAAGTCGGGTTTCACGAAACGAAACGCGACCCTAAAAAAGCAAAAGTCGCTCAACTCTACTCCTTACCTTGACAAGCCACAGCTGGCATGTCACTCTCCGCAAGGAGAAACCTTACTTCTTAGACCCTATATTTTGCTAGTGTTTGTCGCTAAATGTTATTTCTTTTAGTTTTCATTTACTTGTATGTTTGGAATAAGTTTAGAATAAATGTTGTCTTAGACTTAGAATAATTAGCATTTTTGCAAATATACTTGACATACAGAGGACATGTACAGGACATCCATCAGTGAACCAGTGAACTCTCGAGTGGACTGCATAATTTCTGTAGAATATGGCCTGCAATTTTGCTAATTGCTAATATGGCTAGAAGAAGTGCGCTAAAGCCTGACGATATGCTCTTTTGCATTCTATATCGGAGGATGAATAGGAATGTGAAACAGAGGAAAATCAATTTGATGCTGACACTGATGAAGATTTCAATCCTCAAAATATTTCTAGTGAATCTGAAGATTCAAAAGGAACAAATCTGGAAGGTAAGTAGTTATGTATATTTATTTGTTGTTCCATACACTGAGTTACAAAACAAAAATACAAAATATTCAACCACTTTTTTCCAAATGTTGCAAGCTCATCAACTGGGGATCACGCTCGTGCAGCGTTGTTGCATCGTGACTATCCTCCAGGTCGTGGACAGAAACCATCTGCAAAACGTCGCAAAAATGTATCCTCAACAGATGACGGTGGCGAAGGCGATGCAGCAACCAACACCACAGAAGGCAATGATGAATCTCCAGGAATGCTTGTTTCAGCTGATGGAATTCCATGGAAACCTCTTGAGATTGGAGAACACTTACCTGGTAGACGTGCAAACCAAAACATACTTAGAGAAGCGCCTGGCCCTACAAGATACGCGAGAACTAATGTAAATAGTGATAGTCCTTTGCGTGCATGGCGATTATTTTTCGATTCGTTCATCTTGACTCACATAAAGAGATGTATAATTGCAGACGCACGCAGGAAAAATGATGAAGAATTTACTCTTTCCGATGAGGAGCTAGAGGCATTTATTGCCATATTTTACGCTCGCGGAATATCAGGCGCGAGCCATCACTCTATTGCCAGTATTTGGTCAAATGACTGGGGAATACCATTTTGTAAAACAACGATGTCTAGGAACCATTGTAGAAATTTTGCATTACCTAAGATTTGATGAGAAATCCAATCGATAATGGGCGATTCAAAACCAACATGTTTGCTCTCTTTTCTATAGTGTGGGATAGATTCATTGATAATTGCATTGCTTCTTACATTCCTGGCCCATACATTACTGTTGATGAACAACTTTTCCCCAGCAAAACTAGGTGTCCTTCAACTCAGTATATTCCTTCCAAGCTGGACAAATACGGCCATAAATATTGGCTAGCTGTTGACAAGGCTATATCTTGCATAATATCTTGCAAATGGCTTCCCTTATCTTGGAAAAGATGACTCATGCCGTGCTGATGACGATTTAGCCGACCACATAGTCATGAAACTAATGCAGCCATTTTTGAAAAAAGGAGCCACATATAACTTATATTACCACATATATATATATATATATATATATATGTGTATATATATATATATATATCATATTTTTTGGATTATAAGACGCACTTTTGTTCCCCCACATTTTGGGGGAAAGTGGGGGGTGCAACTTATAATGCGAATCTGTGTGCTGCTGTGCTATAGATTGGGGGGGGCGGCTCTGGCATGATGTCAGTGTGCACTGCGAGTCACGTGACCACAGGTCCTATTGGTCACATCATGGAAGAACCTGTGGCTACAATGAGCTGCCTGAATGAGCAGCAGCTGCGCACGCCATCTCAGGAGGAGGATCTCAGCAGACACAGGAAAGCCACGGGGGAGCTGAGAGCAGGAGCCATCATTAGAAGGTGAGTTAACTGTTTATTATTTTATCATGGGCTTGCCAGCAGGGGGGAAAAATAGGGACTGGGGTCATATGTGAAAGAAGGTGGGAATATAGGGATGGGGGGACAATGTGTGCCAGCAGGGGGAATATATGAACGAGGGGCCATGTGTGCCAGCAGTGGGGATTATAGGGATGGGGGGGAAATGTGTGCCAGCAGGGGGGAATATAGGGACGGGGGGACAATGTGTGCCAGCAGGGGGGAATATAGGGATGGGGGGGACAATGTGTGCCAGCAGGGGGAATATAGGGATGGGGGGACAATGTGTGCCAGCAGGGGGAATATAGGGACGGGGGGACAATGTGTGCCAGCAGGGGGGAATATATGAACGAGGGGCCATGTGTGCCAGCAGGGGGGATTATAGGGATGGGGGACAATGTGTGCCAGCAGGGGGGAATATATGGATGGGGGGCCATGTGTGCCAGCAGGGGGGAATATAGGGACAGGGGGGACAATGTGTGCCAGCAGGGGGAATATATGGATGGGGACAATGTGTGCCAGCAGGGGGGAATATAGGGATGGGGGGACAATGTATGCCAGCAGGAGGGAATATATGGATGAGGGGACAATGTGTTCCAGCAGGGGGAATATAGGGATGGGGGGACAATGTGTGCCAGCAGGGGCAATATATGGATGGGGGGCCATGTGTGCCAGCAGGGGGGAATATAGGGACAGGGGGGACAATTTGTGTCAGCAGGGGGGAATATATGGACGGGGAACAATGTGTGTCAGCAGGGGGAATGTAGGGATGGGGGACAATGTATGCCAGCAGGAGGGAATATATGGATGGGGGGACAATGTGTGCCAGCAGGGGGGAATATAGGGACAAGGGGACAATGTGTGCCAGCAGGGGGAATATAGGGACCGGGGGCCATGTGAATGTCAGCAGGGGGTAATATAGGGACGCGGGGGCCATGTGCGTACCAGCAGGGAGGCATAAATAGAGAGATGTCTGTGATACCTGTATGTATTTGTGGTATTTCCTGATGAAGGGGGCATGAGACCCCTGAAACGCGTAGAATAAAACCACTGCAATCATACAGCACTCTCCTGGAATTTGTCTAAAGCGGCAGCGCAGAATATAGCTACAAACTCCCTTTGGATTCATACCAGCAGGGAGGCATAAATAGAGAGAGGGGCCATGTGCGTGCCAGCAGGGGGGCATATAGAGAGAGGGGGGCCATTTGAGTGCTAGCAGGGGGGCATATAGTGACCGGGGGGGCCATATCCATGATGTGATTGGGGGCTATGTGCCAGCACAAGGGGGCAATTTGCCAGGATGGGGGTTATATACAGTTGTGGCCAAAAGTTTTAACACCCCTGCAATTCTGTCAGATACTACTCAGTTTCTTCCTGAAAATGATTGCAAACACAAATTCTTTGGTATTATTACCTTCATTTAATTTGTCTTAAATGAAAAAACACAAAAAGAATTGTCCTAAAGCCAAATTGGATATAATTCCACACCAAACATAAAAAAGAGGGTGGACAAAAGTATAGGCACTGTTCGAAAAATCATGTGATGCTTCTCTAATTTGTGTAATTAACAGCACCTGTAACTTACCTGTGGCACTTAACAGGTGTTGGCAATAACTAAATCACACTTGCAGCCAGTTGACATGGATTAAAGTTGACTCAACCTCTGTCCTGTGTCCTTGTGTGTACCACATTGAGCATGGAGAAAAGAAAGAAGACCAAAGAACTGTCTGAGGACTTGAGAAACCAAATTGTGAGGAAGCATGAGCAATGTCAAGGCTACAAGTCCATCTCCAAAGACCTGAATGTTCCTGTGTCTACCGTGCGCAGTGTCATCAAGAAGTTTAAAGCCCATGGCACTGTGGCTAACCTCCCTAGATGTGGACGGAAAAGAAAAATTGACAAGAGATTTCAACGCAAGATTGTGCGAATGTTGGATAAAGAACCTCGACTAACATCCAAACAAGTTCAAGCTGCCCTGCAGTCCGAGGGTACAACAGTGTCAACCCGTACTATCCGTCGGCGTCTGAATGAAAAGGGACTGTATGGTAGGAGACCCAGGAAGACCCCACTTCTTACCCCGAGACATAAAAAAGCCAGGCTGGAGTTTGCCAAAACTTACCTGAAAAAGCCTAAAACATTTTGGAAGAATGTTCTCTGGTCAGATGAGACAAAAGTAGAGCTTTTTGGGCAAAGGCATCAACATAGAGTTTACAGGAGAAAAAAAGAGGCATTCAAAGAAAAGAACACGGTCCCTACAGTCAAACATGGCGGAGGTTCAATGATGTTTTGGGGTTGCTTTGCTGCCTCTGCACTGGACTGCTTGACCGTGTGCATGGCATTATGAAGTCTGAAGACTACCAACAAATTTTGCAGCATAATGTTGGGCCCAGTGTGAGAAAGCTGGGTCTCCCTCAGAGGTCATGGGTCTTCCAGCAGGACAATGACCCAAAACACACTTCAAAAAGCACTAGAAAATGGTTTGACAGAAAGCACTGGAGACTTCTAAGGTGGCCAGCAATGAGTCCAGACCTGAATCCCATAGAACACCTGTGGAGAGATCTAAAAATGGCAGTTTGGAGAAGGCACCCTTCAAATATCAGGGACCTGGAGCAGTTTGCCAAAGAAGAATGGTCTAACATTCCATCAGAGCATTGTAAGAAATTCATTGATGGTTACTGGAAGCAGTTGGTCGCAGTTATTTTGGCTAAAGGTTGTGCAACGAAGTATTAGGCTGAGGGTGCCAATACTTTTGTCTGGCCCATTTTTTGGAGTTTTGTGTGAAATGATCAATGTTTTGCTTTTTGCTTCATTCTCTTTTGTGTTTTTTCACTTAAGACAAATTAAATGAAGCTAATAATACCAAAGAATTTGTGTTTTCAATCATTTTCAGGAAGAAACTGAGTATTATCGGACAGAATTGCAGGGGTGTCAATACTTTTGGCCACAACTGTAGATACCAGGATGAGGGATATATACGGTATATGATTTGAAAGAGGGACACTGGCATTATAAGACACACCTCCATTTAACATAAAAAACAACATTTTTTCTCTTTTTCACCAAATTTGGGGGTGCGTCTTATAATCAGGTGTGTCTTATAAAGTGAAAAATACGGTAAAATATATATATATATATTTATATATATATATATATATATATATATATATACACACTGTATATTACCACATATAACTATTTTACGTCAGTCAAACTTGCTAATCAACTAAAGAGCCAGGAAGCGACTATCGTGGGAACGATAAATAAGAAAAGATGAGAAGTGGCTAAAGAGATCAAATCAATGATGGAAAACTTGTACAACACTAAAGTTTTCATAAACGAAGATGATTTTACACTTACCGTGTATCAAGGTAAACCAAGCAAAAATGTTATAATGTTGAGTTCCATCCATCTTGATGAAATCTGCTAAAAAAAACTCCTGAAACCGTAAAGTTTTATAATGAAACTAAGTACGGAGTAGATGTCGTAGATCAGATGGAACGCAAATACACCACAAGAACTTGTACTCGGAGATGGCCTGTTCACTCATTTGAAAATACCCTCGACTTAGCAGGTGTAAATGCTTGGATAGTGTAAAAGGAGACTACCTCCGACAACATTTCACGCAAGGCATTTTTGCAAAAGCTCGTTACAGAGTTGGGAGGTCCTTACGTTAGATCTCGGCGAAAGTGTAGCATGTCCGAAGTCGCAAATTCTTCTGATGGGATGCTGCAGACAAAATTTGCCAGGTAAGACAAAAATGCAAAAAGAATAGATCAGTTGGAAGTTGTATGACTTACCGTAAATCCTTGTGTGGGCAATGTACCACCGTAAATGAGCGACGATGCCTGAACTGTGAAACAACTTAGACAAATGTTTAGTATATCAATCCTTATGTACTTTTTAGTAAGAATTTTACTGTCTCTTTTGAATTTACATGTTTGTACTTAATGCATTTTATGTCAACTCACCTTCAAAAGTTTGTTGTTGTTTCTATGTGTGCACTTTCGAAACTTACAAAATAAGTCAATTCTCAGTTTGAAATCAGATTGTTTCAAGCAAATACAAATGCATTTATCACGGTGATTGCTTTTGTCAGCCAAGTTGCAATTCAAAAGTCAATTCAAAATGAAAACTAACAATGTATTATGTAACCATCTTCTCTTATGTGTAGTTTAATTTTCAACATGTTGTGTATGCATTTGTTCTTACAAAATTAATAATAAATGATTGTAAAATGTCTATTATTATTATGATTCTGCTGCGGATCCGCAGTGTTTCAGGCTCTGCGGGTCCGCAACAGATTTTGCTGCGTTGTACAGTACCATTGTTTTCAAAGCTAAACTGAAAAACGCTGTGCTCATGCTGCGGATTTTTCCGCGCGGATTTTCTGCGGGTTCAAATCCGCAGCATGTCAATTCTTTGTGCGGATTCCTCTGCGGTTTCACACCTTCTCCATTGTAGAGGTGTGAAACCGCAGGGCTAAACTGCAGGCTAATCTGTAGGTAAACCGCAGGTCTTTTGACCAGAGAATTTACCTGCGGATTTTTACAAATCCGCACGGACAAATCCGCAGGACCTAAAACTACGTGTGCACATAGCCTTAGGATAAGTTTCCGTGGTCAGGATTGGCTCAGTATTTGCTCAGGATTTGACGCAGGTAAAATCTACACCAAATCTGCATCAGACGTCACTGGCAGGTCACCTGTGTTTTTGATGCGTTTTTTTCATGTGGATTTGTATGCTTTTTTTGTAAGCTAAATAAAGATATATTATTCTAAAAATTGTGATGTCACTTCTGTCCAACCTCTTCTTTAACATTTGCCCAACCCACACTCCATTACACACACAGATAGATCTATAGTATCTCTCTCATTCAATCTATCCATAGATAGATAGATGTTAGGCAACAGGTTTCTTCCTCTGCACAGGAGAAATCCTGAGCCTTGCCTTCTGCGGTCTCCCATTCAGTCCTGACCACAGAGGAGGCTGCTCAGCAGAGATGTTGATCCCAGCATCTTGCTCAGGCTAGTGCTGTTGGTTTGGTTACTGCTACCACTCCTGGTTCAGCTATAATAACCTTCACTACCAGCAGCGAGCAGCTCTTGGGACTAAGTCCTTCTTTCGGCCTACTGAGCATGCCCGTGGGACGACCTCTCATTGGAGGCCAGAGGTCACATGTTCAGTTCCTGTTGCTGCTCCGACTGGACCACTGGGAAGATCCCGGAAGGCTGCAGCTATAAAAGGTTTGCATGGCTGCCCGGCCATGCGCTAGTATAAAATGTGATTTGTGTATGTGTGGATGAGTGTCTGAGACCTGGTGAATGACTCATTAAGATCCCCTCCCTAGCATTGTTGTATGTGTAGGGTGATTGAGTTAGCTAGTGCCTGACTGTGCCATCCAGCACTAGGCACGAATAGTACTGCATCTACAGCAGCGTCCGTCAGAGCGGCGCCGTGCACAAACAGTGCGCTTTCCTGGCCCAAGCTTAGGGTGGTTGGTGGCGTCCGCCTGTGCGGCGCTGTACGCACATAGTGCGGCAATCCTCAGTTTAGTTTTTGCCTGGCACCGCAGTTTCGGCGCCGACACTAGTGGGTCTACAGGGACTCTAACCCCTTGTCCTTGAGGCAGGGTCTTGTGACAAAAAGCTCTAGTGTTTTCTCTGTGGTTCACAAAAAGCGTGATGTAACAGGGTTCGCCTCATACATACTGGGTGAAGTTAACCCACATGTGTTTATGCTTTACCGCCATATACTGTCCATCATTACTGAGCAACAGGTTCCATCTCTGCACGGTGGACCCCAGGCTGCGAACGCACCTCATATCTCCTCTTACAGTTGTGGCCAAAAGTATTGACACCCCTGCAATTCTGTCAGATAATACTCAGTTTCTTCCTGAAAATGATTGCAAACACAAATTCTTTGGTATTATCTTCATTTAATTTGTCTTAAATGAAAAAACACAAAAAGAATTGTCCTAAAGCCAAATTGGATATAATTCCACACCAAACATAAAAAAGAGGGTGGACAAAAGTATTGGCACTGTTCGAAAAATCATGTGATGCTTCTCTAATTTGTGTAATTAACAGCACCTGTAACTTACCTGTGGCACCTAACAGGTGTTGGCAATAACTAAATCACACTTGCAGCCAGTTGACATGGATTAAAGTTGACTCAACCTCTGTCCAAGCGAGCTCCTGTAAGGCATATTGGGCCAATTCAGGCCAGGTGTCCAGTTTAGCGGCCCAATAGTCAAAGGGGAATGACCTGTGTGGGAGAACATCGATATGGGAGGAAAAGTAGTTTGTAACCATAGTTGACAACTGCTGTCTCCTGTCACTTTCCATCGATGCAGTATTACCAGTTGTGTGAGCGGTATTTGAAAAATCAGTCCACAACATTGTCATGAAACCCCTGTCTCCAACGCCACTTCTGCTGTGTGCACCACGAACACCTCTGCCAATCTGCCCCCGGCCCGTACGGCTCGTGTGAGAACCATCACCGCTGCTGTGTGCTGGGAATGCCTCAAGCAACCGATTTACCAGAGTTGCTTGTTTATTAGCCAATATTAGGTCAAGGTTCTCCTGTGGCATGATGTTTTGTAATTTGCCTTTATAGCGTGGATCCAGGATGCTGGCCAACCAGTAGTCGTCATCGTTCATCATTTTGGCAATGCGTGGGTCCCTTTTTAGGATCTGCAAGGCATAATCTGACATGTGGGCCAATGTTCCCGGTGTCAATGATGCACTGCGAGTGCTGGTTGGAGGAGCACTTTCTGGCAAATCCACATCCCTCCAGTCACGCACAAACCCTGTACCAGACCTTGCCACGCCAACATTTTCACTTGCCCCACGAGATGCATCCTCCTCCCCTAAGTAATCATCCCCATCATCCTCCTCCTCCTCCTCTTCTTCCTCCACCTCGTCCAGGAGAGGTCCCTGAGCAGACAATGGCTGAATGTCATCAAGGATTCCCTCCTCCTCTTCCTCCTCATCAACATTGGCTGCAGACGCCTGCTCCTTAAGGTGCATCAAAGTTTGCATGAGCAGACGCATAAGTGGGATGCTCATGCTTAGGATGGCGTCGTCTGCGCTTACCAGCCTTGTGCATTCCTCAAAACACTGAAGGACTTTACAGAGGTCTTTCAGCTTCGACCACTGCACACCTGTCAACTCCATGTCTGCTCTCAAAGTGCCTGGCCGTGTATCCTCCCACAAATGCATTATGGCCTGCCTCTGCTCGCACAGCCGCTCCACCATGTGCAGGGTGGAGTTCCACCTTGTTGCAATGTCAATAATGAGGCGGTGGTTGGGAAGGTGGAGCAATCGCTGCAGCTTCTGCATACGAACGGAGTGTACAGGCGACCGGCGGATGTGCGCGCACAGTCTTCGCACCTTCTGGAGCAGGGCTGTTAACTCCGGATAATTTTTGAGGAAGCACTGCACCACCAGGTTCAAGGTGTGAGCCAAGCAAGGTATATGGCTGAGTTTTGAAAGGGCTATGGCTGCCACAAAATTACGGCCGTTATCACTAACTACCTTGCCTGCCTCAAGATGTACACTGCCCAGCCATGACTCAGTTTGTCGCTTCAAGTACTCGGCCAGCACCTCGGCGGTGTGTCTGTTGCCCAAACACATCATCTGCAACACAGCCTGCTGACACTTTCCACTAGCTGCTCGATAGGGGGACACATCGTGTGCAACAGTGGCAGCTGCAGATGGAGTGCTCGTACGACTGCGCTCTGTGGACGAGCTTTCGCTTCTGGAGGAGGAGGAGGAGGAGGGTCGAACGCCTACAGCCAACTGTTTCCTATACCGTGGGCTAGGCAGCACTGTCCCACCACCACTGTCCCCTGTGGACCCTGCATCCACCACATTAACCCAGTGCGCAGTGATGGACACGTAACGGCCCTGGCCATGCCGACTGGACCATGCATCAGTTGTGAGGTGCACCTTTCCGCTCACTGACTGCTTGAGTGCATGGACAATGCGGTCTTTCACATGATGGTGGAGGGCTGGGATGGCTTTGCGAGAGAAGAAGTGGCGACTGGATAGGTCATAGCGTGGTACTGCATAGGCCATGAGTTCGCGGAAAGCTGTGCTTTCCACCAACCGAAAGGGCATCATCTCAAACGAGATTAGTTTGGCAATGTGGGCGCTCAAACCCAGTGTACGCGGATGAGAGACTGAGTACTTTCTTGACCTACTCATAGTGTCTGGGAGGGTGAGCTGGACTTGAGAGCTGCATATGGTGGAAGTAGCGGTGGACAGGGCGGACTGAGAGAGGGTTGATGATGGTGATGGAGTTGGTGTTCTTTCTGATGGCCTAGAATCAGTCTTTCGTTGATATAACAGTGGGATTCCCTGACTGCTGTGGCCTTGCAACGACACCTCAACATTTGCTGCAGTGCTAACCGGTGGGCTTACAGTGGGGGAAACAATGTAGCGTTGCTGACTACCTTCGTTGTGATCAGTTGCACATGTGGCACTTGAGGTTTGGTGTTGTGTCCACGCTTGCAAGTGCATGCTGGTTAAATGTCTAAGCATGCAACTGGTATTCAAATTTTTCAGATTTTTCCCTCGGCTAAAGGTCTTTGCGCACTTCTTACAGATAACCTTGGCCTGATCATGAGGATTTTGTTCAAAAAAGTGCCACACTGCACTCTTCCTACTTTGGCAGACATTTTGCGGCCTAGCACGCTGTGATCTTTTGACCCTCTGGACAAGCTGTCCAGCAACTCTTTTCATGTTTGGAACCTGTCTTTGGAGTGCTCCGGGCCTGCCAGATAACAGCTGTTGCGATGTCGATGTCTGCTGTGGATGCTCCTCATCTGAGCTATTGGAAGCAGCACCCTCTTCCCCCAATGGATGCCAATCTGGGTCAACAACTGGGTCATCCATCACCTCCTCTTCTATGTCATGTGCACCTTCCTCTGTGTCACCGTGTATGGTGGTATAGTGTGCGGGAAGGGGCACCTGAGTCTCATCAGGGTCAGAATCTGGCTCTGTACACTGCGAGGACAATGTAGTGCTCTGAGTGAATGTACCAGCAGAATCATCCATCAGCGGCTGTGCATCAGTGCACTCCATGTCAGATTCATCTTGGCCTGGGTAATTCACCATTTGACTTGATAATCCAGGCATGGTATGTGAAAACAGCTCCATGGAGTAAGCAGTAGTATGGCCTGCGTCATCCTTCAATCTTGGTTGGGGTGAAGGACACAAGGAAAGGTGTGGTTCATGAACATGAGCCTCCAATGATGACTCAGTGCTTTTACTTTTTACAACTGAAGAAGAGGAGGCGATAGAGCTGGAGGCTGAGTCAGCAATGTAAGACAAAACTTTTTCCTGATGCTCTGGCTTTAAAAGCGGTTTGCCAACTCCTAGAAAACTAAGCGTTCGAGGCCTTATGTAGCCAGACGATGACGCAGGCTCAACACCTCCTGCATTCGGTCCTATTTTGCTCTTGCCACTACCATCAGATCCACCACCAACACCATCATTACCAGCTGCCAACCCCCGCCCAATTCCATGGCCTCTTCCACCAGCCTTCCTCATTTTTGGTAGAAATCTAGACAAAATCCAACAAACTATATAGTAATGTAAAACAAGGTACAAGGTGTCTATAGGACAGGGGAGATTTTGAATTTCTGCAGACACTTGTGGACACTGGACACTTTTGGATTGTGTGAGGCCCACTGATATCTGAGCGCTATGTGACAGGCTCGATGGCACAGCTGTAACAAAAGTGACGAGAGGATAAGGGAGATTTTGAATTTCAGCAGACACTTGTGGACACTGGACACTTTTGGATTGTGTGAGGCCCAATGAATATCTGAGCGCTATGTGACAGGCTCGATGGCACAGCTGTGACCAAAGTGACTAGAGGATAAGGGAGATTTTGAATTTCTGCAGACACTTGTGGACACTGGACACTTTTGGATTGTGTGAGGCCCACTGATATCTGAGCGCTATGTCACAGGCTCGATGGCACAGCTGTGACAAAAGTGACGAGAGGATAAGGGAGATTTTAAATTTCTGCACACACTTGTGGACACTGGACACTTTTGGATTGTGTGAGGCCCAATGAATATCTGAGCGCTATGTGACAGGCTCGATGGCACAGCTGTGACCAAAGTGACTAGAGGATAAAGGAGATTTTGAATTTCTGCAGACACTTGTGGACACTGGACACTTTTGGATTGTGTGAGGCCCAATGAATATCTGAGCGCTATGTAACAGGCTTGATGGCACAGCTGTGACCAAAGTGACTAGAGGATAAGGGAGATTTTGAATTTCTGCAGACACTTGTGGACACTGGACACTTTTGGATTGTGTGAGGCCCACTGATATCTGAGCGCTATGTCACAGGCTCGATGGCATAGCTGTGACAAAAGTGACGAGAGGATAAGGGAGATTTTGAATTTCTGCAGACACTTGTGGACACTGGACACTTTTGGATTGTGTGAGGCCCAATGAATATCTGAGCGCTATGTGACAGGCTCCATGGCACAGCTGTGACCAAAGTGACTAGAGGATAAGGGAGATTTTGAATTTCTGCAGACACTTGTGGACACTGGACACTTTTGGATTGTGTGAGGCCCACTGATATCTGAGCGCTATGTGACAGGCTCGATGGCACAGCTGTGACAAAAGTGACGAGAGGATAAGGGAGATTTTGAATTTCTGCACACAATTGTGGACACTGGACACTTTTGGATTGTGTGAGGCCCAATGAATATCTGAGCGCTATGTGACAGGCTCGATGGCACAGCTGTGACCAAAGTGACTAGAGGATAAGGGAGATTTTGAATTTCTGCAGACACTTGTGGACACTGGACACTTTTGGATTGTGTGAGGCCCACTGATATCTGAGCGCTATGTCACAGGCTCGATGGCACAGCTGTGACAAAAGTGACGAGAGGATAAGGGAGATTTTGAATTTCTGCACACACTTGTGGACACTGGACACTTTTGGAATGTGTGAGGCCCAATGAATATCTGAGCGCTATGTGACAGGCTCGATGGCACAGCTGTGACAAAAGTGACGAGAGGATAAGGGAGATTTTGAATTTCTGCACACACTTGTGGACACTGGACACTTTTGGATTGTGTGAGGCCCAATGAATATCTGAGCGCTATGTCACAGGCTCGATGGCACAGCTGTGACAAAAGTGACGAGAGGATAAGGGAGATTTTGAATTTCAGCAGACACTTGTGGACACTGGACACTTTTGGATTGTGTGAGGCCCAATGAATATCTGAGCGCTATGTGACAGGCTCGATGGCACAGCTGTGACCAAAGTGACGAGAGGATAAGGGAGATTTTGAATTTCTGCAGACACTTGTGGACACTGGACAGTGGACACTTTTGGATTGTGTGAGGTCCACTGATATCTGAGCGCTATGTGACAGGCTCGATGGCACAGCTGTGACAAAAGTGACTAGAGGATAAGGGAGATTTTGAATTTCAGCACACACTTGTGGACACTGGACACTTTTGGATTGTGTGAGGCCCAATTAATATCTGAGCGCTATGCTACAGGCTCGATGGCACAGCTGTGACAAAAGTGACTAGAGGATAAGGGAGATTTTGAATTTCTGCACACACTTGTGGACACTGGACACTTTTGGATTGTGTGAGGCCCAATGAATATCTGAGCGCTATGTGACAGGCTCGATGGCACAGCTGTGACCAAAGTGACGAGAGGATAAGGGAGATTTTGAATTTCTGCAGACACTTGTGGACACTGGACACTTTTGGATTGTGTGAGGCCCACTGATATCTGAGCGCTATGTGACAGGCTCGATGGCACAGCTGTGACAAAAGTGATGAGAGGATAAGGGAGATTTTGAATTTCTGCACACACTTGTGGACACTGGACACTTTTGGATTGTGTGAGGCCCACTGATATCTGAGCGCTATGTCACAGGCTCGATGGCACAGCTGTGACAAAAGTGACGAGAGGATAAGGGAGATTTTGAATTTCTGCAGACACTTGTGGACACTGGACACTTTTGGATTGTGTGAGGCCCAATGAATATCTGAGCGCTATGTGACAGGCTCGATGGCACAGCTGTGACCAAAGTGACTAGAGAATAAGGGAGATTTTGAATTTCTGCAGACACTTGTGGACACTGGACACTTTTGGATTGTGTGAGGCCCACTGATATCTGAGCGCTATGTGACAGGCTCGATGGCACAGCTGTGACAAAAGTGACGAGAGGATAAGGGAGATTTTGAATTTCTGCACACACTTGTGGACACTGGACACTTTTGGATTGTGTGAGGCCCAATGAATATCTCAGCGCTATGTGACAGGCTCGATGGCACAGCTGTGACCAAAGTGACTAGAGGATAAGGGAGATTTTGAATTTCTGCACACACTTGTGGACACTGGACACTTTTGGATTGTGTGAGGCCCACTGATATATGAGCGCTATGTCACAGGCTCGATGGCACAGCTGTGACAAAAGTGACGAGAGGATAAGGGAGATTTTGAATTTCTGCAGACACTTGTGGACACTGGACACTTTTGGATTGTGTGAGGCCCACTGATATCTGAGCGCTATGTTACAGGCTCGATGGCACAGCTGTGACAAAAGTGACGAGAGGATAAGGGAGATTTTGAATTTCTGCAGACGCTTGTGGACACTGGACACTTTTGGATTGTGTGAGGGCCACTGATATCTGAGCGCTATGTCACAGGCTCGATGGCACAGCTGTGACAAAAGTGACTAGAGGATAAGGGAGATTGGATTGCTTTTAAAAAAGCAGTTTGCAGAGCAGTGGGTAAGCAGCAATGCCAGCCTGTCAGGAAGCCTTAAAAGGCAGCCCAACAACCAACACCACTGATACACCACAATATAACCTCCCCTTGCACTGCACACACAGTGACTGGTGTGTTGTGCAGGCCAAATCGCTAGCAGCAGAAGCAGTTTTTTTTTCTTCTCAGCAGGACAAAAAAAAAAAATTGGGATTGCTTTTAAAAAAGCAGTTTGCGGAGCAGTGGGTAAACAGCAATGCAGGAATGTCAGGAAGCCTTAGAAGGCAGCCCAACAACCAACACCACTGATACACCACTATATAGCCTCCCCTTGCACTGCACACACAGTGACTGGTGTGTTGTACAGGCCAAATCGCTAGCAGCAGAAGCAGTTTTTTTTTCTTCTCAGCAGGACAAAAAAAAAAATTGGGATTGCTTTTAAAAAAGCAGTTTGCGGAGCAGTGGGTAAACAGCAATGCAGGAATGTCAGGAAGCCTTAGAAGGCAGCCCAACAACCAACACCACTGATACACCACTATATAGCCTCCCCTTGCACTGCACACACAGTGACTGGTGTGTTGTGCAGGCCAAATCGCTAGCAGCAGAAGCAGTTTTTTTGTCTTCTTCCCTGCCTAACGCTCTCCCTACAGAATCAGCAGCAACCTCTCCCTATACTGATATCGGCAGAAGTAAGATGGCGGTCGGCGTGCACGCCCTTTTATACCCCCTGTGACGCCCACCAAAGCAAGCCAATCACTTGCATGCCCTTCTGAAAGATAGTGGTGACCCCTGCCTATGTCATCACGTTGCCCACAGTGTCCGTGGATCCTGATTGGCTGAAAAAGAGCGCAAAACAAACTTTTGAAACGCGACTTTGGCGCGTAAGTCGCCGACCTCGTGGCCGACCTCATCCTGGGGTCGGGTTTCGTTTCATGAAACCCGACTTTGCCAAAAGTCGGCGACTTTTGAAATTTTTCGACCAGTTTCGCTCAACTCTACTTATGACTTCCTAACAAAAAAAAATTTTGTTTCCAAAATTGTGGTGATGTAAAGTAAACATGTGTTAGTTATCAAGTTTTTTGTGTGCCATATCTCTGTGATTTAAGGGCATAAAAATTCAAAGTTGGAAAATTGCGAAATTTTAAAAATTTTCGCCAAATTTCCATTTTTTTCAGAAATAAACGCAAGTTATTTGAATGAAATTTTACCACTAACATGAAGTACAATGTGTCACGAGAAAACAGAATCACTGGGATCCATGGAAGCGTTTCAGAGTTATTACCTCATAAAGGGTCAGTGGTCAGAATTGTAAAAATTGGCAAGGGAGTTAACGTGCAAACCACCCTTGGTAGTGAAGGGGTTAATCCTATAGTTAAAGGGTTAAAAAAAGCCAGAAAAAAGTATTTTAATGAAATAAAACACTACACAGTTTTCCATATTTTTATAGCACACCCAAATCCAAGCGAAGCCATTGATCACCTGAAAAAAAAAAAAACAAGCCAACACAAATACTCCCTGTTCTGACATAGTCTATTTAATCACAAGTGTCCCACGACGAGTCCAGCTGGATGCATGACATCCAGATATAGCAGAGCTTGTAGATGACCACCGGATATCTACAGCGATCATCTACACTGTGATTCTCACGGTCACCTGACCGTGAGAACTAGCCTAGTAACTGGAGATAATCCCAGCTCACGTGTACAGCAGTTCTCATGATAAGCTAAGTTATTGCGAGAACTGCAGTGGACGCGGACTTCCGGCGGTGGGACAGGTAAGAACTTTGTGTAAATTAGCAGACATGCATAGTAAGCTGCGTTTACGCAGTTATTACGCATGTGACTAATCATTAGATGCGGCTTTACCCGATCTAATGATAATCAATGGTAAATTTACGATGCGGCGACTGAGGGTCGCCGCATTGTAAACAGACATGCTGCATTCTGGAAAGACGCGCCACATGTCATGAAATCCCCTCCACTATGCTGTAACATCTGGGCGATGCGTGTTTGATGCTGCAGCTGCATGCAGCGCCAAACACGCAGCGTTTCCTGACCGTGGAAACATACCCTAAAAATAAACGAAAACGAGCCAGGAATCAAAATGACTCCATTCGGTAGTTCTAGGGGAGGTGACCAGTACGGTAGTCCTAGTGTTGAATCCAGGTGTTCTGGTCATTAGGTCAAGGGTCTGGCCGGTCCGGGAGCAGCTGAAGTCCACACCACTAAGTGGGTAAGATAAGCCTTTCCTTTCTATTCCTGTCCGTTAAATGATTCAACAGCTTATGAGCTGATGTACTCCTTGCTTGTCTATTCTGTAGCAGCTACAGCCAGCCTACATTGCGAGCCCTTTGGAAGCTGTTATATCATCCCAGCTCTGAACTCTCTGTAATGTGTTGCTTCTGGTGCCGTAAGGGTGACCAGAGGACTTGCAGTCCCTTGGTCTCCAGATTCTGCTCCAAGGATCTTCAATCCTGGTAGCCAACGGCTCTGGTGCCCTGTCCTCTTTTTAATCATAGGGTGAGCTTTTCATAGCTCCAACCCTGGGAAACTCCATGTGATTTCTCCTCTCCCTTCCTCCACACTACTCTAACCTCCTTAGGCCAGGGTCACACTAACCGACGCAAAATACGGTCAGTATTTTACATGCGTAATACGGATGAATGACCCCTAAATAGTTCTCCGTAGGTCATCCGTAAGCAAGGTGTGGTCGCGTATTTTGCGCATGTAAGCATCCGTATGTAATCCGTATGGCATCCGTATGGTGAGATTTTCTCGCAGGCTTGCAAAATGGACATATAATGGAGCCCTATGACAGGGTTTATAACAGAAACCAAAGAATAGATATAGACACATAGAATGCATATATATATGTATATGTGTGTGTGTATTCTATGTGTCTATATCTATTCTTTCGTTTCTTTATTAAACCTGTCAGTGTGAGTTTACTGTATAGCGCACTGAATTGCCGGCTTTGCTAAAAGACACCGGGTGCGTATTTCTCGCAAGTCACATGTGTGGTCCCTGTGTAATCTGTATTTTTTGCGCACCCATAGACTTGCATTGGCGTATTACGGCTGTAGTACGCTGACAATCGCAGCATGCTGCGATTGGCACGGAGCGTAGAATACGGATGAGAAATATACGGCTGGTGCAAGGGACCCCATAGAGAATCATTGGTCCGTGTCTAATGCGTGCTTTTAGCGCCTCTCACTCGGCCGCATTCCTTGCCAGTGTGACCCCGGCCTTACTCCTCCCCCTAGCCAGAAGAGGCAGTCACCCTACATTTTTCAAATTCAAATTAAAAGAAGCTTTATTGGCAGGGTTAAATACACATTAGTTTTGCCAAAGCAAATGTACAAAAGGGAATAGGAATAGGGATTGTTCTGTCCTCACTAATTGAAGCAGACTGTTAGCGTTGGTGGTCTAGAGTAGGATGCTCCGGGAGTGGACCCTCTGGACTATGGCATCGAGGGACCACGGGCGAGCTGCCAGGTTTAACCGACCCCTATACAGGGACCGTTAGGAGCAGGCCCAGGGGTTCGAGTACCACCTTAGCCGGAACCGAGAGGGGCATCTCAGGATGGACCGGAGTAATACTGAGACTTGAGTAAGACGGCAGGAACACTGAAGGCAGGACTGGAGTAGGACGGCAGGAACACTGAGGACAGGTCTGGAGTAGGACGGCAGGAACACTGTAGACATGACTGAGTAGGATGGCAGGAACACTGGAGACAGGACTGGAATAGGATGGCAGGAGCACTGGAGGCAGGACTGGAGTAGGACGGCAGGAGCACTGAAGACAGGTCTGGAGTAGGACGGCAGGAACACTGTAGACATGACTGGAGTAGGATGGCAGGAACACTGTAGACATGACTGGAGTAGGATGGCAGGAACACTGGGGACAGGACTGGAGTAGGACGGCAGGAACACTGGAGACATGACTGGAGTAGGACGGCAGGAGCACTGGAGGCAGGACTGGAGTAGGACGGCAGGAGCACTGGAGTCAGGACTGGAGTAGGACGGCAGGAACACTGGAGACAGGACTGGAGTAGGACGGCAGGAACCCAGGAGACAGAACTGCGGAAGAGATCAAGGAACACAGATAGCAGGGCTGAGAAGCTGCTGCGGGGAACAGCCGAGAACAGAACTGCAGGAGCAGAGTGCACATGATGAAGCGAGGCAAGAGTGCTAGGAAACACAACGATCAGGAGCCTCCCTCAGGTGGAAGCGGCCTGATATGGCCCCGTCTGGGCAGCCATTGGTCCAAAGGTGCTCCGGGTCAGGACACAGCAGGAGCATAAGAAGCAGGAATGAGGCGCGGCCGTCAGGTGACCGCCACGGCCGTCGGGTGGAGAGAGGCTGCGGCGTGGGAGCGGAGGACTCTGGCGTGGGAGGCTGGGTGAGTATGGCGGAGCGGTGTGACAGTACCCCCCCAAGCCGCCCCCCCCCGGAGGTTAGCAAGAAACTTCTTGAGGATACGGGGAGCATTGATATTCTCCCGAGGCTCCCAGGATCTCTCCTCAGGACAAAAGCCCTTCCAATCAATAAGAAAGAAAGTCCTACCTCTAACCCTTTTCACAGCGAGAATGTCCTGCACTTCAAAAACGTCGTCGGCATCCACCGGCTGAGGACCAGGATCAAGCGAGGAATGGAACCGATTCAGCACCACAGGCTTCAGGAGCGACACGTGAAAGGTGTTCGGGATCCGGAGCGAAGCAGGCAACCTCAATTTGTATGCGACTTTGTTAATACGTCCCAGAATTTCAAACGGACCGATGTAGCGTGGGCCCAATTTGTAGGAGGGCAGTTTTAATTGGACGAATTTGGAGGAGAGCCAGACCTTGTGGCCAACACGATATGGAGGAGAATCCAACCTCTTTTTGTCTGCATAGTTCTTCATCTGATCAGCGGATCTCTTGAGCGATGTGTTGGTCTCAGAAAATTCCGAGGACAAGGCGTTGGCCGTGGGTACCTCGGAGGCACGAGTTATCGGAAGAGGAACACCAGGATGTCTGCCAAAAACAATGAAAAACGGAGACTTGGCCGAAGACTCACCAGCATGGTTGTTATAGGCGAACTCTGCCCAGGGGAGCAAGTTGACCCAATCGTTCTGGTGGGCGTTGGAGAAGTGACGTAAGTACCCCGTAAGCGTCTGGTTGGTACGCTCTACCTGTCCATTGGACTGTGGATGGTAGGCCGAGGAGAAGTCTAGAGAAACATTCATGAGCTTACAAAGCGAACGCCAGAACTTGGAGGTAAACTGAACCCCTCGGTCAGACACAATGGGTCGAGGTAGTCCGTGAAGTTTGAAGATTTGACAAATGAAGATTTTGGCCAGCTCCGGCGCTGAGGGAAGACAGGGCAGAGGGACGAAGTGAGCCATCTTGGAAAAACGATCCACCACCACCAGGATGACTGTGCAGCCCGCAGAGCAGGGTAGGTCGGTGATGAAATCCATGGCGATGTTTTCCCAAGGAACCGTAGGGACGGGCAACGGAAGCAACAAGCCGGACGGAGGTCTCCGTGGCACTTTGTTTTTTGCACAGGATGGACAAGAAGCCACAAAGTCGAGCACATCTTGGCGAAGCGTGGGCCACCAGTAGTGACGTGTGATAAGGTCAAGGGTCTTCTTAGTTCTGGCATGGCCGGCCAGTTTGGAGGAGTGCCCCATAGAAGAACCTCTCGCTTGAGATTCTCTGGCACAAGCGTCTTGCCAGGCGGGGGGAGTAAGCCAGTTCACCGGAGCCACTGTGATGATCCTAGTGGGATCAATGATATGCGAAGGTTCTTCCATGGATTTGTGTGGCTGGAAGAACCTGGACAGGGCGTTGGCTTTGGAATTCTTGTTGCCAGGACGGAATCAGAGCTCGAAATCAAATCGGGCGAAAAATAGGGACCATCTGGCCTGGCGAGGGTTAAGTCTCTGGGCAGACTGGAGATAGGCCAGATTCTTGTGGTCCGAGAAGATGACAAAATGGATGGACAGCTCCTTCCAGGAGGTGGCGCCATTCCTCCAAGGCCAACTTGATGGCAAAAAGTTCCCGGTCGCCGATCGAGTAGTTACACTCGGATGGAAAAAAGGCCTTCGAGAAGAAGTCACAAGGGTGCAGGCGACTGGAGGCGGTTCTCTGGGACAGTATTTCCCCGACCCCCGTCGAGGAAGCGTCCACCTCGAGTACAAAAGGTCGATCGCTCTCAGGGCGATGCAGGACCGCTTTAGGGTCAGAAAGGCCTCTTCTGCCTCAGGAGACCAATCCTTGGGAGTAGACCCTTTACGGGTGAGCGCAGAAATAGGCCTTGTGATCGCGGAGAAGTGGGAGACAAATTGCCGGTAATAGTTCACGAACCTGAGGAATCATTGTATTGCCTTTAATCCGACAGAGCGAGGCCATTTGAGGATGGCAGACAACTTCTCGGGATCCATCCTTAGACCAGCGTCGGAGATAATGTATCCCAGGAATGGCAGAGAGGTCTGTTCGAAGAGACATTTCTCGATCTTCGCATACAGGCGGTTCTCCCAAAGACTCTGAAGCACCAGGCGGACACTCTCTCTGTGGGACGAGAGGTCCGTCAAGAAGACGAGGATGTCGTCTAAGTACACGACCACACAGGAGTACAAGAGATCCCAGAAAATCTCATTGCCGAACTCTTGAAAGACTGCAGGAGCATTGCAAAGACCGAAGGGCAGGTACTCGTAATGGCCATCTCGAGTGTTGAAAGCGGTCTTCCACTCGTCACCCGCACGGATACGGACCAGATTGTAGGCTCCTCTGAGGTCCAGCTTGGAAAAGACCCGAGCCCCTCTGAAACGGTCAAACAGCTCCGGAATGAGTGGAAGAGGGTATCTGTTCTTGATGGTAATCTCATTCAACCCCCTATAGTCAATGCACGGCCGTAGAGTTCCGTCCTTCTTTTTGACGAAGAAGAACCCGGCTCCCGCGGGCGAAGAGGATTTCCGTATAAAGCCTTTGGCGAGGTTCTCTCGGACGTACTCGAACATGGCGGTGGTCTCTGCGGGAGACAGAGGGTAGATTCTGCCCCTTGGAGGGGTTGAACCGGGAACAAGTTCAATTGGGCAGTCAAACGGCCGGTGTGGAGGGAGGACCTCCGCTTCCTTCTTATCAAAAACATCGTCGTAGGAGCTGTAAGCTGGAGGAAGACCCAGGAGGTCTGGAGGCGACACAGGAGCGGCCGCCAGGCGGACAGGAGTCAGACAGCGAGCTTGGCACGGGTGCCCCCAGCGGAGTATCTCCCCAGAAGACCAGTCGAGAACAGGCTGATGAATCCTTAACCATGGAAGACCGAGTAGAATGGCGTGAGAGAGCTTAGGCAAAACATAAAAGGCTATCTTCTCTCGATGTAAGGCTCCGACTTGCAACTCCACCTCTTCAGTGACCAAGGTGACGGTCACCTGTAGTGGTTTGCCATCCACGGTGGCAATCTGAATTGGGTTAGATATAGTGACTACAGGAATTTGGTATTTGTCTACCTCTTCCGGCCGAATGAAGTTACCCGCTGAGCACGAATCCACGTAGGCCACCTCGGAACCACGCCTCCCTCCTGAAACCAAAAGCACAGAAATCATAAGGGGTTGAGAGGAATCATCATCACCAAGGAAGGCCTCTCTTACCTGACCTAGGTGGAGTCGTTTCCCTGTCTCTTGGAACTGGAGCGGACATAGTGTGACGAATCACCGCAATAGAGGCACAGACCTTGTGCCCGTCTCTCTCTCTGATGCAACTCGGCCAACCTGAGACGATCTATCTGCATGGGCTCACCCGAAGAGAAGGAAGAAGACCCGACTGAACGGGAGCTGGCAGACCGGGTGAAAGGAGAAACTGACCTGGAGGACCGACTGTCTCTCGCTGACTCCCGAGCGTGCTCCAGGAAGCGCAGGTCAATGCGGGTAGCCAGTGAGATAAGGTCCTCTAAGGTGGACGGGGTATCTCGACCTGCGAGTTCATCCTTTATTCTACTAGAAAGATCGTGCCAGAATGCCCCCACCAAAGCCGCGTTGTTCCAGCTGAGCTCGGAGGAGATAGTGCGAAAGCGAATAGCATACTGTCCGATCGTGAGAGAGCCCTGGTGTAAGTTAAAGAGTCTCTCAGTGAGAGAGGCTAACCGACCCGGCTCATCGAAAACCTTACAAAATGTATCCAGGAAAACCGGAGGACTCGAGACGACCGGGTCATCACGTTACCAGAGCGGGTTTACCCAAGACAGAGCCTCTCCCTCCAGATGGGACATGATGAAGGCCACTTTGGCCCGATCCGAGGGATATTGCTGCGGCAGCCATTCAAAGTGGAAACTACACTGATTTAAGAACCCCCTGCAGAGCTTGGGATCCCAGGTGAAATGAGGTGGTTTGGCGATGCGGGGCGTCGGGAGAGCAGTAGACGCGGGAGGAGAAGTCGGCACTGCAGTGGCAGCCTGGAGGGCCAACAAGCGAATATCAAAGGAGGCCTTGTAGGACAAAATGTGGGCTTGAGTATCTTGCTGCTGACCCAGCTCCTGTTGGAGACTGACCAGCTGAGTGGCGTTTCCAGGATCGGCCACCTGTAAGGCCGACAAACGGATGTCCATCGACTTCATGACTGACATAATGCGCCCGATTCTTCCATAGGAATAGCAACTCTTTCTGGGTAGCAGCTGTAGTACCGGTGGAGTCCATGGCCTGATCGTACTGTTAGCGTGGGTGGTTTAGAGCAGGAAGCTCTGGGAGTGGACCCTCTGGACCGTGGCACCGAGGGACCCCGGGCGAGCTGCCAGGTGGAACCGACCCCTATACAGGGACCGTTAGGAGCAGGCCCAGGGGTTCGAGTGCCACGGTAGCCGGTACCGAGAGGGGCGGCTCAGGATGGACCAGAGTAAGACTGAGACTTGAGTAAGACGGCAGGAACACTGAATGCAGGACTGGAGTAGGACGGCAGGAGCACTGGAGGCAGGACTGGAGTAGGACGGCAGGAACACTGAAGACAGGACTGGAGTAGAACGGCAGGAACACTGGAGACAGGACTGGAGTAGGACGGCAGGAACACTGGAGACAGGACTGGAGTAGGACAGCAGGAGCACTGGAGGCAGGACTGGAGTAGGACGGCAGGAACACTGAAGACAGTACTGGAGTAGGACAGCAGGAACACAGGAGACAGAACTGCAGAAGATATCAAGGAACACGGGTAGCAGGGCTGAGAAGCTGCTGCGGGGAGCAGCCGAGAACAGAACTGCAGGAGCAGAGTGCACACGATGAAGCGAGGTCAGAGTGCTAGGAAACACAACGATCAGGTGCCTCCCTCAGGGGGAATCGGCCTGATATGGCCCCATCTGGGCAGCCATTGGTCCAAAGGTGCTTCCCGGTCAGGGCACAGCCGGAGCATAAGAAGCAGGAAGGAGGCGTTGCTGTGGTCTATGGCGCATGCGCATAGCATGCAGGGATGGCATCGGCCGCAAGCCCGTCTCAAGTGACCGCCGCGGCCGTCGGGTGGAGAGAGGCTGCGGCGTGGGAGCGGAGGCCGACTGCGTCGTGGGAGCGGAGGCCGGGTGAGTATGGTGGAGCGGTGTAACACAGACTTCATGTAGCTTAAACAGGCAGCTAAATCACTATACCGGGGTCCAATAAGGAGACTGTAGGTTGAATCTGTATTTTATTGAACTTGGTGGTATATTGATGCGGTGAAACTACAAATAAAACATATACATACACTGAGTCAATACAGGGTACATCAGGGATACATATCATTCATAATACATTAAGAATCAACATCTGCACTACTAGCTGAGGAGGGGGAAACTAACTGAGCAGGCTGATCTGAGACATAAATTAGATATAGGAAGCGTGATTACATACCAGTGATGCTGTTGCAGAGGGAGAAGAGAGATGAGATGCTTCCAGAATGCAGGCTGAGAGAAAATGGAGAACTGGAGGGAAAAAGGGGGCTGAACTAACTATGGTCCTTTGAAAAACTTACCAGGGTGCCTTGTAACTTTCCCAGAATACATTGTGAAAGGAGGGAAAATAGAAGCAAAAATGAAAGTAAAATAGAATAACACTGCGGTTATGACTCTGGCCACTAGATGGAGCCAGAAACAATGAAAACAATAGAATCTATAGAAGACTGAACATTCTATATATTCTCAATACATCATTGGAAATATTATCAAATAGACAGTCAAAGGTTGTGAATTAAATGTCAGAGACAGAACAGGGACTGTAAGGATATTGGGTAGGGGCTGTAGGAAAGGTGTATGGGGGCAGATCCAGGATGAGGGCTGTAGGAAAGGTGGATGGGGGCAGATCCAGGATGGGGCTATAGAAATCCATGGCATAGGGAAGGTGGATGGGGGAGATGGGGGCAGATCCAGGGTGGGGCTATAGAAATCCATGGCATATCATAATTCTCTTTCTCGCAGTCTATGACATTCGCTCACATACCGCGCCGCTTGTGCTCTTCCTTATGGTCAGGGATGAGCTTGTGTGTGGATGCATGGTTTACTTAGTGTAAGGAGCACCAAATACTTCCATACATATTACCACCACCGATTTAGGGAGGCGATACTATTGTGGCAGCCAGACCGCACTGGCGCCACATGTCAGCCTTGATATGCACAGATGGGCCACATTATTACCTGTAAACAAGACCATGTACCTTGCTCAATGGTTCCCTCTTCTGCCTCTAGTGGATGATTTATACCGTTACTATCTCTTCTAACCCTAGTAGATCTATACCATTACTATCTCTTGTGCCCCTAGTAGATCTATGCCATTGCCATCTCTTTTTCCCCTAGTAGATATTTCTCTACCTTTTGCTATCTCTTCTGCCCCTAGTAGATCTATACCATTGCTATCTCTTCTGCCCCTTGCAGATCTACAGTATATCATTGCTATCTCTTCTGTCCCTAGTAGATCTATACCATTGCTATCTCTTCTGTCCCTAGTGGATGATCTATACCATTGTAATCTTTTCTACCCCCAGTAGATGATCTATACCATTGCTATCTCTTCTGCCCCTAGTAGTTGATCTATACCATTTCTATATTTTCTCCCCCTTGTAGATGATGTATGCTATTGTTTTCTTTTCTTTCTACCCCTAGTAGATGATATATACCATTTGCTATCTTTTCTACCCCTAGTAGATGATCTATACATTACTATCTCTTCTGCCTCTAGTAGATGATCTATACTATTGCTCTCTCTTCTGCCCCTGGTAGATCTATACCATTGCTATCTTTTCTACCCCTAATAGATGATCTATACCATTGCTATATTTTCTACCCCTAGTAGATGGTCTATTCCATCGCTATCTCTTCTGTCCAAGTGCATCTATACTATTGCTAACTCTTCTGCCTCTAGTGGATGAACTATACCATTGCTATCTATTTGGCCCCAGTAGATCTATATCATTGCTATCTCTTCTGCCCCTAGTAGATCTATACCATTGCTATATTTTCTACCCCTAGTAGATCTATACCATTACTGTCTTTTCTACTCCAGTAGATGATCTATACCATTGCTACACTAATATTCAATCCTAACCAAACAGGAACTTACTACAAAACAAGAAGTCCGTTAATAACAAGTTTACAGATTTCTATATCTCTGATTTGGATGCTGCTCTTTCTTAATATTCACCATTGTGGGAATTTGGATGCTCTAACATCAGGTATCTACACTATCATATGCTTTTGTCATTTTTACTGCATATACACTGCTCAAAAAAATAAAGGGAACACCTAAACAACAGAATATAACTCCAAGTAAATAAAACTTCTGTGAAATCAAACTGTCCACTTAGGAAGCAACACTGATTGACAATAAATTTCACAAGCTGTTGTGCAAATGGAATAGACAACAGATGGAAATTATTGGCAATTATCAAGAAACACTCAGTAAAGGAGTTATTCTGAAGGTGGGGACAACAGACCACATCTCAGTACCAATGCTTTCTGGCTGATGTTTTGGTCACTTTTGAATGTTGGTTGTACTTTCACACTCGTAGTAGCATGAGACTGACTCTACAACCCACACAAGTGGCTCAGGTAGTGCGACTCATCCAGGATGGCAAATCAATGCGAGCTGTGGCAAGAAGGTTTGCTGTGTCTGTCAGCGTAGTGTCCAGAGGCAGGAGGCGCTACCAGGAGACAGGCCAGTACACCAGGAGATGTGAAGGGGGCCATAGGAGGGCAACAACCCAGGAGCAGGACCGCTACCTCTGCCTTTGTGCAAGGAGGACCAGGAGGAGCGCTGCCAGAGCCCTGAAAAATGACCTCCAGCAGGCCACAAATGTGCATGTGTCTGCACAAATGGTTAGAAACTGACTCCATGAGGATGGTCTGAGGGCCCAACGACCACAGATGGGGGTAGTGCTCACAGCCAACACCATGCAGGTCGCTTGGCATTTGCCTCAGAACACCAGGATTGGCAAATTCACCACTGGCGCCCTGTGCTCTTCACAGATGAAATCAGGTTCACACTGAGCACATGTGACAGAGTCTGGAGACGCCGTGGAGAGCAATCGACTGAATACAACACCCTTCAGCATGACCGGTTTGGCAGTGGGTCAGTAATGGAGTGGAGTGGAATTTCTTTGGAGGGCCGCACAGCCCTCCATGTGCTCGCCAGAGGTAGCCTGACTGCCATTAGGTACCGAGATGAGATCCTCAGACCCCTTGTGAGACCATATGCTGGTGCGGTTGGCCTTGGGTTCCTCCTAATGCAGGACAATGCCAGACCTCATGTGGCTGGAGTGTGCCAGCAGTTCCTGCAAGATGAAGGCATTGAAGCTATTGACTGGCCCGCCCGTTCCCCAGTCCTGAATCCAATTTAGAACATCTGGGACGTCATGTCTCGCTCCATCTGCCAACGTCACATTGCACCACAGACTGTCCAGGAGTTGGAGGATACTTTAGTCCAGGTCTGGGAGGAGATCCCTCAGGAGACAATCCACCACCTCATCAGGAGCATGCCCAGGCATTATAAAGTAGGGAGGTCATACATGCACGTAGAGGCCACACTTAATTTAATACTGAGCATCATTTTGACTTGTTTTAAGGACATTACATTCCACTTTAATTTTGTGTGTGACTCCAAATCCAGGCCTCTATTGGTGAATAAATTTGATTTCCATTGATGATTTTTGTGTGATTTTGTTGTCAGCACATTCAACTTTGTACAGAACAAAATATTTCATTCATTCAGGATGTGTTATTTGAGTGTTCCCTTTATTTTTTGAGCAGTGTATATCTGTGCATAGATCTGGTTTATATCAGCTTCTTATAGATGGAAATCCCTGCTTGTTTTACAATCCTATCTTTTAATAGAATGTTCTAATAAAAATTGAGGTTTTTCTTAATTCTACTTATAGGACTTTTTTATGCCCAGATCATGTCTCTCGGGTAGTGTTGGTGTGATCTTTTGAGATGTGGTAGACGTGGAATCACCTGATGTATTGTAGCTGGTGTCATCTCTTATACTACCACTAGATGGTGATGAAGACTTGACTGCAGACTCCATAGCTACTCCAGGCGATCAGATGATTCATACATAGAAATGACTGAAAATGTGTCAGCCTGAAACTGGAGGAAAAGAGGCAGTACTGACACCTGTGGTATAGAACAAGGACATTGACACTCGGGGCACAGGATAATGCCTCCTAGGGGTACAGGATAATTACACTGATACTATGGCTACAGGGTAATGAAGTACCATTGTCGGGGCACAGTACTGTGACCATTATTGGCTGGTGACTCTTCACATGAGTCCTCTATAATTGCCGGAGTATGGATACTGCAGTCAGAGGGTTGGGTGGGGGTTTCGGCCATTCATCACATCTGGTAATTGAGGGGTGATGTGTAATAATGTAGACCAGGACATGTAATACTGGGGATAAGTATAGACTTACTGCTAATGTTTGGGTTGGATGATACTGCCCTAAGTGGCTGTTGTGACGGATGTCACTATTTACCTGCTTTATATGGAAGATTTGTGAAATCTTTACAATAAGTAACAGCTTTAAAGCGAGAAGCTGCACAGTGGAAGGGCTTTGCACCTATGATACTGGAATGGTCAATGCCCCCATGATCCTACACCCCCAAATTACTTACCCAATAGCCTCCCCCAATTACCAGCCCTGAAAATAAAATGGTGACACCGTAATTTTGGATAATTTTTCGCCACATCAACCTTTATTTATACAACATACAAATTTTAAACACAGATATAGTAACTGACTGGGAGGGTTGTTGAAGCTCCCCAAATCTGGTGATTACCAAACATAAACCGAGGACATTATAAATAGACTATAAATTACTCCTAGCTGTTACCCCACTGGCTCGGGAGCACCATAACCCCTGTTAAGGGCTTGCGGAATGCACCGAACAATAAGGATGGTATAAGGTGTGTTCGAAGCCCGGGGTCCGCCGTGCAGAGATGTTACCTGCTGCTCGGTAATGCCAGTATAACAGATGGACACACGCGGGTTATCGTCACCCGGCGTGTACAGAGGCGGACTCTGTTGCCTCACAGAGTCTCGCTAACGTGGAACAGAAACGCCGTAGTCTGTTATGCTCACAGACCTCAGCAAGGTGAGCGCTGGTGTGCAGTCACAGGACACTGCCCCAAAGACACAGGGTTAGAGTCCCTCTAGACCCACCAACGCTTGGTGCTGCTGTAGTGTTCGAGCAGGCTCACAGGATGCAGTGACGAGACACGAGACTGAATGTGGGGTGAAATAAACTTTTATAAGTTTTAAAGCCGCAAGGGCTAAAACTGCTTAAATCAGACAAAAGGGGAAACACTTATTTGTCCTCACAGGGACTCGTAAAACAACATAAAAAAAACAAAAAGGGTCCTTATTTTCTCTATAATACACTTAGCCTTCCGGGCGTCGCTCGAGTTCACGACCACTCAGGGGTTGCAGATGTGGCTGCCTTGTAATCCACGACTTCCCGGAAGGACTTGTGCTTGTCCAGCCCCGAAGAGACCAGAACGATGGGGCGCAGCAGGCCCTTAAGAAACTGGACGGTGGGGCGCAACGGGCCCTGTAGTAACCGGAACGATGGGGCACAACAGGCCCTGAAGAAACCGGAACGATGGGGCACAACAGGCCCTGAAGAAACTGGGCGGTGGGGCGCAACGGGCCCTAAAGAAATGGGGTCGGTGGGGCACAACGGGCCCTGAAGAAGCTGGCACGGTGGGGCACAACAGGCCCTGAAGAAATGGGGTCGGTGGGGCACAACGGGCCCTGAAGAAGCTGGCACGGTGGGGCACAACAGGCCCTGAAGAAGTGGGGTCGGTGGGGCACAACGGGCCCTGAAGAAACTGTTCAGGGGGTCAATCTCCCAGGCGTCCGTTTAGAGGCGCTCGTTCCCCAGCCAGGTCATGACGCAGTTTCAAAAAAGACATAAACGTTAACAAATTCTGCTCAGTGTCCCCTCAGTAACCGGGACGGGCTCTGTGGCCGCCTATAGCGAGGTGACGTCCCCTGAGGTCGGTGATGACGGGGCCGCGGCTGTGGGAGAAGACAGGGGGGCAGTGTCCTGGCCACTGTACCGGATTGCTGTGTCGTCGCAGCGGTCGCCTGAGATCCCGGTCCTGTCACACCACGGAGGGAATCAGCGGCCGTCACTTTATCTGAATCTTTGCGGGGGGAAACTCCCGGGGAGAGTCTCTTACGCGTCAACCTTCGGTAAGTCTCAAATTTCCCTTTTTCAGACTCCTGCCTGTCTCTCTTTTCCACACCGTCAGTTGCCACAGTCCTCTCTCTGCCGCACGGCTTCCTCTCTCCTGTCAGGCTCTCTGCCAACTGCCACCTCAGCGCGTCCCCTGCTCCTTTTACCCTCGCCCCGCCCCCTGTTGCCCTGACAACTTCAGTCGCATGTCTCCCTTTGTAATCCCCCTGATGTGGTTTCTTCAACAACCCTGATGGCGGTCCCCCTGGTTCCAGCCCAATCACTGTATGGGGGTCCTCCTCCCCACATTCCCCCACCCTGTAAGCTCGCCAGTCCTCGGGCGAGGGTGTTAGTCTATTGAGATTGGTCTGTAAAGGTGTCAATATTTGTTGCCATACGAACTGGTCTTGTTCATACCATTCGGGGGGTTTGCCGGCTGTTGACCGCTCGGAGCGTCTAAGTTCGACTGGGGTGGAATCTTCTGGGGTGGTGGACGTCGGTGAGCTGCAAGATGCCGGTGGGTTAATTGTGTCAACTGGCTCATTATTGGGTGGAGGGCCCTTGGGAACTGGAGGGAAATCCTCGTCGTCTGAGTCCCAGCATATGGACTCCGGTTCGGATGTCTTCGGGACGGGCTCCAGTTGCTTCGGGTCGGAAGAAATACACAGGCGTAACATATTACGATGCACAATGCGAGTGGGCAGTGTTTCATCCTGCTCGGGCTGTATTTCGTACACAGGTCCTTCTGAATGGATACGGCGTAGTACCCGATAAGGACTCTCTTCCCAACGTGACTCCAGTTTATTCTGGGGGCGTTGATCTAGTACAAGCACACGGTCCCCGCTTTGGAGATGGGGAGGGGAGGTTGTATTCTTCCCGGGGTGTTCCCAGTCTTGAAGTTTGGTATGTACAATTCGGTGAAGAGTTTGCAACCTGTGGCGATGATTTCGGACCCAAGACGACACTCCGGTCCAGGGCCGAGGCTCTTCGGGGTCCAACTCTACCTCCGTGATCCCTTTACCCTCTCGTCCGAACAGCAGGAAATAAGGAGTATAGCCCGTTACTCGATGTACCCGATTATTATAAACCCACACTAATTCAGAAACATATTCAGGCCAACGAGCTTTCTTGTCACTCTCCAGAGTGCGTAGCATTTGAATCAATGTCCGATTAAATCGCTCACAAGCCCCATTCCCTTGCGGGTGATATGGTGTGGTCCGGGATTTATCAATCCCATAAAGATGATGTAGTTCCTCCATAACTTTCCCCAAAAAACATGCTCCCTGGTCGGAATGTATGCGTTGAGGACAGCCGTACACTTGTATAAAATTTCTGCAAATTGCGGAGGCGGCTGACTCCGCGGTCTGGTCTCGAGTAGGGGTGACCACAGCGAATTTAGTGAAATGATCCACCATGACGAGGCAGTGTTCGTATCCCTGGAATGCGGGACCAATGTGCAGATAATCCACCGTCAAGAGCTCCAAGGGTTCTGAAGTCACAATCGTCTGTGTTGCGGCCCTCTGAGCAGGCGGTTTGGCCAATTCACATAAGCGGCAAGTACGACAAACTTCGTCCACAACAGCCGACAAGCGTGGGTGATAAACTTTCTGTTGTAACCATTGCAAAGTCTTTTTGACTCCAAAGTGGGCCCCTTTTTCGTGAGCCTCTCGAGCCAGTTCGTGTAGCTGAGCTCCGGGCGTAACCACCTGCCAAACAGTCGTTGAGGTTGTTTGCGAAGTGATCTTACGGTACAGTAATCCCCTTCGGATAATCAGTCTCTCCCATTGTCGCAGCATCAGCGACAGGTCTTGGGTCAAAGCTTGTCGTTGAGTGTCAGTGGGTAATTGACCAGCAGCGACCCATTTCCGGAGAAGTCCATCTTCTTGTTGCTGTTGTATCCACTTATTACGAGATTGTTCCAGGATGCCCCTGTGGGCCTCTGGGGAAGATACTTTTGCATCAACATTGGTGAGCACGGCAGCGGTAAGAGCGAACGGTATTTCCTCTCCTTCTAATTCTTCGTCTCGATTCTGTCCAGGAGTTGTATGTCGAATCCTAGAGAGAGCATCTGCATGAACATTCTCGGCCCCTCTTTTGTAAATAATCTTGTAATTGTACTTCGCCATTCGGGCCACCCATCGCTGCTCCAAAGCCCCCAACTTGGCGTTTTCCAAATGAGCCAGTGGGTTATTGTCAGTTCGCACTACCACCTCGGAGCCCGCTAGGTACTCTGCGAATCTCTCCGTCATAGCCCACACCACTGCGAGGAGCTCGAGCTTAAAAGAGCTGTAATTGTCAGGGTTACGCTCGGAGTCATGGAGTGAACGGCTTCCATATGCGATCACCCTTTCCCGGCCATCCTGAACTTGTGACAACACAGCTCCTAGCCCGTGAAGACTCCCGTCAGTGTGCAGGATGAACGGCTGAGAAAAATCCGCATAAGCCAACACTGGGGCATCCGAGAGTGCAGCCTTGAGATCTCGGAAGGCCTCTTCCTGAGGGTGTTGCCACTGGATTTTTCGCCCATTGGCCCCAGCGGGAGCCCCCTTCAGCAGGTCATGTAGGGCTCGAGCTCGACATGCAAAATTCTTTACGAAACGACGGTAATATCCAGCTAACCCCAGAAAAGCCCGCACGTCTTTCACCGTCTCGGGGGTAGGCCATTCCTGGATAGCAGCAATCTTCTCCCGGGATGGCCTCACACCTTCTGCCGAAACGACATGACCCAGATACTCAATCTGAGAGCGAAATAGGTGACATTTCTGAGGCTTCACCTTCAACCCGTACTTTTGCAGCCGGCTGAGTACCTGTCCCAACCGCTTCAGGTGGTCCTCGAAGGAGGCGGCATAGACGATGATGTCGTCCAGGTAGATCAACGTGGCCTCAAAATTGAGATCCCCTAGACATCGCTCCATCAATCGCTGAAATGTCCCGGGGGCGTTGGCCAGCCCGAATGGCATTCGATTAAACTCAAACAGTCCCATGGGCACTATGAACGCCGTCTTAGCTCTGTCCTCTTCTGACATAGGCACCTGCCAGTACCCACTGGCCAAGTCCAGGGTCGAAAAATATGTTGCTTTACCCAATGCAGACAGAGATTCTTCTATGCGGGGCAGTGGGTATGAGTCTTTAATAGTGCAAGCATTCAATTTACGATAATCCACACAGAATCGTAGTGTACCATCTTTCTTCCGAACCAACACGATGGGGGCCGCCCAAGGGCTTTGACTTTCCCGTATCACCCCTTTTTGTAGCATCTGAGCCAGCAAAGTTTTCACCTCCTGATAGAGTTGTGGCGGGATCTGTCGATATCATTCTCGGATAGGGGCCGCTCCTGCTGTGGGGATCTCATGAGTGATGGCGGTGGTACACCCAAAGTCGTCCTCATGACTAGCAAATACTTCATGGTACTGTCCCAGCAATGCTTTTACTTGTGAAAGTTGGGCCGCAGTTAGTCCAGAAAGCTCGGCCCGCATCTGCTCCAAAATATTTCGGCCCTTCTCTTGTGTCGAGACTTCGTGGGCCTGTAGGGTTCGTATTGTTACCTCCCCGGGATCCTCGGGGTGTACTCGTAATTGAACCGCAGCAGCGGGCAGCACTTCTTCTAGAGGCTTTACTAGTTTGGCCAGTACAGTCCGTGCTTTCAGAATGATATCTCGGTCTTCAAGGTTAACGCAGCGGACCAGGGCGGTTCCTTTTCGCACCGTAGCGAGGGAACGGGCCACCAGTATGCCAGGAGGTAAGTGCTCTGAGTGACACGGCTCCACCTGCACCTCTACGCCTTCCAAAGGTATCGGGGCCCGAATTGGCAGGGCCACCACTGTCTGTCCAGGAGGCAGCACAAGCAGGGGTGCTGCTGTCGCGATGACCTTGCCCAGAGCCTCACCCTCCTGGCAGTCCCGATGCACCCGCGCACCTCGCACCAGCTGCTGGAATACCTGTCCCTGAGCTGTGCGAGAACCCCACTGCTTCAGTGTCCTTTGTGTGGGATCATTAAGCAAAAGGTTACCAAACTCTTTTAAAATATTCATGCCTAGGGTGACGGGGTGTCGTTGATCAGCTTCTCCTTGAGTCAGCACCACCCCTCTGCGGCCGAGGGGTTTACCGCACAACGTCACCTGCACCCACACTACCCCGGCAACCGGAACCGGCAGTTGGTTGGCGGCTACTAGTCTAATCATGGGCCCCCACTGAGGCCTTGCTGCCTCCGGAAAGTTTTGTTGAAAGTACGCTGCGGGCATAGTGGTTACTTGTGACCCCGTGTCCACCAGACACCGGACGGCCCGGCCCTCTACTTCTGCCCAAACTTCAGGACACTTTGCTACCAAATCTTCGGGACTTCCACCACCCCTAGTTGTGGTTTTCGGCTCCGAGCGGCGTCCCCCCAGCCCGGAGCCCTTTAGTTTAATGGCCGCCGGGGTGGGTATTCTCCCACGCCGCGGACACTCTCGGGCGAAGTGGCCTGGTTCTCCACACTCATAACACCGGGCCGGTAGAGATTGACCACCTCGCGGAGAGCGTGACCCCCAGGGACCGGGATTAGCACTGGGTCGTCCAGTCTCCGGTTCGGTTCTTCTCTTTACTTCAGCCAACTCGCTCTTTATATTTTTCAATTCACGCTTCATCTCCTCCACCCATTGAGGTTCCTCAACTGTGTTCGAGGAGGCCTCCACACCTCGGACCTTCCCCACGGGGACCGCCATCCCCTGCTCTTGCTCCTGAACCCGTGCCTGACTTCCCACTTCTGAAAAGTCGATTTGGGGATTCATTCTGATCCGTTCCCTTAAAGCCTGCTTTATCAGTGGATCTCGCAGTCCAGTCACCAGTAGGTCACGTAGGGTTATGTCAACAGGTCCTACCCCTACCCCATCTTTTCTTTCAATAGCCGTATGCAACTCTTGGAGTACATTCATATACTGAGTAATCGTCTCCCCCTCTGCCTGCATCCGGCTAAACAGTCGGGTCCTTAACTCTCCCACATTAGTGGGATCCCCGTGGGTCTGTTCCACTATCTGCAACACCTTTTCAAAAGTGTTGCGGTGCCCCGGGGGTTTCAACATCACTGACCTCCGCACCTCCCCGTCTAGGGCCATGAGTGCCACTTCAGCTTCCAGGTCAGGGGTCATTGGGTGCATCCGAAAAAGCCCCCTCATCCGCTCTGTCCAGCTCCATAGCATAGTATTTGAGCCAGAGAATCTAGGCAGGTTGTTCAACATGGCCCCCAATGAGATGCTGGTACGGGGACCCTCATTATTTACAGAGCTTACAGCTCCCCCATGTTCGGGGCTACCACTGTCCGCGCTCGGAGACTGCATCCTGCCGACTACGCCAAGTGTAGTGTTCGAGCAGGCTCACAGGATGCAGTGACGAGACACGAGACTGAATGTGGGGTGAAATAAACTTTTATAAGTTTTAAAGCCGCAAGGGCTAAAACTGCTTAAATCAGACAAAAGGGGAAACACTTATTTGTCCTCGCAGGGACTCGTAAAACAACATAAAAAAAAACAAAAAGGGTCCTTATTTTCTCTATAATACACTTAGCCTTCCGGGCGTCGCTCGAGTTCACGACCACTCAGGGGTTGCAGATGTGGCTGCCTTGTAATCCACGACTTCCCGGAAGGACTTGTGCTTGTCCAGCCCCGAAGAGACCAGAACGATGGGGCGCAGCAGGCCCTTAAGAAACTGGACGGTGGGGCGCAACGGGCCCTGTAGTAACCGGAACGATGGGGCACAACAGGCCCTGAAGAAACCGGAACGATGGGGCACAACAGGCCCTGAAGAAACTGGGCGGTGGGGCGCAACGGGCCCTAAAGAAATGGGGTCGGTGGGGCACAACGGGCCCTGAAGAAGCTGGCACGGTGGGGCACAACAGGCCCTGAAGAAATGGGGTCGGTGGGGCACAACGGGCCCTGAAGAAGCTGGCACGGTGGGGCACAACAGGCCCTGAAGAAGTGGGGTCGGTGGGGCACAACGGGCCCTGAAGAAACTGTTCAGGGGGTCAATCTCCCAGGCGTCCGTTTAGAGGCGCTCGTTCCCCAGCCAGGTCATGACGCAGTTTCAAAAAAGACATAAACGTTAACAAATTCTGCTCAGTGTCCCCTCAGTAACCGGGACGGGCTCTGTGGCCGCCTATAGCGAGGTGACGTCCCCTGAGGTCGGTGATGACGGGGCCGCGGCTGTGGGAGAAGACAGGGGGGCAGTGTCCTGGCCACTGTACCGGATTGCTGTGTCGTCGCAGCGGTCGCCTGAGATCCCGGTCCTGTCACACCACGGAGGGAATCAGCGGCCGTCACTTTATCTGAATCTTTGCGGGGGGAAACTCCCGGGGAGAGTCTCTTACGCGTCAACCTTCGGTAAGTCTCAAATTTCCCTTTTTCAGACTCCTGCCTGTCTCTCTTTTCCACACCGTCAGTTGCCACAGTCCTCTCTCTGCCGCACGGCTTCCTCTCTCCTGTCAGGCTCTCTGCCAACTGCCACCTCAGCGCGTCCCCTGCTCCTTTTACCCTCGCCCCGCCCCCTGTTGCCCTGACAACTTCAGTCGCATGTCTCCCTTTGTAATCCCCCTGATGTGGTTTCTTCAACAACCCTGATGGCGGTCCCCCTGGTTCCAGCCCAATCACTGTATGGGGGTCCTCCTCCCCACACTGCAACTGAGGTGCCAAGGAGAGCAACTATAGGATAATCGCACGAAGTGCATACAGCGCCGCTCTGGGTCCTGGAAAGTGCACTAATTGCGCACGGCGCCGCACTGACGGACACTGCTGTACATGCGGCACAGTCGTACCTTGTGCAGGATGGCACACTCTGGCACTAACACGTGTGAAGAGACCTGGGTGCCAGTGGCGTAGCAACTGTTTGTGGCGCCCGGGGCGATCAAAAAATTTCCCGCCCCTTTGGTCGTTGCTATAGCTGACTCCCAAGTGTGTATACGGGTATATAGCTTTTGTAGACTACTGCCAGGTGTGTATATAGCTTCTATAGGTGGCTCCCAGGTGAGTATATAGGGGTATATAGCATATATAGGTGTTCGCAGGGGTGTATACTTGTATATAGTTTCGATAGGTGGCTTCCAGGTGTATACAGGTGTATATAGCTTCTATATAAGGCTCACTGGTGCCCTCCATGACTTGCGTACATGACTGGCTTACAAGACTGACATAAATGATTTGTATACATGACTGGCGTAAATGACTGGCATACATGTCTGTCTTTCATGACTGTCTTTCATGATGGGCCCACATGACTGGCGTACTTCTGGCATACATGATTGTCGTACATGACTGGCTTACATGACTGGCGTACATGACTGGCGTACATGACATGACTGGCTTACATTACATGACTGGCGTACATGACTGGCGTACATGACATAACTGGCTTACATGACTGGCGTACATGACATGACTGGCGTACATGACATGACTGGCTTACATTACATGACTGGCGTACATGACATGACTGGCTTACATTACATGACTGGCGTACATGACTGGCGTACATGACATGACTGGCTTACATTACATGACTGGCTTACATGACATGACATGACTGGCTTACATGACTGGCTTACATGACATGACATGACTGGCGTACATTACATGACTGGCGTACATTACATGACTGGCTTACATGACATGACTGGCTTACATGACTGGCGTACATGACATGACTGGCTTACATTACATGACTGGCGTACATGACTGGCGTACATGACATGACTGGCTTACATTACATGACTGGCTTACATGACATGACATGACTGGCTTACATGACATGACATGACTGGCGTACATTACATGACTGGCGTACATTACATGACTGGCTTACATGACATGACTGGCTTACATGACATGACATGACTGGCTTACATGACTGGCTTACATGACATGACTGGCATATATGATGGCTTACATGACTGGCGAATATGACAGGCGTGCCGCCGCCACGTACGTGACTGGTGGAGGCCAGAGCAGTTGAAAAGTTGTGGCATTTTTTTAGGACGCTAATATCTGCTCTTGATGGAGGCGTTTGTATCCAGCACTGACTACAGTCTACATTACAGCTGGAGTAGTAGAAGACGCCAATCTCCAACGATGCTGAAATTGGTTTCTTATTCGTTCAGTTTCTTATTCGGCTATTTTTTATTTTCTGTTTTTTTCAGGTTTTTCAATAAAAATAAAACATTCTAAGTATATAATAATATGCAATCATGTGTCCTTTTGTGAATACACTTAAAAACAGATAAAAAAAATTAGAAGGCTGGCACAAAAATGGGCATCAAAGTGGGCACTGAGGTATGGTATTGAAGGGGTTAAATGGCTTTGTGCCACTGATCTGACACCTGATTTACATACCTTGTGATGCCACACATCACGTTCATGTTAATCCAGCCTGGCACAAATGGGTTATGGGCATCAAAACTGCCATCAAAGTGGGCAGAGAACCAATTTACACACATGTGAATAAGTAACAGCTAAATTTAAGGGGTTAAACGGCTTTGGGCCACTGATCGTAACCTGATATACATACCTAGTGATGCCCCACATGAAATTCATGTCACTCCAGCCTGGCACAAATGGGTTCTGGGCATCAGAACTTTGATGCCAGTTCAGGTGTTAGATCAGTGGCCCAAAGCCATTTAACCCCTTCAAAATAGCTGTTACTTATTCAAATCTGTGAAAATGGGCAAATTGCCCACTTTGATGCCAGGTCTGATGCCCATAACCCATTTGTGCCAGGCTGGATTAACATGAACGTGATGTGGGGCATCAGTAGGTATGTAAATCAGGTGTCAGATCAGTGGCACAAAGCCATTTAACCCCTTCAATACCATACCTCAGTGCCCACTTTGATGCCCATTTTTGTGCCAGTCTTCTGATTTTTTTTATCTGTTTTTAAAAATAAAAAATAGCCGAATAAGAAACTGCCGAATAAGAAACCAACTTCAGCATTGTCAGACTCCAGGACTCAAGGCCTGAGGCTGTCAGGGTTGACCGGGCGGTGTGTGTGGCAGACCGCAGGCAGATCACGTGTCTTCCCTCGTCCTCTCCTCACAGATATCAAGGGCAACCCGGCAGCGCTTCCCGTCGTCCCCCGGGCCTCACTCACCGGCTCCTGTGTCCCAGGATCCGCTCTGAGTCCTGCTGCGTCACCGGCTCAGCGCGAACACCTCCTCCAGGAGCGGACGGGTCTCTGAGTGCGCCCGCCGCCCAGCAACGGCTCAGGAGTGGACAGCAGCCGAGGCTCCAGTCCAGCAAGCCAGGTAGTAGAAGAATTTGAAAGCGCCTGCACTGTGTGCCTCCGCGGAGTCCGCGCTGTTCTCCCACAGGCCACAGAGGAGAGGACTTGCTGCTGCTGCCACGCCGCCCCCACACACGTGCCGCCTGGGGCGGACCGCCCCCCCGCCCCCCCACGCTACGCCACTGCTGGGTGCACTGTGGCACATAGGCAATGCCACTACTAGGCACTGACTCTAAGGCCGGGGTCACACTGGCGAGGAATACGGCCGAGTAAGAGGCGCTAAAAGCACGCATTACACACGGACAAATTATTCTCTATGAGTTTGCTCCCAACAGCCGTATATTTCTCGGGCGTATTCTACGGTCCGTGCCAATCGCAGCATGCTGCGATTGTCAGCGTACTACGCCCGTAATATGCCAATGCAAGTCTATGGATGCACAAAAAATACGCATTACACACGGACCACACATGTGACTTGCGAGAAATACACACCCGGTGTCTTTTAGAAAAGCCGGCAATTCAGTGCGCTATACAGTAAACTCACACTGACAGGTTTAATAAAGAAACGAAAGAATAGATATATACACATAGAATACATACAGTCATGGCCAAAAGTATTGACACCCCTGCAATTCTGTCAGATAATATTCAGTTTCTTCCTGAAAATGATTGCAAACACAAATTCTTTGGTATTGTTATCTTCATTTAATTTGTCTTAAATGAAAAACACAAAAGAGAATGAAGCAAAAAGCAAAACATTGATCATTTCACACAAAACTCCAAAAATTGGCCGGACAAAAGTATTGGCACCCTCAGCCTAATACTTGGTTGCACAACCTTTAGCCAAAATAACTGCGACCAACCGCTTCCGGTAACCATCAATGAGATTCTTACAATGCTCTGCTGGAATTTTAGTCCATTCTTCTTTGGCAAACTACTCCAGGTCCCTGATATTTGAAGGGTGCCTTCTCCAAACTGCCATTTTTAGATCTCTCCACAGGTGTTCTATGGGATTCAGGTCTGGACTCATTGCTGGCCACCTTAGATGTCTCCAGTGCTTTCTCTCAAACCATTTTATAGTGCTTTTTGAAGTGTGTTTTGGGTCATTGTCCTGCTGGAAGACCCATGACCTCTGAGGGAGACCCAGCTTTCTCACACTGGGCCCAACATTATGCTGCAAAATTTGTTGGTAGTCTTCAGACTTCATAATGCCATGCACACAGTCAAGCAGTCCAGTGCCAGAGGCAGCAAAGCAACCCCAAAACATCAGGGAACCTCCGCCATGTTTGACTGTAGGGACCGTGTACTTTTCTTTGAAAGCCTATTTTTTCTCCTGTAAACTCTATGTTGATGCTTTTGCCCTAAAAGCTCTACTTTTGTCTCATCTGACCAGAGAACATTCTTCCAAAATGTTTTAGGCTTTTTCAGGTAAGTTTTGGCAAACTCCAGCCTGGCTTTTTTATGTCTCGGGGTAAGAAGTGGAGTCTTCCTGGGTCTCCTACCATACAGTCCCATTTCATTCAGACGCCGATGGATTGTACGGGTTGACACCGTTGTACCCTCGGACTGCAGGGCAGCTTGAACTTGTTTGGATGTTAGTGGAGGTTCTTTATCCAACATCCGCACAATCTTGCGTTGAAATCTCTTGTCAATTTTTCTTTTCCGGCCACATCTAGGGAGGTTAGCCACAGTGCCATGGGCTTTAAACTTCTTGATGACACTGTGCACGGTAGACACAGGAACATTCAGGTCTTTGGAGATGGACTTGTAGCCTTGAAATTGCTCATGCTTCCTCACAATTTGGTTTCTCAAGTCCTCAGACAGTTCTTTGGTCTTCTTTCTTTTCTCCATGCTCAATGTGGTACACACAAGGACACAGGACAGAGGTTGAGTCAACTTTAATCCATGTTAACTGGCTGCAAGTGTGATTTAGTTATTGCCAACACCTGTTAGGTGCCACAGGTAAGTTACAGGTGCTGTTAATTACATAAATTAGAGAAGCATCACATGATTTTTCAAACAGTGCCAATACTTTTGTCCACCCTCTTTGTTATGTTTGGTGTGGAATTATATCCAATTTGGCTTTAGGACAATTCTTTTTGTGTTTTTTCATTTAAGACAAATTAAATGAAGATAATAATACCAAAGAATTTGTGTTTGCAATCATTTTCAGGAAGAAACTGAGTATTATCTGACAGAATTGCAGGGGTGTCAATACTTTTGGCCATGACTGTATATATATATATATATATATATATATATATATATATACAGTGGGGCAAAAAAGTATTTAGTCAGTCAGCAATAGTGCAAGTTCCACCACTTAAAAAGATGAGAGGCATCTGTAATTTACATCATAGGTAGACCTCAACTATGGGAGACAAACTGAGAAAAAAAAATCCAGAAAATCACATTGTCTGTTGTTTTTTCATTTTATTTGCATATTATGGTGGAAAATAAGTATTTGGTCAGAAACAAGCAAACAAGATTTCTGGCTCTCACAGACCTGTAACTTCTTCTTTAAGAGTCTCCTCTTTCCTCCACTCATTACCTGTAGTAATGGCACCTGTTTAAACTTGTTATCAGTATAAAAAGACACCTGTGCACACCCTCAAACAGTCTGACTCCAAACTCCACTATGGTGAAGACCAAAGAGCTGTCAAAGGACACCAGAAACAAAATTGTAGCCCTGCACCAGGCTGGGAAGACTGAATCTGCAATAGCCAACCAGCTTGGAGTGAAGAAATCAACTGTGGGAGCAATAATTAGAAAATGGAAGACATACAAGACCACTGATAATCTCCCTCGATCTGGTGCTCCACGCAAAATCCCACCCCGTGGGGTCAGAATGATCACAAGAACGGTGAGCAAAAATCCCAGAACCACGCGGGGGGACCTAGTGAATGAACTGCAGAGAGCTGGGACCAATGTAACAAGGCCTACCATAAGTAACACACTACGCCACCATGGACTCAGATCCTGCAGTGCCAGACGTGTCCCACTGCTTAAGCCTGTACATGTCCGGGCCCGTCTGAAGTTTGCTAGAGAGTATTTGGATGATCCAGAGGAGTTTTGGGAGAATGTCCTATGGTCTGATGAAACCAAACTGGAACTGTTTGGTAGAAACACAACTTGTCGTGTTTGGAGGAAAAAGAATACTGAGTTACATCCATCAAACACCATACCTACTGTAAAGCATGGTGGTGGAAACATCATGCTTTGGGGCTGTTTCTCTGCAAAGGGGCCAGGACGACTGATCCGGGTACATGAAAGAATGAATGGGGCCATGTATCGTGAGATTTTGAGTGCAAACCTCCTTCCATCAGCAAGGGCATTGCAGATGAAACGTGGCTGGGTCTTTCAACATGACAATGATCCAAAGCACACCGCCAGGGCAACGAAGGAGTGGCTTCGTAAGAAGCATTTCAAGGTCCTGGAGTGGCCTAGCCAGTCTCCAGATCTCAACCCTATAGAAAACCTTTGGAGGGAGTTGAAAGTCCGTGTTGCCAAGCGAAAAGCCAAAAACATCACTGCTCTAGAGGAGATCTGCATGGAGGAATGGGCCAACTTACCAACAACAGTGTGTGGCAACCTTGTGAAGACTTACAGAAAACGTTTGACCTCTGTCATTGCCAACAAAGGATATATCACAAAGTATTGAGATGAAATTTTGTTTCTGACCAAATACTTATTTTCCACCATAATATGCAAATAAAATGAAAAAAAAACAGACAATGTGATTTTCTGGATTTTTTTTTCTCAGTTTGTCTCCCATAGTTGAGGTCTACCTATGATGTAAATTACAGACGCCTCTCATCTTTTTAAGTGGTGGAACTTGCACTATTGCTGACTGACTAAATACTTTTTTGCCCCACTGTATATACATACATGTCATTGTGACAAACATATATATATATATTTATATTTCACAGAGTTCTTCATAGCAGAATAGCCACTAATTAAATTGCCGGCTTCTATCAAATCATTGCCCAACCCGACATGAAATGACACATGGTTTACATTCAGTAAAGCATTTCATTTCATGTTTTTTAATATGTCCCTGACTAATAATTAGATGAGGGTTTGTGTGCAAAATTTGGGAGTTGCAGTTGTTATTTTAAGGGGTTAATTCGTTGTTAAAAAATGCATGGGCTTCCCCTTGCCCTATAGTGGTGGCGCGTGGGTTAATCTACCAAAGGGTTAATGTCACCATTCGATTGTAAGGTGACATTAACCCTTTGTTAGATTAACCCATTCGCCACCGCTACAGGGCAATGGGAAGCCCACACATTTTTTAACAATGAATTAACCCCTTAAAATAACAACTACAACTCCCAAATTTTGTACACAAACACTCATCTAATTATTAGTCAGGGACATATTAAAAAACATGAAATGAAATGCTTTACTGAATGTAAACCATGTGTCATTTCATGTCGGGTTGGGGAATGATTTGATAGAAGCTGGCAATTTAATTCTGCTATGAAGAACTCTGTGAAATATAAATATATATATATGTTTGTCTCAATGACTTGTGTATATATATATATATATATATATATATTTGCATTCTATGTGTCTATATCTATTATTTCGTTTCTGTTAGAAACCCTGTCATAGGGCTCCATTATATGTCTATTTTGCAAGGCGGCGAGAAAATCTCGCCATACGGATTGCATCCGGATGCAGACATGTGCAAAATACGCAACCACACCTTGCTTACGGATGACATATGGAGCACTATTTAGGGGTCATTCATCCGTATTACGCATGTAAACTACGGACCGTATTTTGCGTCGGTTAGTGTGACCCTGGCCTAACTCTGATAAACCTATTACATGCACAACCAAGGGAGGGGAGTTATAATGAGTCAGTCACCAGAAACATGCATCCATCATTACACAAACCAGTACATAAATCTATATTAGCGCATGGCCGTACCTTTTATAGTTGCAGGCTTCTGGGACCTTCCCTGTGGTCTAAACGGAGCAGCAACAGGACCTGAGCACGTGACCTCTGACCTCCAAAGAGAGGTCGTCCCACGGGCATGCTCAGTGGAGCGAAGGAGGGACTTAGTCCCAGGAGCTGCTCGCTGCTGGGTAGTGCAGGTTGCTATAGCTGAACCAGGGATGGCAGAAGCAACCAACCTGACAGCACTAGCTTGAGCAAGGTGCCGGGATCGACGTCTTTGCTGAGCGGCCTCCTCTGCAGTCGGGAAAGAATGGGAGACGACAAAAGGCAAGGCTCAAGATTCCTCCTGTGCAGGGGAAGAAATCCGATGCCTAACAACCCCAAGGGCTCTCTTGTCTACTTAAACTTCCTGGGGATCCACCAATCCATTGCTGTAACTCCCACCATATTCACCAGACCAAAACCATATTGTATTACCAACTGAGGAATCCATATCCCAATGGATCTTCCAGATCAATTTAGCACCAATTAAAGGCCCCCCCGCAACCGCCAAAAACCACCATGACCCGAGAATTATCTCTAAAAAAAAACTGCCGGAACATAGAAAATTATTTACAGCGGGTGGGTGGGACTGCACCTGTGAGCTATGAGCAGGAAACTAAGGGGCTCCACCCCTAAGTGGCCCTATAAATGCCTCCCAACTAAAACCCTGTCCCCACCCCCTCCAATCCATTGTCATGCTGGTCTCCGCCCACCCCGGGGGAAGTTTTGCTCCGGCCTTTACTGGAATTGTTTCTCAGAAAAGTGCAGTCATGGATATGTGCCAAATATGTGGCACTTTATGATTGCTGTAAACTGTGCACAGAGTATAGTGACATACTGTGCAAAACCACCATACAGTGTAAGGTTATTGTTACACCGCTCCGCCATACTCACCCAGCCTCCGCTCCCACGCCGCAGCCTCTCTCCACCCGACGGCCGCGGCGGTCATCTGAGACCGGCTCACGACCGATGCCCTCCCTGCATGCTATGCACATGTGCCATAGGCCGCGGCCGCGCCTCCTTCCTGCTTCTTATGCTCCGGCTGTGCCCTGACCCGGAAGCACCTTTGGACCAATGGCTGACCAGACGGGGCCATATCAGGCCGCTTCCCCCTGAGGGAGGAGCCTGATCATTGTGTTTCCTAGCACTCTGGCCTCGCTTCATCATGTGCTCTCTGCTCCTGCAGTTCCGTTCTCGGCTGCTCTCTGCAGCAGCCTCTCAGTCCTGCTACCTGTGTTCCTTGTTCTCATCCGCAGTTCAGCCTCCAGTGTTCCTGCCGTCCTACTCCAGTCCTGCCTTCAGCATTCCTGCCGTCCTGCTCCAGTCCTGTCTCCAGTGTTCCTGCCGTCCTACTCCAGTCCTGCCTTCAGCGTTTCTCCCGTTCTGCTCCAGTCCTGTCTCCAGTGTTCCTGCCGTCCTACTCCAGTCCTGTCTCCAGTGCTCCTGCCGTCCTACTCCAGTCCTGCCTTCAGCATTCCTGCCGTCCTACTCCAGTCCTGTCTCCAGTGTTCCTACTTCTGTCATTCTTTACTCCAGTCTTACAGTCTTACTCCGGTCCATCCTGAGCCGCCCCTCTCAGTACCGGCTACGGTGGTACTCGAATCCCTGGGCCTGCTCCTAACGGTCCCTGTATAGGTGTCGGTTCCACCTGGCAGCTCGCCCGGGTCCCCTCGGTGCCACGGTCTAGAGGGTCCACTCCCGGGGTTCCTGCTCCAGACCACCCACGCTAACAGTTATGTTCACATGAAGCAATTTTGCTGTTTTTTTTTAATGCAAATTAAAAGCTTCGTGTTTCAGTAAAAACAAAACCTTTAAGATCTCAGAAATCTCCTGAACACCCAACCTTTTTATTCCCTGATTTAATTTTGAAACTTGCATCATGTCAATATTCCCATCATTTGAGAAAGTGAAAAAGCAAAGCAAAAAATGCAACAAACATTTTTGGTTAATAACACTAACTTTATAAAACACTAGCTGAAGAGCCCGGCGTTGCCCGGGCATAGTAACTAACTGTAGTTAGTTATAACAAATTATAATGATTATATTGCACATAAAACCATTTCACATCATATATTCAACACTACAGATTTGCAACACAAATTAAGTAAACAATTACTAAAGTATTGATAGTATTTTATTTTCAACTCAATCAAGAGCCTTTTGATGAACAACATTTTTGGTTTTTCCTTTCGGTGCAAAGATTAACAGATTTTTGGCAGTTCCAACTCATGAACAGGCCACGTAAAGTTGACCATGACAAAAGCATGGAGATTGCAAATCGATCCCAATTACTTTCAAGGACTGTCCCTGATCCTTGTTAATGGACATTGCAAATGCCATTCAAAGTGGAAACTGGAGGCATTTAAAATCAAAAGTCAAATCAGATGTAATGAGTGGAATTCTTGGAATGAAAATGTCCTATCCTTTGGCACATCCTGTTGCTGAACTGTATATCTAATCCTATCCTGTGTGACATTTTCTGCTGAGCTGTGTATCTAATCCTATCCTGTGTGATGCAGTCTGCTGAGCCATGTATCTAATCCTATCCTGTGTGATACTGACTGCTGAGCTGTGTATCTAATCCTATCCTGTGATACTGAATGCTGAGCCATGTATCTAATCCTATCCTGTGTGATACTGACTGCTGAACAGTGTATCTAATCCTCTCCTGTGTGATACTGACTGCTGAGCCATGTACCTAATCGTATCCTGTGTGATACTGTGTGCTGAGCCGTGTATCTAATTCTATCCTGTGTGCTACTGTTTGCTGAGCCATGTATATAATCCTAACCTGTGTTACTGAACTGCTGAGCTGTGTATCTAATCCTATCCTGTGTTACTGAACTGCTGAGCTGTGTATCTAATCCTTTCCTGTGTGATACTGTCTGCTGAGCTGTGTATCTAATCCTATCCTGTGTGATACTGACTGCTGACTTGTGTATCTTATCCTATCCTGTGTGATACTGACTGCTGAGCCATGTATCTAATCCTATCCTGTGTGCTATTGTCTGCTGAGCAATGTATCTAATCCTATCCTGTGTGATACTGTCTGCTGAGCCATGTATCTAATTCTATCCTGTGTGATACTGTCTGCTGAGATGTGTATCTAATCCTATCCTGTGTGATACTGCCTTCTGAGCCATGTATCTAATCCTATCCTGTGTGATACTGCCTGCTGAACTGTGCATCTAATCCTACCCTGTGTGATACTGTCTACTGAGCCATTTATCTAATCCTATCCTGTGTGATACTGTCTGCTGAGCCGTGTATCTAATCCTATCCTGTGTGATACTGACTGCTGAGCCGTGTATCTAATCCTCTCCTGTGTGATACTGACTGCTGAGCCGTGTATCTAATCCTATCCTGTGTGATACTGACTGCTGAGCCGTGTATCTAATCCTCTCCTGTGTGATACTGACTGCTGAGCCGTGTATCTAATCCTATCCTGTGTGATACTGACTGCTGAGCTGTGTATCTAATCCTATCCTGTGTGATACTGTCTGCTTATCCATGTCTAATTGTATCCTGTGTGATACTGTCTGCTGAGCTGTGCATCTAATCCTATCCTGTGTGATACTGACTGCTGAGCTGTGTATCTAATCCTCTTCTTTGTGATACTGTCTGCTGAGCTATGTATCTAATACTATCCTGTGATACTGTCTGCTGAGCCGTGTATCTAATCCTATCCTGTGTGATATTGTGTGCAGAGTCGTGTATCTAATCCTATCCTGTATGTTACTGTCTGCTGACCTGTGTATCTAATCCTATTCTGTGTGATACTGTCTGCTGAGCCATGTATCTAATCCAATCCTGTGTGTTACTGTCTGCTGAGCCGTGTATCTAATCTTATACTGAGTGTTACTGTCTGTTGAGCTGTGTATCTAATCCTATCCTGTGTGATACTGACTGCTGAGCCATGTATCTAATTCTCTCCTGTGTTATTGTCTGCTGAGCCATGTATCTAATCCTATCAAGTGTAATACTGACTGCTGAATTGTGTATCTAATCCTATCCTGTGTGATACTGTCTCTTGAGCCATGTATCTAATCCTATCCTGTGTGATACTGACTGCTGAGCCATGTGTCTAATCTTATCCTGTGTGATACAGTCTGCTGAGCCATGTATCTAATCCTATCCTGTGTGATACTGTCTGCTGAGCTGTGTATCTAATCCTGTCCTGTGTCATACTGTCTGCTGAGCCGTGTATCTAATACTATCCTGTGTGATACTGTCTGCTGACCTGTGTATCTAATTCTATCCTGTGTGATACAGTCTGCTGAACCGTGTATCTAATCCTATCCTGTGATACTGTCTGCTGAGCTGTGTATTTAATCCTATTCTGTTTGATACTGGGCTCCCCCTGCAGTCTGTGTCAGAGGGTGGTCTGTGTCAGCACGGTAATAAATTGTGTTATTTCCAGCTTTACAGAAGGACGATAACACATAGAAATTATAAGAATAATAGGCCTCAGTTACAACTGTCTACACAGATAACTGTTGCTCATAGCAACCAGTCACAGCTCAGCTTCTTTCAAACAGCTTTGGTGAAATGAAAGATGCTTAGTGATAGGTTGCTATGTGGAGTGAGCGTGGCCGATACACACACACACACACACACATACATACACTCATTTTCATATACACTGTTCAAAAAAATGAAGGGAACACTCAAATAACACATCCTAGATCTGAATGAATGAAATATTATCATAGAATACTTTGTTCTGTACAAAGTTGAATGTGCTGACAACAAAATCACACAAAAATTATCAATGGAAATCAAATATATTAACCAATGGAGACCTGGATTTGGAGTCACATACAGAATTAAACTGGAATGTAATTTCCTTAAAACAAGTCAAAATGAGGCTCAGTATTATGTGTGGCCTCCATGTGCCTGGGCATGCTACTGATGAGGAGGAGGATTGTCTCCTGAGGGATCTCCTCCCAGACCTGGACTAAAGCCAACTCCTGGACATTCTGTTGTGCAACGTGACATTGGTGGATGGAGCGAGACATGATGCCCCAGATGTGCTCAATCGGATTCAGGTCTGGGGAACGGGCGGGCCAGTCCATAGCTTCAATGCCTTCATCTTGCAGGAACTGCTGACACACTCCAGCCACATGAGGTCTGGCATTGTCCTGCATTAGGAGGAACCCAGTGCCAACTGCATCAGCATATGGTCTCACAAGCGGTCTAAGGATCTCATCTTGGTAACTAATGGCAGTCAGGCAACCTCTGGCGAGCACATGGAGGTCTGTGCGGCCCTCCAAAGAAATGCCACCCCACACTTACTGACCCACTGTCAAACCGGTCATGCTGAAGGATGTTGCAGGCAGAAGATCGCTCTCCACAGCATCTCCAGACTCTGTCATGTCTGCTCAGTGTGAACCTGCTTTCATCTGTGAAGAGCACAGGGCGCCAGTGGCGAATTTGCGAATCCTGGTGATCTGTGGCAAATGCCAAGCATCCTGCACGGTGTTGGGCTGTGGGCACAACCCCAATCTGTGGACATTGGGCCCTCAGACCATCCTCATGGAGTCGGTTTCTAACCGTTTGTGCAGACACATGCACATTTGTGGCCTGCTGGAGGTCATTTTGCAGGGCTCTGGCAATGCTCCTCCTGTTCCTCCTTGCACAAAGACGGAGGTAGTGGTCCTGCTTCTGGGTTGTTGCCCTCCTTGGCCCCCTCCACATCTCCTGGTGTACTGGCCTGTCTCCTCGTAGCGCCTCCAGCCTATGGACACTAAGCTGACAGACACAGCAAACCTTCTTGCCACAGCTCACATTGATGGGCCATCCTGGATGAGCTGCACTACCTGAGCCACTTGTGTGGGTTGTAGCGTCCGTCTCATGCAACCATGAGTGTGAAAGCACAACCAACATTCAAAAGTGACCAAAACATCAGCCAGAAAGCATTGGTACTGAGATGTGGTCTGTGGTCCCCACCTGCAGAACCACTCCTTTATTGAGTGTGTCTTGATAATTGCCAATAGTTTCCATCTGTTGTCTATTCCATTTGCACTACAGCATGTGAAATTGATTGTCAAACAGTGTTGCTTCCTAAGTGGACAGATGATTTCACAGAAGTTTGATTTACTTGGAGTTATATTCTGTTATTTAAGTGTTCCCTTTATTTTTTTGAGCAGTGTATTTAGATGTACTGCAGAAAAGTACACATCAGTACTGAAAAAACTCTACATAAAACGTGGTGAAAGTGGACACAAAATGGGAGCTTTGAATAGAGATGAGTGAATATTCCAATATTCGGTTCGAATTACGATCGCCCCTTTATTTGTCAAATATTCACCGAACATAACCAAACGTTATTACAGTCAATGGGAGGTAAAAACAAATGAAGGCACAACTTATAAAGGCCAGAAATGTTGCCTAAACACATCAAATGAGAGACTGATACCAGGAAAGTGACCTCAATTCACCCACAGTACAAATTTTAGAATACAAATTGTCTATTCAGAGAGTAAGAGAACTAGAACTCTAGTGCTACCTATTGGAAGTAGCAATCCTAAAAGTCAATGTCAACCCTTTAACGAGCCTTGTCACATGACAAAAGCCAAAAGACACTGTGCTTCAGGGTACTGCCCCTCAACAGTGCAAAGTATAAGATCTGGTTTGGCTGTGTGATAGGCGTCTGACCGGGATCCAAGAAGTATTGTTTCTCATTGAGGAGAGTGACATGTTAAGCATGCCGAGATGAGGAGACTTAAATCTGCAATGCTCCTCTGGGAAATATGCAAATTGTCACTTCAGAGAGTAAGAGAACTAGAACTAGATCAGATGTAGCAATCCTAAAAGTCAATGCCGACCCTTTAATGAGCTTTGTCACATGACTTAAAAGTCAAAACCAGAATCTCAATTTGCAGACACTGTGGCACTAGAGTTCTAGTCCTCTTCCTCTCTGAAGAGACAACTTGCATATTTCGCAGAGAAGAATTGCAGCTTTAACTCTCCTCATCTAGGCATGCTTAACATGGCACTCTCCGCAAGGAGAAACAATACTTCTTGGATCCCAAATTTTAGAATGGCACGGCACCAATCAGCAATGCATGAGGTATCGGGGTCTGGGCCAGCATTTACAGCTTTAAATTGAACTTCAAATTAAGATGAGGTGGGTGAGGAATCAGTGTAGGTCTGCTGTGCTGGGAGCCCTGATATCACATGCAACAGCTCAACCTGCTTTCATGCTGAGCCACACTCAGGTGGCACAAATGTCAGTTTCAAAGACTACCATTGTCAGAAAATTCTAAGGATAGTAGTGCCAGGTCTAATCATTGGTGACAGTGTACTTTAAAAACCATATGAAGCTCTGCGCCGGATATGAGGGGGGAGAGAGCGACTGCGCGTAGTAAAGCAGTCAAAATGAGTTTTGAGATGCTGGGGTAGGAGCACACATGCAGAAATGCTTATGTGACTAGGGTTCAGGCATGTGCGTGAGCATTCAGAGGGAGGCTTGGAACACAAAACCAAGGCGCATGCGCACTACTGCTTTTCGGCTTTGCCCGCAGTTGGGTAAAGTATACTGCGCACCCGCTGAGATACCATTTCAATGCGCATGCGCAAAATCTGTATGTGTTCTCCGATATTTACGGCAAAGAATGCATACAACAAGCCGAGGAGGGGTGGAGTGAGGGAACAGAGGCAACGCCCATCAGAACAGACCGAACAGATTTCCATACAATGCGGAACAAATAAAAAAGGTTTTTATGGGTAATACGTGGGGAGTCAGGGGATTTCAGAAGTAGTTGTTGAATGCATAGCTGACACCGAATTAACTGATGTTTTTAGCTGGTAGGCAAAAAAAGTGGTGACAGATTCCCTTTAAAGGGGACCTGTCAGCTGTTTTGGCCGCTATACGATGCGGCCACTGCCTTTCAGGGCTTATCTACTGCATTCTGTAATGCTGTAGATAAGCCCCCGAACCGACCTGCAAGTGAAGAAAAATAAGTTTTATTATACTCACGCGGGGGGTCGGTTCTGTGCGGTCCGGTCCAATGGGTGTCGCAGGTCCGGGCCCGACGCCTCCCATCTTCTTACGATGCCGTCCTCCTGCTTGGTTCCTGGCTTCCAGGTCTCATGCTCCAGTGCAGGTTTACTTATCTGCCCTGTTGAGGGCAAAGCAAAATACTGCAGTGCACACGCACTGGGCCTCTCTCACCTTTCCCAGTGCCTGCTCACTGCAGTACTTTGCTCAGTGCTGTATTATGTATAACACCATCCATAGTTACATAGTTTCCTCTTTTGTTATGCATAACACCGTCCCTTATTACATACCATCCTCTCTAGTTATATATGATGTCGTCCCTTATTATATAGCTTCCTCTGCTCTTATATACAGTTCTGTCTCTCACCCTCCTATCCTGGTATGCATGGCACCCCTCATTCCTATCTGGTATGCATGGTACCCCTCACCCCCCCCCAATCCTGGTATACATGGCACCCCATTCTTCATCTTGGTATGTATGGTCCCCTCACCCCCCCAATCTTGTTATGCATGGTACTCCCTCATCCCTATCCTGGTATGTATGGTCCCCTCACCCCCTATCCTGGTATGCATGGCACCCCTCATCCCCCAAATCTGGTATGCATGGCCCCCTCACCCCCCAATCCTGGTTTGCATGGTCCTCTCACGACCCAATCCTGGTATGCATGGTCCCCTCACTCCTGTATCCTGGTATGCATGGTCCTCTCACCCCCTATCCTGGTATGCATGGTCCTCTCATCCCTAAATCCAGATATGCATGGTCCTCTCACCTCCCTATACTGGTATACATGCTACCCCTCAACCCCCAATCCTGGTATACATGGTCCCCCTCTCCCCCCTTTCCTGGTATGCATGGTCCCCTCACCCCCCTTTCCTGGTATGCACGGTCCCCTCACCCCCCAATCCTGGTATGCATGGTCCCCTCACCCCCCATTTCGTGGTATGCATGGTCCCCTCACCCCCCATTTCGTGGTATGCATGGTCCCCTTACCCTCCTTTCGTGGTATGCATGGTCCCCTCACCCCCTTTTTGTGGTATGCATGGTCCCCTCACCCCCCAGTCCTGATATGCATGGTCCCCTCACCCCCCCATTTGTGGTATGCATGGTCCTCTCACCCCCCTTTCCTGGTATGCATGGTCCCCTCACCCCCCTTTCATGGTATACATGGTCCCCTCACCTCCCTTTTCGTGGTATGCATGGTCCCCTCACCCACCTTTTCGTGGTATGCATGGTCCCCTCACCCCCCTTTTCATGGTATGCATGGTCCCCTCACCCCCTTTCGTGGTATGCATGGTCCCCTCACTCCCCTTTTGTGGTATGCATGGTCCCCTCACCCCCCAATCCTGATATGCATGGTCCCCTCACCCCCTTTTGTGGTATGCATGGTCCTCTCACCCCCTTTTGTGGTATGCATGGTCCCCTCACTCCCCTTTCGTGGTATGCATGGTCCCCTCACCCCCAATCCTGATATGCATGGTCCCCTCATCCCCCCTTTCCTGGTATGCATGGTCCCCTCACCCCCTTTCATGGTATGCATGGTCCCCTCACCCCCCTTTCATGGTATGCATGGTCCTCTCACCCCCCTACCCTGGTATGCATAATCCTCTCACACCCCTACCCTGGTATGCATGGTCCTCTCACCCCCCTACCCTGGTATGCATGGTCCTCTCACCCCCCTACCCTGGTATGCATGGTTCTCTCACCCCAATCCTGATATGCATGGTCCCTTCACCCCCTTTTGTGGTATGCATGGTCTTCTCACCCCACTTTCGTGGTATGCATGGTCCCCTCACTCCCCTTTCGTGGTATGCATGGTCCCCTCACCCCCCCATTTGTGGTATGCATGGCCCCCTCACCCCCCAATCCTGGTTTGCATGGTCCTCTCACGACCTAATCCTGGTATGCATGGTCCCCTCACTCCTGTATCCTGGTATGCATGGTCCTCTCACCCCCTATCCTAGTATGCATGGTCCTCTCATCCCTAAATCCAGATATGCATGGTCCTCTCACCTCCCTATACTGTATACATGCTACCCCTCAACCCCCAATCCTGGTATACATGGTCCCCCTCTCCCCCCTTTCCTGGTATGCATGGTCCCCTCACCCCCCTTTCCTTGGAATCCATGGTCCCCTCACCCACCGATCCTGGTATGTATGGTCCCCTCACCCCCCAATCCTGGTATGCACGGTCCCCTCACCCCCCAATCCTGGTATGCATGGTCCCCTCACCCCCCATTTCGTGGTATGCATGGTCCCCTTACCCTCCTTTCGTGGTATGCATGGTCCCCTCACCCCCTTTTTGTGGTATGCATGGTCCCCTCACCCCCCAGTCCTGATATGCATGGTCCCCTCACCCCCCATTTGTGGTATGTATGGTCCTCTCACCCCCCTTTCCTGGTATGCATGGTCCCCTCACCCCCCTTTCATGGTATACATGGTCCCCTCACCTCCCTTTTCGTGGTATGCATGGTCCCCTCACCCACCTTTTCGTGGTATGCATGGTCCCCTCACCCCCTTTTGTGGTATGCATGGTCCCCTCACTCCCCTTTCGTGGTATGCATGGTCCCCTCACCCCCAATCCTGATATGCATGGTCCCCTCATCCCCCCGTTCCTGGTATGCATGGTCCCCTCACCCCCCTTTCATGGTATGCATGGTCCCCTCACCCCCCTTTCATGGTATGCATGGTCCTCTCACCCCCCTACCCTGGTATGCATAATCCTCTCACACCCCTACCCTGGTATGCATGGTCCTCTCACCCCCCTACCCTGGTATGCATGGTCCTCTCACCCCCAATCCTGATAAGCATGGTCCCTTCACCCCCTTTTGTGGTATGCATGGTCTTCTCACCCCCCTTTCATGGTATGCATGGTCCTCTAACCCCCTTTCCTGGTATGCATGGTCCCCTCACCACCCTTTCATGGGATACATGGTCCCCTCTCCTCCCTTTTCATGGTATGCATGGTCCCCTCACCCACCTTTTCGTGGTATGCATGGTCCCCTCACTCCCCTTTTCATGGTATGCATGGTCCCCTCACCCCCTTTCGTGGTATGCATGGTCCCCACACTCCCCTTTTGTGGTATGCATGGTCCCCTCACCCCCCAATCCTGATATGCATGGTCCCCTCACCCCCTTTGTGGTATGCATGGTCCTCTCACCCCCTTTCGTGGTATGCATGGTCCCCTCACTCCCCTTTCGTGGTATGCATGGTCCCCTCATCCCCCCTTTCCTGGTATGCATGGTCCCCTCACCCCCCTTTCATGGTATGCATGGTCCCCTCACCCCCCTTTCATGGTATGCATGGTCCTCTCACCCCCCTACCCTGGTATGCATGGTCCTCTCACCCCCCTACCCTGGTATGCATGGTCTTCTAACCCCCTTTCATGGTATGCATGGTCCCCTCACCCCCCTTTTGTGGTATGCATGGTCCTCTCACCCCCCTTTCCTGGTATGCATGGTCCCCTCACCCCCCTTTCCTGGTATGCATGGTCCTCTCACCCCCCTACCCTGGTATGCATGGTCCTCTCATCCCCGTACCCTGGTATGCATGATCCTCTCACCCCTATTAAAGTACACACATACAAAAAAAAATTTATACTCACCCTTCTTTCCTGTGTTCCAGCGCTGTCACGTTCTGCTGGAGGCCGGGGGGAGGAGTGTGGCGCCGGAGTATGCGCATGCCCATAGTGCTGTCCTGCGCCATATTGCCGAAGGCACACTGCAAATGTGTCTTCAGTAAAATGGTGCCAGATCGCGCTATGCGCATGCACAATTCCGGCCGCACTCCTGCCCCGGTCTCTGGCCGAAAAGAAGCGCCGCTGCAACGCTCCTCCCGGTCAGGTTAATATGTAAGTATGGCGCCGGAGATGGCGGTATCTCCGGCGCCATACACACTCCTCACCGCTGGATGCCTCACTCCATCTGGAGCCAGAATGTGCAGTCGCGTTGCGCTTGCGCAGTCTATAAAGGCTTCGGACAGAGTGACGCTTACAGCGTTATATTATAGATATATACATATATAATATATATGTAGCTTTGTTGCCATAAAAGGAGGGGGGCCCAGACACATTTCTTGCACAGGGGCTCCAAGCTGTCAGTGTTTGCCCCTGCAGAAAAGGTATTTGGAAGTTTGACAGAGCGTTCAAGAGAGGATAGGGAAACATCAAACACAGTACCCTCCACATTGCCAGACGAAGAAGAGGCACCCCGAACAGTGTTAACTGTATCTGCCAACTCCCTCTGTACCTGTTGATGAGAAGCGACCAACACTCTTTGCTCAAAAGACAGGTTCTGAATCATTTTAGTCAGATCCATACCACACAGAGACACAGAAACCCCCCCCGAAAAAATGTATAGGCCGGTGATAATGTAATGACACCGATAGTGTCACTGAGGAAGCCTAGGGGGCACTAGCAAGGGGCATGGAACTGAGCGCAGGGAGTGTAAGAACTGATGCAAGCAATGCGCACAGGACCTGAGACTAAGCGGTCTCGTGTCCGCAGGGGGCACGGAGTACAAGGCATGAAACGTAAACGTAGTCAGTGGGGAGCCAAGGGTCAAAAGCCAAACAAGAATGAGGTACCTAGGGATAAGACAGAGAATAAACCAAGATGAGCCAAGGGGTCAGAGAACTAGGAAGGACAGGGCGGTACAGAGCAGAAGACAGAGGCAGAAGTCAGGGGACGAACCGGGTCATATACAGAAAAGCTCACATGCACAGGCACAATGATTACAGATGAGTAACCTGGCTCAGCTACCTCTAACCGAGTACAGGGAAGTATCACCAACACCAAACCAAGGAACTACCAACATTAAAAAGCCGCCCCAGAACCAAAGAGAGGAGAACTAGAATTAACCTTGACCTGACCAGGATGGAGGCAGAACCATCCCGTTCAGAGTCATGACAATGCTGCTCATAAGAGAAGGTACGTGGTAACGTAGGAGAATGTCAGGAATAGGCTAGGCCACCAAGAAACCAGAAAGGTTGGTAACTTAGCGGATTGCAAACCTCTAATCCTAACAACACAACTAGCAGTAGCCGTGGGACATACCTACGATGCCCTAGATGCCTCGGCACAGTTGGAGAACTAACTAAGCTTAAAGCAAGAAAGGTGAAATCTAAACTGCCCCGGAGTAGAACCCCAAAGAAATAGATAGCCCCAAACATATATTGTCGGTGAGGCAAGATGAGGCACAAACACAGGCAGAAAATAGACTGAGCAAATGATGGGGCCCAAACTGTCTAGATAGGATAGGAAAGGACAGACACTGTCTGCAATCATGCAAAACCCCTAAAAAATCCAACATGTCTGATGTACAAAAAGCATTGAGGTCTCACGACCTCTCCCCCACTATATCAGCATTCTGGTGTGAACTGGCAGCAAAGCAAAATAGACTAATATAACAGGGGACTGAACAAACTGACACAAGCTGTAACATATGGAGCGGGGTCCAGCACTGCCCCAGCAGGGAGCACGCTGAACCCTCACAGCAAAGCAGAAAGAGGCAAAACGAGATCAGATGCAAAGGATTAGCACATGAATTACTTAAATGAAAAATGCAGGCTCAGGCAAGAGACAGCAGACCTCAAAATGCACAGGAAGAAACTAATCACCAGCAGCAACTGAGGGAAGCCTGCTCACTTATATCCTCCCAGTCAGTAACCCCTGATTTCTAATCATCGTCGTCAGGTGGCAGACTTCTGTCAACCCGGCCAGCTCCACTACCCACAGTAACACCAGAGGGAGTCCCGACTCAGAAGTCAGATCAAGAGAATTCACAACAATGCTCATTAAAAAGTGCCTCATTCATTACCAGATGATCGGCTAGAGAAGGATCAGAAAGCACAAAGCAAGATCTCCCTCAATGCACATGATAATCAGATATTGCATATATACAAGCGTGCAACTGCAAAGAGGATGAGGGATGAGTTACAGAAAGTGCATGAAAGATCAAATCTCAGCAATAAGCTTTATCTCATGAGAAAGCTGTATCAGTCTAAGCTAAGTGATGGACAGAATATGCAAGACTATATAAGAAACACCCTAGAGATTGTGGAGTATCTCAGGAGTATTGGAGAAGAAGTTAACGATTTTCATGTTGTTGCTCTTCTATTAAGTGGTCATTCAAAAAGTTATGACACACTCATGACTGCACTAGATGCATGGCCAGATGATCAGCTGACACTAGAGTATGTTAAAGGCAAACTTGTGGATAAATTCAAGAGAAAAATGCACCATGTAAGCAGCAGTAATGAATCCAGAGCAGAAACAACATTAAAGACACAGGATTTCCCTTAATATAAGAGCAATCTAAGAGAAACTCGTGAATGTTTTGTCTGTAAAAAGCCTGGCCACCTTAAAAAAAGACTGCAGAATTTGGGAAGCAAGAATGGGTCAGCTTAAAAAGCAGAACAGTCATCAAAGGGTTAAAACAGCTGTAAAGGAAGATTCTGCATGTGCTGAAGCTGCATTTAACACCAGTACAGGCCCATCTGCAAAGCATATATGGTGTATAGATTCTGGTGCAAGCAGCCATATGACAAATAACAAGAATTTCTTCACTGACCTTAATGAAAGCAAGTCAGAAAAGGTCATCTTAGCTAATGATCACTATGACTTCACTGATTCACACTATAGGAACGGAGAAAAGCACAAATAGGGTCTTATCTGAGAAACAGGGTAAGAACCGTATTAAAATTCTACTCACCTGATATAGGAGAGGTATAGCGCATGAAATTATCAGTCAGCTGCCGCACATCCAAAGGTCAAACCAGTGACCGCCGAGACATATAGTTAAATGGAGCTTTTTTATGGATTCAGTGCGCTGCTGAACAGGGGCGGGCTGGGCCGGGTGGCAGAGAGGCATTTGCCACCTGGGCCGGTTAATTAGCGTCAGACAGGGCCGCGCCCTCACCCGCCTGCCCCGCAGCCACAGCCTGTACATTACATGATATAATGTAATGGCCAAGCCGGCGCGGCCCCCTGTGCATGTGGAGAGGAGAGGGGAGTGAGCGGCGGCCACACACAGAGCAGACAAAGCGCGGGGCTGGTGGTCGGGACTCAGTCACTGCACTGACTGCAGGCTGAGATCGCGTTGCAGTGGCAGCCGGCGGTGCGCAGTAGGTAGCTGGGGGGGCAGAGGGGGCGGTGGGTCACTCACTGTAACATTCTGCGCCCGGCCAGTGCGGCCACTATAGTCAATCTTTTCTGTGTGCAGTGCACAGGACCTGTGATGAGGTCACAGGAGGAGAGGAGTCAGGGGTCACATGATGAGGGCCCTCAGTGTAATGTTTGCAGGACTTTGCTGTGCTGTTGTCATTGTGCTGGATGAGGACAAATGTATGTGTGCGGTCAGGAGGGGTTTACAGTGTGGATGTAGCAGAGCTGTGTGTGTACGAGGTGTACGGAGCGGAGCCGTGTGTGTACGAGGTGTACGGAGCGGAGCCGTGTGTGTACAAGGTATATAGAGCGTGGTCATGTGACCCTCTACAATGTGGATGTGACTCTCTACAATGTGGATGTGACCGCCTATAATGTTTGTCACTCTATATTGTGGATGTGACCCTCTATATTGTGGATATGACCCTCTATAAAGTGGATGTGACCCACTGTTATGTGGATGTGACCCTCTATAATGTGGCTGTGACCTGCTATAACAGGGGTGGGCAATTAATTTTCCTGAGGGGCCACATGAGAGACCATGACTGTCATGGAGGGCTGAACCAATAGGCCAAAATTAATTCTTCTCAATATTAATATTGATATTTTATAATTATTATATTATTGATAATTTTATTAATATTAATTTTATCAGAATTATATATTGAGCAGAATTATGAATGCCGGCATCCCCCTATATATCATTTGAACCCGAGCACAGCCCCTTCAGTATATTGTATGAGCCCCCCTAACATCCCCTTATATACACTGCATGAGACCCACACAGCCTCCCTATATATACAGCATGAGCCCCACACAGCCTCCCCATATACTGCATGAGCCCCACACAGCCTCCCTATATTCACTGCATGAGCCCAACACAGCCTCACAATATACACTGCATGAGCCCCACACAGCCTCCCTATTTACTGCATGAGCCCGACACAGCCTCCATATATACAGCATGAGCCCCACACAGCCTCCCCATATACAGCATGAGCCCCAAACAGCCTCCCCATATACTGCATGAGTCCCACAGAGCCTTCCTATATACTGAACCCCACACAGCCTTCCCATGTCCAGCATGAGCCCCACACAGACTCCCTATATAGTGCATGAGCCCCACACAGCCTCCCCATATACACTGCATGAGCCCCACACAGCCTCCCCATATACTGCATGAGCCCCACACAGCCTCCCCATATACTGCATGAGCCCCACACAGCCTACCCCATATGCGGCATGAGCCCCACACAGCCTCCTTATATACATTGCATGAGTCCCACACAGCCTCACTATATATACGGCATGAGCCCCACACAGCCTCCCTATATGCACCATGTGAAGCTGCAGCACCATATCACGCCCTCATGTCACCCCAGGTGTGCAGCATCTTGTCGTCACCCACCCTACGTGTGCAGCACCTTGTCGTCACCCACCCCAGGTGTGCAGCACCTTGTCGTCACCCACCCCAGGTGTGCAGCACCATGTCGTCACCCCCTAGCCTCCCCATGCCCACCCAAATGGCCCATACACATAAGGAAATAAAACACGACATACTCACCTCGTCCCATTCCCTGTCACTGTGCTTCTCTCCCTGCCTCCGGTGCGTGGACTCTCCAGAGTAAACAGCTGACGTGATGACGTCATTCCATTATGTCAGCTGTTTCACACACTGGTGGAGGAAGTAGCCAGAGGCCCCTCCTCCACCAAAGGAGTCAGCAGCGCCGCGGCGCACATGGTAACAGCGAGAGGCCAGGCGGGCATCGTGTGGCCCGTGGACCTCTGATTTCCAGCCTCACAGCTGTCTCGTTCCAGATGTGGCCCCCAGGTCGCACTTTGCCCAGGTCTGCTCTATAATGTGGATGTGATCCTCTGTAATGTGGGTGTGACCCTCTGTAATGTGGATTTCAACTTCTGTAATATGAATGTGACCCTCTATAATTAAGATGTGACCCACTAGGTTACCGTGTGCCACAGGTCAGTCTGAGTCCCACTCTTACTCCAGTCCCTGCTACCCAGTGCCTGCGCCCTGTGGTAAGTGGTGTCCACGTCCAATATTATCCCTATTTGACAAATGGGTGCTATCCCTGAGGGTGCTTCAAAACTGTAGCGCATAGTACACTATAGCTGATTGTAAAGAATATATACAGTATATACAGCTCTGGCAAAAATCAAGAGACCACTTTGAAATGTTCAGTTTCTCTGATTTTTTTCTTTATATTTTTGAGTAAAATGTAAATTGCTCTTTTATTCTATGAACTACTGACAACATGACTCCGCATTTCCAAGCACTAAATTTTTGTGTTTTTTTTTCTGAGCACTTACTTAAGTTTTTGGTGGTGATTAGAGTTGAGCGACTTTTGTTTTTTTAGGGTCGCGTTTCGTTTCGTGAAACCCGACTTTTCTAAAAGTCGGGTCGAGCAAGATCGTCCGATTATAGGGAAAAGTCGGGGTCGTCCCGAAACACGAAACCCAATGTAAGTCAATGGGGAATAAAAGTCGGCAGTGAGAGGAGGACAGGAAACACACCTACAGTGCCCATTTGAATGCCAAAAGCATCAATTCTTCTTACTTAAGCTTGTCAACCTTAATTAACTTCATAATACAAGTTACGCACTGAAAAATGGGGGTTATTTGGCTAAAGTTGTGGGGGGGGAGGGCTGGCTGCAGGTTTTCATGTGCCCTGGGCGAAAGAGCGCCCCTTTAACACATACCACAACTCATCATGCTCCAATACGGCAGAGAAATAGCGGTATAGTACAATGAAAAATACCTCACTTTTTACATCTCATGACGAGGCCCATCTATTTCTCCATACAGAATCATTGGTCCCATATAATGTTTGAAACAGTATATGATGAGCTCCACATAATGCTACAGTATATGTTGGTCCCCATGGATGAAGCTCTACTGTCTTATGGGCCCAAATAATGCTCCAAACATAATGGGCCCCATTTCTAATGCTCTAGTGTATAATGGGCCCTGTAAATGCTGCTCCAGTGTCTGATGTCCACCTTTGGAATGTTCCAGTGTATGGTGGGCCCCATCTATCATTCTCAGACGGCGTTAGGCCCAGTATGGATTGCACGTGATTGCACAAAGGTTAGAAAGGGTACCGTATCCCCAGATAACATGTATGGATAGCGTACACATTCAAAATATATGTCTCAGGAGGCAGGCTCAGATGGTGTTAGGCCCAGTATGGATTGCATGTGATTGCACAAAGGTTAGAAAGGGTACCGTATCCTCAGATAACATGTATGGATAGCGTACACATTCAAAATATATGTCTCAGGAGGCAGGCTCAGACGGTGTTAGGCCCAGTATGGATTGCACGTGATTGCACAAAGGTTAGAAAGGGTACCGTATCCCCAGATAACATGTATGGATAGCGTACACATTCAAAATATATGACTCAGGAGGCAGGCTCAGACGGTGTTAGGCCCAGTATGGATTGCACGTGATTGCACAAAGGTTAGAAAGGGTACCGTATCCCCAGATAACATGTATGGATAGCGTACACATTCAAAATATATGTCTCAGGAGGCAGGCTCAGACGGTGTTAGGCCCAGTATGGATTGCACGTGATTGCACAAAGGTTAGAAAGGGTACCGTATCCCCGGATAACATGTATGGATAGCGTACACATTCAAAATATATGTCTATACATCAGGAGGCAGGCTCAGACGGTGTTAGGCCCAGTATGGATTGCACGGGATTGCACAAAGGTTAGAAAGGGTACCGTATCCCCAGATAACATGTATGGATACCGTACACATTCAAAATATATGTCTCAGGAGGCAGGCTCAGACGGTGTTAGGCCCAGTATGGATTGTACGTGATTGCACAAAGGTTAGAAAGGGTACCGTATCCCCAGATAACATGTATGGATAGCGTACACATTCAAAATATATGTCTCAGGAGGCAGGCTCAGATGGTGTTAGGCCCAGTATGGATTGCACGTGATTGCACAAAGGTTAGAAAGGGTACCGTATCCCCGGATAACATGTATGGATAGCGTACACATTCAAAATCTATGTCTATACATCAGGAGGCAGGCTCAGACGGTGTTAGGCCCAGTATGGATTGCACGTGATTGCACAAAGGTTAGAAAGGGTACCGTATCCCCAGATAACATGTATGGATAGCGTACACATTCAAAATATATGTCTCAGGAGGCAGGCTCAGACGGTGTCAGGCACAGTATGGATTTGACGGCCCAGATTACACAGCGGAGGAGCAGGGAGAGGTAAAGATTGCAAATGCTGGGGCCCTGCCCAAGCAAGGGGGCCCACTCGTGGGCGTCGGTACTGGCACTGGGCCCCTCATAGTACAGCGGTGTGTCTGACGGCGGGTGTGCACCACCACCATCAGAGACACTTGATTGCACTATGAGGGACCCTGTGCCAGTGCCCGCGCCCAAGAGTCGGCCTACCCACCTGTCCAGGGCAACGGCACTCGCACGGTGTCGTGCGCTAGGTGGTGACCCCGGCCATGGGGGGGGAGGCAGCACAGTTAGGGAGTTTTAGAAAGTGGCATATGTTGATGTTGGACATTCAGCTGATGCAAAAGGCGAAATAGGTGAAGTCCCAGGAAGAGGTGGACCAAAGCAAGCCATTTTTCTGTCACTCTATGTGTCATCAGGGGAAGGTGGGACAAAATCCTTGGAAACCCATGCGTGGTTCATTTTAATGAAGGTTAGATCATCTACATTTTGGGTTGACAGACGGGTCCTTTTTTCTGTCAGGATTGATCCAGCTGCACTGAAGACTCTTTCCGATAGCACACTTGCAGCTGGGCAAGCGAGCTCCTGTAAGGCATATTGGGCCAATTCAGGCCAGGTGTCCAGTTTAGTGGCCCAATAGTCAAAGGGGAATGACCTGTGTGGGAGAACATCGATATGGGAGGAAAAGTAGTTTGTTACCATAGTTGACAAATGCTGTCTCCTGTCACTTTCCATCGATGCAGTATTACCAGTTGTGTGAGCGGTATTTGAAAAATCAGTCCACAACATTGTCATGAAACCCCTGTCTCCAACGCCACTTCTGCTGTGTGCACCACGAACACCTCTGCCAAGCTACCCCCGGCCCGTACGGCTCGTGTGAGAACCATCACCGCTGCTGTGTGCTGGGAATGCCTCAAGCAACCGATTTACCAGAGCTGCTTGTTTATTAGCCAATATTAGGTCAAGGTTCTCCTGTGGCATGATGTTTTGTAATTTGCCTTTATAGCGTGGATCCAGGATGCTGGCCAACCAGTAGTCGTCATCGTTCATCATTTTGGCAATGCGGGGGTCCCTTTTTAGGATCTGCAAGGCATAATCTGACATGTGGGCCAATGTTCCCGGTGTCAATGATGCACTGCGAGTGCTGGTTGGAGGAGCACTTTCTGGCAAATCCACATCCCTCCAGTCACGCACAAACCCTGTACCAGACCTTGCCACGCCAACATTTTCACTTGCCCCACGAGATGCATCCTCCTCCCCTAAGTAATCATCCCCATCATCATCCTCCTCCTCCTCTTCTTCCTCCACCTCGTCCAGGAGAGGTCCCTGAGCAGACAATGGCTGAATGTCATCAAGGATTCCCTCCTCCTCTTCCTCCTCATCAACATTGGCTGCAGACGCCTGCTCCTTAAGGTGCGTCAAAGTTTGCATGAGCAGACGCATAAGTGGGATGCTCATGCTTAGGATGGCGTCGTCTGCGCTTACCAGCCGTGTGCATTCCTCAAAACACTGAAGGACTTTACAGAGGTCTTTCAGCTTCGACCACTGCACACCTGTTAACTCCATGTCTGCTCTCAAAGTGCCTGGCCGTGTATCCTCCCACAAATGCATTATGGCCTGCCTCTGCTCGCACAGCCGCTCCACCATGTGCAGGGTGGAGTTCCACCTTGTTGCAATGTCGATAATGAGGCGGTGGTTGGGAAGGTGGAGCAATCGCTGCAGCTTCTGCATACGAACGGAGTGTACAGGTGACCGGCGGATGTGCGCGCACAGTCTTCGCACCTTCTGGAGCAGGGCTGTTAACTCCGGATAATTTTTGAGGAAGCACTGCACCACCAGGTTCAAGGTGTGAGCCAAGCAAGGTATGTGGCTGAGTTTTGAAAGGGCTATGGCTGCCACAAAATTACGGCCGTTATCACTAACTACCTTGCCTGCCTCAAGATGTACACTGCCCAGCCATGACTCAGTTTGTCGCTTCAAGTACTCGGCCAGCACCTCGGCGGTGTGTCTGTCGCCCAAACACATCATCTGCAACACAGCCTGCTGACGCTTTCCACTAGCTGCTCGATAGGGGGACACATCGTGTGCAACAGTGGCAGCTGCAGATGGAGTGCTCGTACGACTGCGCTCTGTGGACGAGCTTTCGCTTCTGGAGGAGGAGGAGGAGGAGGAGGGTCGAACGCCTACAGCCAACTGTTTCCTATACCGTGGGCTAGGCAGCACTGTCCCACCACCGCTGTCCCCTGTGGACCCTGCAACCACCACATTAACCCAGTGCGCAGTGATGGACACGTAACGGCCCTGGCCATGCCGACTGGACCATGCATCAGTTGTGAGGTGCACCTTTCCGCTCACTGACTGCTTGAGTGCATGGACAATGCGGTCTTTCACATGATGGTGGAGGGCTGGGATGGCTTTGCGAGAGAAGAAGTGGCGACTGGGTAGGTCATAGCGTGGTACTGCATAGGCCATGAGTTCGCGGAAAGCTGCGCTTTCCACCAACCGAAAGGGCATCATCTCAAACGAGATTAGTTTGGCAATGTGGGCGTTCAAACCCAGTGTACGCGGATGAGAGACTGAGTACTTTCTTGACCTACTCATAGTGTCTGGGAGGGTGAGCTGGACTTGAGAGCTGCATATGGTGGAAGTAGCGGTGGACAGGGCGGACTGAGAGAGGGTTGATGATGGTGATGGAGTTGGTGTTCTTTCTAATGGCCTAGAATCAGTCTTTCGTTGATTTAACAGTGGGATTCCCTGACTGCTGTGGCCATGCAACGACACCTCAACATTTGCTGCTGTGCTAACCGGTGAGCTTACAGTGGGGGAAACAATGTAGCGTTGCTGACTACCTTCGTTGTGATCAGTTGCACATGTGGCACTTGAGGTTTGGTGTTGTGTCCACGCTTGCAAGTGCATGCTGGTTAAATGTCTAAGCATGCAACTGGTATTCAAATTTTTCAGATTTTTCCCTCGGCTAAAGGTCTTTGCGCACTTCTTACAGATAACCTTGGCCTGATCATGAGGATTTTGTTCAAAAAAGTGCCACACTGCACTCTTCCTACTTTGGCAGACATTTTGCGGCCTAGCACGCTGTGATCTTTTGACCCTCTGGACAAGCTGTCCAGCAACTCTTTTGATGTTTGGAACCTGTCTTTGGAGTGCTACGGCCCTGCCAGATAACAGCTGTTGCGATGTCGATGTCTGCTGTGGATGCTCCTCATCTGAGCTATTGGAAGCAGCACCCTCTTCCCCCAATGGATGCCAATCTGGGTCAACAACTGGGTCATCCATCACCTCCTCTTCTATGTCATGTGCACCTTCCTCTGTGTCACCGTGTATGGTGGTATAGTGTGCGGGAAGGGGCACCTGAGTCTCACCAGGGTCAGAATCTGGCTCTGTACACTGCGAGGACAATGTAGTGCTCTGAGTGAATGTACCAGCAGAATCATCCATCAGCGGCTGTGCATCAGTGCACTCCATGTCAGATTCATCTTGGCCTGGGTAATTCACCATTTGACTTGATAATCCAGGCATGGTATGTGAAAACAGCTCCATGGAGTAATCAGTAGTATTGCCTGCGTCATCCTTCAATCTTGGTTGGGGTGAAGGACACAAGGAAAGGTGTGGTTCATGAACATGAGCCTCCAATGACGACTCAGTGCTTTTACTTTTTACAACTGAAGAAGAGGAGGCGATAGAGCTGGAGGCTGAGTCAGCAATGTAAGACAAAACTTTTTCCTGATGCTCTGGCTTTAAAAGCGGTTTGCCAACTCCTAGAAAACTAAGCGTTCGAGGCCTTATGTAGCCAGACGATGACGCAGGCTCAACACCTCCTGCATTCGGTCCTATTTTGCTCTTGCCACTACCATCAGATCCACCACCAACACCATCATTACCAGCTGCCAACCCCCGCCCAATTCCACGGCCTCTTCCACCAGCCTTCCTCATTTTTGGTAGAAATGTAGACAAAATCCAACAAACTATATAGTAATGTAAAACAAGGTACAAGGTGTCTATAGGACAGGGGAGATTTTGAATTTCTGCAGACACTTGTGGACACTGGACACTTTTGGATTGTGTGAGGCCCAATGAATATCTGAGTGCTGTGTGACAGGCTCGATGGCACAGCTGTGACCAAAGTGACGAGAGGATAAGGGAGATTTTGAATCTGTGCACACACTTTTGGACACTGGACACTTGTGGATTGTGTGAGGCCCAATGAATATCTGAGCGCTATGTGACAGGCTCGATGGCACAGCTGTGACCAAAGTAACGAGAGGATAAGGGAGATTTTGAATCTCTGCACACACTTTTGGACACTGGACACTTGTGGATTGTGTGAGGCCCAATGAATATCTATGTGCTATGTGACAGGCTCGATGGCACAGCTGTGACCAAAGTGACGAGAGGATAAGGGAGATTTTGAATCTCTGCACACACTTTTGGACACTGAACACTTGTGGATTGTGTGAGGCCCAATGAATATCTGAGCGCTATGTGACAGGCTCGATGGCACAGCTGTGACCAAAGTGACGAGAGGATAAGGGAGATTTTGAATCTCTGCGCACACTTTTGGACACTGGACACTTGTGGATTGTGTGAGGCCCAATGAATATCTGAGCGCTATGTGACAGGCTCGATGGCACAGCTGTGACCAAAGTGATGAGAGGATAAGGGAGATTTTGAATCTCTGCACACACTTTTGGACACTGGACACTTGTGGATTGTGTGAGGCCCAATGAATATCTGAGCGCTATGTGACAGGCTCGATGGCACAGCTGTGACCAAAGTGACTACAGGATAAGGGAGATTGGATTGCTTTTAAAAAAGCAGTTTGCGGAGCAGTGGGTAAACAGCAATGCCAGCCTGTCAGGAAGCCTTAAAAGGCAGCCCAACAACCAACACCACTGATACACCACTATATAGCCTCCCCTTGCACTGCACACACAGTGACTTCTGTGTTGTGCAGGCCAAATCGCTAGCAGCAGAAGCAGTTTTTTTGTCTTCTTCCCTGCCTAACGCTCTCCCTACAGAATCAGCAGCAACCTCTCCCTATACTGAGATCGGCAGAAGTAAGATGGCGGTCGGCGTGCACGCCCTTTTATACCCCCTGTGACGCCCACCAAAGCAAGCCAATCACTTGCATGCCCTTCTGAAAGATGGTGGTGACCCCTGCCTATGTCATCACGTTGCCCACAGTGTCCGTGGATCCTGATTGGCTGTAAAGGAGCGCAAAACAAACTTTTGAAACGCGACTTTGGCGCGTAAGTCGCCGACCTCGTGGCCGACCTCATCCTAGGGTCGGGTTTCGTTTCATGAAACCCGACTTTGACAAAAGCCGGCGACTTTTGAAATTTTTCGACCTGTTTCGCTCAACTCTAGTGGTGATACACTAACAGAGCCTTTTTTCTATTGATAAGTATTTAGGGTATGTGCACACGTTGCGGATTCTGCTGCGGATCCGTAGCGGATTTGGCCCTGCGGATCTGCATCAGTTTCTGCTGCATTGTACAGTACCATTTTAGTCTATGTAAAAAGAAAAACGCAGTGCACACACTGCGGATTTCTCCGTGCGGATTTGCTAGGGTTTCAAAACCACAGCATGTCAATCCTTTGTGCGGATTCCATGACAGGTGTCAAACCGCAGGCTAAACCGCACTAAATCCGCAGATAAACTGCAGGTCTTTTGACCTGCGGATTTGGACAAATCTGCGCAGAAAAATCCGCATCAGAAACCGCAACGTGTGCACACACCCTTATTGTTCCTCAACCATTTTTATGAAATGGGTTGTTAGAAGGTTCACCTCTGTCACACATGTGCTATACTCAAGTGCTACTATAGGAGACCAAACCTTAAGATGGGCCGCGTCCCGTGTCACAGTGGGCCACTGCATTGTACTTGCCCCCCAGGCTAAAATTTGCCAGCCCCTGCTGCTGAACATAACACACAATTACTCGCACATTAGAAGATCGATGTTTTATTCATTTCTTTTTTACCAACGCGTTTCGAAGTGCAAATCACTTCTTCCTCAGGGGATGATATACAGGAGAAAATAGTGTAGCTTACAAGTTAAATACACTTGACATTTGAAAAAAAATGTATTTATTTTTTTTCCAAATTTCAAGTGTATTTAACTTGTAAGCTACGCTATTTTCTCCTGTATATCAACCCCTGAGGAAGAAGTGATTTGCACTTTGAAACGCGTTGGGAAAAAGAAATGAATAAAACATCGATCTTCTAATGCACGAGTAATTGTGTGTTATATTCAGCAGCGCACTGAATCCATAAAAAGCTCCATTTAACTATACACTATATGACTTCAGAAGGAGTAGGAGACCGCTACCTCCACTGTCCAGTTTCCTCAGCTCAAAGCAGAAAGATCCCAATAAAGGATGTTCTCTATGTTCAAACCTTGAAAGCAATCTTCTGTCAGTAAAGAAGCTCACACAAAAGGGGAATGTAGTAACTTTTAGAGATAACAGCTGCATCATCTCAAAGAAGGGTCACACTCTTGCAGAAGGAAAAATCCAAGATGAACTTTATAAGCTAAAATGCAAAGAAAGAGTGTACTGCATCCATGCATGGCAGAAGATGTCTTGTGCACAGAGACCCAGAAGCAGTAAGAAAGTGTGAGCAGATAGACCGAACCTCGGGTACCTGCATGCTAGGTCTGGAACTAGAAAGGCTGCATCCATTGTTCCCGGGTGGAAGCCTGAGTGGGGCGGACCTTCCCCTGCTGCATGAGGGAAGTATGAGAGAAATGAAGCTTCATGCTGAGAGGAGGGAGTGGGGACAGCCAGAAAAGGGCACATAGCAGCAGGGAGATAAAAGGAGAAAGCATGTGAAGCAGAGCAGTTTGGCGCCAGGGCTGAGCAGCGTGCAGAGTGGTGAGTGGTGAGCTCTGCTTCCCTTGTCCCCTGCACAGAGTACCGATGCTGCGAGGTGTCACATAGAAGGAACCCCGTTGCCTGCAGAGCCAAGTGTGTACAGTAGCACCCCAAAGAAAGAGACCGCTGCGTAGCAGTGCAAGGCAGAGCCTTGCTGTATACATAGAGCTAAGACATGCACACGGAGTAAAGCTGAGCCAGCCATGCAGCAGCCAGAGAGAGAAATGCCAAGTCCTGAGAACATCGGCAGTGTGCAATCTAGTCAACAGCAGGGACCAGAGAAAAAGGGACATACAGCGTGAGTCCGGTGACTGTCAGAAAGCAAGGCACAGAACACTCTGTGTCCGTGAGTATAACACACGTGCCCCATACGAGTGACCAAGGACAGGATAGACCCTTATACCCTGACCGTGCCATTAAACAACTTCTGAGCCATCTGGGGCCCATACCAGATCGTGACCCCCTTTGCCGTCAGCCACTTTGGTCTCGCTTGACTGAGACTGTGAGGAGAGTTGTGCAGGAGTCTCGTCGAGCTTAGACAGTAGTCGTCGCCCTTACCTTTGTTGGAAACTACAGTATATGGACTAGGGGCAGTGGAAGGTACCGGAGACCGACCAGTGTCACCAAAAGACGGGTGGTATTGTTGTCTGCTTGACCCCATTAATGAGGACACTGCGTCGGCCGTTTGCGGCACCATCGAGTTTGCAGCAGGAGCTGCAGTATTGACTTCCTTATATGTTTGCTAATATTTGAACCGTTGTATTGTTCTGTGCCTTTAATACTGCTTCCTGCAATACTGTTTAACTCTTTACCTCCCTGCGTGGAGTATTTCCCCTGTAAATAAACCTGTTAACCCTTGCTCTGCCTGCGTCCCGTCACTGCATCCCACATTCCTGCTCAACCTTTTACAGAAGCTAGCTCAACTTGCAAATGGTATTGAAATCAAACAATGTAGTAAAATGATTAAGTGCACAAGCTGTCTTAAAGGGGAAATGTCCAGAACATCCTTTCCTAATGTAACACCCCTTTAGGGCTATCACGGTACACTGGGTGTTATGGGGGGTCTCACCTCTCTAGGGCGCTGTGCCTCCACCCGATTCTTGATTGGAGCTCTCTCTCTGGGGCTGCAGAAGGACAACTATCTTCGGCCAGGGGCTGATTCAGGAAACCCCTGCCACAGCTCAGTATACACACTCAGGGAACAGGAGTAAAACCGTTTAACAGATTTATTGCTATGCAGCAGAATTGAGGTGGGTTTAAAGGAATACCATACAATACAATTAACGGTGCTCTATAAAAGTCATATACACATCACAGTCTACTTCTACTCCGACCCTGCAAATATAACTTAGCAGGTTCCCCCTCTTTTGTATTAACTCAGTCCAAACGTTGGGGCCCAGTTGCCGCGGATGTTGGCGCACAAAGTAGAACCGTTGGTGCACTTAGATGAATATTACTGTCAATAGTCTGGGTTGTAGAGTACTCACTGTAAATAGCTCTGGTAGAACCACAAGTCTCAGAAGGGCACTCACTGTGTGTCTCAAACGGTTGGAGGATTCTCTGGACACCAGCTAGGGGCGGCAGGATTTAGGCCTTTTGTCATGATCCCAGTGCAGGTTTTTGAGCTGCACACCGGGGGTTAATGTCTGGAGCTCTGTGCAGGTTTTGACCTGCACACTTGGGGTTAATGATTGTGGCCTCTTTCTGGTTCTGGGAGAGCTTCATAAACCCCTGGGTAGCTTCAATCCCTGCCAGTTATACTTTTGCCTTTGGCTTAGTGTGCTGACCCCCCTTTGTGCCTGTTTGTTGCTATAGCTTGTTTATATGGTTCTGACCCGGCTCTGATTCCCATTGTGAGTTTGCCTGTTGATTTTGTACTGCGTTATTATCTGTGTATGACTCATTGCCTGTGACCTGACTACTCTCTGCTCGCCCCTTTGGTACCTTGCAGCTATCTCTGTGTGTGACTCATTGGCTACGTCCTGACTATCCTCCCTGTCTATGCCCCTGGGTAACTTTGTCTCGCAGTTACTCTGCTAGGAATTGTCTTGCAGCTCCTAGCTCTGTGGAGTTTAGGCCACGCCTCTAGCAGTCACATGCTTCAGGTCCTGCGGCTCTGAAGTACGCATCTATTCGGTTGCTGCCCGCTCCACAGGTAGCTTTGAGCACACTTTCGCTTTACTCAGGACACGCGCACTGGCTCAGTGAGCAAGTTCAGTGCGGTGTCTCTGACATTATAACTGGCCAACAATTTTTTTTTTCTCTCCTCACTTCTGCAGCATGGACCCAATATGTGCTTTATCTGAGCAGGTGAAAAGCTTGACTCAGTCACTGCAGAAGCTTAGTTTGGAACACCAAGCTCTGGTCCAGTCCCAACGGCAGGTTGAGGACTCAGTTCAGGGGGTACTTTCCGCAGGCTTCCAGCTGGTGGGAAATAGAGATGTCATTTTAGTCTCACCTGAATCCCCGGTTAAATTGCCAGATATATTTTCTGGTAACAAGGATGATTTCAGGGCATTTAAGGAGGGCTGTAAGCTTTTTTTTTCTTTGAGACCCCGCGCCTCTGGGGATGAGAAACAGAGGGTGGGGGTGGTGATGTCCCTGCTTAGGGGGTCCCCACAAGCCTGGGCATTCTCGCTTTCCTCTTCTGCCCCTGAGAGAATGTCTGTGGATGCATTTTTTGAAGCCTTAGGGCTTATTTATGATGAGCCTGATAGAGTGCGGTTGGCTGAGGACAAAGTGATGACTGTCTGTCAGGGGGAGCACTCGGCCGAATGGTTCTGTACTGAATTCAGACGTTGGGCAACGGAGATTTCCTAGAGTGATGCCGCCCTTCGGGGGCTGTTCCACAGAGGCCTGTGTGAACGTCTGAAGGATGCTTTGGCACTTCATCCTCCGCCTGACTCCCTGGAGGATGCCATGGTCCAAGCGGTTCACATGGATCACAGGCTGCGGGCTAGAGGAATTATGCAACGGGAAACGCCCTTATTCTTCAGTGGAGATGAGACCCAGACTCTTCCTATGGCTATGGAGGTGAGCGCTGTCACCTGTGAGGGAAAGGAAAGAAGACACCGCGGGAAAAGCAGTTGTGCTTCTATTGTGGGAAATCTGGACATTGGAAGAAGGACTGCCCCTCCTGTTATGAATGAGTCACCGTAGGAGGCAAAAGCAGAAATACAAGCTAAGTCCAGAAAACCAGAGAAGTTGGCAACTATCAGATTGCAGACCCCTGAACCTATCAACACAACTAGCAGTAGCCGTGGGGGGTTCCTACGATGCTCTAGGTACCAGGTATTTTCAGAAGACAGAGCTAAATGAATTCAGCACACCCCAGCAGGGAATGGCAGAAATCCAGAAAAACAAAGCAAAACAAAGTCACAGCACCAAAGCAAAAGGCCGAGCAGCAAACTTAGCTTTAGAGGAGCAGGAATTCAGACTGGTCTCCAAGGATCCCACAGAGAAATCACCCGCAGGGCAGAAGGGCGTCGGCAGCCTTATATCCAGTCAGTAACTCCACTCAGCCAGTCATCATCATCAGCCTCAGGTGTTTGATAATCAGGCTCACTACCTTTCTCTACCAGAAGAGGGAGTTCCTCGGGCCTCAGTAATGAAGGGGAAAATGAACTCACAACAGTACCTCCCCCTTGAGGAGGGGTCACCGAACCCTCAACTACGCCACCAGGGCGATCAGGGTGAGCCCGATGAAAGGCATGCACCAATCTTTTGGCATGAATATCAGAGGCAGAGACCCAGGAATTATCCTCCTGACCATAACCCTTCCACTTAACCAAATACTGGAGTCTCCGTCTAGCCAGACGGGAATCCAGTACTTTCTCTACCTCATATTCCATGTTACCTTCAACCAATAAAGGGTCTGGAGGTGCCACCCCCGGAACAACAGGTTCAACAAACCTCTTCAACAAAGATTTATGGAACACATTTTGGATTTTAAATGTGACAGGAAGAGCCAAACGAAAAGAGACCGGATTAATAATCTCCACAATCTTGTAAGGTCCAATAAATCTAGGCTTAAACTTAGGAGAAGCCACCTTCATAGCAATATTTTTTGATGATAACCACACCATATCACCAACCTTAAACTGGGGACCAATGGTCCTATGTCGGTTGGAAAATCGCTGGGCCTTTTCCTGGGAGAGAGATAACTTATCCACCACTTGGTCCCAGATCTGGTGCATTCTCTCCACCACAGTGTCAACACCTGGGCAGGCAGAGGGCTCCACCTGCCCTGAAGAAAATCGAGGATGAAAGCCAAAGTTACAAAAAAAAGGTGACATCAAAGTAGCAGAACTAGCTCTATTATTTAAAGCAAATTCGGCCAAGGGCAAAAATGAAACCCAATCATCCTGATCAGCAGAAATAAAACTTCTCAAATATGACTCCAAGATCTGGTTTGTTCTCTCTGTCTGCCCATTGGTCTGAGGGTGAAAAGCAGAGAAGGACAACTGAATTCCCAGCCTGGAACATAAAGTTCTCCAAAATCTAGACACAAACTGGACTCCTCTGTCAGATACAATGTTCTCAGGAATCCCGTGCAAACGAACCACCTGTTGTAAAAACAGGGGCACCAACTCAGAGGAAGACGGCAACTTAGGGAGTGGTACAAGATTAACTATTTTAGAGAACCTATCACAAATCACCCAAATAACAGTCATCCTCTGAGAGACCGGCATATCAGAGATGAAATCCATTGAAATATGGGTCCATGGCCTCTTGGGGACAGGCAAAGGCATCAACAACCCAATAGAGTGAGAACACGATTTAGACCGGGAGCACGTCCCACAGGACTGCACAAAATTCCTGACATCACGAGACAAGGAGGGCCACCAAAAAAACCGACCCACCAGATCTCTAGTACCAAAAATACCTGGATGACCAGCCAAAGCAGAGCAATGAACTTCAGACATCACTCTCTTCTTCCACTGGTCAGGAACATACAACTTTCCACTGGGACAACGCTCAGGTTTGTCCTCCTGGAACTCTTCCAGAGCACGTCTCAAATCGGGCGAGATGGCAGAAAGAACTACCCCTTCGCCTAAGATGGTAGCAGGCTTGGTCACCACAGGAGAATCAGCAAAGAAGCTCCTAGAGAGGGCGTCTGCCTTGACATTCTTTGTTCCAGGAAGAAAAGAAACCACAAAATCAAAGCGTGTAAAAAACAAGGCCCACCTAGCCTGTCTAGGGTTCAAGCGCTTAGCCGACTCTAGGTAAATCAAATTCTTGTGGTCCACGACTTGATGCTTAGCTCCCTCCAACCAATGTCTCCACTCCTCAATTGCCCATTTCATGGCCAACAGTTCCCTATTCCCCACATCATAGTTACATTCAGATGGAGAGAACTTTCGGGAAAAGAAAGCACAGGGATTCATTTTAGATGTTACAGGATCCTTTTGGGACAAAACAGCTCCTGCACCAATCTCAGAAGCATCCACCTCTACCTGGAATGGAAGTGAGACATCAGGTTGCCGCAAAACCGGGGCGGAGGTGAATCTTCGCTTCAGCTCCCGAAAGGAAGAAACAGCCTCCGGAGACCAATTTAACCCATCAGCACCCTTTTTAGTCAAATCAGTCAATGGCTTGGCAATACTAGAAAATTTTGCTATCAATTTCCGATAAAAATTAGCAAAACCCAAAAACTTCTGGAGGGCCTTCAAAGAAGTGGGCTGAACCCAATCGTGAATGGCCTGTACCTTGGCCGGGTCCATTTCAATAGTTGACGGGGACAAAATAAATCCCAAAAGAGAAATCCTCTGTACTCCAAAAAGGCATTTAGATCCTTTGACATACAGGGAATTCTCCCTCAAGATCCGGAACACAGTCCGAATATGTTCCACATGAGAATCCCAATCCTTGGAGAAGATCAAAATATCATCCAGATAGATAATCAAAAATTTATCGACAAAATCTCGGAAAATATCATTCATGAAGCACTGGAAGACGGAAGGGGCATTAGTGAGCACAAAAGGCATCACCAGGTACTCAAAATGTCCCTCCGGAGTATTAAACGCCGTCTTCCATTCATCCCCATGCTTAATGCGAATAAGATTATACGCCCCCTGAGGTCAAGCTTGGTAAACCAGCAAGCACCTTTAACTCTGGAGAATAGATCAGAAACCAGGGGTAACGGATACTGATATTTAACAGTAATTTTGTTGAGGGCACGATAATCAATACAAGGTCTTAATGATCCATCCTTTTTGGCTACAAAAAAAAACCGGCACCTAAGGGTGACGAGGATGGTCTAATATGACCCTTCTCCAACGCCTCCTTAATATAGGATCGCATAGCCTCGTGCTCGGGTACAGATAAATTGAAGAGCCGACCCTTGGGAAATTTACACCCCGGGCTCAGTTCAATTGCACAGTCATAACTCCTATGAGGAGGCAGAGACGCAGACTCATTCTCACTAAATACATCATAAAAGTCCGCCAAATAATCAGGAACATCATGCGACTGAGGAGAGGTGGAAAACACCGGAGCCTCACTAAAGGCACACCGACAACCCCAACTCACCACAGACACAGATTTCCAATCCAAAACTGGATTATGAATCTGTAACCAGGGAAACCCCAGAACAATAGTATCATGCAGATTATGCAACACCAAAAATCTGCAATTTTCTTGATGGTCTGGGGCGACCCGCATTACCACCTGGGTCCAAAACTGGGGTTTATTTTTAGCCAAAGGAGTAGCATCAATCCCCCCCAAAGGGATAGGCGTCTGCAGAGGTGTCATCGGAAATCCACAACGTTTAGCAAAATCCAAGTCCATTAGGTTCAGGGCTGCTCCCGAATCCACAAAAGCCTTGGCGGAAAATGTGGACAGGGAGCAGATCAGAGTAATAGCCAGAAGAAACTTAGGTTGAACACCCCCAACAGAAAACGTGTGTGCAAAGCGTTTCTCTCGTTTAGGACAGACAGAAATAATATGCGAGGCATCTCCACAGAAAAAACACAACTTATTACGCCTTCTGAACTCCTGACGCTGCTCTCTGGAAAAAACTCTATCACATTGCATAGGTTCAGACATTTGTTCAACAGGTGGCAACACCTCTCATGCAGCTTTGCGTTCGCGCAAACGCCGATCAACCTGAATGGCTAATGACATAGAATCGTCAAGACCAGAGGGAACAGGAAATCCCACCATAGTATCTTTTACGGCTTCTGACAACCCCTTCCGAAAGAGAGCAGCCAAGGCATTATCATTCCAGGTAGTAAGTACTGCCCACTTTCGGAATTTTTGACAGTACAATTCTGCAGAATCACGACTCTGGCTCAATGCCAGCAGGGTCTTTTCAGCCTGATCAATGGCATTAGGTTCGTCATTCAACAATCCCAAAGCTTGAAAGAATGCGTTCACATTAGTCAGAATAGGATCATCTGGTTTCAAAGAAAACGCCCAATCCTGGGGATCGCCACGCAGCAAAGAGATGACAATTTTAACCTGCTGTGCGGAGCTCCCTGACGAGTTAGGCTTCAAGGCAAAAAATAATTTACAATTATTTTTGAAATTCAAAAATTTAGACTGATTCCCAAAAAATACATCAAGTGTAGGAATCTTTGGTTCAGCAGCATGTGAATGAGCAAGGTAGGCGGAAATTCCCCGCACTTCCGCAGCGAGCTGCTCCACACGATCAGACAATTGCTTTATCTCCTTTGAGAGAAAAAAAAAAATTCCCCCTACGGCCTCAGAGATATAGAGGAAAAAATATACACACTTTTTTTTTTTTTTTTTTTTTTACAATTCTTTCCTGCTATTGAGTACCCTACGATCTGCGGTATGGCGGGTGATTCTGTTATGAATGAGTCACCGTAGGAGGCAAAAGCGGAAATACAAGCTAAGTCCAGAAAACCAGAGAAGTTGGCAACTATCAGATTGCAGACCCCTGAACCTATCAACACAACTAGCAGTAGCCGTGGGGGGTTCCTACGATGCCCTAGACCCCTCGATCACAGCCGGAGAATTACATAGGCCTAAAGAAAGAAAGGGGAAACCTAAACTGCCCCAGAGCAGACCCCAAAGCAATAGGCAGCCCCCAACATATAATGACGGTGAAGCAAGATGAAAATACTAACACAGACAGAAAGATAGACTGAGCAAAGACGGGGCCCAAAACTACCTAGATAGGAAAGGACAGGAAGGCTGCTGTCTGCAATCTGCCAAAACCCTATCAAAGACATAAGCCAACAAGCTGATATGAAAAAGGCCCTGAAGCAGCTAGGCTTCAAAAACTAAATCAGCACTCAGGTATTTTCAGAAGACAGAGCTAAATGAATTCAGCACACCCCAGCAGGGAATGGCAGAAATCCAGAAAAACAAAGCAAAACAAAGTCAAAGCACCAAAGCAAAAGGCCGAGCAGCAAACTTAGCTTTAGAGGAGCAGGAATTCAGACTGGTCTCCAAGGATCCCACAGAGAAATCACCCGCAGGGCAGAAGGGCGTCGGCAGCCTTATATCCAGTCAGTAACTCCACTCAGCCAGTCATCATCATCAGCCTCAGGTGTTTGATAATCAGGCTCACTACCTTTCTTTACCAGAAGAGGGAGTTCCTCGGGCCTCAGTAATGAAGGGGAAAATGAACTCACAACACCCTCCTGTCCGTCATCCTCCAAGATGGCGGGAAACGACTAGGTCTGGGTAGTAATCGAGGAGGCTACCCAGACCTTCTGGTACAATTTTCCTCATGTGCAAAAATGGTGCTGCAGGTGGAACTGGAACTTGGTTATGGTCCTGATCAGACTACTGCTTTTATTGACTGCGGTTCGGCTGTGAACCTGATTGATACCAAGGTTATGACTCTTAATAAGATAGGGACAGTCAGGCTTCACGATCCTGTTAAAATTGTGGCAATTGACTCATCTCCTCTTACCCAAGACGGTATCTGTTGCAGGTCTGAACTTTTTTCTCTAAAAGTGGGTTCCACTCATGTGGAGAAACTAAGTTGTCTGGTGCTAGATAACTTGCCTGCAGGACTGGTACTGGGGATGCCTTGGCTTCAACGCCATAATCCTACCATTGATTGGGTTACAGGGGAAATCACTCAATGGGGATGCAATAATAAATGTGGTAACCGGGGACATCTTGTTAACGCTGTTAAATCCGTGTCTGTGTCGTCTGTCGATCTGGAAGGTATTCCGGAGTACCTGAAAGATTTCGAAGACGTTTTTTCCGAAAGTGAGGCTGAGGCGCTGCCACCACATAGACCCTATGATTGTGCCATTGATTTAGTACCCGGAGCCAAGTTACCTAAGGCTCGATTGTTCAATTTGTCTGGGCCTGAGCGCCAAGCCATGAAGGAGTACATAGCTGAGAGTCTCCGCAAAGGGCATATCAGGCCTTCTGTGTCACCTGTGGCAGCAGGGTTCTTCTTTGTGAAGAAAAAAGATGGTGGTTTGCGGCCGTGCCTCGACTTTCGGGAACTGAACAAGATAACAGTTAGGAACTCTTACCCGCTTCCCCTCATCCCAGACTTATGTAACCAGTTAGCTGGGGCCCAATGGTTCTCCAAGTTAGATCTGCGGGGAGCCTATAATCTGATAAGGGTTCGGGAAGGGGACGAGTGGAAAACGGCATTCCTCACATCAGAAGGACTCTTTGAGAACCTGGTAATGCCATTTGGGTTAACTAATGCACCCGCTATTTTCCAAAATTTCATCAATGTTGTGTTTTCTGATTTGATAGGCCGTTTTGTTATTATTTATTTGGATGATATTTTGGTGTATTCCCCGGACAGTCAGTCTCACTTGCAACATCTAAAGACAGTTCTCCAGAGACTCAGGGAGAACCAATTGTTCGCCAAATTGGAAAAATGTTCGTTTTTTGTACAGGAGCTGTCTTTTTTGGGGTTGATTGTGTCCTGTGAGGGGTTTTGTATGGCTCCTAAGAAGGTGCTGGCGATTGCTGACTGGGTTCAGCCTCGAGATCTCAAGGGGCTCCAGCGCTTCTTAGGATTTGCGAACTATTACCGGAGATTCATTAAAGGTTTCTCACAAGTGGTTAAACCACTCACGGATCTTACCCAGAAGGGAGCTGATGTAAAAAATTGTTCTGTACTCGCTAAAGAATCCTTCTCAGCGATTAAGAAATGTTTTATGTCTGCCCCGGTGTTGGTGCAACCTGACCCATCCAAACCATTCATTGTGGAGGTGGATGCTTCTGAAGTGGGGGTGGGGGCTGTGCTGTCCCAGGGTCCGGCCACCCTTACCAATCTCAAACCCTGTGCCTTCTTCTCCAAGAAGTTCTCTTCATCTGAGAAAAACTATGATGTAGGCAATAGAGAACTTCTTGCGGTCAAGCTGGCGTTTGAGGAATGGAGGCACTTTTTGGAAGGGGCGGCTCACCCTATCACGGTTGTCACGGATCACAAAAATTTGGCATACCTTGAATCTGCTAAGAGGCTTACTCCTAGACAGGCCCGTTGGTCACTTTTTTTTTCACGATTTCAGTTCTCAATTACTTTTCGACCGGGGTCCAAAAATGTTAAAGCGGATGCCCTGTCCAGAAGTTTTGATCCAGTGTCTCCCCCTGAGCCGCCGTCCTCCATTCTTCCCCCAGGGGTGGTAGTCGCGGGGGGTCTCAACTGAGTTGGAACAAGAAATCCTAAGGGCTCAGGCCCTAGCTCCGGCAACCTGGCCAAGCGATAAACTGTTTGCTCCAGATTCATTGCGGCCTAGACTTCTGCAGGAGTTTCATGATTCTAGGCTGAGTGCTCATCCAGGTATCACGGCCACTAGAGAGGCAGTAGCCAGGGGTTTTTGGTGGCCTTCATTAAGGTCCGATGTCAAGGAATTTGTTTCTGCTTGTGGCATGTGTGCCCGTTCCAAAAGCTCGCATAACCGACCGGCTGGGGAACTCATACCTTTACTGGTTCCTGATAGGCCATGGACTCATCTTTCCATGGATTTTATTACCGGCCTTCCACCTTCCAGGGGCAATACCGTGATCTGAGTGGTGGTGGATAGGTTTTCTAAACAGGCCCATTTCATTCCCTTGGCAGTATTACCTTCAGCAGAAACATTGTCAAGGTTGTTTGTGCAGCATGTGGTCCGATTGCTTGGGGTACCCCTGAATGTTGTGTCTGACAGAGGTGTGCAGTTTGTGGCCAAATTTTGGAGGGCGTTCTGTATGAAATTGGGCATCTCACTCTCCTTCTCGTCGGCATATCACCCGGAAAGCAATGGTCAGACAGAACGCACCAATCAATCCCTGGAACAAATTCTCAGGTGTCTGACCTCCGCCAGACAGGAGGATTGGTGTGATGCGTTACCGTTGGCTGAATTCGCTTTTAACAACCGGGTGAGTCAGTCCACCAACATGTCCCCATTCCTGATTAACTATGGCTTTAATCCGCATTTTGGGGAGTTTTCTCTGGTGGATTCCGGTTGTCCAGGAGCAGAGGGGTCCGTTCAATGGTTAAAAAAGCTCTGGGCTGAAGTCCGGCGTAATATCTCTCGGGCCCAGGGGAGATACAAATATTTTGCGGACAAAAAGAGAGCCTCGGGAGACATGTTTCAGGTGGGAGAGAAGGTTTGGCTCTCCACGCGTAACATCAACTTAAAGGTACCATCAGTTAAGTTGGGACCAAAGTTCATTGGTCCATACGAGATTATGGAGATAGTCAACTTTGTGGCATATAGGTTGCGTCTCCCCGCCTCCTTAAAAATATCTAATGTGTTCCATAAGTCTCTGTTGAAACCAGCAGGATCTGTCAAAGAGAACTCTGAGACTGTTGTTCCTCCAGTGCTGGTGGAGGGTCAATTGGAGTATGAGGTCGGACATATTGTGGACTCTCAGCGGGTGCGCCGCTCTTTGCAGTACCTGGTCCACTGGAAGGGATATGGACCAGAAGAGCGCTCATGGGTCCCTGCTCGCTCGGTACATGCAGATCGCCTGGTTCAGGCGTTCCATGCCAAGTACCCGGGGAAGCCTGGGGGTCCAGAGGCCCCCCATTGAGAGGGGGGTACTGTCATGATCCCAGTGCAGGTTTTTGAGCTGCACACCGGGGGTTAATGTCTGGAGCTCTGTGCAGGTTTTAACCTGCACACTTGGGGTTAATGATTGTGGCCTCTTTCTGGTTCTGGGAGAGCTTCATAAACCCCTGGGTAGCTTCAATCCCTGCCAGTTATACTTTTGCCTTTGGCCTAGTGTGCTGACCCCCCGTGTGCCTGTTTGCTGCTATAGCTTGTTTATATGGTTCTGACCCGGCTCTGTTTCCCGTTGTGAGTTTGCCTGTTGATTTTGTACTGCGTTATTATCTGTGTATGACTCATTGCCTGTGACCTGACTACTCTCTGCTCGCCCCTTTGGTACCTTGCAGCTATCTCTGTGTGTGACTCATTGGCTAAGTCCTGACTATCCTCCCTGTCTATGCCCCTGGGTAACTTTGTCTCACAGTTACTCTGCTAGGAATTGTCTTGCAGCTCCTAGCTCTGTGGAGTTTAGGCCACGCCTCTAGCAGTCACGTGCTTCAGGTCCTGCGGCTCTGAAGTACGCATCTATTCGGTTGCTGCCCGCTCCACAGGTAGCTTTGAGCACGCTTTCGCTTTACTCAGGACACGCGCACTGGCTCAGTGAGCAAGTTCAGTGCGGTGTCTCTGACACCTTTATGCGGTGGGAGTGCCGGCAGAACTCTCCGGATCTTTGCTCTCTCCAGCAGCGCGGGTATCTCAGCGGGGGCCGCCACACTCTGCAGCGTAGAGGAATGCAGATCCACACGGCTCTGTCTCTCATAGCAAGCTGCCACACTCTCTCTCCTCTGAACATTTACTTTCACTTTCTCCCCAGCCCCCTCCCCCAAGTCCCTCCTCCTCCAATCCACTCTCTCTCCCTCTGTCCTTCCAAACCATGTCATCTGACTGAAACAAGGGTCCCTGGGAATTGTAGTCCACTGCCTCTCAGGGGAAAAATGGTTAATGTCTGTAGGTCCTTGTTTAACAGCCACTGCAAAACTCTTCTTAGTGTCTGTAAGCTCCAGTATACCGGTAGCTGCTCTGACAGTTCCCTGTGCAGGTGTTACATTCTCCCCCTGATGAGTCATTGAAAGTGTCCCATCACAATATGAGGACTCACCACCTGAAACATGAAGGGGGGTTAAGGCATCCTGACTAACACCAAATTTACATGCACACAAACCACCACCTGGACACATGGGAGATACCGGAAATAAGGCCAAACAGAATTTGAATTAGGGTGTATCAGCCTGGGGACCTCAGTGGTATGTCCCATTCTATCATTGGTCAGCAACATGGGTGGCCTAATGTCCCATTTGGGACGAGTGTGTGCCGATGGGGCCCCCTCCTCAGCCCCCGACTCTTGTCTCTCCAAAATGGGCTCCTCCGGATGGATCTCTTCATTCAATAAATGTCCTTCTTCTGAACTCTCCCCCAATTGTGGGCAGAGCGCATTAGCCTCCTGACAAATGTCCTTTTTTCGTGTTTCCACTTCAGGAGTCTGGTTTACAGGGCCCAAGCCTATGGGTCATGGGTCCTCAGTCCATCTGTAGCTCCATTGACCGTCGATTTCCTATTCATCCCCAGACTCGCTGTCACTTCCTCCTGAGGCAACTCCAAGCTGGGGTTATTGTTCACACCTACGACTTCTCCTATTGCACGGAAGGGTGGTATGACCTCCTTGGGTTGGCAATGGTGGTAAAGGGATGTTTTTTCCCACAGGCAACAAATGGTGTCGATGATAGGCTTTGATAGCTTCGCCCCCTTTCTCGGGCTTTACTCTGTAGGCCAGGACACTGGGTAGCTTCTCCATCACCACATAAGGGTCAGTACATCACCGATCAGCAAGCTTGTGCTTCCAAGGAAGGCCCAGAAGTTGGATAAGGACTCTGTCTCCAGGCAGTAAACCTTGTTCTCGAACTCTACAGCCATAGCGAGTCTTATTGCGCCTCCCTGACCAACCAGAGGCCTGCTCTGCCAATCTGTAAGCATTTTTAAAATCTTCTTGTAGCTGGGACACATATTTTAAGTAGGTCGTCCCATTAGAGCTGTCAAAGGATGTCCCAAAACTAATATCCACTGGTAGCCGGGCTTGTTTTCCAAACATGAGGAAGTAAGGGGAGTATCCAGTTGACTCATTTGTGGTGCAATTGTAGGCATGAACCAACTGACTCACATGCCTGCTCCAGTGTCCCTTCTTCCTGGGATCCAAAGTGCCCAACATGTTCAAAAGGGTACGGTTGAACCTCTCAGGTTGAGGGTCCCCTTGGGGGTGATAGCGGGTGGTTCTGGATTTCTTCATCCCACAAATGGCGCATAGCTCCTTGATTAATCTACTTTCAAAATCTCTTCCTTGATTGGTATGGATGCGGGATGGCAGCCTGTAATGTATGAAGAACTTCTCCCATAGTGTTTTTGCCACAGTAATTGCCCTTTGATCTTTAGTGGGGTAAGCTTGGGCATATCGGGTGAAATGGTCAGTGACCACTAACACATTACTGACATTGCTTTCATCAGGCTCGATGGAGAGGAAATCAATGCACACTAGCTCAAATGGGCCATCACTGGTAATGTTCACAAAGGGGGCGGTTCTCAAAGGCAAGGTTTTTCTCAACACACACCGGGAGCATGATTTGCAGTATTTTTCTATATCCGCTTCCATCCGAGGCCAGTAAAATCAGTCGGCCACAAGACCCATGGTCTTCTCGATGCCAAGATGTCCATGGTCATCATGCAGGGACTTCATTGCCATCCTCCGATATCGGGTGGGTAACACCAGCTGTCTCCTCCCTTCGGGCGCTTTGCTTCCTGGTATAGTAGTCCATTTCTTACAACTAGCGACTCTAGCTGCTGAGTCAGCAGGACAGACTACTCTGTTCTTAATGCATTCTTTTCGGGCCTCCAACCCCTCTTAACCCACCATCGGACTACCCCCACCGACCAATCCTCCTACTGCGCCTTTCCAACTTGATTTCGAGTTAGTTGGGGAAGAGAGTCTGGGGTTACATTTGTCACTCGGCAGTACAACCACGGGAGCACTTCACTGGGTGCTCCCAAGAAATTAGCACAGCACTGTATAGGGAGGGCATTAGTTTGATGTCTATGGCACAGAGTCTTCACCTCAGAGGCGGGGACCTCTATCCATCCTCCCTCTGCTTCCTCAATTAAGGGTTCCCTAGGCAGGCGAGAGAGGGTGTCTGCATCAATGTTACTGATCCCTGGTCGATATTTTAAGCTGAAATTGTACAAAGAGAGTGCGGCAAGCCACCGGTACCCCATGGCATCCAGTTTTGCTGTGGTTCTCACGTAGGTTAGTGGATTGTTTTCGGTATGAACCACGAAGTGTACCCCATAAAGGAAGTCATGCAGCGTGTCCACTACAGCCCATTTCAGAGCCAGAAACTCCAGTTTGTGAGCTGGGTAGTTGCGTTCACTGGGAGTCAATCCTCGACTAATGTAATAAACAGGACGCAGACAGCCATCATGGTCCTGGTAGAGAACCCCTCCTAATCCATCGAGAGAAGCATCTACATGTAACACATATGGTTTACTGGGGTCTGCATAGGCCAACACTGGAGTTTGGGTCAAACATGACTTCAGTTTCTCGAATGCCTCATCGCATAGAGGTGTCCATCTTTCCCCAAAAAGTTCATTAACTCGGAAGTAGACCCTCTTTCTTGACTTTGAGGCGTGGGCTGTCCTCCCAGAAGGGGGATACCCTTGGGTAAGGGCAGTTAATGGCTTCACAATCCGAGAGTACTGGGGTACAAATCTTCGGTAATAGCCACAAAATCCTAAAAAGGACCTAAGCTCCTTCAGTTTGGTGGGCTTAGGCCAGTTTACAACAGCCTCCACTTTGGCGGGATCGGTGGAAATTCCTTCTCTGCTGACTATGTGCCCCACATATTTCACTGTCGTCTGGCAAATTCAGCACTTGTCAAGGGACAACTTCAACCCAGCCTCTTTCAACCGATCCAGCACCTTGAACAACCGCTGGTTGTGTTCTTCCAGAGTCTTCCCAAAAGCAATAAGATCATCTAGATAAACCAGGACCTCACGTAAGTACATGTCCCCCACTACTTTGTCCATACATCTCTGAAAAGTGGCCGGAGCACCTGTCAGTCCTTGAGGCAGTCTCTGAAACTCGAAGAACCCAATGGGGCAGATAAAAGCGGTCTTCTCTTGATCTTCTTTTGACATGGGTATCTGATAGTAGCCACTTCGGAGATCTAACACAGAAAACCATTGGCTCCCTTGCAGATAATCCAAAGCTTCATCGATTCGGGGCACAGTGTACTGGTCAGGGACCGTACGTTTGTTCAAGGTACAATAATCCACACACATCCGAATAGCTCCATTTTTTTTCGAGCTATCACGATAGGGGAAGTATAGGGGCTACTAGACTCTATGATGACTCCTGTGTCTAACATACCGCGTAAATGCCGCCTGACATCTTCGATATCCGCCGGGGCGAATCTTCGGGATCTCTCTCGGAAAGGCTTTTGATCCTTTCAACCGAATGCGATGCTCTACTCCTTGGGCAAGGCCCAAGTCCTATTCGCCCAAAGAGAACACTGACCCCCGCATCATCATGCCGTCGATGACAAGCCTCCATTCTTCTCCTTTCAGCTCACTTCCTTCAAAACAAGGGTCAAAGCTTTCAGGCTGTAGTTCCCTCTTCTCCTCTTCTGTTCTCACATATGCTTCCAAACAGACTGGGTGGATGGATAGGGTCTGTGAATAATTTTCTCCCCCAACTTCCCGACACCACTGAGCTAACATATGGAAGATGTTAGCATTTGTTCCCAATATGACAGGTGTTGGTCTCTCATCTGCCTCTGCCTCCGGGCAGATTAGCGCTATGATGGGTATCTCTTTATCCACTCCAAAAACAGTCTTTGGGAATCGTAGGGCCACGGACATGTACCCTCTGTAGGGGTAGCTGTGCTCACTCAGTCCCCACATCACGAGTCCAGATAACGGTTTCAGAGGCACGTTGGATAAATATCTCTTATACCATCCTTCGAAGATGATGGACACTTGAGACCCACTATTCAGCAATACTGTACAAGGTTGAACATTAATATATGCAGGGACATGTGGGGCTGGTCCCACTAAACCTTCAGGCAGTGTTTTCGATGAGGCACTATAGGATGGGGTGGTAGAGTAGGTCTTAGCTGCTGATGGGGGCGCAGTATTGGGATCTAATGGCCCCCCTTTCCCATTTCCCGACTGCCTCTGAGTGTGATGGGGAAGATGTGAAGAGTTCTTTAAGCTCCACCTCTTCGGACACTGACGAGCCATATGGCCTGGACTCCCACAGACAAAGCACCCTTCTGGCTTCCTACTCTTTACTATACAGAGGTCATCATTCTCGCTTCCTGAAACTAGGGTTTGCTTCTCGGCTACCTCCGCAGCACTTTGTAGCCGCTGTATTGTCTTGGCCTGGGCACTTAACAATTGTGTAATCTGCTCCCCCTGTTTCTCGATGACTTTCAGCAGTTCCATCTCTTGGCAGTCGGTGCTGACTTCAGGGCAACAGTAGTCACCCGAGGGGATGTCTTTTCTCTTGCGGCCAAAATAACCTCCTCCTTGCGAACTTCCTTAAGCAGCTCATGAAAAGAACTATGAATCTTCTCTCTATCACAAGACCTCATCCGCTGGGCAATTAGATCATGTGTGAGAGCACCTCTGAGTACTTGTTCCAGATGACACTGATCAACTTCTTTAGGGCTGACTCCACCTTTAGATACTATTCTATGAACCAGCTTGTCTAGTCGGTAGAGATAGTCGGACATCTTCTCATCTGGCAGTTGGTTGGTGGTACAGAGTTTATAGAGAAGATCAGTAGCATCTTCAGGGTATCCAAAAGCATCTTCTAAAGCACTCATATAATCTTGATAAGTTGCTTGTGGCTTGCTCCGCCAAGCACCACTTCCATAGCAGTGCCCTTCAAACTTTCTACTATTCTCTGCTTCTTTACGGCATCAGTGCACTGCCACTATTCTAAGCCCAGCAAAGTGACATCCCTCCAAGTATCATATCCTTCTTCTCCAGCAGGGGTGGGGAGGGCACCCGAGAAAGTTCTTACACCATGGTAGTTCCCTTCTGTCTGCATCTTTGCAAACTGACTAACTAACTTTTCCATAGCTGTCATTAGCACATCAGCAGGGGCCGCTGTCTCTTCCTGACAGGCTCTAAGTGGAGTAGAGGGCGGACTTACTCTAGTCTTTCTAGACTGAGTGGTTGATTCCTGTTGCCGGGTCTCCATTTTGGACTCAGTAGGCCAAGTGATCCTCCATTGTCGACCATACTCTGGGGACACGGCTATCATGGATGGGAAATCCATCTCTTCGCACCACAAATACACTTCTTGCTCTGTTAAAGTCTCCATAGTAAATATTCCTGTGTCTGTTCTGGAATCTTAGCAGTGCCTCCACTGTAACACCCCTTTAGGGCTACCACGGTACACTGGGTATTATGGGGGGGGTCTCACCTCTCTAAGGCGCTGTGCCTCCACCCGAATCTTGATTGGAGCTCTCTCTCTGGGGCTGCAGAAGGACAGTAATCTTCTGCCAGGGGCTGATTCGGGAAACCCCTGCCACAGCTCAGTACACAAACTCAGTGAACAAGAGTAAAACCATTTAACAGATTTATTGCTATGCAGCAGAATTGAGGTGGGTTTAAAGGAATAACATACAATACAATTAACGGTGCTCTATAAAAGTCATATACACATCACAGTCTACTTCTACTCCGACCCTGCAAATATAACTTAGCAGGTTCCCCCTCTTTTGTATTAACTCAGTCCAAAATATGGGGCCCAGTTGCCGCGGATGTTGGCGCGCAAAGTAGAACCATGGGTGCATTTAGATGAATATTACTGTCAATAGTCTGGGTTGTAGTGTACTCACTGTAAATAGCGCTGGTAGAACCACAAGTCTCAGAAGGGCACTCACTGTGTGTCTCAAATGGTCGGAGGATTCTCTGGACACCAGCTGGGGGTGGCAGGATTTAGGCCTTTATGCGGTGGGAGTGCCGGCAGAACTCTCCAGATCTTTGCTCTCTCCAGCAGCGTGGGTATCTCAGTGGGGGCCGCCACAATCTGCAGCGTAGAGGAATGCAGATCCACACTGCTCTGTCTCTCATAGCAAGCTGCCACACTCTCTCTCCTCTGAACATTTACTTTCACTTTCTCCCCAGCCCCCTCCCCCAAGTCCCTCCTCCTCCAATCCACTCTCTCTCCCTCTGTCATTCCAAGCCATGTCATCTGACTGAAACAAGGGTCCCTGGGAATTGTAGTCCACTGCCGCTCAGGGGAAAAATGGTTAATGTCTGTAGGTCCCTGTTTGACAGCCGCTGCAAAACTCTTCTTAGTGTCTGTAAGGTCCAGTATACCGGTAGCTGCTCTGACAGTTCCCTGTGCAGGTGTTACACTAAAATAAGCACCACTAGATCTGCACAGTCTCTGGATCTGATTCATACAGATGTATGTGGTCCAATGAGTGTTCAAACTCCTAGCAAGAAGAGATATCTTCTCATGTTTATTGATGACTGCTCCAGATATACAGTCGCCTACCTGCTTCAAAGTAAGGATGAAGTTCCTCAGAAACTTGAAGAATATCTTGCTGTGGTGTTTAACAAATTTGGAAGAATGCCAAAAGCCCAGCATGCAGATAATGGAACCGAATATACAAGTGATAAGGTGCAAACCATTTTGAAAAAGGATGGAATCGTGTTTCAGACTACCAATCCATACAACCCATAACAAAATGGCATTGCAGAGAGAAAGAACTCTACTCTCTGTGAAAGTGGAAGAAGTATGTTGTTTGATGTGAATCTACCTACAACGTATTGGGGAGAAGCCATCACGACAAAGGGTATTCGAGACTCCTCGTAGCTTCCAACCCCTTTTACCATTTTAGACAAATCCCATAACTCTTTTCCCAGCCTCATGGCCCCCTACCCATTTCTTCATGAGTCGAATAAAGACACATACACTTGTTGTTGAATAATTTGGCCACAGCAACCATTTCTTAACATATAAACAAACGTTTTAACAGTAATTCACGACCTGGAGGGGTGATCCTCGAAGCCCCAAAACCAAACATCCATGATGATATTATGCCAACATGGCCCCCAGGTCGAGTCTTGTCTCCAGCCGTAAAGCACCAGCTCAGAGGCACCAAAACAACCCACCAGGCCATAAACCATTACCATATCCAAGTCCCCTTTATCTCTCCTTCGGGATACCATAAATATCCGTCCACTTGAGCCCGCACTGGAGGGAGTCCAGGACCTCTTCCGTTCCCCCCCAGAGCGTCCAGCCTTACCAACTTTGAGGACCACCTCCACGCCATACTGCCTTGACAAAGAACAAACAAGCACAATAATATTACAACATAATAAAATACCTTACTGCTTGAAAAAATTCTAGTAAAGCAAGGAATTGAAAAACCACATAAACCCACAGCCCAAATATAACAGGGAGGGTGGGTGGGTGGGAGATTCTTTCAGTTACTAAGGGGTACCTAAAATGGTTGCCCTTGTAAGATGGCTCCTCCTATTTATACCAACTTTGCTCGACCCGCCTTCTCTTTGACCCTCCTTGGTAAACCCAGCCCAGTTCTGCCTAACTCATTAGATTAACTCCTTGCGCAACACCTCCTTATCCAACAAATGCAGCTTCTTCTTTCACTCTCAGCCTTGTCATGACGGCCTCCCTCTTAAGGCCTATGGCCTAGTACGGCCTCACTTGACAGCTTGCCATCTTCAAAACAGAGTGTCAGGTAAAGCCACAAATTAAACTCCATATGAGCTATGTAACTGCGAGAAGCCTAATCTAAAGCACCTCAGGATATTTGGAAGCAAAACGTTTTTGTATGTTCCCAAAGAAAAACGTTCCAAGTGGGAATCACATGCAATGCAAGGAGTCCTGGTGGGCTATAATGAAACTCAAAAAGGATACAGAGCACCCAGAGACCAACACAGTAACAATCAGCAGAGATGTAGTGATAGATGAAAACTTGTATTGCTCAAATTCCATGAAGTTACACCAGTTATTCAACCCAAGAAGCAAGAACAAGAATCTCAATTACCAAACCCAGATGCCGAAAAGGAAAACACTGAAGTGTGGATAAGCTCTGAAGCCACCAAAGAAGACATAAAAGAACCAAGTCAACTTCCAGCCAGGAGATCAGAAAGATCAAACAAAAGGTATCCCAGCTAGACACCTTTCTTATATGGTCAGAACACTTCCTGAACCAGAGCCACAGTCATGGCAAGAGATGCAAAAACTGCCTGTTCACAAGAAGCAGAAGTGGATAAATGCCGGAAGGAGAAGAAAATCTGCTACCCAGCAATGAGAGTTACAGACAAGCAGTGGGGGCGCTTCTGTACATAGCAGCCACAACTCGTCCGGATATCACAGCCACAGTCAGAATTCTCTGCCGACGTGTAAGCGAGCCACGCAAGACTGGTGGAAAGCATGCCAAGACGCATGAAAACTGTGATTAAAAATCATGTTTATTTCACAAAATATTGATTTCTGAACTCTTCCTGAGTTAAAACATTAGTATTGTTGTTTCTAAATGATTATGAACCTGATTTCTTAGCATTATGTGAGGTCTGCAAACACTTCATTTTTTTTGTTATTTTGACCATTTCTCATTTTTTGAAAATAAATACAAAATTTAGTGCTTAGAAATTCGAAGACATGTTGTCAACAGTTTATAGAATAAAAGAGCAATTTACATTTTACTCAAAAATATTCCTATAAAGAGAAAAATCAGACAAACTGAAAATTTTGCAGTGGTCTCTTAATTTTTGCCAGAGCTGTATAATTTTGGCTTTCCTCACTGCAATATGAGCAATATGTATTATACACGATTGGGGGCATTTAATCAGTTCCAATCCCAACTACCTTAGCTTTGGCTGAATTATTACTTTTTTCTAATTATCCTTAATCTCATACTAAGAGTCATCAAACATTCTTCATTTCCCGCACATTGTCATTTGGGTCAGTGGTATACACACCCTGTTAGATAATGATTAGTGCCCCCGATCTGTCACAATCTATCGTTGATGTCAGTGCTCTGAGATATATTATATTAATCAGAAGATATATGGAGTATTAATTGCATGGGCAGGGCATGTATGTGACATCCTGGAGAACATGTGTGTACCAGCCTTGTACTGTATGTGACAAATAAGTGCTGGTTCCTGTCCCTATTGAGTCTTCAAATCTTATTTTCAGATTAACTTTGTTAACATGTGTTTGAAATATCTCTGAAAATGGAGAAGAAATCTATGGAAAAACATGGAGCACTTCCAAGCTCTTCAAGGCGATACGAACATCATACTGACAGTTTAAGTCACTTCTGGAGAGAAGATCACAGTGTTAGGCTCCAGGATGCTCCTGCTGCACGGGATGGAGCTCAAGCCTTGTCTTGTGCTGTGGTCTTCCATTCTGGCTCATCCGCTGGGATGACTGCTCAACACAGACTTCTGTCCTAGCACCTTGCCCAGGCTCATACTGCACGTGTAGTTGCTGCTGGCTCTCCAGCTAAGCCTATGGTGACTACTGGTATACATGTGCAGCGCTGTGCTCTGGAGCCTAAGTCCAGATTTCATCCTACTGAGCATGTCTGGGATGTGGCGCCTTCTCATTGGTGCTTGGACATCACCTGCTCTGCGTATGTGGCAGCTTCTGATTGGTCCACAGGCAAGGTCCTGTCTGTCTGGATGAGCTGTATGTATAAAAGGTCCTCTGGAGTGCACGTCTGTGCACTGGTATCATGTGTGATTGGTGTGTTGGTGGCTACTTTACCACCCTGTGTGCACTTGTGCAGCTAATAGTACTGCGAGTGTTGGTCTAGACAGGCAGTGTAGGGTGGGAACTCCCGCTTGAACTTAGCATCTGCTCCGGGCGTCCTCAGGCGTGTGTGCTAAAGCAACACTGTGTGTCAGAGCAGGGTCAATCACCAGCTTAGTCCTCCCTGGGGTATTAAGTTACAGGGACCCTAATTAGTATTTTTCTATACACCTGTGCAGTCTAACAGGGTATAGTCATTTTTTCTTTGCTTCATAGTACCGCTCTGTGGTGTAACAGAGCTTGTTACTTTGTGCTGTATGCACACTGAATAATATTTAACTCAGTGTCCTTTAAGTGTTTTCTCGCAGGCTTGCTCCTCCATTGTGCTAGCTGCGATTTCTCTATTACCGCACAGTGGGCCCCAGGTTGCTAACGCACCTAATTATAATTTCTTATTTGGAGCGTTCCCCCAATCCTAACACTCAGTTTTTGAAAGAACAATGTCTAAACCTCCAAAAGAAGGAGCAGATCTTGTGAAGATTACAATACTCTAATGACCGCTAAGGCATCTTCTCGAACAACGTGTTCCTCCAGATGGCGCTCAGCTCTCGTAGATCAAAATACAGAATTGTTGAGACCAGAATCCCTTTTGTTATTACTTCGAGGAGCCTGAAAGCAGCAGTAAGAATTTCTAGATCCCCTTTACTATGACGTAGGGGAGAGTTGGTGCATCACTTCGACTGCTTCCACAGTTGTGTAGTCAGAGTCTAGTCTGATTGCATCTGGCCTAACTTGAGATTTCGAGCAGCATTGTCTCCTTTGAAGAGGCAACATGGAGTGTTAACATTATTATCATGGGGGTAAATCCAGAAAATGTTCCTCAAGAGTATGGCTGGAGAAGGAGGTAGCTGAGCCTGCCAGGGAGATGGCCTTCATCACTCGCCATCATATAATGTTCACCTACAGAACTGGAAATACATATAAATTCATCACCTGCTGACATTTATGGGTCGGCAGCTTTTAACTATTGCAATAAACCTTAATTGCTCGGCTCACCGTACAGACTGCATTATAGCTATATATTTCTGTGGTTTGTAAGATATCTGCTCAGTGATGTCTACATGGCAAATATACAATATCTCTAACCCTGGGGTCTTTCCACCTACACATGGAGAACTGAGCCACAGTGGAGTTCCCTCAGGAGGAGGACCTATTCCAGGTCTGCGTCTTAGGGTGGACATCTTACATTTTGATTTTCTGTAACACCATGTCCTAGGCTGCATATACATTGTTTTCAATTGAGATCCATGCAGGAGGTGAAGTTAGATACTTAGATAGGTATCAAACTATTCATGAGGAGGTTGGCCATTAAAAAACATTTTATCAAAAATAAGAAAATAACTACCAACCATCCTGAAAATTCCATGGAAGTAATTGACCTATATAAACATACTTTTTTTTAAAAAAGAAATCTAATTTTAACCCTATTCAAGAATTTTCTGAAGCATTCGAAGCCTTTCAAAAAAATGTCATACATGACATAAGAAAAATCTTAAACAAGAGATGTGCAAAATTTAAATACAACCTGTCGAATAGTGAACGTCAAGCTATTAAACAACTTCAAAATAATAGAGACATCACTATTCGCCCAGCAGACAAAGGTGGAGGAATAGTGATCTTAAATGCTGCAGATTATGAAAATGAATCTTTACGTTTATTAGGGGACACATGTACATATAGACTGTTACCGGGTAATCCATCTGAAAATTACATTAAAGAAATGAAACAATTGATTATAAAAGGACTAGACAAGGGCATTTTAACAAAGCATGAATTTGATTTTATTAATACAATGCACCCAAAAGTTCCCTATTTTTAGGCTATCTTCCCATGTGCGGAATTCCCGCGGATTTTATGCGTTTTTGCCGTGTTTTTTCGTGGCAATTCCGCACATGGGAACATAGCCTTACTGCTCATTTGCTCTCTGCCCCCGCACCCTTCCTTCGCTCTCTGCCCCTGCACCGCCTTCTCTCTCTGCCCCCGCACCCCTCTTTTGCTCTGTGCCCCCACTCTTTCGTTCTCCGCCCTGCACCCCTCTTTCGCTCTCTGACTCTGCAACTCTTTTTTGCTCTATGCACACGCACCTCTCTTTTGCTCTCTGCCCCCGCACCCCTCTTTAACTCTCTCCCCCCACACCCCTCTCTCTGCCCCTGCACCTATCTTTCGCTCTTTTCCCATGCACCTGTCTTCTCTCGGTGCACCCGCACCCCTCTTTCGCTCTGTGCCCCACAAAACTTTTGCTCTCAGCTCCTGCACCCCTCTTTCACTATCTGCCGTACCCCTTTTTTGCTCTCTGCCACCGCACCCCTCTTTCGATCTCTGTCCCCTCACGTCTCTTTCATTTTCTGCCCCCGCACACCTCTTTTGCTGTCTTCCTCCGCACCCCTCTTTCACTCTCTGCAAAGTTTTGTTTAGATTTAAATGACCGCCAATTTCTTGCTGAGAAAAATGACAATTTTGTCATCCTTCTATGAACTTCCCTCTCAGAGTTACGACGATTATGAGTTTTTAGTAAGTTTTAGTAACACTGCCTATTCTTTTGGAGTAAAATCTATAAAATTTTATTAGCTTTGTTCTCCTTGCTCTAATACTTATGGCTATGTCCTCCGAATAAGTCAACGCTACTGATTAATTAAAAAAATCAGGAGCTGGTGGCAGTGAAGTGTGTTCTGGGGTATTTGGGAGACCATGGCAGTGATGGACAGAGTTTCGTAAGTGTATATTCCGCCTGGGACTGGGATTAGTCCTTTCCCTCACTGCAGCGTGCCCAATAGCCAGTACCTGGCAAGGCAGCCTTTCTGGAGACTACTTATCCTAGGTGTAGTTCCCTGACTGACCTGAGGGTAAGGGGGGTGCCAGAGAGCTGCAAATTCCAAACTGGCATTGGAAACTGGGAAATACTAAAATATCTCCTGAAGAACTGGGGGCAACCAAGTCTAAGGGGTAAGGTTTCTCCGTGTGGAGAGTGATATACCAGCTCTGGCTTGTCAAGGTAAGGAGGCTTATTTGCCGTGCAATGCTCCTCTGGGAAATTTAATATGCAAATTGAATCTTAAGACAGAAAGAGGACTTGAACTCTATCACTACCTGTTGGTAGTAGCGATCCCATAAGTCACAATCAACCCTTTAACGAGTCCTGCAATATGACTTAGGATAAAAGCCAAATCACCCCCAGTTTGTGACATATTGGTGGCAGAGCGGTGGGATGATAGAGCATTTGTGATCTGGTTTGAGGAATCATTCCTCTCACTAAAAACTTGCATGTTCTTGCGAGGAACCTGTGCAAAAAGTTTTGGAGAACAAACTCAGTATTCATTAATACAGTGTGTTAGCAATTACCCATCCACTTCTCTTTGTTTTTCTGTCCTATCTTTTATTTGGCAACCATGGTTAAGCTGGGAGAAGCTTTTTATAAGCGGCAGTCCAAGGACACTCTTAGTGCCCTGTGCATTTCGAAGCACGGACAAAACCAAAGACCAAATGGTCGTGGATCTGGTGCAACTGGAAGCAGACCAAGAGTAGGCCCAGAGCCCAGTGGAGTCTGAGAGCAGCCAAAGTATGGAACCAGAGGTCCAACTGGTGCAGGCTGGCCCTACTCGCAACCAGGGTAGTGTGGACCCCTACCTGCGGATGGCCTTGGAGGAACACACCACAGAAGATAAGGATGGACATCTGCGGCTGATAAAGCAATACCAGCGAGAGGCCCAAGCCGAGCAGGAGAGCTGAGCGACTGGCCGAGCGGGAGTACCAGTTGGCATTAGCCCGAATCCAGGGGCAGAGGTCTTCCCAGTACAGCAGTGAAGCCAGCAACGCTCAGCCTCCTAAACCCTGGCCAGAGCACTTTCCAGTGATGGAAAAGGATGGGGACTTGGACACTTTTCTGCGGGCATTTGAGAAAGCCTGCAAACAGTACCTGCTGCCTGAGAACCAATGGGCCTGGCACCTGACCCCAGGGCTAAAGGGAAATGCTCTGGAGGTGTTTGCTTCTCTCCCACCAGGCCAAGATGGTGACTATGAGGCCATCAAGAAGGCCCTGATAATGCCGCAGTACTTTTTTTGGGTGGGGTGATCGAGAGAGTCTGTGACAACGTGCAGCAAGTCCGCGTGTGTGGCCATGTCGCTAGAGGCCTCAACGACACTGGGGCAGAACGGACTCTCATCTGTCCCGAACTGGCAGCCCCCAAAGAGGTTATTCTGGGGAAAACCCTGTCTGTCACCGGAATTGGGGGCGTCTGCTGTCCCTTGCCGATGGCCCGGGTTTTCATAGATTGGGGTGCCAGGAGCGGCATGAAGGAAGTGGGGTTGTCCGAAAACTTGCCCACTTATGTTTTGTTGGGGACTGATTTGGGGAGAATGCGTGCATATTATGTCCCTGACCCCCTTCCCAATCTGATACTAAGGGTAATGTTAATGCTAATGATATTGATGTGAAATTGCATGCTTTACCTGACCATGATTTACCTGGTAACCATTTTTCTGAAAATGATGATGCGTCTACAGGTGCAGGAGTGCCCAGCCACATCACACCGTGGGGTGAGGTGGTTGAGGAACCCCTAACAGGAGCAAGCGACAGAGCTAAGGGAGATGGGGAGATGCACGGGAACCATGATGAAGGTGGTGTCGTGCAACTGATCAGTACCAAAGAGGAAAGTAACTGCCCTATATATAGCACTGCTCCTGAGGTATTGGGGGTGGATGGGGAGGTAGAACCCATAGCAGTGCCAGCTGATGGATCTGTGGAAAACTCCGGAGAGGCATCCTACATAGCCGCTGTCACCCACAGTCAGAGTGCCCAGAATGTAGGTAACACCCTGCCTTCTGTACCCTCCTCAGTCAGAGGGTTGACTGAAACAGAAATGGACCCAGAGCAGGTCCCAGAGGGTTCTCACAAGGAAGAAACCTTGACGTCACTTCTGGCTGTCTCCAGCCAGGGGTTCCAGGCTGCAATGCACTCAGAAGCGAGCCTGGAGGCCTTGAGAGGCCTCGTCCAGGAGCCCACCTCCGAGTCGGATAAGGAGAGGGTGTTCTGGGAACAAGGGAGGTTGTACCGGGAGACAATTCCTGGTAAATCACAAAAGGAGTGGTTCAGGGAAAGACAGCTGGTCATCCTGTACCAATTTAGGGGTGAGTTGTTGCGGATTGCCCATGAGATTCCACTCTCTGGAAACTTGGGGATCAGCAAAAATAAAGTCTGGCTGTCTCAACACTTCTACTGGCCCAGGATGTGGACAGATGTGACAAACTACTGCCACTCCTGTATCACATATCAAAAAGTGGGGAAGTCAGGGTCTGTTCCCAAGGCTTCCCTGATCTCTTTGTCAGTGATAAAGGAGCCTTTCCAGCAGATCTCTTTGGACATTGTGGGCCGTCCCCCAGTAGATCGGGAAAGGAATATATCCTTACTGTGGTAATCTACTCTACCCAGTACCCGGAGGCAGTGGCTATGTCCTCAACTAGGGCGGATAAGGTGGTGGATGCACTGTTGGCCATAATTTCACGAGTAGGATTTCCCATGGAGATGCTTACTGACAAGGGAACTCAATTTATGTCTCGCCTAATGGAGGCTCTCTGTAAGAAAATGCAGATGAAGCGTCTGGTATCGTGCACGTATCACCCTCAAACCAATAGTTTGTGTGACCACTTCAACGGTACCCTCAAACAGATGCTAAAAATGCTGGTTGATACCCAAAGGCGCGACTGGGTGCTGTACCTCCCACACCTGCAATTCTCTTACCGAGAGGTTCCGCAGGCCTCGACGGGGTTCTCCCCCTTCGAGCTCCTGTACAGCTGGTAAGGGAATCCTGAGAAGAAGAGCCGAACCCTTAGAAGTGTCCTTAGTGGATTATGTCATGCGCTTCTGTGACAAGATGCAGACCTTGATGCGGTTGGTGCATGACAACATGACGCAGGCTCAGGCTGACCAGAAGCACTGGTATGACCAGAACGCCCCAGAGCGGCCCTACCAGGTGGGTCAGAAGGTGTGGGTGCTGGTCCCTGTACCAAAGGATAAGTTCAGACAGCCTGGGAAGGCCCATACGTCATACACCAACAGCTCAACCCACTTACCTACGTGGTCACTCTCGACCACGCTCGGGGTAGGCACAAGGTCTTTCACGTCAATATGATGAAGGCTCATCGAGAACGTCAATCCTGCATCCTACCGGTCAGCAACTTGCCCAAGGATGGGGAGGAAGACCCCCTCCTGGATATGCTGGCCCAAGCTAAGGCCGGCGGGTCCATAGAGGACATGGAGGTAAGCGCCCTGCTATCCGAACCCCAGCGGTTGCAGCTGTGAACCACGCTGGAACACTTCCAGGCCGTGTTTACCAACACACCTGGGAGGACTGAGTTAGTGGTCCATGAAGAAGACATTGGGAATCATGTCCCACTATGGCGGACCCCCTATTGGATCTCCGACGTGGTGCAGCATGTTATTTGCCAGGAGATCAATGAGATGTTGTGCCTGGGGGTAATTCAACGGTCCAAGAGTGCATGGGCCTCACCTGTACTCCTGGTGCCAAAGAAGCATCTGACCACCCGGTTCTGTGTTGACTACAGGGGTCTCAACACCATCACGGCCTCTGATCCGCACCCAATGCCAAGCATCGAGGAGCTGCTTGAGCGGTTAGCAAAAGTGAAATACCTATCCATCATGGATTTGAGTCAGGGATACTGGCAGATTCCCCTGAGCCCCGAGGCGCAGGAGAAGTCCGCCTTTATCACCCCATTCAGACTGTACGAGTCCACGGTCATGCCTTTCGGCATGAAGAATGCCCCTGCCACATTCCAGCAGATGGTCAACCACCTGCTTCAGGGACTGGAGAGGTGCGCAGTGGCGTACCTGGATGACATTGCAGTCTTCAGTTCCTCCTAGAAGGAACACCTTCAGCATCTCCAGGAGGTGCTCAGGTGCATCCTCCAAGCAGGCTTGACAATCAAGCCGGGAAAGTACCAGATGGGCATGCGAAAGGTCCACTACCTGGGGCACCGGGTAGGCGGGGGTTCTATGAGGCCAGAGCCTGGGAAAGTAGACACTATCGTGTCCTGGCCCACTCCCAGGACCAAGAAACAGGTGACGTCTTTCCTGGGCACTGCAGGATACTATAGGCGCTTTGTTCAGAACTATAGCAGCCTTGCAAAGCCATTGACAGACCTCACCAGGAAGAAGCTACTCCAAACAGTCAACTGGAAAAACGTTTGTGTGGTGGCCTCCGGGCTTTTACCCCTTTTTGCCATATGACGTACTAATCAGTCCATGTGCCCCTTCGTAAACCAGCCTATTTTGACCTTAATGACCTGGCCATTTTTTGCAATTCTGACCAGTGTCCCTTTATGAGGTAATAACTCAGGAACGCTTCAACGCATCCTAGCGATTCTGAGATTGTTTTTTCGTGACATATTGAACTTCATGCTAGTGGTAAATTTAGGTCGATAATTTTTGCGTTTACTTGTGAAAAAAAATGGAAGTTTGGCAAAAATGTTGAAAATTTCGCAATTTTAAGTGTTTAATTTTTATATTTATTTTATTCTGTTAAACCAGAGAGTTATGTGACACAAAATAGTTAATAAATAACATTTCCCACATGTCTACTTTACATCAGCACAATTTTGGAACCAAATTTTTTTTGTTAGGAAGGGTTAAAAGTTGACCAGCGAGTTCTCACTTTTACAACAAAATTTACAAAACCATTTTTTTTTTTAGGGACCACCTCACATTTGAAGTCACTTTGAGGGGTCTATATGGCAGAAAATACCCAAAAGTGACAACATTCTAAAAACTGCACCCCTCAAGCTACTCAAAACTACATTCAAGAAGATTATTAACCCTTCTGGTGCTTCACAGGAACTAAAGCAATGTGGACATTTTAATTTTTCCAACAAAAATTCATTTAGCATCAATTTTTTCATTTTCACATGGGTAACAGGATAAAATGGATCCTAAAATTTGTTGGGCAATTTCTCCTGAGTGCACCGATACATGAAATGTGGTCATAAACCACTGTTTGGGCGCACGGCAGGGCCCGGAAGGGAAGGAGCGCCATTTGACTTTTTGAATGGAAAATTAGCTCCAATAGTTAGTGGACACCATTTCGCGTTTGGAGAGCCCCTGTGTGCCTAAACATTGGAGCTCCCCCACAAGTGACCCCATTTTGGAAACTAGGAAGGAACTTATCTAGATGTGTGGTGAGCACTTTGAACCCACAAGTACTTCACAGAAGTTTATAACACAGAGCAGTGAAAATAAAAAAATCATTTTTTTCCTCAAAAATGATTTTTTAGCCCGCTATTTTTTATTTTCACAAGGCTAACGGGAGAAATTGGACAACAAAATTTGTTGTGCAATTTGTCCTGAGTACACCGATACCTCATATGTGGGGGGAAACCACTGTTTGGGTGCATGGAAGAGCTTATAAGGGAAGGAGCGCCATTTTTGAATGCAGACTTTGATGGAATGCTCTGCGGGCGTCATGGTGCGTTTGCAGAGCCCCTGATGTGCCTAAACAGTAGAAACCCCCCAAAAGTGACCCCATTTTGGAAACTAATACAGTTTATCCTGAGTACGCTGGTACCCCATATGTGGGGGGACCACAGTTTGGGTGCACGGCAGGGCTCAGAAGGGAAGGAGCGCCATTTGACTTTTTGAATGGAGAATTAGCTCCAATCATTAGCGGACACCATGTTGTGTTTGGAGAACCCCTGTATCCCTAAACTTTGGAGCTCCCATGCAAATGACCCCATTGTGACGGACTCAGCTCCTGCTGAGCCCACCTTCCTTTTTAGAGTGGACCCTCTGGGCCGTGGCACCCACCCACCTAGGGCGAGCTGACCTAGTGAGAACCCACCACAGGGAGTGTCAGGGGCAAGACCAATGGGGTGAGCCACCACGGCAGCTGGACCAGACGGCCTGCTCAAGGAGACACTATTGAGTGTCTGACAACAGGACGGACAGGATACCAAACATAAAGCGAAGTCACACAGTTTCTTCCTCAAACGTGGATTCACACTTTATTTAGGTGCAAGGCATAACAGGGAATCAGGTGCAGGGCACAAACAGTGAAACACGGCAGGATGCGTGCAAGGGCACGCCAAATGTTCCAGGCATAGTACGTGCACGAAGACATACCAGGGTCCAGGACAGGATACGTGATAGGGATCACACAAGAGTTCCTAGAAGGGATGCATGCTAGGACACGCCAGGATCCAAGACGGGGTGCGATGGCATCGGAATCCAGACTACTGGCAACGACCGACAGGGTCCAGGCATCAGGCTGCGGACATCAGCACTGGACATCAGGCCGCAGTCATCTGGTTCTGGACCTCTGGCAACGGCCGGCAGGTTTCGGGAATCCGGCAGGCAAGCCAAGGTTCAAGGCAGGGTGCGTGCTTGGAGACACGCCAGGGTTCAAAGCAGGGTGCGTGCTTGGAGACACGCCAGGGTTCAAAGCAGGGTGCGTGCTTGGAGACACGCCAGGGTTCAAAGCAGGGTGCGTGCTTGGAGACACGCCAAAGCACAAGGTTAGACTGAGTGCGTGTGTAGAGACACGCCAAGGCATAAGATACTAGACAGAGTCCTGCGCGTGCAAAGGGGCACGCTAGGGTCAGACGAGGCAGAGTCCCGCACTTGCAGAGAGGCACGTCAGGGTCAGGGTTCCAGGACAGGGTTAGGGCCTGTGTGTGCAAGAGGGCACGACAGGGGACATGGCAAAGCCTGAGCGTACTTTTACAGAAGCACGGGGAGGTATGCCATGGGCAGGCGAGGGCCTGCGCGTGCTTTAGAGAGCACAGTGCGGAAACAGCGTGAAGTGCAAGGGAGCACAGAGGGCACGGCTGGGGCACTGGCTAGCTGATCGGGCTGCGGCACTGACAGACGGGCAAGACTCCAGCAAACCCGACTGAGGCATGGCAGGCGACACAGCTGTCACTGACCGACGAGCACAGCTGAGGCACAAGCAGGCGGGCACGGCTGAGGCACAAACAGGAGGCTAGGAAGGCCAGGCACATGCAAAGAGCATACGAAGCAGCAAGGGAAGACAAGACAAGAAACCAGGCAGAGCTTAAGCACAGTACAGAACCAGGAACGGGAGCATAGGCAGAAACACAGAACAGGAACAGAGCAAGAACAGAGCTAGCAGCGGAGCGTAGGCCGAAGCCCAGAGCCGGGCCAAGGGAGAACCCTGGGACTAGCCTAGAAATGTGCAAGAGAGCATAATAGGAAAGAGTCTAGCAGCGGAGCGTAGGCCGAAGCCCAGAGCCGGGCCAAGGGACAACCTTGGGACTAGCCTAGAAACGTGCAAGAGAGCATAATAGTAAAGAGTCTAGCAGCGGAGCGTAGGCCGAAGCCCAGAGCCAGACCAAGGCAGAGCCTTGGGACTAGACATGGAAAAGAGCACAAACGGAAAGAGAGGAAGGGTGGTGCGTGTGCCAGGGAGCACTACAGAGCACCATAGGAGAGAGCGAGGCAGAGCAAGCAGAGACTGAGACCATAGGGAGGAACAAGGCAGAGTATAGCGAAGGCAAGACATGGCAAAAACAGGCAAGGCAGAGAATAACAGAAGGACTACAAGTCCAGGCAGGACAAAGACGAACATGGCACAACAGACAAACATAAGACAAGGCACGGGACAAGAGACGGAATACAAGCATGGAGCGTGTGCAGAGACGCACGACAGAGCAGCGTGCAAGGGCACAGAATAGAGGGAGCGCCCCACAGACCAAGCAGCCATGCAGGGACACCACACAATACTCAGGCCTTGAGCATAAGAAGGGGCGGTCTAATATAGGGCATAGCACCAGGGGAGAACTTCCTAGTTCAGATGCTCCAGGATCACAAAGTGCAGTCACATAATCAGGGTTTCAGACATGACGAGATGGTCACCGAACCAGACAGTGCAGGATCCTAGGAAAGGTCACATGATCAGAGTTTCAGCCATGACAAGATGATTGCAGAACCAGACAGTGCAGGATCTTAGGAAACGTCACATGATCAAGGTTTCAGACATGACGAGATGATTGCAGAACCAGACAGTGCAGGATCCTAGGAAAGGTCACATGATCAGAGTTTCAGACATGACGAGATGATTGCAGAACCAGACAGTGCAGGATCCTAGGAAAGACACATGATCAGGGATTCTAGACATGACGAGAAGATCACAGAAGGCAAAGCAAAAACGCAGGCATCTTGCAGCTCAGCAGACATGAGGTGAGTGTGCACACTGCTCCAGGGTCATGAGGTAAAACAGACATGGCGGACATAACAGACATGGCGAGCATGATACCCATTTTGGAAACTAGACCCCCTAAGGAACTTATCTAGATGCATAGTGAGCACTTTGAACTCCAAGGTGCTTCACAGATGTTTATAATGCAGAGCCGTGAATATAAAAATAATTTTTTTCCTCAAAAAATTATTTTTTAGCCCGCTATTTTTATTTTTACAATGGTAACAGGAGAAATTGGACACCAAAAATTGCTGTCCAGTTTGTCCTGAGTACGCTGGTACCCCATATGTGGGGGGAACCACTGTTTGGGCACACGTCGAGGCTCGGAAGGGAAGTAGTGACGTTTTGAAATGCTGACTTTGATGAATGGTCTACGGGAGTCAAGTACATTTGCACAGCCCCTGATGTGCCTAAACAGTAGAAATTCCCAACAAGTGACCCCATTTTGGAAACACCTATCTAGATGTGTAGTGAGCATTTTGAACCCCCAAGTGCTTCACAGAAGTTTATAACGCAGAGCCGTGAAAATAAAAAATCATTTTTTTCCTCAAAAAATGATTTTTACCCCACAATTTTTTATTTTCACAAAGGTAACAGGATGAATTGCACCCAAAAAATTGTTGTCCAGTTTGTCTGGCGTACGCTGGTACCCCATATGTGGGGGGAACCACTGTTTGGGCGCACGTCGGGGCTCCGAAGGGAAATAGTGACGTTTTGAAATACCAACTTGATGGAATGGTCTGTGGGCGTCATGTTATGTTTGCAGAGCCCATGATGTACTTGTCACACCACTGCCTACCCCGCTGCGGCGCGCACCATCGCTGCCCGCGCCCCGTCATACTCACCGGCTCCGGCACATTCCCGTCCTCTCTCCTCCTCCTGCAGTCGCGTCTGCTTCCTCTCAGGTGCGCGCGTGGCCGATACTTCTGCGCACGCGCACGTTGCACTCAGTGAGACCGGCCGTCCTCCCAGCTCACTACAGATTATGACCCGGAAGTACTCTCCCACTTGTCTTTATCAGGCCGCCTCTTCCCCTTAGGCGTTGCCTGATCGTCACTTGTGTTTTGCAGTGATCCTGGCCTCGCCTGCCTGCCTTCTCCGTCCCCTCTGCCGCGCTACCCTGCTGCCAATCTCATCTGTCTTGTCTAACCTGCTTCCTTGTGTCTCCCTCAGTGCTCGCCTTCTCCTGTCCACATCCAGCCGTGCCTGCCTGTGTCATCCAGCCTGAGTCTCCTCGTCCCAACTGTGACTACCTGTGTCTCCATTCACCCTGTTTGCCGTGGTTCCCGTCCTGCACGTCTGGCCGTCTGCCTCTCTAGTCTCCTGCTGTGTCTCCTCTATCCTCCTCGGGCACCGGCTGCCGTGTTAATAGTTTCCCCTGGGCCTGTCCCTAGCGCTCCCTGTATAGGGGGTGGTCCACCTGGCCCACTCGCCGAGGGGAGGTTCGTTGCCACGGTCCAGTGGGTTCACCCCTGGGAATCATTACAGCACCCCTGGGAATCATTACAGCACGATCAGGCCATGGACCCCGCTGGTACCTCTGCCGCCGCCCAAAAGGAACTAGCATTCCTGCGGGAAAGCCAGTCCCGGATCATGGCCTTTTTGAAGTCCATGGAGTTCCGTCTCTCGGCTTTACAGCCCTCCGATCCAGGGAGAGCGTCCCAGCTGTCCAGTCTCCAGCAGGAGCTTGCCCAGCAGCGAAACACCTAAGCCCACATTCTTAACTATATGGATTCGGTGGATAACCGGCTACTCTCACTCCAAACCGCTGCCTCGGCCCTGGCTCCAGTCCCACATCCGTCACCCCGTTTGGCCAAACCTCCGCGGTATAGCGGGGATCCCAAGTTGTGTCGCGGATTCCTTAACCAATGCCTGCTGCATTTTGAATTATTGCCACAACAGTACCCCACCGACCGAGCCAAAGTGGCCTTTGTGGTATCCCACCTGGAGGGTGAAGCGCTAGCCTGGGTTAACCCCCTGTGGGAACGAGACGATCCTCTGGTCTCTCAGCTCGCAACTTTTCTGGAGACTTTTCATAAAGTCTTCGACGAGCCTGGTCGCCTGGCCTCTACCACCGAGTCCCTATTTAATCTCCGTCAGGGTACTCTCTCCGTAGGTCAGTACGCCATCCAGTTCCATACGTTGTCCTCCGAGCTGGGATGGAACAACGAGGCACTGGTAGGAGCTTTTTGGCGAGGTCTGTCTGCTCGAATCAAGGACGAGCTGGCAGGGCGAGACTCACCAACGTCTCTCGAGGATCTCATTTCCCTGGCTATGCGTATTGATCTACGCTTCCAGGAGCGTTCCCGCGAGCTTGCCAGGGAGAGAAGGTCTCCTCGGTCATTCCCAGCTACACGCAGCCTTCCCCGCTCACGATTTTCCTCCGCAGCTCCTACACTAGAGCCCATGCAGGTGGACCGCCTCAAGCCAGCCGAGCTGCGTCGTCAAGAGAGGCTTGATCAGGGCCTCTGTCTCTACTGTGGCAGTTCCTCTCACCTTCTGCGCTCTTGTCCAGTGAGGCCGGGAAACACAGGTGCGGGCTTCTTCGTCAAGAAGAAGGACGGTTTGCTTCATCCCTGCATCCACTACAGGGGTCTCAATGATATCACAGTCAAGAATAAATACCCACTCCCTCTCATTCTGGAACTGTTTGATCGGCTGCGAGGAGCACGAATCTTTACCAAACTGGATCTCCATGGGGCCTACAACCTCATCTGAATTCGCTCCGGAGATGAGTGGAAGACCGCTTTTAACACCAGGGACGGTCACTACGAATATCTGATTATGCCATTCGGTCTGTGCAATGCTCCCGCAGTATTCCAGGAATTCGTGAACGACATTTTCCGAGACCTTCTGTACTCCTGTGGTAGTATATCTGGATGATATCCTCGTCTTTTCCCCGGACTTGCCTACCCACAGAAGGAACGTCCGTCGAGTTTTGCTGCGCCTGCGAGAAAATCACCTGTATGCTAAACTCGAGAAGTGCGTCTTTGAGCAGACGTCTCTTGCGTTCCTGGGCTACGTAATTTCTGATTCCGGCTTGAGTATGGATCCTGAGAAGGTGTCCGCCGTGCTTAACTGGCCACAACCTCATGGAGTCAAAGCAATTCAGAGATTTCTCGGTTTTGCAAATTATTACCGGCAGTTCATCCCGCACTTTTCTTCTTTGACTGAGCCAATCTCCTCTCTGATTCGTAAGGGAGCCAACCCTCACGTCTGATCTTCGGAGGCCGAAAAAGCTTTTCTTACCCTGAAGCAAGCCTTTGCCTCAGCTCCCGTCCTCCATCATCCTGAGACTAACAAACCTATTATTTTGGAGGTGGATGCCTCTGCCATCGGGGCCGGAGCCATGCTCTTGCAGAGGTCTCCCTCTGGGCGTCTGGTCACCTGCGGCTTTTTCTCAAAGACGTTTTCCATCTCGGAGCCACATTATGCCATTGGAGACAGGGAGCTGTTGGCCATCAAGCTGGCACTGGAGGAGTGGCGGTACCTATTGGAGGGAGCTGTGCATCCATTTAAGATCTACACGGACCATAAAAATTTGGCATACATTCGAATGGCACAGAGGCTGAATCCCCGGCAAACTAGATGGTCTTTATTTTTTGCCCGATTCGATTTTGAACTTTCCTACCATCCGGGTAATTAGAATCTCAAGGCTGATGCGTTGTCCAGATCCTTTCTTGTTGGCGATATAGAGGAAGAGCCCACGCACATCATGGACCCTTCTAAAATCATTACAGTGGCACCCCTCAGTCTGTCTACTCTACCTCCGGGTAAGACCTTTGTCCCTGAGAACAACAGGAGGCGAGTCTTGCGCTGGGGCCATGCATCCAAAATTGCAGGTCATGTTGGGTTCAAAAAGACTCTCCTTCTCGTGACTCGTCACTACTGGTGGCCCACTCTCGTTCAAGATGTGCGTAGCTTTTTAGCTTCTTGCCCCTCGTGTGCCCAGAACAAAGTTCCCAGGCAATTACCTTCTGGTTTCTTGCATCCGCTTCCGGTCCCTTCGGCACCCTGGCAGCATGTTGCTATGGACTTCATTACGGATCTGCCTCGCTCTTCGGGCTGCACCGTCATCCTCGTTGTAGTGGATAGATTTTCCAAGATGGCCCATTTCATCTCTCTTCCCGGCCTGCCTTCTGCTCCCGAATTGGCGAAGGTTTTCATCCAGCATATTTTCCGTCTTCATGGTCTCCCCCAACATATCGTCTCGGACATGGGAGTTAAGTTCATGTCCCGGTTTTGGAGGGCACTCTGCAGGTCCATGAACGTCATGCTGGATTTTTCCTCCGACTATCACCCACAGACCAACGGTCAAGCAGAGCGTACCAACCAAATTTTGGTAAATTACCTCCGTCACTTCTCCAACGCTCATCAGAACGACTGGTCAGACTTACTCCCATGGGCTGAATTCGCGTTTAACAATCACGCCAGTGAATCTTCTTCCAAGACTCCCTTCTTTATCGTATACGGACAACATCCAGGCGTACCCGTACCGGTTCCTCCTGTCTCGGGTGTGCCGGTGGCCGATCTTCTGTCTGAGGAGTTCTCCAGGATCAGGCTGGAGACCAAGAGCAAGCACGTGTAAGGATGAAAAAGCACGCAGATAAAAGGCACTTAGACACACCTCCCTATCATCCTGGAGATAAAGTGTGGTTAACTTCCAAATTCATCCGCCTGAAGATTCCTTCGCACAAATTGGGTCCTCGGTACATTGGACCCTTGGAGGTCTTGTCTCGCATTAACGACGTCTCTTACAAGTTAAAGCTCCCAGCCTCGCTCCATATTCCCAATTCATTCCATGTTTCTCTTCTGAAACCAGTGGTTCTCAATCAATTCCATACCTCTACTACCCGTTCCCCACAGCCTATTTCTGGTGATGATGTCTTTGAGGTTAATGACATTCTCGCCACGAAAAGGCTCAGAGGGAGAACCTATTTCTTGGTGGATTGGAAGGGTTTTGGTCCGGAGGAGAGATCTTGGGAGCCTCGGGAGAACATCCAGGCTCCTCGGATTTTGGCACGATTTCTTTCCAGTCTGGGCAGGGGGGCGTGTAAGGAGGGGGGTACTGTCACGCCGCTGCCTACCCCGCACCATCGCTGCCTGCGCGCCGTCATATTCACCGGCTCCGACGCGTTCCCGTCCTCTCTCCTCCTCCTGCAGTCGCGTCTGCTTTCTTTCAGGTGCGCGCGCGGCCGGTCCTTCTGCACACGCGCACGTTGCACTCGGTGAGACCGGCCGTCCTCCCAGCTTACTACAGGTTATGACCCGGAAGTACTCTCCCACTTGTCTTTATCAGGCCGCCTATTCCTCTTAGGCATTGCCTGATCGTCACTTGTGTTTTGCAGTGATCCTGGCCTCGCCTGCCTGCCTTCTCAGTCCCCTCTGCCACGCTACCCTGCTGCCAATCTCGTCTGTCTTGTCTAACCTGCTTCCTTGTGTCTCCCTCAGTGCTCGCCTTCTCCTGTCCACGTCCAGCCGTGCCTGCCTGAGTCTCCTCGTCCCAGCTGTGCCTACCTGTGTCTCCATTCCCCCTGTCTGCCTCTCTAGTCTCCTGCTGTGTCTCCTCTATCCTTCTCGGGTACCGGCTGCTGTGGTAATAGTTTCCCCTGGGCCTGTCCCTAACGCTCCCTGTATAGGGGGTGGTCCACCTGGCCCACTCGCCCAGGGGAGGTTCGTTGCCACGGTCCAGTGGGTTCACCCCTGGGAATCATTACAGCACCCCTGGGAATCATTACAGTACCTAACAAGTGGAAACCCCCACAAGTGAACCCATTTTGGAAACTAGACTGCCCAAGGAACTTATCTAGATGTGTGGTGAGCACTTTGAACCCCCAAGTGCTTCACAGAAGTTTATAACGCAGAGCCGTGAAAATAAAAATATCATTTTTTTTCCGTAAAAATAATTTTTTTAGCCCCCATTTTTTTTATATTCTCAAGGGTAACAGGAGAAATTAGACCCCCAAAGTTGTTGTGCAATTTTTCCTGAGTACGCTGATATCCCATATGTTGAGGGAAACCACTGTTTGGGAACATGTCTGGGCTTGGAAGGGAGGGAGCACCATTTGAACGCAAAATTGGCTGGAATCAATGGTGGCACCATGTCGCATTTGGAGACCCCTTGATGTGCCTAAACAGTGGAAACCCCTCAATTCTAACTCCAACCCTAACCCCAACACACTCCTAACCACAACACATCCCTAACCCTAATCCCAACCCTGATTCCAACCCTAACCCTAATTCTAACCCTAACCCTAATTCTAACCCTAACCCTAATTCCAACCCTAACCCTAATTCCATCCCTAACCCTAATGCCAACCCTAACCCTATTTCTAACCCTAACCCTAATTCCAACCCTAACTCTAATTCCAGCCCTAACCCTAATTCTAACCCTAATGGAAAAAGAAAAATATTTTCTTTATTTTATTATTTGTCCCTACCTATGGGGATGATAAAGGGGGGTTTATTTACTTTTTTTTATTTTGATCACTGTGAGAGTTTATCACAGTGATCAAAATGAATGAATGAATCAGCAGCGTGACGGGCGCACTGCGCCAGAGGGACATAGGAGGTACCGGGGGGTGAGAGGGGAGGATCAGAAGGCAGGGGGAGCAGAGGGAAAGGGGAGGGGAGCAGATGTTAATGGTGGCGGTAGATTGCCGCCTTTAGTCGTGTGGGGGGGTCGGATCTCGGTCTCCAGCCATGGCCGATGCTATTGCAGCATCGGCCATGGCTGGATTGTAATATTTCACCAAATTTCATTGGTGAAATATTACAATCGCTCTGGTTGGCTGTTTCACTTTTAACAGCCAATCGGAGCATTTGTAGCTACGGGGGGCTAAGCCACCCCCCTGGGGTGAGGTACAAAGGGTCCTGTGTGTGCGAGTTGGGTGACCTTTCAGTGACCCCGGTCACCCGACCCACAGGGGGGCTGTTATGAATGAGTCACCGTAGGAGGCAAAAACAGAAATACTAGCTAAGTCCAGAAAACCAGAGAAGTTGGCAGCTATCGGATTGCAGACCCATGAACCTAACAACAACTAGCAGTAGCCGTGGGGGGTTCCTACGGTGCCCTAGACCCCTCAATCACAGCCAGAGAACTACATAGCCTAAAGACAGAAAGGGAAATCTAAACTGCCCCAGAGCAGACCCCAAAGCAATAGGCAGCCCCCAACATATAATGACGGTGAAGCAAGATGAAAAAACACTCACACAGATAGAAAGATAGGCTGAACAAATGATGGGGCCCAAGCTAACTAAATAGGACAGGAAAGAAAAGCTTCTGTCTGCAATCCGCCAAAACCCTCTCAAAAACAAGAGCCAACAGACTGATAGGGAAAAAAGCCCTGAAGACGCTAGGCTTCAAAAAGACTATATCAGTACTCAGGTATTTCCTGAAGACAGAGCAAAAAGGAATTCAGCTCACCCAGCAGGGGAAGGAGAAATCCAGAAAAACAAGGCAAAACAAAACCAAAACACAAATGCAAAAAGCAGAGCAGAGAACTTAGCTTTTGAGGAGCAGGAATCAGACTGGTCTCCTAGAATCCCTCAGAGAAATCACCCGCAAGGCAGAAGGGCGTCGGCTGCCTTATATCCAGTCAGCAATTCCAGTCACCCAGTCATCATCATTCTGCTCAGGTGCTTTGTAATCAGCCTCACTACCTTCCTTCACCAGAAGAGGGAGTTCATCAGACCTCAATGGTGAAGGGGAAAATGAACTCACAACAGTACCTCCCCCTTGAGGAGGGGTCACCGAACCCTCATCCACGCCACCAGGGCGATCAGGGTGAGCCCGATGAAAGGCACGCACCAATCTTTTGGCATGAATATCAGAGGCAGAGACCCAGGAATTATCCTCCTGACCATAACCCTTCCACTTATCCAAATACTGGAGTCTCCGTCTAGCCAGATGGGAATCCAGTATCTTCTCTACCTCATATTCCATGTTACCTTCAACTAATACAGGGTCCGGAGGTGCCACCCCAGGAACAACTGGTTCAACAAAACTCTTCAACAAGGACTTATAACACATTATGAATTTTAAATGTGACAGGAAGAGCCAAACGAAAAGAGACCGGATTAATAATCTCCAAAATCTTGTAAGGTCCAATAAATCTAGGCTTAAACTTAGGAGAAGCCACCTTCATAGCGATATTTTTTGATGATAACCAAACCATATCACCAACCTTAAACTGGGGACCAATGGTCCTATGTCGGTTGGAAAACCACTGGGCCTTTTCCTGGGAGAGAGATAACTTATCCACCACTTGGTCCCAGATCTGGTGCATTCTCTCCACCACAGTGTCAACACCTGGGCAGGCAGAAGGCTCCACCTGCCCTGAAGAAAATCGAGGATGAAACCCAAAGTTACAAAAAAAAGGTGACATCAAAGTGGTAGAACTAGCTCTATTATTTAAAGCAAATTCAGCCAAGGGCAAAAATGAAACCCAATCATCCTGATCAGCGGAAATAAAACATCTCAAATACGACTCCAAGGTCTGGTTTGTTCTCTCCGTCTGCCCATTGGTCTGAGGGTAAAAAGCAGAGGAGAAGGACAACTGAATTCCCAGCTTGGAACAGAAAGTCCTCCAAAATCTAGGCACAAACTGAACTCCTCTGTCAGACACAATGTTCTCAGGAATCCCATGCAAGCGAACCACCTGTTACAAAAACAGGGGCACCAACTCAGAGGAAGATGGCAACTTAGGGAGTGGTACAAGATGAACCATCTTAGAGAACCTATCACAAATCACCCAAATAACAATCATTCTCTGAGAGACAGGCATATCAGAGATGAAATCCATTGAAATATGGGTCCATGGCCTCCTGGGGACCGGCAAAGGTATCAACAACCCACTAGAGCGAGAACAAGGTTTAGACAGGGAGTAAGTCCCACAGGACTGCACAAAATTCCTGACATCACAAGACAAGGCGGGCCACCAAAAAGACCGACTCACCAGATCTCTAGTACTAAAAATACCTGGATGACCAGCCAATGCAGAGCAATGAACTTCAGACATCACTCTCTTCTTCCACTGGTCAGGAACATACAACTTTCCACTGGGACAACGCTCAGGTTTGTCCTCCTGGAACTCTTCCAGAGCATGTCTCAAATCGGGCGAGATGGCAGAAAGAACTACCCCTTCGCCTAAGATGGTAGCAGGCTTGGTCACCACAGGAGAATCAGCAAAGAAGCTCCTAGAGAGGGCGTCTGCCTTGACATTCTTAGTGCCAGGAAGAAAAGAGACCACAAAATCAAAACAAGTAAAAAACAAGGCCCACCTAGCCTGTCTAGGGTTCAAGCGTTTGGCCGACTCCAGGTAAATCAAAGTCTTGTGGTCAGTGAGGACCACGACTTGATGTTTAGCTCCCTCCAACCAATGTCTCCACTCCTCAAATGCCCATTTCATGGCTAACAGTTCCCGATTCCCCACATCATAGTTACATTCAGATGGAGAGAACTTTCGGGAAAAGAAAGCACAGGGATTCATTTTAGATGTTACAGGATCCTTTTGGGACAAAACAGCTCCTGCATCAATCTCAGAAGTGTCCACCTCTGCTTGGAACGGGAGTGAGACATCAGGTTGCCGCAAAACCGGGGCAGAAGTGAATCTTCGCTTCAGCTCCTGAAAGGAAGAAACAGCCTCCGGAGACCAATTCAACACATCAGCACCCTTCTTAGTCAGATCAATCAATGGCTTGGCAATACTAGAAAATTTTGCTATAAATTTCCGATAAAAATTAGCAAAACCCCAAAACTTCTGGAGGGCCTTCAAAGAAGTGGGCTGAACCCAATCATAAATGGCCTGTACCTTGGCCTGGTCCATTTCAATAGTTGACAGAGACAAAGTAAATCCCAAAAATGAAATCCTCTGTACCCCAAAAAGGCATTTCGATCCTTTGACATACAGGGAATTCTCCCTCAAGATCCGGAACACAGTCCGAACATGTTCCACATGAGAATCCCAATCCTTGGAGAAGATCAAAATATCATCCAGATAGATAATCAAAAATGTATCCACAAAGTCTCGGAAAATGTCGTTCATGAAGCACTGGAAGACAGAAGGGGCGTTAGTGAGCCCAAAAGGCATCACCAGGTACTCAAAATGTCCCTCCGGAGTATTAAACGCCGTCTTCCATTTATCCCCATGCTTAATGCGAATAAGATTTTACGCCCCCCTGAGGTCAAGCTTGGTAAACCAGCAAGCACCTTTAACTCTGGAGAATAGATCCGAAATCAGGGGTAACGGATACTGATATTTAATAGTAATTTTGTTGAGGGCACGATAATCAATACAAGGCCTTAATGAACCATCCTTTTTGGCCACGAAAAAAAAAAAAACAGCACCTAAGGGTGAAGAGGATGGTCTAATATGACCCTTCTCCAACGCCTCCTTAATATAGGATCGCATAGCCTCGTGCTCGGGTGCAGATAAATTGAAGAGCCGACCCTTGGGAAATTTACACCCCGGGCTCAGTTCAATTGCACAGTCATAACTCCTATGAGGAGGCAAAGACGCAGAATCATTCTCACTAAATACATCATAAAAGTCCGCCAAATAGTCAGGAACATCATGCGACTGAGGAGAGGTGGAAAAAACCAGAGCCTCACTAAGGGCACACCGACAACCCCAACTCACCACAGACACAGATTTCCAACCCAAAACTGGATTATGAATTTGCAACCAGGCAAACCCCAGAACAATGGTATCATGCAAATTATGCAACACCAAAAATCTACAATTTTCTTGATGGTCTGGGGCGACCCGCATTACCACCTGGGTCCAAAACTGAGGTTTATTTTTCGCCAAAGGAGTAGAGCAAATCCCCCTCAACGGGATAGGCGTCCGCAGAGGTGTCATTGGAAATCCACAACGTTTAGCAAAATCCAAGTCCATTAGGTTCAGGGCTGCTCCCGAATCCACAAAAGCCTTGGCGGAATATGTGGACAGGGAGCAGATCAGAGTAATTGCCAGAACAAACTTAGGCTGAACACCACCCACAGAAAACGTGTGTGCAAAACGTTTCTCTCGTTTAGGACAGACAGAAATAATATGCGAGGCATCTCCACAAAAAAAACACAGCTTATTACGCCTTCTGAACTCCTGATGTTGCTCCCTGGACAAAACTCTATCACATTGCATAGGTTCAGACACTTGTTCATCAGGTGGCAACACCTCTCATGCAGTCCTGCGTTCACGTAAACGCCGATCAACCTGAATGGCTAATGACATAGAATCATCAAGACCAGAGGGAACAGGAAATCCCACCAAAGTATATTTTACGGCTTCTGACAAACCCTTCCGAAAGAGAGCTGCTAAGGCATTATCATTCCAGGTAGTGAGGACTGCCCACTTTCGGAATTTTTGACAGTACAATTCTGCAGAATCTCGACCCTGGCTCAATGCCAACAGGGTCTTTTCAGCCTGATCAATAGCATTACGTTCATCATACAACAACTCCAAGGCTTGAAAAAATGCGTTCACATTAGTCAGAATAGGATCATCTGGTTTCAAAGAAAACGCCCAATCCTGGGGATCACCACGCAGCAAAGAGATGACTATTTTAACCTGCTGCGCGGAGCTCCCTGACGAGTTAGGCTTCAAGGCAAAAAATAATTTACAATTATTTTTGAAATTCAAAAATTTAGACCGATCCCCAAAAAACACATCAGGAGTAGGGATCTTTGGTTCAGCAGCATGTGAATGAGCAAGGTAGGCGGAAATTCCCCGCACTTCCGCAGCGAGCTGCTCCACACGATCAGACAATTGCTTTATCTCCATTGAGAGAAGAAAAAAAAAATTCCCCCTACGGCCTCAGAGATATAGAGGAAAGAATATACACACCTTTTTTTTACAATTCTTTCCTGCTATTGAGTACCCTAGGATCTGTGGTATGGCTGGTGATTCTGTTATGAATGAGTCACCGTAGGAGGCAAAAACAGAAATACCAGCTAAGTCCAGAAAACCAGAGAAGTTGGCAGCTATCGGATTGCAGACCCCTGAACCTATCAACAAAAACTAGCAGTAGCCGTGGGGGGTTCCTACGGTGCCCTAGACCCCTCAATCACAGCCGGAGAACTAAATAGCCTAAAGACAGAAAGGGAAATCTAAACTGCCCCAGAGCAGACCCCAAAGCAATAGGCAGCCCCCAACATATAATGACGGTGAAGCAAGATGGAAAAAACACTCACACAGATAGAAAGATAGGCTGAGCAAATGATGGGGCCCAAGCTAACTAAATAGGAAAGGATAGAAAAGCTGCTGTCTGCAATCCGCCAAAACCCTATCAAAACAAGAGCCAACAGACTGATAGGGAAAAAAGCCCTGAAGACGCTAGGCTTCAAAAAGACTATATCAGTACTCAGGTGTTTTCTGAAGACAGAGCAAAAGGAATTCAGCTCACCCCAGCAGGGAATGGCAGAAATCCAGAAAGACAAGGCAAAACAAAACCAAAACACAAATGCAAAAAGCAGAGCAGAAAACTTAGCTTTTGAGGAGCAGGAATCAGACTGGTCTCCTAGAATCCCTCAGAGAGATTACCAGCAAGGCAGAAGGGCATCGGCTGCCTTATATCCAGTCAGCAATTCCAGTCACCCAGTCATCATCATCCTGTACAGGTGCTTGGTAATCAGCCTCACTACCTTCCTTCACCAGAAGAGGGAGTTCATCAGACCTCAATGGTGAAGGGGAAAATGAACTCACAACATGAGCCTTCATCATATCAACATGGAAGGCCTTGCGCCTACCCCGAGCGTGGTCAAGGGTGACCACATAGGTGACTGGGTTAAGCTGTTGGTGTGCGACGTATGGGCCTACCCAGGCCGCCTGAATCTTATCCTTTGGTACAGGGACCAGCACCCACACCTTCTGACACACCTGGTAGGTCCACTCCCAGGCGTTCTGGTCGCTTCTGGTTAGGCTGGTCCTGCGCCAAGGTTCGCATCTTGTCACGGAAGCGCATGACATACTCTAGGATGGACACTTCTGAAGGGCTTGGCTCTTCTTCCCAGGATTCCCTTACCAACTCAAGAGGTCCCCAGACTCACCTGCTGTACAGGAGCTCGAAGGGGGAAAACCCCATCGAGGCTTGCGGAACCCCACGGTAAGCAAATAGCAGGTGTGGGAGGTACCGCTCCCAGTCGGGTCCTTGTGTCTCAACCAGCATTTTTAGCATCTGTTTGATGGCACCGTTGAGGTGCTCACACAAACCATTGGTTTGGGGATGATATGCGCTCGATACCAGATGCTTCACCTGCATTTTCTTACAGAGAGCCTCTATTAGGCGAGACATGAAATGAGTCCCCTGGTAGGTAAGCATCTCCCTGGGAAATCCTATTCGTGAAAAGATTGCCAACAGGGCATCTGCCACCTAATCTGCCCTATTTGAGGTCAGTGCCACTGCCTCCGGGTACCGGGTAGCATAGTCTACCACAGTGAGAATGTACTGCTTTCCAGAGCTGCTGGGTATGGCCACTGGTCCCACAATGTCCACTGCAATCCTCAGGAAAGGCTCCTCTATCACTGGCAGAGAGATCAGAGGGGCCTTTGGACAGGCCCTGACTTTCCCACTCTTTGACAGGTGATACAGGAGCGACAGTAGTTAGTCACATCTTTCCCCAATTTTGGCCAATAGAAGTGTTGAGACAGCCAGGCCTTTGTTTTGCTAACCCCCAAGTGTCCAGTGAGTAGAATCTCATGGGCGATCCATAACAACTCACCCCTAAATTGGTAGGGGACAAACAGCTGTCTTTCAACCACTCCTTTTGGGATTTACCGGGAACTGTCTTCTGGTACAACCTCCCTCATTCCCAGAACACCCTTTTCTTATCAGTCTCAGAGGTGGGCTACTCGGCAAGGTGTCTCAAGATCTCCAGGCTTGCATCTGAGTGCAGAGCAGCCTGGAACTCCTGGCTGTAGGCAGCCAAAAGTGACGTCAAGTTCCCTTCCTCGCAGGGACCCTCTGGGACCTGCCTTGGGTCCGCTCCTGGTTCAGTCATCCCTCTGACTGAGGAGGGTGCAGAAGGCAGGGCGTTATCTACATTCTAGGTACTCTGAATGTGGGTGACAGCGTCTACGTAGGTCATCTCACTGTGGATTTCCACAGACCTGTCTGTCGATGCGGCTCTGGGCACTACCTTCCCATCCAGACCCATTACCTCAGGAGCAGTGCTATACATGGGGCAGTTACCTTCCTCTGCGGCATTGGTCAGTCACATGGCATCACCTTCATCATGGTTCCCGTGCCTCTCCCCATTTCACTGTTGCTTGCTCCTGTTAGGGGTTCCTCAGCCATCTCACCCCGCAGAGTGACGTGGCTGAGTATTCCTGTACCTTCAGATACATAATCATTATCAGATAAATCATTATCAGGTAAATTATTATTGGGTAAATCACTGTCAGGTAAATCATAATCAGGTAAATCACTGTCAGGTAATGCATGCATATTCACATTATTATCATTAGCATTGCCCTCAGGATCAGATTGGGGAGGGGTGTCAGTGATATAATACACAAACATCCTCCCCAAATCGGTCCCCAACAAACATCGGTGGGCAAGTTTTTGGACATCCCCAATTCCTTCTCCCCGCTCCAGGCACCCCAATCTATATAAACTCAGGCCATCAGCAAGGGACAGCGGATGCCCCCAATTCCATTGACAATCAGGGTTTTCCCCAGAATAATCTCTTCAGGGGCCACCAGTCAGGGTCGGATGAGGGTTCTCTCGGCCCCGGTGTCCTTGAGGCCTATAGCACCCTTGCTTCCCACTGTGACGTGCTGAAAATTTTCCCAACCACCCCACCCACCAAAAGAACTGCTGCATTAGGCCCTGAGGCCTTGGCTGGGGGATTCTGAGATGTCCAGTCGGACTGCAGAAATAACACTTGCGGAAAATGGATGAAGCCATGGCATTGGAAAAGGGGACAAGGTCTCCGGTGAGTCAGCTGGTTGGGGTACTGGGCTTGGTTGATGGCTTAACCCCTTTCCAGCTGGCGGTGACTAGCTTCCGCACCTACGTTTTCCAGTTGGCCTCGTATCTGCACTGCTTTGTCTGCATCTTTTGGCTCCTGGTCCATTACAAACTGTAGCACCTCTGAAGGAATTTGGACGGGGCCGGTTGTACCTCTCCCGTGCCGGAACTGTCGGGGCTGTCACCATTGTTGCCGGGGGGAAAGCTTTCTGACACTGACAGACCTTTGCACTCGACAGTAGGGGGGCGTGTGAGGGATGAAAGGGACAGTGCGTGGGAAAGCGGGACACTTGGCTGGAAGGCAGAGTGCGCAGCAGGTGAAGGTTGGTTCACTCTCCTCGGAGCGACCCACGCTGTAGTTCCCCGGCCTATGCTCCCACTGACTGAGCAACAAGTAGCTGTGTGCTTGCTCATCCCTGTCACTGAGAATCCGTCCTGCACAGTTCTACCAACTGCTGCGGGTGCGCGGCCTAAGTCTGACCTGGTGCTTCGTACAGAGCTGGGTAGTTTCACCCCCGCCTCCTCCACTGACATGCTCCGGCGGTTCCACAGACTGTGCCACACCACGTACATCATCCCGGAAACGCAGGGCCTTGCCTAGGAGAGCCAGGATACGCCGCCTTTATAGAGAGACAACTTTCTTCAGGACGACGCCAGAGTCTACATGCGCCACTTAAGTGGGCGCCTCCATGGGATTTCAAGTCTTCACAGCCTGGAAACCAACAGACTGATAAGTTTACCCGTTTCATGAACAGTTGTTTCTTACCGCTATATATTACTCCATTCTCCTCCCTAGTAACGCATTCTCTCCCTGCGTGGAGTATTCCCTGTAATAAACCTTTTATCACTTCTCTGCCTCCTGCTTGTCACTGCATCCCGCGTACCTGTTATCTCACACTTGATGTAGTCGGCAGGATGCAGTCTAACAGCACGGAGGTGGCAGCCCAAGCAGTTGGGGTGAGCCCTACGTCCAATATCTCCCTGGGGGCAATGTTAAACATCCTCCCCAAGTTTACGGGGAATATTACCATGTTATGGAGTTGGACTGATCACATTAGGGGGATGATGAGGATGCACCCCATGGCCCCTGCATTAGAAGCCGAGGTGGCCATGATGGCTTTAGATGGAGAAGCCAGAGATTCAGTTATGTTACGTCCCCCTAGAGAGTGAGATACCTTTAACAAGGTGCTACAGATCTTGGAGGAGACCAATGGGGACCCCACGGACGTAGGGGAATTACGGATGCGTCTATTTAGCTGTATGAAAAGGTGGGGGGAGACGTTGACTCAGTACTTGAATGCACTTCTGGAGATCCATACCGCTATCATTAGAAAATACTGCATAGGCGTAGGGCCTACTGACGTATTGTTGCAGGACCAATTGGTGACAGGCTTGCGAGATGTGCTGGTGAAACATTCTTTGTGGGAGTGCTTGTGGGTAAATTCTCGCATGACCTTTTCTAAGTTAGGAAGTGAAGCACGCACATGCGAGCAAGAGCAGGCGGTGACAGTCCCGGTAGGGAAGGTCCGGAGTGGAGAGGTAACTGTTAACATGGTCACCGAACCCCAGTGGGTGGAAGAATTGTGGAAGGAAATCCAGGCAAAGAAGTCAGTAGGTACCTCAAATCTGCCAGGGGGCAGAGATGACCCTGAACCTCACCGCGAAACAAGGATGTTCCGACGAGAGAGACGCCTCACCTGTCATAATTGTGGGGAAACTGGACATTTGGCTCTAAGGTGCCCACGACAGGGTAGGCCCCTTCTTCGTCATCCGTTAAACTTGAGAGCTCCGAGCCTGGGGCCGGAGCCTGAAAAGTTACAAATGCGTATCAGAAGTCTTCCAAATTTAGTCTCCATGTGTCCTCTCGTCTGGGCAGAAATGGACGGTCAAGCAGTACGTTGTCTGGTGGATACTGGTTCGCAGGTGACTACGATGCCTGAAGCCTACTTCCAGCAACACTTTCCTGAGGCAATGTGGCCTGAGTGGGGCCCAGTGATTGACAGCTGCCAATCACTTGCCCATCCTGGTGGCAGGAGTGGTCTAGATGTAAATAACCATCTGCGGCAAACACCTGGGTCGGAAGGGAGTGGTGTTGACCATTAGAGAAGCAGGTAACGGACATGCCGTCACCCTGGAGATGAACACGCTGAAGGAGTTTGGGAGTCTCTTCATCAATGAGCCCTCAGATATTGCCCTGAAGCAGTGGAGCCCGCACTCTTCCCAAAGGAGAGTATTCCAACAGTTAATCAGAATGTCTCAAGCTCAAGAGTTCACTAGTGACGGAGGGATGTTGGGGAAGGTGAATGTACCAGCCTCTGCTTGACTTGTTTTGCCACTAGGACAGACCGTGCTTACCCTGCCCGTACGGGCTTGTACCCAGGGCCGTATTTGGCCTTCATGCTGCATTAGGCACTTTTCGTGGTCGTGCCCCTTACTGACATCACACACTGAGTCTGTGCACATGACTAGACTTGCAAAAACATGCAAAACACAAGCCACGGAGACACATCACATGTTTCTCAACGCAAGCAATGACTAGCCATGTCTTTCTCCGGGAAGGAACGACCATGGGAAGGGCAGTCTCCAATGAAGGAAACCACCTATGCCAAAACATGGTATCCATCCACAGACAGCTGTTTCGGGGTATTGCCCCTCATCAGTGTGGAGTAGGAAACTAGTGGTTTCCTTCATTGGAGACTGCCCTTCCCGTGGTCGTTCTTTCCCGGGGAAAGACCTGGCTAGTCATTGCTTGCGTTGAGAAACGTGATGGTGTCTCCGCGGCTTGTGTTTTGCATGTTTTTGCATATTTCCCATAAGGGATGGGGGCATTGCTCTAGAATCACTGCTTTGAGAAACATGTGATGGTGTCTCCGCAGTGTTGGATGTTGATCTCCATGAGTTCATTCATCCTTATTTTTCATGACTAGAGTTGAACGAAACAGGTCGGTCAGATTAAAAAATCGCCGACTTTCGCCAAAGTCGGGTTTTGCCCATCGAAACCCGACCCTAACGTGAGGTCGGCCAAGAGGTCACCGATCAGCGCGTCAAAGTCGCGTTTCAAGTAATGCTTTCAGAGCCTTTTCTCACCCAATGATGGAGGACACACACTGTGGGCAACGCAATGACATGCACAGCGGCCAGCACCATCTTAGAGAAGGGCATTGAAGTGATTAGCTGGCTTTGTGTGGCATCACAGTGTGTATAAAAGGCTGTGAACGCCGACCGCCATCTTACTTCTGCCGATCTTACAATAGGGAGAGGTGCTGCTGCTGATTCTGAACAGGGAGAGCGTTAGGCAGGGAAGAAGAAAAAAAAAACTGCTTCTGCTGATAGCGCTTTTCACTGTACAGTTAGTGTGCAGTGAAAGGGGAGGATTTTTGTTGTGTGCAGCAGCGCTGGTGGTGATTAGGCTGCCTTTTAAGGCTACCTGCTAGCTGCATTGCTGTGTGCACATTGCTGTTCAAACTGCTTTTTTCAAAGCACTCCAAATTTTATAACTTTGTCCTGGTGAGTTACTGAGCGTTCATTTTTTCACACACCGTCTAGCGGTGTACGCTCCTCACACACTACCATGTACCGGCTGGTATCACGGACAAATAGAAGCTACCTGTGTGTGACCCTGGAAAAAAAAAATAGTAGTTTGTCCGTTTTTCCACACCTACACCTTAGAGTCGTGTCCATTTTTCAAACAGTTTCATATATCTGCTGTTTGATTACAGTCAAAACTAGACAGAGACAGCGTGTGTCAGTCCGTATGCAAATACACGGAGCTTGACAACTTTACATACACACACCGTACAGCGGTGTACGCTCCTCACACACTACCGTGTATTCTGGCTGGTATCACGGAAAAATAGAAGCTACCTGTGTGTGACTCTGGAAAAAAAAAAGAGGAGTTTGTCCGTTTTTCCAGACCTACACCTAAGAGTCGTGTCCGTTTTTCAAACAGTTCCGTATATCTGCTTGTTGGATTAAGGTCCAATACATACTGTGAGAGCGTCTGTGAGTAACATAATATATACGTTGATTTAATTTGTTTAATACACCTTACACAGCTGGACGCTCCTCATACAGTACCATCTCTCTGCTGGTATTTTTGGTACATTTTCCCAAACATGAGGAAGTATGCTGGAAGAGTCTGGGGACGTGGCCAGGGGGGCGCAGCTGGTACTGATGTTGGTGGTGCATCGGCTGGTTCTTGCAAAAGCACAATAGCAGCTGAGGCAGGAGGTGTTGAGCCTGCGTCATCCTCTGGCCCAAGAAGGCCTGTAAGGTTGCTTTTTCTTGGAGTCGGAAAACCGCTTTTAAAGCCGGAGCATCAGGAACAGGTTTTGGCGTACATTGCCAAAACAGCCACCAGCTCTATTGCCTCCTCTTCTGAACGGTCGAAAACGGCAAGCAAGAAGTCGTCAGTGCAGGGTTTTGGTCATAAAAAACCCCTTTCCTTGTGTCCTTCACCTCCAACAAAAGTTACGGATGCGGCATCCCACGCTTCAGATTACTCTATGGAGCTCTTTTCACATACCATACCTGGGTTATCCAGTCAAATCCAGAATTCCCCAGTCCAAGATGAATCTTACATGGAGTGCTCTGATGCACAGCCACTGCTAGATGATTCTGCTGGTACATTGACCCACAGCACTACATTGCCCTCGCAGTCTATTGAGCCAGAATCTGACCGAGATGAAACCCAGGTGCCCCTTCCGGCATACCATACCACCTTACATGGTGACACAGAGGAAGGTAAAAAGGAAGGTGCAGATGACTTTGAAGAGGAGGTGATGGATGACCCAGTTCTGGACCCGGATTGGCATCCATTGGGGGAGGATGGTGGTGCTGGCAATTGTTCAGATAACGAGAAGGATCCGCAGCAGGCATTGACAGTGCAGCAGCGGTTATCTAGCAGGCCCGGAGCTGTCCTAAAACGTGGAACAAAAACTAAAAGAGTTGCAGGACAGCTTGACCAGACGGTCAACTTAGCACAGCGTGCAAGGCCAGAAAATGTTTACCATAGTAAGAAGAGTGCAGTGTGGCACTTCTTTGTCCAAAATCCTACTGACGAAGCAAAGGTTACCTGTAAGAAGTGCGGAAGGACCTTTAGCCGAGGTAAGCAACTCAGAAATTTGAATACCAGTTGCATGCTTAGACATTTTATCAACATGCACTTGCAAGCGTGGACGGACTACAAAACCTCAGGTAGCACATGTGCACCGGCTCCGACTGAAGGTAGCCAACAACGCTCCATCGCTCCACTGTAAGACTACCGCCACCATTAAGCACACCACCAGCACTAAATGTGGAGGTGTTGTCGCAAGGCCAAAGCAGTCAGGGAATCACAGTGGTTTTGCAACACAACACTGAATCTAGCCCATCACCACCAATACCATCACCAACCCCCTCTCACTCCATCCGGTCCACCGCTACTTCCCCCATATGCAGCTCTCCAGTCCAGCTCACCCTACCAGACACTCTGAGTAGGACAAGAAAGTACTCATCCTCTCATCCGCATACACTGTTTGAATACCTACATTGCCAAACTAATCTCATTAGAGATGATGCCCTACCGTTTGGTTGAAAGCGAAGCTTTCCGCGACCTCATGGCCTACGCTGGCCCACGCTATGACCTACTCAGTCGTCACTTCTTTTCTCGAAAAGCCATCCCTGCCCTCCACCGGCATGTGAAAGACCGCATTGTCCATGCACTAAAGCAGTCAGTGAGTGGAAAGGTGCACCTCACAACGGATGCATGGACCAGTAGGCATGGCCAGGGCCATTATGTGTCCATCACTGCGCACTGGGTTAATGTGGTGGATGCAGGCTGCACTGGGGACAGCGGTAGTGGTAGAGTGCTGGTGGAAGGGTTAAGGGGGATTGCACATGATGAAATGGGGGGTAAGGGGGACTGCACAGGATGAATTGGGGGTAAGGGGGACTGCACTGGATGAATTGGGGGTAAGGGGGACTGCACGTGAATTGGGTAAAGGGGACTGCACAGGATGAATTGGGGGTAAGAGTGACTGCACATGATGAAGTGGGGGTAAGGGAGACTGCATATGATGAAATGGAAGGGGGCTGCAAATGATGAAGGGGCACTGCAGATGAAGTGAGGGGTGATAGGGGACTGCAACGGATGAAGGGGACTTCAAATTAAAGTGGGGGACTACAAATGATGATGTGGGGGAGAGGACGGGGGACTGCAAATGATGAATTAAGTGTGAGTGACGGGGCACAGCAATTTAATTGAAGGTGGGGGGAGGAGAGTGAATGATAAATTGAAGGTGGGGGGAGAGGAGAGCAAATGATCTATCTGGAGAACAAATAAAGAATTTTGAGTGTGGGGGAGTAAGTGATGTATTGAATGTGGGGTAGAGCAGTTGATAATGAATAGAGCGTGGGAGAGAAAGACATGACAATGAATTGAGGCAGGAGGGGCATGTAAATATAATGAATCGGTGTTAGGGTTAGAGCGGGAGGTACATAATGTGGGGGCGTTGAGGTTGAAGTGCCTGGTAATGAATTGGGGGAAAGAGTACAGGTGCTAATTTATATATTAAATGGGGAAAGTGACATTTATAGTTAGTGGGTGCACAGTGGTGGATTATAATTTATATTTGGAATGGTGGGTTGCATAATAACCAATTATGTATTAATGGTGGGTGCACGTCTGTATTCAGATGTGTAGTGTAGAAGGGAAAAAGTGGGGAATGTGCTCTGGAAGCCATGCTCTAGGTAACTGTGTTATTTCATGCAGAGACAAGTCTTGGCTGGAAGAAGTGATGGCGGTCTGTGCTGGATGAAAAAGAAAAGCAAAGATGAAGGACTTCAGCTGGAGACGTCACTGGTGAGTCAGTGTGTTACCTGCACACTGACAGTAAATATAGAGTTCCTGTATACAATTGCACTTAGTATTGTGTTTTTAATTAATGATCAGTATTGTAGTATTCAGTCACTATCTGGTGGTAATATGTGGTCTGGTCATGGTGTGGCGCTATTTGTTTCTAGTATGTGGTATTAATCGGTGACTATGTGGTGGTAATATGTGGTCTGGCCATGGTACGGTGCTATTTGTTCCTTGTATGTGGTATTATTCGGTGACTATGTGGTGGTAATATGTGGTCTGGTCATGGTGTGACAATATTTGTCCAGGTATTCAGCATGTTAATGTTCGGGGGGGGCGCTTTTTCGATGTTCGCCCTGTTGGCAAAATTCCCTAGAAACTGCCCTGTGCCTAGCCTATGGTATAGGAAACAGTTGGCTGTAGGCTTTAGATCCTCCTCCTCGTCTATCAGCGAAAGCTCGTCCACAGAGCGCAGTTGCACGAGCACTACATCCGCAGCTGGCAGTGTTGCACAAGAGGTGTCCCACTATCGAACAGCTAGTGATAGGCGTCAGCAGGCTGTGTTGAAGATGATGTCTTTGGGCGACAACAGACACACCACGGAGGTACTGGCCGACTACTTGCAGCGACAAACAGTCATGGCTGGGCAGTCTACATCTAGAGTCTGGCAAGGTAGTCAGTGATAACGGCCCTAATTTTGTGGCAGCCATAGTCCGTGCAAAACTCACACACATACCTTGCCTGGCTCACACTTTGAACCTGGTGGTGCAGTGCTTCCTTAATAATTATCCGGAGTTAACATCCCTGCTCCATAAGGTGGGAAGACTGTGCTCGCACATCCGTCGCTCGGCCGTACACTCCAGTCGTATGCAGAAGCTGCAGCGATTGCTCCACCTCCCCAAGCACCGCCTAATGATAGACATTGCAACTAGGTGGAACTCCACCCTGCACATGGTTGAGAGGCTGTGTGGTAGGGGGCCGGATTGGGGGGCGGTCCACTGCTTACCACGACCGGACGATGCAAAGACGGGATGGAAGCAGAATTCAGTTGTAACAGATCCGGGTTTATTGGCCGTCCTCCTGAAAACCCTAGCCATGCACCGCAGTTCCTTTACAGCTCTCCATTTCCAGGCCTGGGTACCTTTCACATTTCCTTTAGTCGTAATGACGTCCCTCATGGATCTTTCGCTGGGGCTGTCCTAGACCAACCTGTCGCCAGCCCTTCACCTGCCTGAGGTCGTCGTCCAATCGGTAGCCCCGGGGCCTCATCTGTCCTGCGGTACGTCTTGTCAGGGTCACCCCCCTGAATGTCTTCTCCTGGCAGTCCCCTGGTCGAGCTCTTTGCTGTTCTCCGTCTTCCGTCCTGAGTCTTCCTCTGCTGAGCTCCTCCCGGGACTAACCTCTCTGGAATCCCAACCAGTCCTATTTATCCCCTCTCTCACTGGGAATTTCCCTCCTGGGTTCCTATCTCCCCGCCCCCCATGACTAAGCAGTTTCTATAGCCCTAAGCTGATGTTAAGTCCTGAACTACACTCCCCCTGCCATCTTGTGGTCAAATTTTGGTACTGCACTCCCTTTTCTATCTTTCCCTGCTGTTATCTTTCTGTCATTGCCAATCTCTGTCTATAGTGCACACATCGTCCCCTCCTACTTCCAGTCAAGTCTGTCCGTCAAGTCACCTTCCCCACACTCCCCCTTCCTTTGTCCATTGTCGTCCCGACAATCGTACTCCCTACCTACGTCGTCCTAAAGCTTATCCACAGTCTGTTGTCGGACTGGTCGTTGGGCCAAACCCGCTGCCCATGGGGCCAAACCAAACCAGGAGCACCATGCTCCGAGCAGCCTACTGCTACCCGCTGGCGCACACGCCACGTGACAACTTCTTTCAGGTTGGCGAGGTCCACCCAGACTACTCTACGGTGTATACCTCCCACTGCTCTCCCCTTCTACTACCTTCAGCTGTCCGGAACGCCATGACGAGGCCTTTTGCCTACCGGGTCATCATTGGCGCCCGCCCGTCCTTTGGGGTGTCTGTGGTGTCGGGGACTTGACTGACGGACCACTGTCTGGTTCGATATCTCTCCTCTCTTCGTCCTTCACTTAAAAGAGTCATGGTCGGCATCTTCCTTACATCTACCTCGTACCCGGGACCTGTTACACACACATTTTTCTTTTTGTTACACACACATTTTTTCTATACATACTACACATTAATTCAACTTTTAACATACCATATATATGATTACCACTACTTCAATAACAGTAGGAGTTACTCAACCGGAGTAACCCCCCCCCCCTTTTTTTTGTTTGTTTTTCCATTTTTCTTTTTTTTTTTCCTTTTCTTTCAACATAACATTTTCTCACAGCATCTGTAAAACAGAATATAACTACTCCCCCTCCCTTTAGCATTAGTACTTACTCCCCCACATCTGCACTATGTCAGGAAAAAGGTCAAACAATAAAAAACATTCTTCTTAACGTGGATGAAAACTGTCCTCGTGGCCTGCACAACGGTGCAGCGATATCTCGGTAGTCCGGGCCATCTCCTGACGGCCGATGTTATGCCAATTCAGCAGGGAACTCCACAACCGTGGAGCTCCCGGGGTGTCTCAACTGTTCCTGGGCCCCGACTGTTCTCTTTGCCCAGGGCTCAGGGGTCATCTCCCTCCTGAGAGATGCGTCAAAAGGGGTAGAAGGGGCCGAAGGTGGTTCCACGGCGCGTGTTCCGCGCCAGTTCTCTGCTTGGGAACCAGCAGTCCACCACCGGTGGTGCGTGGATGCGCTCATCTCTGTCGACGTGGTGGCATCGCTCCATCCGGCCCCCAGCTCTTGCAGCTTCAACCTCAGGTGAGGGACCGGGGTTGTTGACCAATGAGAAGCGGAGCGGCGAAGCTGGGGCCTGCTAGTGTAGATGGCAGACGGCTCCGCAGAGGCGGCGGAGCCCGATGACCCGGCCGAAGCCGCAATACAGAATGGGGCCGGAGCAGCCGCGGACTTTGATGGGCAGGCCGCAGCCGCGGTATGGAGTGCGGCAGAGGCAGCCCCGGGTATCGGTGATCAGGCCGCAGCGGGAACCATGAGCGAGGCAGAGGCGGCCGCAGGTGCTGCTGGGTAGGCCACGGCCGGCACCGCAAGCGAACCAGAGGCGGCCGTGGAGCAGGCCGCAGCCAGGACTGAAGATGGAGTAGTGGCGGCTGTCAGCAAGAAGGCCGAGGAGACAGACAGCCCAGCCTCTGCGGCGGACTGGAGCAAGGTCGCGTCAGCGGCAGGCCGAGACAGGTAGGCCGCCACCGGGGTGTGAAGTGCGGCAGGGGTGGCCGCTGGTCTGCGCCGGCGACTTGGGACGGGGCGCCGCTGAACGCAGCAGCTCGGGGTCATCGACGAGGGCGTTGGTCAGCCCTGCGGGGGCTGCAGAGTATTCGTGAGCATGGGGTGTGGGAACGAGACCTGCCTGCGGGGCCGTCGGCCAAGCCTGGGTAACGCTCACCTTCCCCGGTGCCGCAGCTCCTTCCAGGCCGTGCCACCGTTCTCCCAGGGGTCGGTGCGGGTAGTCGCTGATCTCCGCTGCTCCCGGTCCCGTCATTGGAGGTCTGCTGCTGTTCTTCATCCCACCGTCCGGCAGGACCAGCCTCTAGGCCCGATAGTTCCACAGAGGGGGTCGGTAACAGTTCCCCCAGCGGCTTCCCCGGGTAGTCCAATTCAGCGCCAACCTCCTCCTGCCCAGCGGTCACCAGCGCTGGAGAGGCACAGAGTCTTTTTCGGGTTTTCCGTTGATGATTCCAAACACAGTCCCAATTTGTATTCCACTCTGGCACCATCTTGCAAAGTTTCTTTCCCGGTCCGGATCCTCTGATGACAACCAATGGTCGGGAACAAAGTCTCAAAGTTGTAATCCACAGGTGGAGCAATCCAAGTCCTTTTGGGTTCTCCAGGCGCAGGCCTGCCGCGGAAGATGTCGTATTAGTGGCGACAATCCTGCTGACTTCGCCAAATGTGGTAGGGGGCCGGATTGGGGGGTGGTCAACTGCTTACCACCACCGGACGATGCAAAGACGAGACGGAGGCAGAATTTAGTTGTAACAGATCCGGGTTTATTGGCCGTCCTCCTGACGACCCAAGCCATGCACCGCAGTTCCTTTACAGCTCTCCATTTCCAGGCCCGGGTACCTTTCACATTTCCTTTAGTCGTGATGACGTCCCTCGCGGATCTTTCTCTGGGGCTGTCCTAGACCAATCTACCACCAGCGCTTCACCTGCCTGAGGTCGTCATCCAATCAGTACCCCCAGGGTCTCGTCTGTCCTGTGGTACGTCATGTCAGGGCCACCCCCCTGAATGTCTTCTCCTGTCAGTCCCCTGGTCGAGCTCTTTGCTGTTCTCCATCTTCCGTCCCGAGTCTTCCTCTGCTGAGCTCCTCCCGGGACTAACCTCTCTGGATCCCCAACCAGTCCTATTTATCCCCTCTCTCACTGGGAATTTCCCTCCTGGGTTCCTATCTCCCCACCCCCCATGAATAAGCAGTTTCTATAGCCCTAAGCTGATGTTAAGTCCTGAACTACACTCCCCCTGCCATCTTATGGTCAATTTTCGGTACTGCACTCCCTTTTCTGTCTTTCACTGCTGTTACCTTTCTGTCATTGCCAGTCTCTGTCTATAGTGCACGTATCATCCCCTCGTACTTCCAGTCAAGCCTGTCCGTCAAGTCACCTTCCCCACAGCTGTGCGAACAGAGGCAAACTGTAATGCATTTGTGGGAGGATACACAGGCAGGTTGTTTGAGAGAAGACATGGAATTGTCGGGTGTGCAGTGGTCAAAGCTGAAAGACCTCTGTAAAGTCCTTCAGTGTTTTGAGGAATGCACACGGCTGGTAAGCGCAGATGACGCCATCATAAGCATGAGCATCCCATTTATGCGTCTGCTCATGCAAAGTTTGACGCACATTAAGGATCAGGCATCTGCAGCAGAGGAGGAGGGAAGCCTTGATGACAGTCAGCCATTGTCTGGTCAGGGAACTGTCCTGGACGAGGTGGAGGAAGAAGAGGAAGAGGATGAGGATGAGGGGGATGAGTATTTTGGGCAGGAGGATGTTTCTGAGGGGGCAAGAGAAAATGTTGGCGTTCCAAGGTCAGGGGCAGTGTTTGTGCGTGACTGTAGGGATGTGGATTTGCCGGAAACTGCTCCTCCACCCACCACGGGCAGTGCATCATTGACACCTGGAACATTGGCCCACATGTGCGATTATGCCTTGCGGATCCTAAAAAGGTACCCCCGCATTGCCAAAATGATGAGGGATGATGACTATTGGCTGGCCAGCATCCTCGATCCGCGCTACAAAGGCAAATTACACAACATCATGCCACAGGAGAACCTAGAGATAATATTGGCAAACAAACAAGCAACTCTGGTAAACCGTTTGTTTGAGGCTTTCCCAGCACACAGCAGCAGTGCTGGTTCTCCCACGAGCTGTAGTGGGAACAATGGAAGAGGTGTTCGTGGTGCACACAGCAGAAGTGGCGTTGGAGACAGGGGTTTAATGACCGTGTTGTGGAATGATTTCTCAAGTACTGCTCACACGACCGCTAATACTGCATCGATTAAAAGTGACAGGAGGCAGCAGTTGTCAACTATGGTTGCAAACTACTTTTCCTCCCATATCGATGTTCTCCCTCACAGGTCATTCCCCTTTGACTATTTGGCCTCTAAACTGGACGCCTGGCCTGAATTGGCACAATATGCCTTACAGGAGCTCGCTTGCCCTGCTGCTAGTGTGTTATCTGCAAAAGTCTTCAGTGCTGCTGGATCAATCCTGACAGAAAAAAGGACCTGTCTGTCGACCCAAAATGTGGATGATCTAACCTTCATTAAAATGAACCATGCATGGGTTTCAAAGGATTTTGTACCACCTTCCCCTGATGACACATAGGTTACCAGAAAAATGCCTCAGTTTTTCCCTCCTATTCCTCGGACTTGCCCAATTGCGCCCTTTGCAGCAGCTGAATGTCCAGCCAACACATCTACATATGCAAATTTTTAAACCTCCATAACTGGGCTGCCCACCCCTCCCCCAACGGCTGTGGTCAAGACCTGGCGCACCCGGGCAAGTGCCGTTGCTCTGAACAGGTAGATGGGCCCACTGATGGCTGGCGGCCCTGGCACAGGGCCCCTCATAGTTCAATACAGTGTCTCAGATGGTGGGAGGGCCCACTCGCCGTCAGACACACCAGCGTACAATCAGGGGCCCTGTGCCACTACCGTCGACCACCCACGATTGTGCCCCCTCTGCTTGGTCATGGCCACAGCACTTGCAAGTTGCAATACTTACCTCTCCCTGCTCCAACGCTGTGTAGTCTGGGCAATTAAATCCTTCACAGGGACGGCCACTAGAAATTTGGTGTATTGATCAATGATGGTTAAGATGTAGCTATGGCCTGTCCTGCTGGCCTCTACCTTCAGATGATCAATGGGTACCATTTGAAATGGACGTCAACTTACAAGCGGATGCAGTGGTGGTTTATGATCACCTTTCACAGTTGTGACAGTCACAGACGTGTGACATTCCAGCCACCATTTTTCAATGTGTCCTCTCATGCCAATCCAATACAATTGCCTACGGCTTGTGGCTTCTGTCTTTTGCACTCCAAAATGACCAGACACATCATGATAGGCGTTGAGGACCATGGGTACATCTCTCCCTGTGATCACAATTTGATGGAGACGAGTAACGGTGATGTGATCCACGCTACTGCGATAACGCAATCCTTTCTTCATAAAGAACCTTTTTTGCTTTCTCCACAGACACAGTAATTGAGGGTCTGCATCACCTCTGCAACATATACCGGGAGGTTTTCCCGCGATGAGTAATTCCAACATTTCTGCTAACACTCAACTTTGCGTCTATACTTGTATCCATGTAGTTTCCAGTAGTGGAGATTCTTGGCTGGCTTACTGAGATTGAAATATATACGAACATTTAAAAGTGCTACAACACTGTATACTGATGTACGCTATGAATACTTTTCCCTTTTTCTACTTTTTTAATTCTGGTGTAATACATAGTGAGCCTGTGAGTGTCTGTGTCTGACTCTGGAAGTATAGATGGAAATGTAACCCTAGACAGGACACACCTGGTATGTGCTGATACAGTACCTTGTTTCAAAAATTTGTATTAAGGTATCATCTGTAGGATAACCAACTGTGGGGGGGACCCTCTTCTTGCCACAGACAAACACGAGACTGAGACAGAGTTTGTATTGAACAGGTCTGTTTTTAGTGCCCATCCTTCTGTCGACAACAGCAATTCACCACAGCCGTTTCACATTTCTCTGTACACAGGCCCCGGTACCTTCACTTCCTTTGTAACTAGAATCGTGGCGTCCTCTGTGGCTTTTACACTGTGGCTGGCCTAGGCCCAACCACCACAGCATTGCACCAGTCTGAGCACACCGTCCGTATGATAGCCCCAGGCCGTCTTGGTCTGCGGCTACCGTCCTCTGGGCCACCCCCCCGTGATCGCCTCAACTGTCAGTCCTCTCTGGAGCCTTTCCACTGTCTCTATTTCTTCAGCAGAACTTCCTCTTTACTGTGCTCCTTTCGCTGACTGACTCTTCCAGGACCTTCCCTCAGCCTTTTATACTTCCAGTTCTGGTAACTTCGTCCACCATCACCTAACAGTTTCTCTGACCAATGGCAGTTATTCAGTCCCACTCCTACACTCTCCACTGCCCTCCAATGGGCAAGCTAAAACACTGCACCTTTTCTCTTTATCTTAGCGGTTTCACACCTACACTGCGCTACACCTCTGCTTCTCACTACAGGCTGGTTTGTCTGTCAGTCCACCTTCCCTACATCATCCATAGTGAGTGACCGTGTGTGGGTTGCACCTTCTATATATACGGTGAATCGGAGAAACCAATTTTTATACTATACTCGATACAGCTTGTATCTTGTTATACAGTACCTTTGTTCGACATTTATCATTACGGTCAAATCCATACTATGTAAGCATCTGAGAGTGACTATGGGACTATTTATACAGAGATTTCAATTGTACCCTAAAAAATATATACTTGCTATCTTGTTAGCCAGGAACTTTTTTACAACATTTTTTATTATGGTCAAAACCAAACTGAGTGAGCATCTGAGGCTGACTACGGAAATATATACCAATATTTTCAATTTGGCCAACACTGTATACAGCAGAACGCTTCTGATACAGTAACCTTTTTAGCTATTTAGATTCTGGTGTAACACATTATGAGCCTGTAAACGTCTGTCTGTTACTCCGGCAATATATTTGGAACTTTAAGATTACCCCAACTCTGCATACAGCTGTACGCTTGTGTTACATAACCCATTTACAGCTTTTCATATTCTTGTGTAATCCATACTGGGCCTGAGAGCGTTTGTGTCTGCCTCCTGAAATGCATACGGAGAATCAGAATGTTTACACTATACTATATATACCTTGTATCTGGTGATACTGTTCCTCTTTTTCAACTTGTTATTTTATTGGGTAATCCATACTGAGCCTGTGAGCGTCTGTGTATGCCTCATGAAATATATACAGAGATTTACTGTTATCCATATACTGTATAGAGCTGTACGCTTCTCATACAGTACCATATATCTGCTGGTAATTTGGGTCCATTTTCAAAAACATGAGGAAGTATGGTGGAAGAGGACGCGGATGAGGGCGTGGAGGGCCACCTGGTACTGATGGTGGTGGTGGTGCATCTGCTGGTAGAGCCAAAAACAGAATAGCAGCTAAGGCAGGAGGTGTTGAGCCAGCGTCAAGGTGTAGCTCTAGAAGGCCGGTAAGGCTCCCTTTTCTGGGAGTAGGTAGACTGCTTTTAAAGCCGGAGTATCAGGAACTGTTTGTGGCTTACATTGCTGAAACAGCCTCCAGCTCTATCACCTCCTCTTCTGAAGTTGTAAAAAATGCAAGCACTGAGTCGTAACTGCAGGCTTCTGGTCAGGAACAACCCCTTTCCTTGTGTCCTTCACCCACACCAAAAGTGAAGGATGTGGAAGCACACACCTCAGATTACTCCATGGAGCTCATTTCACATACCATGCCTGGGTTAATTAAAAATAGGGCCCATCATGTACTGGAGCAATGTAAATGGGGGAAATCAGACAATGGAGCAGCATCTAAGGGGCACATTATACACTGGAGCATAACAAATGTGGCCCATTATATATGGAGCATTATTAGAGCCCATCATACACTGGAGCATCATCCATGAGGCCCATCATGTACTGGAGCATTGTAAATGGGGCAGATCAGACACTGGAGCAGCATCTAAGGGGCCCATTATACACTGGAGCATTAGAAATGGAGCCCATTATATATGGTGCATTATTAGAGCCCATCATACACTGGAGCATCATCCATGAGGCCCATCATGTACTGGAGCAATGTAAATGGGGCAGATCAGACACTGGAGCCGCATCTAAGGGGCACATTATACACTGGAGCATTACAAATGGGGCCCATTATATATGGAGCATTATTAGAGCCCATCATACACTGGAGCATCATCCATGAGGCCCATCATGTACTGGAGCAATGTAAATGGGGCAGATCACACACTGGAGCAGCATCTAAGGAGCCCATTATACACTGGAGCATTACAAATGGGGCCCATTATATATGGAGCATTATGTGGAGCTAATCATATACTGTATGGAACATTATATGTGACTAATTATTTGGTATGGAGAAATATATTGGGCTCATTATTCTGTATGGCGCACAATGTGGTGGCCATAACACTGTATGGAGTAATATACTGTCCTTTTTTTGAGCTATTGTACAATTTAAAATAGATCAGTCATGTCATGTAAGCAGTGAAGTATTTGTTATTGTACTATACCTATATTTCTGTGCCGTATCGGAGCATCATGAGTTGTGGTATGTGTTAAAGGGTCGCACTGACACTCTTTGGCCCAGGGCACATGAAAACCTGGAGCCAGCCCAACCCCCCCCCCCACAACTTTAGCCAAATAACCCCCCAGTTTTCAATGCCTAACTATTATTATTAAGTAAATTAAGGTTGACAAGCTTCATTTATAAGAATTGATGCTTTTGGCATTGAAATAGGCACTGTAGGTGTGTTTACTGTCTTCCACTCCCTGCCGACTTTGCTTCCCCATTGACTTGCATTGGGTTTCGTGTTTTAGTCGGCCTCCGACTGTTCCCTATAGTCGGCCGTTTTCGTTCGACCCGACTTTTGCGCAAGTCGGGTTTAATGAAACCCGACTCGACCCGAAAAAAATCAAAGTCGCTCATCTCTACGCATGACATTTAACCCCTTAACGTTCAATGACAGACACAATCCGTCATGGGACGTCTCCCCCTCTTTGATGTGGGCTCCAGCGGTGAGCGCGCATCAAAGACGGGACATGTCAGCTGTTTTGAACAGCTGACATGTGCCCTCAATAGGCGCAGGTGGAATCGCGATTCACCCGAGCCTATTAACTAGTTAAACGCCGCTGTCAAACGCTGACAGCGGCATTTAACCAACGCTTCTAGCTGTGCAGCTGGAAATACGGGTATTGCTGACCCCCTTTACGTGATTGGGGGTCAGTGATGCCTTGGCATAACAACTAGAGGTCTCCTGGAGACCTCTATGGTTGTTGATGCCGGATTGCTATGAGCGTCACCCTGTGGTCAGCGCTCATAGCAATGCAGTAATTCTGCTACATATAGGCGATCTGAGGATCGCCTACATGTAACAGAGCCGATCGAGATATGGCAGCTTCTAGCCTCCCATGGAGGCTATTTCAGCATGACAAAAGTTAAAAAAAAGTTTTTAAAAATATGAAAAAAATAAAAAAATATAAAAGTTCAAATCACCCCCCTTTCGCCCCATTAAAAAAAAAAAAAAAAAAAAAAAATCAAACATATACATATTTGGTATCATCGCATTCAGAATCGCCCAATCTATCAATAAAAAAAGGATTAACCCGATCGCTAAATGGCATAGCGAGAAAAAAATAAAAATGCCAGAATTACTTTTTTTTGGTCACTGTGACATTGCATTAAAATGCAATAAGGGGCGATCAAAAGAACATATCTGCACAAAAGTAGTATCATTAAAAATGTGTGTCAGCTTGGCGTGCAACAAATAAGCCCTCACCCCAACCTGAGATCATGAAAAATGGAGACGCTACCGGTCTCGGATGATGGAGCAATTTTTTTTTTCTTTTTTAGCAAGCGTTGGAATTTTTTATCACCACTTAGATAAAAAAGAACCTAGACGTGTTTGGCGTCTATGAAATCATAATGACCTGGAGAATCATAATGGCAGGTCAGTTTTAGCATTTAGTGAACCTAGCAAAAAAGCCAAACAAAAAACAAGTGTGGGGTTGCACTTTTTGTGCAATTTCACCACACTTGGAATTTTTTTCCAGTTTTGTAGTACACGACATGGTAAAACCAATGAAGTCGTTCAAAAGTACAACTCGTCCCGGAAAAAATAAGCTCTCACATGGTCATACTGACGGAAAAATAAAAAGTTATGGCTCTGGGAAGAAAGGGAAGGGAAAAATGAAAATGCAAAACCAAAAATACCCCTGGTCGTTAAGGGGTTAAGGCAGATCTACTCTGTAAAACACTTTAAAAAGCACTAATTAAACACTAAAAGAATGAATGTCTGCACTTGCTGGCACAGGTTCAGTCTTTTGAGAGTTTTTTTAACACGTTCAGCTTTTGAAAGTCATCAAGAGATTAAAATAGGTGTCATAACCATTGCTTCAGTGAGCAGAGGCCTAGTGATATAGAGACATGCTGTCTGCTCATTCAGCCCTCCTCTTTACTGAAGGTGTTCAAAGGGAAGCCAAGAGCAGACAGGTAGCAGGCGTCAGAGCGAGCCTGCAGCCACATTGTGTGTACCCACACTGACACTTGGAGCGCGCTGCTGCACTCAACCAGTGTCGCTGGTTTCACACTTGCGGTTTTTTTTTTCAAATCAGGCAAAATCAGGTTTTTCAGCCAAATCCTGATCCTTTCAGGATCCAGTTTTTGCCCATTCGCTTTAATGGTATCAGGTAGAATCCAGTTACTTCAGGTTGCTTCTTGATACCATTAAAGTGAGTGGACAATAAACTGGATCCTGAAAGGATCAGGATTTGGCTGAAAAACTTGATTTTGCCTGACTTGAAAAAAGCACAGGTGTGAAACCAGGCTCAGTGAGTAAGTGCAGACTTGCAAGCTGATTTTAGACAGCACTCACTTTTACTAACGGAGCGCTGACAATAAAGACAAGCTTTGGTATACAAATACAAGAGTGCTGCGAAACACACTCATTTGCATATTAAAGTAGATGTTACTTTATAGTGCCAATAAAAACTATTCTATAGAAATATGCCCCCTAATCCCCATTCTAAATCCCCAGCCTGCATAGCACCAGCCTCCCCTGTTCACCAGTATACAGCAGCAGCCTCCCCTGTCACCAGCCTCCTCTCACCAGTGTACAGCAGCAGCTTCCCCTGTCACCAGCCTCCCCCCATCTTCAGTGCTCACCTGCTCCTGTGTCCTCTCTCATGTCATCTTCCTCCTCCTCCTCTGCTATGATGTCTGCAGTGAGAGATGATCTCATCCTCCTCACATGCACAGATGCTGCAGCACTTCAGATGCAGGGACCTCTCTAACCCCGGATGTTGTGGTGCCACTACTTCCTGAGTTAGTCAGCTGCCTCCTTTGAGGTGAATATGGAGGTGCGCCCCCACCTGACCCCCCCCTCCGAAAAAACAACAGATTTCCTGGATTGTCTAACAGAAGGGAGGGGAAGTTAAAAAAAAAAAAAAAAAAATTTTTTCTTTCCTGTCTTGTTGCCGCCCCCTGCAGACTGGTGCCCTAGGCACGTGCCGTCCAGTGCCTAGTGGCAAATATGGCTCTGCTTGTACCCCTCTGGAAGGAGTTGAGATACAGATCGAACCAGCTACTGTGGAACAACTACCCCCAGAGCTCCTTGTGGCCCGAACACTAGCTATTGTACACAACAGGATGGTCCCTGTACACTGTGTCAAGTTGAGAGAAGATAACATCACGCTGTCTCCCAGTTAAAGTGAAGTGGCGCGGATACTGGGCATGCCAGAAGAATTGATATTACCACAGGCCATGCAATTAACAGTGAAACAAGGAGAACTAGCGACATCATCAAGCTGACACACAAAACTACTGAGATCACTAAAGTGACATCATCACACTGACACACACAAGTGACATCACCATACTGACACACAAATCTAGTGACATCGCTACAATGACACACAAAGACTAGAACTGAGCGAAACTGGTCGGTCAGATTCAAAAATCGCCGACTTTCGCCAAAGTCGGGTTTCGCCGATTGAAACCCGACCCTAGCGTGAGGTCGGCCATGAGGTCGCCGATCAGCACGTCAAATGGTGCTTTCAGCGCCTTTTCTCACCCAATGATGGAGGACTCACACTGTGGGCAGAGCGATGACATGCGCAGCGGCCAGCACCATCTTAGAGAAGGGCATTGTAGTGACTGGCTGGCTTTGTGTGGCGTCACAGTGGGTATAAAAGGCTGTGAACTCCGACCGCCATCTTACTTCTGCCGATCTTAGCATAGGGAGAAGTGCTGCTGCTGATTCTGAACAGGGAGAGCATTAGGCAGGGAAGAAGAAAAAAAAACTGCTTCTGCTGATAGCGCTTTTTACTGTACAGTTAGTGTGCAGTGAAAGGGGAGGATTTTTGTTGTGTGCAGCAGCGCTGGTGGTGATTAGGCTGCCTTTTAAGGCTACCTGCTAGCTGCATTGCTGTGTGCACACTGCTATTCAAACTGCTTTTTTCAAAGCACTCCAACTTTTATTATTTTGTCCTGGTGAGTTACTGAGCGTTCATTTTTTCACACACCGTCTAGTGGTGTACGCTCCTCACACACTACCGTGTACCAGCTGGTATCACGGACAAATAGAAGCTATCTGGGTGTGACTCTGGAAGAAAAAGCTGAGGAGTTTGTCCATTTTTCCAGACCTACACCTTAGAGTTGTGTCCGTTTTTCAAACAGTTTCGTATATCTGCTGTTTGATTACAGTCAAAACTAGACAAAGACAGCGTATGTCAGTCCGTATACAAATACACGGAGCTTGACAATTTTACATACACACTGTACAGTGGTGTACGCTCCTCACACACTACCGTGTACCGCCTTCTAGCATGGACAAATAGAAGCTACCTGTGTGTGACTCTGGAAAAAAAATGTGGCGCCCCCAGGAGTATGGTCGCCACAGTGGCTTTGCCTTCCTCCAGGGGAGGGTAATGCCAGGCTTGGAGGCAATGATGGGTCTCTCTCGCAGTCAATCCATACATGCAACACAGTTCCACTCCAGGCCAGCAGGGGGAACTCTGAACCAGGATTAGGGGGAGGAGTGCTCTCTGAGGGCCAAGAGGAAGGAGTGGTCAGTTAGTCTGCGAAGGGTGAAGTGTGCAGACGTAGAGAGAGAAGCTGGAGGTTGAGCTGGGAAAGGACAGCTCCCTCGCAGTGAGAGCGCAAGAACCGGAGCCTGGTCTCCATGGCTGTACGGATACGAACGGTCCTACAGCAGATACCAGAGGAGTAGGAGGCTGTAAATGCCCTACTCCCGTCTAAGACTTGAGGCACAACAGCAGCTTGGATAGAGAGCCAGGACTCAAGAGAGGAGTCCCCGAGAGAGGCTACAGCTATCTGCCATGCAAGTAAGGATCTTGGGAACATGTGACAGGAGGAACTTCAGAGTAACTTAGTACTGGAGTACTTCATTCAAACAAGTGCTAGGGAAGGAGACTGCACAGCCCATCTGCTGAGAGAGAATCCCTAAATTGCTTCCAGGCTAGCCTGCTCCGTTACCATCTGTAATCAGGACCCTGGACTGCAGTTATCAAGTAAAGGTACAGAAATTGCACCCCGCTGTGTCTTGTCTGCTTCCTACCCTTACGGCACTGCTACATCCCCGTGCCAACCACCTCTACACTGCCCTGGGACTATAGCTTCACCTGTGGGGAACTTTTACACCCTTGCTGCACCCTACCATCAGTCCCAGCGGATCTATCTGCAGCGTCGGCTTAACACCTCCCTTGCCGAACACCACAGTTGGCGTCACAAACTATTCCATTCCATTAACTACATTCCCCCATTACTTGGGCCCCCAGGGCCACGGACCGGGTCACCGCTGCTGTGACACATCCCACTGACACGGCCCGGTACCGAGTACACCACAGCCCTGGGAGGGCGACTCAAAAGCCGAGGAGTTTTTCCATTTTTCCAGACCTACACCTTAGAGTCGTGTCCGTTTTTCAAACAGTTTTGTATATCTGCTGTTTGATAATGGTCTAAACTAGACAGAAACAGCATGTGTCAGTCCGTATACAAATACACAGAGCTTGACAATTTTACATACACACACCGTACAGTGGTGTACAGTCCGTGTACCGCCTTCTAGCACGGACAAATAGAAGCTACCTGTGTGTGACTCTGGAAAAAAAAGGCGAGGAGTTTTTCTGTTTTTCCAGACCTACACCTTAGAGTTGTGTCCATTTTTCAAACAGTTTCGTATATTCGGTGTTTGATTACTGTCAAAACTAGACAGAGACAGTGTGTGTCAGTCCGTATATAAATGCACGGAGCTTGACAATTTTCCTTACACGCATCGCATAGAGCTGTCCGATTCTCCAACAGTATTGTATATCTGCCGTTCGCATTACAGTCACTTTTATACCTAGTCAGCATGTGTGTGTGACACTCCGTAAATACATATACGGAGATTGTTAGTTGCACAAAAATCGTATTCAGCTGTACACTTCTGATACAGTTCCATATATCTGCTTGTTGGATTACGGTCCAATACATACTGTGAGAGCATCTGTGACTAACATAATATATATGTTGATTTAATTTGCTTAATACACCATACCCAGCTGGACGCTCCTCATACAGTACCATCTCTCTGCTGGTATTTTTGGTACATTTTCCCAAACATGAAGAAGTATGGTGGAAGAGGCCGCGGACGTGGGCAGGGGGGCGCAGCTGGTACTGATGGTGGTGGTGCATCGGCTGGTTCGGGCAAAAGCACAATAGCAGCTAAGGCAAGAGGTGTTGAGCCTGCGTCATCCTCTGGCCCAAGAAGGCCTGTAAGGTTGCCTTTTCTTGGAGTCGGAAAACCGCTTTTAAAGCCGGAGCATCAGGAACAGGTTTTGTCGTACATTGCCGAAACAGCCACCAGCTCTATGGCCTCCTCTTCTGAACGGTCAAAACCTGCAAGCACGGAGTCGTTAGTGCAGGGTTCTGGTCATAAAAAACCCCTTTCCTTGTGTCCTTTACCCCCCCAAAAGTTACGGATGCGGCATCCCACACTTCAGATTACTCTATGGAGCTCTTTTCACATACCATGCCTGGGTTATCCAGTCAAATCCTGAATTCCCCAGTCCAAGATGAATCTTACATGGAGTGCACTGATGCACAGCCACTGCTAGATGATTCTGCTGGTACATTGACCCAAAGCACTACATTGCCCTCGCAGTCTATTGAGCCAGAATCTGACCCTGATGAAACCCAGGTGCCCCTTCCCGCATACTATACCACCTTACACGGTGACACAGAGGAAGGTAAAAAGGAAGGTGCAGATGACTTTGAAGAGGAGGTGATGGATGACCCAGTTCTGGACCCGGATTGGCATCCATTGGGGGAGGAGGGTGGCGCTGGCAATAGTTCAGATAAGGAGAAGGATCTGCAGCAGGCATTGACATCGCAGAAGCGGTTATCTGCCAGGCCCGTAGCTGTCATAAAAGGTGGAACAAAAACTAAAAGAGTTGCAGGACAGCTTGACCAGACGGTCAACTTAGCACAGCGTGCAAGGCCAGAAAATGTTTACCATAGTAGGAAGAGTGCAGTGTGGCACTTCTTTGTCCAAAATCCTACTGATGAGGCAAAGGTTACCTGTAAAAAGTGCGGAAGGACCTTTAGCCGAGGTAAACAAATCAGAAATTTGAATACCAGTTGCATGCTTAAACATTTAATCAACATGCACTTGCAAGCGTGGACTGACTACAAAACCTCAGGTAGCACATGTGCACCGGCTCCGACTGAAGGTAGCCAATAACGCTCCATCGCTACCCCCACTGTAAGACCACCGCCACCATTAAGCACACCACCAGTACTAAATGTGGAGGTGTCGTCGCAAGGCCAAAGCACTCAGGGAATCACAATGGTTTTGCAACACAACACTGAATCTAGGCCATCACCACCAATACCATCACCAACCCCCTCTCATTCCATCCGGTCCACCACTACTTCCCCCATATGCAGCTCTCCAGTTCAGCTCACCCTACCAGATACTCTGAGTAGGACAAGAAAGTACTCATCCTCTTACCCGCGTACACTGTGTTTGAACACCTACATTGCCAAACTAATCTCACTAGAGATGATGCCCTACCGTTTGGTTGAAAGCGAAGCTTTCCGCGATCTCATGGCCTATGCTGTCCCACGCTATGACCTACCCAGTCGGCACTTCTTTTCTCGAAAAGCCATCCCTGGCCTCCAGCGGCATGCGAAAGACCACATTGTCGATGCACTAAAACAGTCAGTGAGTGGAAAGGTGCACCTCACAACGGATGCATGGAGCAGTAGGCATGGCCAGGGCCATTACGTGTCCATCACTGCGCACTGGGTTAATGTGGTGGATGCAGGCTCCACTGGGGATAGCAGCAGTGGAACAGTGCTGCCTAGCCCACGATATAAAGTTAATTTAATTCACCGCACACTCAAACAGACTTTATGCAAATAGGTATTCATTTTATTACATGTGGGAGCCTAACAGGAATATAGCACACAGTGGAAGCGATATAAATAAAAGACGTTTCGGCTCAGCCCGAGCCTTTATCATATTATCGCTTATTCCAACATTGGACGTTTGTATAGGGTGCAGAAGGAGAGGAGAATCTCTCAAGAAGAAATACCAAGATAAATGGCTGATGAGTGCAGAGAGAAGGAAGCACTCCCGTGCCTGTCAGAGGTGGCTTCCTTCTCTCAGCACCCATTAGCCATTTATCTTGGTATTTCTTCTTGAGAGATTCTCCTCTCCTTCTGCACCCTATACAAACCTCCAATATTGGAATAAGCGATATTATGATAAAGGCTCGGGCAAAGCCGAAACGTCTTTTATTTATATCGCTTCCACTGTGTGCTATATTCCTGTTTGGCTCCCACATGTAATAAAATGAATACCTATTTGCATAAAGTCTGTTTGAGTGTGCGGTGAATTAAATGAACTTGCGATTAGGACCTACTGGTCCGTGGCACCTGCACCTCGTCTATATTTGACTAGAGTGCACGCTAACTACCCAGTTTAGCCCATAGTATAGGAAACAGTTGGCTGTAGGCTTTCGATCCTCCTCGTCTATCAGCGAAAGCTCATCCACAGAGTGCAGTCGCACGAGCACTACATCCGCAGCTGGCAGTGTTGCACACGAGGTGTCCTACTATCGAACAGCTAGTGGTAAGCGTCAGCAGGCTGTGTTAAAGATGATATCTTTGGGCGACAACAGACACACCGCGGAGGTACTGGCCGACTACTTGCAGTGACAAACAGAGTCATGGCTGGGCAGTCTACATCTTGAGGCAGGCAAGGTAGTCAGTGATAACGGCCGTAATTTTGTGGCAGCCATAGCCTGTGCAAAACTCACACACATACCTTGCCTGGCTCACACTTTGAACCTGGTTGTGCAGTGCTTGCTTAATAATTATCCGGAGTTAACATCCCTGCTCCATAAGGTGCGAAGACTGTGCTTGCACATCCGTCGCTCGGCTGTACACTCCAGTCGCATGCACAAGCTGCAGCGATTGCTCCACCTCCCCAAGCACCGCCTAATCATAGATGTTGCAACAAGGTGGAACTCCACCCTGCACATGGTTGAGAGGCTGTGCAAACAGAGGCAGGCTGTAATGCATTTGTGGGAGGATACATGTGCAGGCAGTTTGAGGGAAGACATGGAATTGTCGGGTGTGCAGTGGTCAAAGCTGAAAGACCTTCGTAAAGTCCTTCAGTGCTTTGAGGAATGCACATGGCTGGTAAGCGCAGAGGACGCCATCATAAGCATGAGCATCCCACTTATGCGTCTGCTCATGCAAAGTTTGACGCACATTAAGGATCAGGCGTCTGCAGCGGAGGAGGAGGAGGGAAGCCTTGATGACAGTCAGCCATTGTCTGGTCAGGGAACTGTCCTGGATGAGATGGAGGAAGAAGAGGAAGAGGAGGAGGATGAGGATGAGGGGGATGATTATTTTGGGCAGGAAGATGTTTCTCAGGGGGCAGGAGAAAATGTTGGCGTTCCAAGGTCAGGGGCAGTGTTTGTGCGTGACTGTAGGGATGTGGATTTGCCAGAAACGGCTCCTCCACCCACAACGGGCAGTGCATCATTGACACCTGGAACATTGGCCCACATGTGCGATTATGCCTTGCGGATCCTAAAAAGGGACCCCAGCATTGCCAAAATTATGAGGGATGACGACTACTGGCTGGCCACCATCCTCGATCCATGCTACAAAGGCAAATTACACAACATCATGCCACAGGAGAACCTAGAGATAATATTGGCAAACAAACAAGCAACTCTGGTAAACCGTTTATTTGAGGCTTTCCCAGCACATAGCAGCAGTGCTGGTTCTCCCATAAGCCGTAGTGGGCACAATGGAAGAGGTGTTCGTGGTGCACACAGCAGAAGTGGCATTGGAGACACTGGTTTAATGACCATGTTGTGGAATGATTTCTCAAGTACCGCTCACACGACTGCTAATACTGCATCGAATAAAAGTGACAGGAGGCAGCAGTTGTCAACTATGGTTACAAACTACTTTTTCTCCCATATCGATGTTCTCCCTTACAGGTCATTCACCTTTGACTATTGGGCCTCTAAACTGGACACCTGGCCTTAATTGGCACAATATGCCTTACAGAAGCTCGCTTGCCCTGCTGCTAGTGTGTTGTCTGAAAGAGTATTCAGTGCTGCTCGATTAATCCTGACGGAAAAATGGACCCGTCTTTTGACCCAAAATGTTGATGATCTAACCTTCATTAAAATGAACCATGCATGGGTTTCAAAGGATATTGTCACACCTTCCCCTGATGACACATAGGTTACCAGAAAAGTGCCTCTGTTTTTTCCTCCTCTTCCTCGGACTTGACCAATTACGCCCTTTGCAGAAGCTGAATGTCCAGCCAACACATCTACATATGCAAATTTTTAAAACTCCATAATTGGGCTGCCCACCCCTCCCCCAATGGCTGGGTCAAGACCTGGTGCACCCGGGCAAGTGCCATTGCTCTGAACAGGTGGATGGGCCCACTAATGGCCGACGAAATGGCACAGGGCCCCTCATAGTACAATACAGTGTCTCAAACGGTGGGAGGGCCCACTCGCCGTCAGACACACCAGCGTACTATGAGGGGCCCTGTGCCAGTACCGTCGACCACGATTGTGCCCCCTCTGCTTGGTCATGGCCACAGCACTTGCAAGTTGCAATACTTACCTCTCCCTGCTCCACCGCTGTGTAGTCTGTGCAGTTAAATCCTTCACAGGGACGGCCACTAGAAATTTGGTGTATTGATCAATGATGGTTAAGATGTAGCTATGGCCTGTCCTGCTGGCCTCTACCTTCAGATGATCAATGGCTACCATTTGAAATGGATGTCAACTTGCAAGTGGATGCAGTGGTGGTTTATGATCACCTTTCACAGTTGTGATAGTCACAGACGTGTGACATTCCTGCCACCATTTTTCAATGTCTCCTCTCATGCCAATCCAATACAATCGCCTACGGTCTGTGGCATCTGTCTTTTGCACTCCAAAATGACCAGACATATCATGATAGGCAGTGAAGACCATGGGTACATCTCTCCCTGTGATCACAATTTGATGGAGACGAGTATCGGTGATGTAATCCACGCTACTGCGATAAAGCAATCCTTTCTTCACAAAGAACCTTTTTCGCTTTCTCCACAAACACAGTAATTGAGGGTCTGCATCGCCTCTGCAACATATACCAGGAGGTTTTCTCGTGATGAGTAATTCCAAAATTTCTGCTAACACTCGACTTTGCGTCTATACTTTTATCCATGTAGTTTCCAGTAGTGGACATTCTTGGCTGGCTTACTGAGATTGAAATATATACGAAGATTTAAAAGTTCCACAACACTGTATACTGGTGTACGCTATGAATATCTTTCCCTTTTTCTACTTTTTTAATTCTGGTGTAATACATAGTGAGCCTGTGAGTGTCTGTGTCTGACTCCGGAAGTATAGACGGAAATTTAACCCTAGACTGGACACACCTGGTATGTGCTGATACAGTACCTTGTTTCAAAAATTTGTATTAAGGTATCATCTGTAGGATAACCAACTGTGGGGGGGACCCTCTTCTTGCCGCAGACAAACAGAGTTTGTATTGACAAGGTCCATTTTAAGTGCCCATTAGTGTTGAGCGATACCGTTCGATACCCAAAAATATCGTATCGGATGGTATCGCCCGATACGAAAAAAATATCGGGTATCGCCGATTCCGATATCAGAAGTCCCATTCAAGTCAATGGGACTTCCGGTATCGGAATTAAAAAAAGCCCTTTATTTCCTTGTTGGCTAATTCTACATAATTGAAAACAAATAAGAATCATGTAGAATGTATTGTGGGAGGTGGAGGAGACATTAAAGGCATAGTGGTTTATTCAAATCACATGGCATAGCATTAATTCCAATTTTTTTTCAAGACGTTCGGAGTTAAAAAGATATTGACTATGTTAACTTTTTTATATTTTGTCAGATATGTATGTTTCACAACTTCCATGCTCTTCACCTTCTTTTGTACTTCTCCCACACTTTCTCCTTCATGATCCGCAGCAGTAGCATTTTTTTCATCAACTTTTTCTTCACCTTATCCATCTTCTTCTTCACCTTCTTCCCATTAATTTTTTTTTTCCATTCTTCATATTCTTCTTATTCAGCTATTATTAATTTTCATATGCTATTTCTTCATCTTCTTCCTATTCTTCTTTTTCTTCATTTTCTTATGGTGACAGGCATTCCTGTAGTACTTATCTAAAAAAGATAGAAGATTACACCTTACGTTCTGCCTGTCACAAAAGATTTACAACAGGATTTGTCCGCGTTCAGTTTGGCCTGCAGCAGCAGGCATTTTCCAGGGGCACCACAAGGAGGAACGGACTCACCCCCATTTACTGCTTAGTCTTCTTCTGCTTATAATTTTGATTTCTTCTATGCTGATTGTTAGTCTTATGCTTAATGTTCTTCTGCTTTCTGTTCTTCTGCTTTTGCTTCTTCTGCTTCTTGTTCTTCTGTCTTTTGTTCTGTATCTTGGTGGTTGTCTTCATGTTCTTTGTCCTCTTGGTCATATTATTTAGGGTCATATGTGTGGTCTTCAGGGTCGTCGTCATCAGGGTCGACGTCATGGAGATCAATAAAGATTACCAAAGACAATTTCAAAAAGCTTGATCTTGGAAATGTAGCAGAAGGTACAAGAAGGCTGAGAAACTGGCGAGAACCAGCTGACAGTACTGGAACCCGTAGTGGCAGCAGAAGGAACAAGAGCCAATGGCACTACTGAGGAACAGCTGACGGTGCTGGACCCCGGTTACTATGCAGGAGGTACCTGTGCTAGAAACCACTACTAAGGACCAGCTGACGTTACTGGACCTTGGATACCGAGATGGAGGCACCTAGGCCAAAGGCTCTGGCGAGAACCAGCTGACAGTGCTGGAACCCGGATGGGTAGCAGAAGGAACAAGAGCCAATGGCACTACCGAGGACCAACTGACGGTGCTGGACCACGGTTACTAAGCAGAAGGTACCTGTGCTAAAAAGCACTACCAAGGACCAGCTGACGGTGCTGGTCCTCGGATACCGAGATGGAGGCACCTAGGCCAAAGGCTCTGGCAAGAACCAGCTGACAGTACTGGAACCCGTAGTGGCAGAAGAAGGAACAAGAGCCAATGGCACTACTGAGGAACAGCTGACGGTGCTGGACCCCGGTTACTATGCAGGAGGCACCTGTGCTAGAAACCACTACCAAGGACCAGCTAACGTTGCTGGACCTCGGATACCGAGATGGAGGCACCTAGGCCAAAGGCTCTGGCGAGAACCAGCTGACAGTGCTGGAACCTGGATGGGTAGCAGAAGGAACAAGAGCCAATGGCACTACCGAGGACCAACTGACGGTGCTGGACCACGGTTACTAAGCAGAAGGTACCTGTGCTAAAAAGCACTACCAAGGACCAGCTGACGGTGCTGGACCTCGGATACCGAGATGGAGGCACCTAGGCCAAAGGCTCTGGCGAGAACCAGCTGACACTGCTGGAACCCGGATGGGTAGCAGAAGGAACAAGAGCCAATGGCACTACCGAGGACCAACTGACGGTGCTGGACCACGGTTACTAAGCAGAAGGTACCTGTGCTAAAAAGCACTACCAAGGACCAGCTGACGGTGCTGGACCTCGGATACCGAGATGGAGGCACCTAGGCCAAAGGCTCTGGCGAGAACCAGCTGACACTGCTGGAACCCGGATGGGTAGCAGAAGGAACAAGAGCCAATGGCACTACCGAGGACCAACTGACGGTGCTGGACAACGGTTACTAAGCAGAAGGTACCTGTGCTAAAAAGCACTACCAAGGACCAGCTGACGGTGCTGGACCTCGGATACCGAGATGGAGGCACCTAGGCCAAAGGCTCTGGCGAGATCCAGCTGACAGTGCTGGAACCCGGGTGGGTAGCAGAAGGTACCCATCCAAAGCAAAGTAGCCAGGCCGCAAGCCGGCCGCAGTTACCGAAACCCACAGTCCTACAGGGGGTCCATGTCCTATTGGCACTACGGATCCAGCCTTCAGTGCCAGTTCCTGCAGCCCACATAGGAGTCACCTAAACTGCAGGCACCGTAGAGTCGGCTAACCCGGCCGCAAGACGACAGGACAACGGATTGGTGGCATAGTGACCTTGACACTACCCGGAAACAGCAGGCGTGCTGAAAACGGGCTGGGCAACAGGGAGTACCCGTGCCAAAGACACTGCCGAGAACCAGCTGACGGTGCAGGAACCCAGATGGGTAGCAAAAGCTACAAGAGCCAATGGCACTACCGAGGAACAGCTGACGGTGCTGGACCACGGTTACTAGGCAGGAGGTACCTGTGCTAGAAAGCACTACCAAGGACCAGCTGACGGTGCTGGACCTTCGGATACCGAGATGGAGGCACCTAGGCCAAAGGCTCTGGCGAGAACCAGCTGACAGTGCTGCAACCCGGGTGGGTAGCTGAAGGTACCCATCCAAAGCAAAGTAGCCAGGCCACAAGCCAGCCGCAGTTACTGAAACCCACAGTCCTACAGGGGGTCCATGTCCCATTGGCACTACGGATCCAGCCTTCAGTGCCAGTTCCCGCAGCCCACATAGCAGTCACCTAAACTGCAGGCACCGTAGAGTCGGCTAACCCGGCCGCAAGACGACAGGACAACGGATTGGTGGCAAAGTGAAATTGACACTACCTGGAAACAGCTGGCGTGCTGGAACCAGGCTGGGCAACAGGGAGTACCCGTGCCAAAGACACTGCCGAGCACCAACTGGCGTTGTTGGAGCCCAGGGACAATCATGTTGTAGGCCGAGTCCTACTTGGTGGCAGTTTTAGATTGTTTGTAGGCTACAACAGACTGTCAACGTGCTCCAATTAGGCATCTGTCTCCACTCTGTTTCCAGGATTTCACGTGACCACCAACACCACCAGTTTATGCGTACAGTAGCCGTCTGCCCAATCCACACGTGTTCCTGTGTTACTGGGGTTCTGTAATGTCTGCAGATCCCCTGATGTGTGTCTGCCACTGTCTCCTGCTCTGTCCACATTCCCACCAGTTGTAGTGGGAAGGTGGACAGCGCAGGAGACAGTGCCGGACACACATTGGGGGATCGGCTCACGTAACAGAACACCAGGAACACAGGAACAAGTGTGGAATGCGTGGACGGCAACTGTGAGCAGGAACTGGCGGTGTTGGCGGTCAGGGGAAATACTAGAGACAGAGTGGAGACAGAGGCCAAATCAGGAAATGTTTAAATCAGAAGTAGTTACAATTTGGAGGCAGCAGCAGTTTGCCATCCACACAGCAGGGGATCAGCTGACGTTACTGACCCCCACTTTCACATGAACGAGTGTTTTTTTCTGTGTGGACAGCACTTCCGAGCAACAACTGACGATGTTGGAGCCCAGGGATAGTCATTTTGTAGGCTGAGGCCTACTTTGAGGCAGTTTAAGATAAGACGTTGTTTGAATTTGGAGGCAGCAGGAGAGTTTGCCGTACACACAGCAGGGGATCAGCAGACGTTACCGAACCCCACTTTCACATGAACAAGTGTTTTTTTCTGTGTGGACAGCACTTCCGAGCACCAACTGGCGTTGTTGGAGCCCAGGGACAATCATGGTGTAGGCCGAGGCCTACTTGGTTGCAGTTTTAGCTTGTTTGTAGGCTACAACAGACTGTCAACGTGCTCAAATTAGGCATCTGTCTCCACTCTGTTTCCAGGATTTCACGTGACCACCAACACCACCAGTTTATGCGTACAGTAGCCGTCTGCCCAATCCACACGTGTTCCTGTGTTACTGGGGTTCTGTAATGTCTGCAGATCCCCTGATGTGTGTCTGCCACTGTCTCCTGCTCTGTCCACCTTCCCACCACTTGTAGTGGGAAGGTGGACAGCGCAGGAGACAGTGCCGGACACACATTGGGGGATCTGCTCACGTAACAGAACACCAGGAACACAGGAACAAGTGTGGAATGCGTGGACGGCAACTGTGAGCAGGAACTGGCGGTGTTGGAGGTCAGGGGAAATACTAGAGACAGAGTGGAGACAGAGGCCAAATCAGAGAATGTTTAACTCAGAAGTAGTTACTAGAGTTGAGCGACTTTTGGTTTTTTATGGTCGAGTTTCGTTTCGTGAAACCCGACTTTTCCAAAAGTCGGGTCGAGCAAGATCGGCCGATTATAGGGAAAAGTCGGGGTCGTCCCGAAACACGAAACCCAATGTAAGTCAATGGGGAATAAAAGTCGGCAGTGAGAGGAGGACAGGAAACACACCTACAGTGCTCATTTGAATGCCAAAAGCATCAATTCTTCTTACTTAAGCTGGTCAACCTTAATTAACTTCATAATACAAGTTACGCACTGAAAAATGGGGGTTATTTGGCTAAAGTTGTGGGGGGGTAGGGCTGGCTCCAGGTTTTCATGTGCCCTGGGCGAAAGAGCGCCCCTTTAACACATAATACCACAACTCATCATGCTCCGATACGGCAGAGAAATAGAGGTATAGTACAATGAAAAATACTTCACTTTTTACATCTCATGACGAGGCCCATCTATTTCTCCATACAGAATCATTGGTCCCATATAATGTTTGAAACAGTATATGATGAGCTCCACATAATGCTACAGTATATGTTGGTCCCCATGGATGAAGCTCCACTGTCTTATGGGCCCAAATAATGCTCCAAACATAATGGGCCCCATTTCTAATGCTCTAGTGTATAATGGGCCCTGTAAATGCTGCTCCAGTGTCTGATGTCCACCTTTGGAATGTTCCAGTGTATGGTGGGCCCCATCTATCATTCTCCAGAGTATAGTGCTCCCCAAAAATTGCTGTCCCAACATTGAAAACAATGAAATAAGTCTCCTCGCTAGGGAATCCCTGTACTAGTCTGGACTCCTCGTCGTCCCCATCTTCCATCTCACTGCACAGTATTTCAACCTTGCAAGTGCTGTGATCCTGAGCAAGCAGGGGGGGCCCACTCGTTGGCGACGGCACTGGCACAGGGCCCCTGATAGTACGGTGGTGTGTCTGATGGCGAGTGGGCCGAACCTGCACTTTCATCTGCAGCTTCCTCTTTGTCACCGTGTAAGATGGAACTATATATGGGAAGGGTAACCTGAGTTTCATCAGGGTCAGATTCAGGCCGGGTAGCGTGCGAGGGGAATGTAGTGGTCTGGGTCAATGTACCAACAGATTCATCGAGCAGTGGCTGGGCATCAGTGCACTTGTGTCGCCCCCAGGAGTACGGTCGCCACAGTGGCATTACCTTCCTCCTAGGGAGTGTGATGTCATGCTTGGGAGCAACGAAGGATCTCTCTAGCAGGTTAACTGATTGGGCGGCGTTATTCCCACGAGTCATGACCCTCCAAACAGCGTTCATGAAGGCAAAGTGTTTGTTTTACGTGGGCAGTATGGTTGCAAAGCCGAACCTTAAAGGAATGTTCAGAAGGGCACCACCAGGAGTGGAGCCTACGGCGTAATTTGACTCAACACGGGCAACCTCAACCATGCCAGCTACAGAACAGATGCACACATTGCAAGCTTAATTCCGTTAACGAACGAGACTCCGTCATGCCCCGCGGTCCGAGTCCGGCTTACTAGAGGGACACGTGAGGTTCTGGCACATGAGATTGGCCAATAACTGGTGTGTCATGCCCTTACATGTCCGTGGCTGCATGTGCACTACACTGAAAAGGCCAGCGTTTGTCGCTTACAGGTGCAGATAACCCGCTGAACAACGTTAGTGATGGGGATCACTGATTACAATTATTACTCTCGAACGATGAATTCCCAGTAAGTGCAGGTCAAACGCAGTTCCGGAATTAGGCCTAACGGTCATTCCTGAAAAAAAGGAAAAACTTACGTGTGCAAACCACAGGTGCTGTAGCTTGCTTAACAGCTCGCCAGCCGTTCTCACGCCCAGTATGGGTTACACGTGATTGCACAAAGGTGAGAAAGGGTACCGTATCCCCGGATAACATGTATGGATAGCGTACACATTCAAAAGATATGTCTATACATCAGGAGGCAGGCTGAGACGGTGTTAGGCCCAGTATGGCTTGCACGTGATTGCACAAAGGTGAGAAAGGGTACCGTATCCCCGGATAACATGTATGGATGGCGTACACATTCAAAAGATATGTATATACATCAGGAGGCAGGCTCAGACTGTGTAAGGCCCAGTATGGCTTGCAAGTGATTGCACAAAGGTGAGAAAGGGTACCGTATCCCCGGATAACATGTATGGATAGCGTACACATTCAAAAGATATGTCTATACATCAGGAGGCAGGCTCAGACGGTGTAAGGCCCAGTATGGCTTGCAAGTGATTGCACAAAGGTGAAAAAGGGTACCGTATCCCCGGATAACATGTATGGATAGCGTACACATTCAAAAGATATGTCTATACATCAGGAGGCAGGCTCAGACGGTGTAAGGCCCAGTATGGCTTGCAAGTGATTGCACAAAGGTGAGAAAGGGTACTGTATCCCCGGATAACATGTATGGATAGCGTACACATTCAAAAGATATGTTTATACATCAGGAGGCAGGCTCAGACAGTGTTAGGCCCAGTATGGCTTGCACGTGATTGCACAAAGGTGAGAAAGGGTACCGTATCCCCGGATAACATGTATGGATAGCGTACACATTCAAAAGATATGTCTATACATCAGGAGGCAGGCTCAGACGGTGTAAGGCCCAGTATGGCTTGCAAGTGATTGCACAAAGGTGAGAAAGGGTACTGTATCCCCGGATAACATGTATGGATAGCGTACACATTCAAAAGATATGTCTATACATCAGGAGGCAGGCTCAGACGGTGTAAGGCCCAGTATGGCTTGCAAGTGATTGCACAAAGGTGAGAAAGGGTACCGTATCCCCGGATAACATGTATGGATAGCGTACACATTCAAAAGATATGTCTATACATCAGGAGGCAGGCTCAGACGGTGTAAGGCCCAGTATGGCTTGCAAGTGATTGCACAAAGGTGAGAAAGGGTACCGTATCCCCGGATAACATGTATGGATAGCGTACACATTCAAAAGATATGTCTATACATCAGGAGGCAGGCTCAGACGGTGTAAGGCCCAGTATGGCTTGCAAGTGATTGCACAAAGGTGAGAAAGGGTACCGTATCCCCGGATAACATGTATGGATAGCGTACACATTCAAAAGATATGTCTATACATCAGGAGGCAGGCTCAGACGGTGTCAGGCATAGTATGGATTTGACGGCACAGACTACACAGCAGAGGAGCAGGGAGAGGTAAAGATTGCAAATGCTGGGGTCCTGCCCAAGCAAGGGGGGCCCACTCGTGGGCGTTGGTACTGGCACTGGGCCCCTCATAGTACGGCGGTGTGTCTGACGGCGGGTGTGCACCACCACCGTCAGAGACACTTGATTGCACTATGAGGGACCCTGTGCCAGTGCCCGCGCCCAAGAGTCGGCCTACCCACCTGTCCAGGGCAACGGCACTCGCACGGTGTCGTGCGCTAGGTGGTGACCCCGGCCATGGGGGGGAGGCAGCACAGTTAGGGAGTTTTAGAAAGTGGCATATGTTGATGTTGGACATTCAGCTGATGCAAAAGGCGAAATAGGTCAAGTCCCAGGAAGAGGTGGACCAAAGCAAGCCATTTTTCTGTCACCCTATGTGTCATCAGGGGAAGGTGGGACAAAATCCTTGGAAACCCATGCATGGTTCATTTTAATGAAGGTTAGCTCATCCACATTTTGGGTTGACAGACGGGTCCTTTTTTCTGTCAGGATTGATCCAGCTGCACTGAAGACTCTTTCCGATAGCACACTTGCAGCTGGGCAAGCGAGCTCCTGTAAGGCATATTGTGCCAATTCAGGCCAGGTGTCCAGTTTAGCAGCCCAATAGTCAAAGGGGAATGACCTGTGTGGGAGAACATCGATATGGGAGGAAAAGTAGTTTGTAACCATAGTTGACAACTGCTGTCTCCTGTCACTTTCCATCGATGCTGTATTACCAGTTGTGTGAGCGGTACTTGAAAAATCAGTCCTCAACATTGTCATGAAACCCCTGTCTCCAACGCCACTTCTGCTGTGTGCACCATGAACACCTCTGCCAAGCTGCCCCCGGCCCGTACGGCTCGTGTGAGAACCATCACCGCTGCTGTGTGCTGGGAATGCCTCAAGCAACCGATTTACCAGAGTTGCTTGTTTATTAGCCAATATTAGGTCAAGGTTCTCCTGTGGCATGATGTTTTGTAATTTGCCTTTATAGCGTGGATCCAGGATGCTGGCCAACCAGTAGTCGTCATCGTTCATCATTTTGGCAATGCGGGGGTCCCTTTTTAGGATCCGCAAGGCATAATCTGACATGTGGGCCAAAGTTCCCGGTGTCAATGATGCACTGCAAGTGCTGGTTGGAGGAGCACTTTCTGGCAAATCCACATCCCTCCAGTCACGCACAAACCCTGTACCAGACCTTGCCACGCCAACATTTTCACTTGCCCCACGAGCTGCATCCTCCTCCCCTAAGTAATCATCCCCATCATCATCCTCCTCCTCCTCTTCTTCCTCCAACTCGTCCAGGAGAGGTCCCTGAGCAGATAATGGCTGAATGTCATCAAGGATTCCCTCCACCTCTTCCTCCTCGTCAACATTGGCTGCAGACGCCTGCTCCTTAAGGTGCGTCAAAGTTTGCATGAGCAGACGCATAAGTGGGATGCTCATGCTTAGGATGGCGTCATCTGCGCTTACCAGCCGTGTGCATTCCTCAAAACACTGAAGGACTTTACAGAGGTCTTTCAGCTTCGACCACTGCACACCTGTCAACTCCATGTCTGCTCTCAAAGTGCCTGGCCGTGTATCCTCCCACAAATGCATTATGGCCTGCCTCTGCTCGCACAGCCGCTCCACCATGTGCAGGGTGGAGTTCCACCTTGTTGCAATGTCGATAATGAGGCGGTGGTTGGGAAGGTGGAGCAATCGCTGCAGCTTCTGCATACGAACGGAGTGTACAGGCGACCGGCGGATGTGCGCGCACAGTCTTCGCACCTTATGGAGCAGGGCTGTTAACTCCGGATAATTTTTGAGGAAGCACTGCACCACCAGGTTCAAGGTGTGAGCCAAGCAAGGTATGTGGCTGAGTTTTGAAAGGGCTATGGCTGCCACAAAATTACGGCCGTTATCACTAACTACCTTGCCTGCCTCAAGATGTACACTGCCCAGCCATGACTCAGCGGTGTGTCTGTCGCCCAAACACATCATCTGCAACACAGCCTGCTGACGCTTTCCACTAGCTGCTCGATAGGGGGACACCTCGTGTGCAACAGTGGCAGCTGCAGATGGAGTGCTCGTACGACTGCGCTCTGTGGACGAGCTTTCGCTTCTGGAGGAGGAGGAGGAGGAGGAGGAGGGTCGAACGCCTACAGCCAACTGTTTCCTATACCGTGGGCTAGGCAGCACTGTCCCACCACCGCTGTCCCCTGTGGACCCTGCATCCACCACATTAACCCAGTGCGCAGTGATGGACACGTAACGGCCCTGGCCATGCCGACTGGACCATGCATCAGTTGTGAGGTGCACCTTTCCACTCACTGACTGCTTGAGTGCATGGACAATGCGGTCTTTCACATGATGGTGGAGGGCTGGGATGGCTTTGCGAGAGAAGAAGTGGCGACTGGGTAGGTCATAGCGTGGTACTGCATAGGCCATGAGTTCGCGGAAAGCTGCGCTTTCCACCAACCGATAGGGCATCATCTCAAACGAGATTAGTTTGGCAATGTGGGCGTTCAAACCCAGTGTACGCGGATGAGAGACTGAGTACTTTCTTGACCTACTCATAGTGTCTGGGAGGGTGAGCTGGACTTGAGAGCTGCATATGGTGGAAGTAGCGGTGGACAGGGCGGACTGAGAGAGGGTTGATGATGGTGATGGAGTTGGTGTTCTTTCTGATGGCCTAGATTCAGTATTTCGTTGATATAACAGTGGGATTCCCTGACTGCTGTGGCCTTGCAACGACACCGCAACATTTGCTGCTGTGCTAACCGGTGGGCTTACAGTGGGGGAAACAATGTAGCGTTGCTGACTACCTTCGTTGTGATCAGTTGCACATGTGGCACTTGAGGTTTGGTGTTGTGTCCACGCTTGCAAGTGCATGCTGGTTAAATGTCTAAGCATTCAACTGGTATTCAAATTTTTCAGATTTTTCCCTCGGCTAAAGGTCTTTGCGAACTTCTTACAGATAACCTTGGCCTGATCATGAGGATTTTGTTCAAAAAAGTGCCACACTGCACTCTTCCTACTTTGGCAGACATTTTGCGGCCTAGCACGCTGTGATGTTTTGACCCTCTGGACAAGCTGTCCAGCAACTCTTTTGATGTTTGGAACCTGTCTTTGGAGTGCTCCGGGCCTGCCAGATAACAGCTGTTGCGATGTCGATGTCTGCTGTGGATGCTCCTCATCTGAGCTATTGGAAGCAGCACCCTCTTCGCCCAATGGATGCCAATCTGGGTCAACAACTGGGTCATCCATCACCTCCTCTTCAATGTCATGTGCACCTTCCTCTGTGTCACCGTGTATGGTGGTATAGTGTGCGGGAAGGGGCACCTGAGTCTCATCAGGGTCAGAATCTGGCTCTGTACACTGCGAGGACAATGTAGTGCTCTGAGTGAATGTACCAGCAGAATCATCTATCAGCGGCTGTGCATCAGTGCACTCCATGTCAGATTCATCTTGGCCTGGGTAATTCACCATTTCACTTGATAATCCAGGCATGGTATGTGAAAACAGCTCCATGGAGTAATCAGTAGTATGGCCTGCGTCATCCTTCAATCTTGGTTGTGGTGAAGGACACAAGGAAAGGTGTGGTTCATGAACATGAGCCTCCAATGACGACTCAGTGCTTTTACTTTTTACAACTTCAGAAGAGGAGGCGATAGAGCTGGAGGCTGAGTCAGCAATGTAAGACAAAACTTTTTCCTGATGCTCTGGCGTTAAAAGCGGTTTGCCAACTCCTAGAAAACTAAGCCTTCGAAGCCTTATGGAGCCAGACGATGACGCAGACTCAACACCTCCTGTATTCGGTCCTATTTTGCTTTTGCCACTACCATCAGATCCACCACCAACACCATCATTACCAGCTGCCAACCCCCGCCCAATTCCACGGCCTCTTCCACCAGCCTTCCTCATTTTTGGTAGAAATGTAGACAAAATCCTACACACTATATAGTAATGTAAAACAAGGTACAAGGTGTCTACAGGACAGGGGAGATTTAGATTTTCTGCAGACACTTGTGGACACTGGACACTTGGATTGTGTGAGGCCCACTGAATATCACAGCGCTATGTCACAGGCTCGATGGCACAGGTGTGAAAAAAGTGACTACAGGATAAGGGAGATTTTGAATTTCTGGGAGATTTTGAATTTCTGCAGACACTTGTGGACACTGGACACTTGGATTGTGTGAGGCCCACTGAATATCACAGCGCTACGTCACAGGCTCGATTGCACAGGTGTCAAAAAAGTCACTACAGGATAAGGGAGATTTAGATTTTCTGCGGACACTTGTGGACACTGGACACTTGGATTGTGTGAGGCCCACTGAATATCACAGCGCTATGTCACAGGCTCGATGCAGCAGGTGTGAAAAAAGTGACTACAGGATAAGGTAGATTTTGAATTTCTGCAGACACTTGTGGACACTGGACACTTGGATTGTGTGAGGCCCACTGAATATCACAGTGCTATGTCACAGGCTCGATGGCACAGGTGTGAAAAAAGTGACTACAGGATAAGGGAGATTTTGAATTTCTGCAGACACTTGTGGACACTGGACACTTGGATTGTGTGAGGCCCACTGAATATCACAGCGCTATGTCACAGGCTCGATGGCACAGGTGTGAAAAAAGTGACTACAGGATAAGGGAGATTTTGAATTTCTGCAGACACTTGTGGACACTTGGATTGTGTGAGGCCCACTGAATATCACAGCGCTATGTCACAGGCCCGATGGCACAGGTGTGAAAAAAGTGACTACAGGATAAGGGAGATTTTGAATTTCTGCAGACACTTGTGGACACTGGACACTTGGATTGTTTGAGGCCCACTGAATATCACAGTGCTATGTCACAGGCTCGATGGCACAGGTGTGAAAAAAGTGACTACAGGATAAGGGAGATTTTGAATTTCTGGGAAATTTTGAATTTCTGCAGACACTTGTGGACACTGGACACTTGGATTGTGTGAGGCCCACTGAATATCACAGCGCTATGTCACAGGCTCGATGGCACAGGTGTGAAAAAAGTGACTACAGGATAAGGAAGATTTTAAATTTCTGCAGACACTTGTGGACACTGGACACTTGGATTGTGTGAGGCCCACTGAATATCACAGCGCTATGTCACAGGCTCGATGGCACAGGTGTGAAAAAAGTGACTACAGGATAAGGGAGATTTAGATTTTCTGCAGACAGTTGTGGACACTGGACACTTGGATTGTGTGAGGCCCACTGAATATCACAGCGCTATGTCACAGGCTCGATGCAGCAGGTGTGAAAAAAGTGACTACAGGATAAGGGAGATTTTGAATTTCTGCAGACACTTGTGGACACTGGACACTTGGATTGTGTGAGGCCCACTGAATATCACAGCGCGATGGCACAGGCTCGATGGCACAGGTGTGAAAAAAGTGACTACAGGATAAGGGAGATTTTGAATTTCTGCAGACACTTGTGGACACGACACTTGGATTGTGTGAGGCCCACTGAATATCACAGTGCTATTTCACAGGCTCGATGGCACAGGTGTGAAAAAAGTGACTACAGGATAAGGGAGATTTTGAATTTCTGGGAGATTTTGAATTTCTGCAGACACTTGTGGACACTTGGATTGTGTGAGGCCCACTGAATATCACAGCGCTATGTCACAGGCTCGATGGCACAGGTGTGAAAAAAGTGACTACTACAGGATAAGGGAGATTTTGAATTTCTGCAGACACTTGTGGACACTGGACACTTGGATTGTGTGAGGCCCACTGAATATCACAGCGCTATGTCACAGGCTCGATGGCACAGGTGTGAAAAAAGTGACTACAGGATAAGGGAGATTTTGAATTTCTGGGAGATTTTGAATTTCTGCAGACACTTGTGGACACTAGACACTTGGATTGTGTGAGGCCCACTGAATATCACAGCGCTATGTCACAGGCTCGATGGCACAGGTGTGAAAAAAGTGACTACAGGATAAGGGAGATTTTGAATTTCTGCAGACACTTGTGGACACTGGACACTTGGATTGTGTGAGGCCCACTGAATATCACAGTGCTATGTCACAGGCTCGATGGCACAGGTGTAAAAAAAGTGACTACAGGATAAGGGAGATTTTGAATTTCTGGGAGATTTTGAATTTCTGCAGACACTTGTGGACACTAGACACTTGGATTGTGTGAGGCCCACTGAATATCACAGCGCTATGTCACAGGCTCGATGGCACAGGTGTGAAAAAAGTGACTACAGTATAAGGGAGATTTTGAATTTCTGCAGACACTTGTGGACACTGGACACTTGGATTGTGTGAGGCCCACTGAATATCACAGCGCTATGTCACAGGCTCGATGGCACAGGTGTGAAAAAAGTGACTACAGGATAAGGGAGATTTTGAATTTCTGCAGACACTTGTGGACACTGGACACTTTTGGATTGTGTGAGGCCCAATGAATATCAGAGCGCTATGTCACACGCTCGATGCAGCAGGTGTGAAAAAAGTGACTACAGGATAAGGGAGATTTTGAATTTCTGCAGACACTTGTGGACACTGGACACTTTTGGATTGTGTGAGGCCCACTGAATATCAGAGCGCTATGTCACAGGCTCGATGGCACAGGTGTGAAAAAAGTGAATTGTAGAATTGGGCAGAATAGGAATCTCCCTAGAGTGTAGGTCTGTAAGAACGGAACAAGTCCTCCACTTATCCTTCCACAGTGACACACAGATAGCTTCACTGTGGCTGTGATAACAGCCGTTACACGGTACTGTGTGAGGAGCGTACACCGCTGTATGGTGTGAATAAATGCACGCTCAGTACCTTAGCAGGACAAAATAAAAATTGGGATTGCTTTTAAAAAAGCAGTTTGCAGAGCAGTGGGGAAACAGCAATGCAGCTGTCAGGAAGCCTTAGAAGGCAGCCTAACAACCAACACCGCTGATCCACCACAATATAGCCTCCCCTTGCACTGCACACACAGTGACTGGTGTGTTGCACAGGCAAAATCGCTAGCAGCAGAAGCAGTTTTTTTGTCTTCTTCCCTGCCTAACGCTCTCCCTACAGAATCAGCAACCTCTCCCTATGCTAAGATCGGCAGAAGTAAGATGGCGGTCGGCGTGCACGCCCTTTTATAACCCCTGTGACGCCCACCAAAGCAAGCCAATCACTTGCATGCCCTTCTGAAAGATGGTGGCGACCCCTGCCTATGTCATCACGTTGCCCACAGTGTCCGTGGATCCTGATTGGCTGAAAAAGAGCGCTAAACAAACTTTTGAAACGCGACTTTGGCGCGTAACTCATCCTAGGGTCGGGTTTCGTTTCATGAAACCCGACTTTGCCAAAAGTCGGAGACTTTTGAAATTGTTCGACCCGTTTCGCTCAACTCTAGTAGTTACAATTTGGAGGCAGCAGCAGTTTGCCCTCCACACAGCAGGGGATCAGCTGACATTACTGACCCCCACTTTCACATGAACGAGTGTTTTTTTCTGTGCTGACAGAACTTCCGAGCACCAACTGGCGTTGTTGAAGCCCAGGGACAATCATGGTGTAGGCTGAGGCCTACTAGGAGCCAGGTGTAAATCGGAGGTATTTTGACTTTGGAGAGAGCAGGACACTTTGCCCTCCACACAGCAGGGGATCAGCTGACGTTACCGAACCCCACTTTCACATGAACAAGTGTTTTTTTCTGTGTGGACAGCACTTCCGAGCACCAACTGGCGTTGTTGGAGCCCAGGGACAATCATGGTGTAGGCCGAGGCCTACTTGGTGGCAGTTTTATCTTGTTTGTAGGCTACAACAGACTGTCAACGTGCTCCAATTAGGCATCTGTCTCCTCTCTGTTTCCAGGATTTCACGTGAACACCAACACCGCCAGTTTATGCGTACAGTAGCCGTCTGCCCAATCCACACGTGTTCCTGTGTTACTGGGGTTCTGTAATGTCAGCAGATCCCCTGATGTGTGTCTGCCACTGTCTCCTGCTCTGTCCACATTCCCACCACTTGTAGTGGGAAGGGGGACAGTGCAGGAGACAGTGCCGGACACACATTGGGGGATCTGCTCACGTAACAGAACACCAGGAACACAGGAACAAGTGTGGAATGCGTGTGAGCAGGAACTGGCGGTGTTGGAGGTCAGGGGAAATACTAGAGACAGAGTGGAGACAGAGGCCAAATCAGAGAATGTTTAAATCAGAAGTAGTTACAATTTGGAGGCAGCAGCAGTTTGCCCTCCACACAGCAGGGGATCAGCTGACGTTACCGACCCCCACTTTCACATGAACGAGTGTTTTTTTCTGTGCGGACAGCACTTCTGAGCACCAACTGGCGGTGTCGGAGCCCAGGGAAAATCAGGTAGTAGGCCGAGGCCTACTTGGAGCCAGGTGTAAATCTGAGGTACTTTGAGTTTGGAGGGAGCATGACACTTTGCCATACACACAGCAGGGGATCAGCTGACGTTACCAAACCCCACTTACACATGAACAAGTGTTTTTTCTGTGTGGACAGCACTTCTGAGCACCAACTGGCGTTGTCGGAGCCCAGGGAAAATCAGGTAGTAGGCCGAGGCCTACTTGGAGCCAGGTGTAAATCTGAGGTACTTTGAGTTTGGAGGGAGCAGGACACTTTGTCATACACACAGCAGGGGATCAGCAGACGTTACCGAACCCCACTTACACATGAGCGAGTGTTTTGTCTGTGCGTACAGCACTTCTGAGCACCAACTGGCGGTGTCGGAGCCCAGGGAAAATCAGGTAGTAGGCTGAGGCCTACTTTGTGGCATTTTTCGATTGTTTCTACACTACTACTAACTGTCAATGTACTCCAATTAGGCCTCTGGCTTCACTCTGTTTCGAGCATTTCCTCTGGCTTCCAACCACGCCAGTTGCTGCTCTGAAATGCCGTCTGCACAACCAACACTTGTTCCTGTGTTACTGGGGTTCTGTAACAGCAGCTTCTCCCTAGAGGTGAGTCAGGCAATGTCTCCTGCTCTGTCCACTTTTCCACTACAAGTAGTGGGAATGTAGACAAAGCAGGAGACATTGCCGGACTCACCTCTGGAGATGAGCAGATGTTACAGGACCCAGGTAACACAGGAACAAGTGTTGATTGTGCAGACGGCACTTGAGAGCAGAAACAGGCGGTGTTGTAGGCCGGAGGAAATACTCAAAACAGAGTGGAGACAGAGGGCAAATCAGAGAACATATTAAATCAGAGGTAGTCAGAAGTTGTAGGCAGCAGGCGAGTTTGCCGTACACACAGCAGGGGATCAGCTGACGTTACCGAACCCCACTTACACATGAGCGAGTGTTTTTTGTCTGTGCGTACAGCACTTCTGAGCACCAACTGGCGGTGTCAGAGCCCAGGGAAAATCAGGTAGTAGGCTGAGGCCTACTTGGAGCCAGATGTAAATCTGAGGTACTTTGAGTTTGGAGGGAGCAGGACACTTTGCCATACACACAGCAGGGGATCAGCTGACGTTACCAAACCCCACTTACACATGAGCGAGTGTTTTGTCTGTGTGGACAGCACTTCTGAGCAACAACGGGCGTTGCTGTTGCCCAAGAAATAAAGTTCAGGTCATAGAAACATGAACACAACAGGAGACCTGGATCCTGTTGCCAGCCAATTATTTATTGTGGAAGAGGACTGGCAAATTCAGGTGAGATCCAGGCCTTGTTCATTTTCACAAAAGTAAGCCGGTCAACATTATCAGCGCATAGTTGCGTGCGACGGTCTGTTACCACACCACCTGCAGCACTAAAGACACGTTCTGATAATACACTGGCAGCAGGGCAAGCCAGCACCTCCAATGCATACTGGCTAAGCTCTGGCCATGTATCCAGCTTAGAGACCCAAAACTTGAACGGGGAAGAGCCGTCTGGGAGTACACTAACAGGGCAAGACAAGTAGTCTGTCACCATCTGACGGAAACGTTGCCTCCTGCTGACTGGAGCCGTCTGTGATGGTGTAGCCGTTTGTGGCGGTCCCACAAAACTTTTCCACATTTGGGCCATACTGGCCTTGCCTTGTCCTGCGGCACTGCCTCTGCTACCTCTTTGTGCAGAGCTTCCTCCACTGCCTCTACCCACATGGCTGCTTTGAAAAGCACTACCAGCAACACTTGCGGGGGGAATGGAGAACATGATGGCCTGCACAAGTGTTTCTTGGTACTCCCGCATTTTACGCTCCCGGTTCAACTGTGGTATGAGGCTTTGTAAGTTGTCCCGGTAGCGAGGATCTAAGAGGGTGTACACCCAATAATCAGCCGTGTGGAGAATGTTAGCGATGCGGCGGTCATTTAACAAGCACTGCATCATGAAATCAACCATGTGCTGCAGACTGCCAACTGGACCGGAAATGCTGTCCCCAGCTTGAGGCAGCATCTCAGCCTGCTCAGCATCACCCCACCCTCGCTGTACACACTGACTGCTAGAGCCTGGTGTACCTCCCTCCTCTGGAGAGATGTGTTCCTCCTCCTCCATTGACTACTCATCATCCTCCTCACTAAGTGTCCCCTGCCTGGGCCTTTGTGTGGAAGCACGTTGTGCAGACTTGCCAGAAGCAGATGGCATTTCTGACTCCTCATCCTCGACCTCTTCAAAAACCTCCTCACTTAGTGCTTGTAAGGTTTTTTGAAGCAGACAGATAAGGGGGACAGTCATGCTGACTAGTGCATCATCTGCACTGGATATACGCGTGGAGTCATCGAAGGCACGCAAAACTTGGCAGATGTCCCTCATAGTGGCCCACTCAGTGGTGGTGAAGTGTGTCCGGCGCACAGTGTGACTTGTTTGCGCCTGATGCAGCTGGTACTCCATTACTGCTGCCTGCTGCTCACACAACCGCTCCAACATATGTAACGTTGAATTCCACCTGGTGGGGAGGTCACATATGATGCAATGTTCTGGCAGGCGGAATCGGCGTTGCAGAGATGCAATGCGCGATCTTGCCATGCTGGAACGCCGCAAGTGAGCACACTGTAGGCGAACCTTGTGCAGCAGTGCATCAAGATCCGGATAGTCCCTCAGAAAGCTCTGCACGACCAAATTGAGCACGTGTGCCAGACATGGTATGTGAGTGAGGTTGCCTAGGCCCAGAGCTGCCACTAGATTTCGGCCATTGTCACTCACTACCAAACCTGGCTGGAGATTCGCTGGCACAAACCACACATCGCTCTCCTGCTTGATGGCATTCCAGAGCTCCTGTGCTGTGTGGCTCCGATTCCCCAAAGAAATTAATTTAAGGACGGCCTGTTGACGTTTGGCCACACCTGTGCTCATATCTGGCCTAACAGGCTCATGCAGTGCTGATTCCGAGGAACTAGAGTAGGAGGAGGACTCAATATGTACAGACTGCATTCCTGCAATCCTTGGAGTTGGCAGAATACGTACAGAGCCACTCTCCAGATCTGTGCCCGGCTCCACAACATTGACCCAATGGGCAGTGAGGGAAAGGTATCGTCCCTGTCCATGGCTACTGGTCCACGCATCGGTGGTCAGGTGGACCTTGCTACTGACGGCGTTTAGTAGCGCATTTTTAATTTTTCCCTCCACATGCTTTTGCAGGGCAGGGACGGCTTGCCTGCTGAAATAAAAGCGGCTGGGCACATTGTATTGTGGAACTGCCAATGACATCAAGTTCCGGAAGGTGTCAGTCTCCACCAGCCTGAATGACAGCATCTCAAAGGCCAGTAGTTTGGCAATGCCGGCATTCAGAGCCAGTGCTCGGGGGATGGTTTGCCGAGTATGGCCGCTTTTTCTCCCATGCCTGTGCTACCGATTGCTGGTGAGTGGCCTGGGAGTGTGCTGATGACTGAGAACGTGGTTCAGTGGGTGGAATTTCACTGGGTCTCTGGACAACAGTAGCAGAGGTTCTTCCATGGCGTTCCAGTGAGGAAGCCGAACCAGCTGTGTGTGAGCTGGAGGAAGAGGCCCCAACACGAGCTGAAGAGGTGGTAGGTGCTGCTGAAGGTTGGCCTACATCTTCAGTGTGTTTGTGTAACTCCACCTCGTGCTTGGTACGCACATGTTTCCACATATTTGTGGTATTGAGGTTGCTCACATTTTTCCCTCGTTTTACTTTCTGATGACACAGCTTGCATTTGACAAAGCAAATGTCATCTGCAACTGTGTCAAGAAAAGACCACGCATTGCAAGTCCTGGGAGCGCCCGTTTTCTGTTTTGGAAGAGGATTGCTCCTCACGGGTGCCAAAGTAGAGGCTACAGGCAACCAAGTCTGCCCCCGCCCTCTCCCTCCTCTTTTGGCCTTTCGGGGAATCTCTTCCTCAGAGCTGCTCCCACCACCTTCCTGTGGCTGACGCCATGATGGGTCAAGGACCTCATCATCTCCACTCCCCTCTTCAAGCACCGGCTGGTCCTGGGTTGTCTCGCCAGCACCATACGCACCAGAAATTGGCAACTGAGTCTCATCATCATCAGATGAGTACTGAGGTGTGCTGACAATAGGCACTGGCCCTCCCGCCTCTTCAGATTCAGAGGGACAAAGCAGTTGCGCATCACTGCATACTCCCTCTTCTTCACGCTCTAGAATGCTGCTTGGCTGGCCACCTCTTTCCAAGCCAACAGATTCTGAGAACAGAAGTAAAGATTGAGATGGCTCCTGTCCAGGGCTCTCAGACTGCCTGGGCAATTTGGCAGGTGGTGAAGAGACAGATGGTTGCTCTTCAGTGCTCTGGCCCTGGGAGGATGCGGAAGTCATTGAAGTGGATGCGTTAGCTGCTATCCATCCGACAACGGCTTCAATTTGTTCGTCACACAGCAGTGGGGTACGGCGAGGTCCTACAAAGCTGCGCATGAAGGACTGTTGCCTGGTAAAAGTGGGAGATGCCGGGTCACTGGTGGCCGCAGCAGACACCGAATCCCCACGTCCTCTCCCTGCTAAATCCCCCCGTCCTCTCCCTGCTGAGACTCCACGGCCACGACCACATGCCTTACTCCCTGCCTTCTTCATCTTGGTAGACTGATAATGATAGGCAGAAAAGTAAAAAAGGGGGGGCTTAGTGTTCTTATTCCTGAACACCTGCTAACCAGTATAAGAAACACTAATTTTGCTAAGAGTGTGTGTACTACACTTTAATATGATCTAATGTGGCCTACACAACTCTAAAGTGGAGTGTTTGGTGAACTTTATTTCCTTTTTTTGGGGGGGGGGAAAATAAAAGGATGTGACCAAAGTTTGAAAGCTATAGTATCACAAACTTTTTAGAGCGATTACAATGCAGGAAGCTAACCTACAATGCAATTGATGAGGCTCCAAAAAATAGGGTGATACTAGTCTGGCTGGCCCTGAAGGGCACAAGCCAGCAAAAAGGCTCCTCTATCTAATCCTATATAGTGTTTGCAACCAACCAATGACAATGGATGCGGATGGAAGCACACTAATGTAGTAGCAAAAATCTGTACAAATTAGCTGCAAAAAAAGGACTATGTATGAGGCAGTGACGCACGCTGAACGGACTACAACCAGCGGTGGCTGTAGAACACACTGCAACGTGAGCTGTACTCACACACAGAGAGACCTATCAGACAGCCAAAAACAGTGCAGAGAAATGGGCTATAGCACTAAAAGGCTGCTTAAAGGCTCCACTGTCCACTCCTTTAGTGTTTGCAACCAACATATATGGATACGTATGGAAGCACACTATACAGGAGAAAAAAAAAGCAGCAATAAAAGAAAAATGTGTATGAGGCAGAGACACACTCTGGGCGGCCTACAAGCAGATGTGCCTGCAGGACACACTACACAGCGTGGGTCTGCACTCACACAGCCCTTGCAGACAGCTATTAAAACAGCGCTGCTGGGCTAAAAAAATGCTACAGTCGTGGATTATGTAGCCTGGGTAGAGCAATAGATATGTTTGATGATTGCTATTTCTAACTGTCCCTCACAGTCTTCAACAGCAGCCTGTCCCTAACTGAATTCACAGCAGAGTGAACCCGAAATGGCGGCTGCTGCGGTTTTTATAGTGCATCATGACATCATTTCAGCAGCCAATCACAGCCATGCCAGTAGTTAACATGCCTACATGCCTAACAGGATGTGACCACACTTCTCAGGATCCCCATTGGCTGAATCAAATCGAGCGGGCTCCTAGCATTATGGGAACTTCCGATTCCGGTATTCGATATGAAAAAAGTATCGGAACTAAGTATCGGAATTCCGATACAGCGAATATCGGCCGATACCCGATACTTGCGGTATCGGAATGCTCAACACTAGTGCCCATCCTTCTGTCGTCAACAGCAATTCACCACAGCCGTTTCACATTTCTCTGTACACAGGCCCCGGTACCTTCACTTCCTTTGTAACTATAATCATGGCGTCCTCTGTGGCTCTTCCACTGTGGCTGGCCTAGGCCCAACCACCACAGCGCTGCACAAGTCTGAGCACACCGTCCGTATGATAGCCCCAGGCCGTCTTGATCTGCGGCTACCGTCCTCTGGGCCACCCCCCCCGTGACCGCCTCAACTGTCAGTCCTCTCTGGAGCCTTTCCACTGTCTCTATTTCCTCAGCAGAACTTCCTCTTTACTGTGGTCCCTTCGCTGACTGACTCTTCCAGAACCTTCCCTCAGCCTTTTATACTTCCAGTTCTGGTAACTCCGCCCACCATCACCTAACAGTTTCTCTGACCAATGGTAGTTATTCAGTCCCACTCCTACACTCTCCACTGCCCTCCAATGGGCAAGCTAAAACACTGCACCCTTTCTCTTTATCTTAGCGTTTTCACACCTACACTGAGCTACACCTCTGCTAATCACTACAGGCTGGTTTGTCTGTCAGTCCACCTTCCCTACAACATCCATAGTGAGTGAGCATGTGTTGGTTGCACCTTCTATATATACGGTGAATCGGAGAAACAAATTTTTACACTATACTTGATACAGCTTGTATCTTGTTATACAGTACCTTTATTCGACATTTAGCATTACGGTCAAATTCATACTGTGTAAGCGTCTGAGAGCGACTACGATACTATTTATATGGAGATTTCAATTGCACCTTAAAAAATATATACTTGCTATCTTGTTATCCAGGACTTTTTTACAACACTTTTTATTATGGTCAAAACCAAACTGAGTGAGCGTCTGAAGGTGACTACGGAAATATATACCGATATTTTCAATTTAGCCAACACTGTATACAGCAGAATGCTTCTGATACAGTAACCTTTTTAGCTATTTAGATTCTGGTGTAATCCATAATGAGCCTGTAAATGTCTGTTTATACTATACTCGATACAGTTTGTATCTTGTTATACAGTACCTTTGTTCGACATTTATCATTACGGTCAAATCCATACTGTGCAAGCGTCGGAGAGTGATTACGGGACTATTTATATGGAGATTTCAATTGTACCCTAAAAAATATATACCGTATATACTCGAGTATAAGCCGACCCGAGTATAAGCCGACCCCCCTAATTTTGCCACAAAAAACTGGGAGAACTTATTGACTCGAGTATAAGCCTAGGGTGGGAAATGCTACATAGATTATTCCCCCATATGCTTCTGATACAGTAACCTTTTTAGCTATTTAGATTCTGGTGTAATCCATAATAAGCCTGTAAACGTCTGTCTGTTACTCCGGCAATATATTTGGAACTTTAAGATTACCCCAACACTGTATACAGCTGTACGCTTGTGTTACATGACCCATTTACAGCTTTTCATATTCTTGTGTAATCCATACTGGGCCTGAGAGTGTTTGTGTCTGCCTCCTGGAATGTATACGGAGAAACAGAATGTTTACACTATACTATATATACCTTGTATCTGGTGATACTGTACCCTTTTTCAACTTGTTATTTTATTGGGTAATCCATACTGAGCCTGTGAGCATCTGTGTATGCCTCATGAAATATATACGGAGATTTACTGTTATCCATAGACTGTATAGAGCTGTACGCTTCTGATACAGTACCATATATCTGCTGGTATTTTGGGTCCATTTTCAAAAACATGAGGAAGTATGGTGGAAGAGGATGCGGATGTGGGCGTGGAGGGCCACCTGGTACTGATGGTGGTGGTGGTGCATCTGCTGGTAGAGCCAAAAACACAATAGCAGCTAAGGCAGGAGGTGTTGAGCCAGCATCATGGTGTATCTCTGGAAGGTCTGTAAGGCTCCCTTTCCTGGGAGTAGGTAGACTGCTTTTAAAGTCGGAGTATCAGAAACTGTTTGTGGCTTACATTGCTGAAACAGCCTCCAGCTCTATCGCCTCCTCTTCTGAAGTTGTAAAAAATGCAAGCACTGAGTCGTAACTGCAGGCTTCTGGTCAGGAGCAATCCCTTTCCTTGTGTCCTTCACCCCCACCAAAAGTGAAGGATGCGGAAGCAGACATCTCAGATTACTCCATGGAGCTCTTTTCACATACCATGCCTGGGTTATTTAAAAATAGGGCCCATCATGTACTGGAGCAATGTAAATGGGGCAGATCAGACACTGGAGCAGCATCTAAGGGGCACATTATACACTGGAGCATTACAAATGGGGCCCATTATTTATGGAACATTATTGGAGCCCATCATACACTGGAGCATCATCCAAGAGGCCCATCATGTACTGAAACAAAGTAAATGGGGCAGATCAGACACTGGAGCAGCATCTAAGGGGCCCATTAAACACTGGAGCATTACAAATGGGGCCCATTATATATGGAGCATTATTAGAGCCCATCATACACTGGAGCATCATCCATGAGGCCCATCATGTACTGGAGCAATGTAAATGGGGCAGATCAGACACTGGAGCAGCATCTAAGGGGCCCATTATACACTGGAGCATTACAAATGGGGCCCATTATATATGGAGCATTATTGGAGCCCATCATACACTGGAGCATCATCCATGAGGCCCATCATGTACTGGAGCAATGTAAATGGGGCAGATCAGACACTGGAGCAGCATCTAAGGGGCCCATTATACACTGGAGCATTACAAATGGGGCCCATTATATATGGAGCATTATTAGAGCCCATCATACACTGGAGCATCATCCATGAATCCATGAGGCCCATCATGTACTGGAGCAATGTAAATGGGGCAGATCAGACACTGTAGCAGCATCTAAGGGGCACATTATACACTGGAGCATTACAAATGGGGCCCATTATATATGGAGCATTATGTGGAGCTCATCAGATACTGTATGGAACATTATATGTGACTAATTATTTGGTATGGAGAAATATATGGGGCTCATTATTCTGTATGGAGTTATATACTGTCCTGTTTTTGAGCTACTGTACGATTTAAAATAGATCAGTCATGTCATGTAAGCAGTGAAGTATGTGTCATTGTACTATACCTATATTTCTGTGGTGTATCGGAGCATCATGAGTTGTGATATGTGTTAAAGGGTCCCACTCTACACTCTTTGGCCCAGGGCACATGAAAACCTGGAGCCAGCCCAACCCCCCCACAACTTTAGCCAAATAACCCCCAGTTTTCAATGCGTTACTGTTATTAGGAAGTAAATTAAGGTTGACAAGCTTCAGTTATGAGAATTGATGTTTTTGGCATTGAAATGGGCACTGTAGGTGTGTTTACTGTCTTCCACTCCCTGCCGACTTTGCTTCCCCATTGACTTGCATTGAGTTTCGTGTTTCAGTCAGCCTCCGACTTTTCCCTATAGTCGGCCAATTTCATTCGACCCAACTTTTGCGAAAGTCGGGTTTCATGAAACCCGACTCGACCCGAAAAAAGGCAAAGTCGCTCATCTCTAACAAAGACTAATGACATCACCACACTGACACACAAAACTAATGACATCAGAATGCTGACACACAAAGACTAATGACATCACCACACTGACACAGAAAGACTAATAACATTACCACACTGATACAAAAAAACTAATGACATCACCACACTGACCCACAAAAATATTGACATCACCACACTAACACATAAAACTAGTGACATCACCACACTGACCCACAAAAATGGTGACATCATCACACTGACACAGAGACTTGTGACATCACCACACTGACACACAAAACTAGTGACATCCTCCCACTGACCCACAAAACTAGTGACCTCACCAGACTGACACACAAAACTAGTGACATCATCAAGCTGAAACACAAAACTACTGAGATCACGGCAGTGACATCATCTCACTGACACAAACAACTAATGACATCAGCACTCTGACACAGCAATAATTAGTGACATCAGCACACTGACACACAAAACTAGTGACATCAGCACTGTAAGGTAGCGCTTGTTATTAAGGTTGGGGACACTCGCTTGGCAGCCAAATAATCAGATCCGGCACAGGTTTTCCATAAAACAATAACAGTCCATGCGGTTTATTCAGGCATCATAAACCATGACCAGCAACATAAAGTTCATATCCAACAGCATAGCGTCCATGACAGAGCTCTACTCTGTCAGTCCTGTAGTCATACAGGTTAGGCAATGTCCACTACGCAGGCTCTCTAGCCTCACAGTTATCTCACCCCGTCAGGGTTACCTCATGGCTGCTTCTCCACACTGCAGACGTTCATTACCTCTCCTGGGAACTCTCAGAAAAGTGCAGCCATTACACACAGGCACTTCAGGAAGGCAGACACATCTTCCAGCAAGACCTTCCAAACGGACCAACCGGGTCCAAGCATTCACTCATGTGACCTACCCTGGCCACCTTATATGGTCCGTAGCCACGCCCACCGGATCACATGGCTATGACCTCATCACAGGTCCTTCACTAATTCACACATATATACATTACTATGGCATACTAGATACCCCCTAGGTGTGTTTGTAGGTAGCTGATCCAGCCCGTCTCACCAGCTACCTGGAAAGCTCTTCCCTGACACAGTGTAACTCTGCTGATCAACACACATATTCAAGCTTCCATCCCAAGGCCACCTACCTTGGGATACATAATGATCATTAAGCATCCTGCCACTCATCCTCTCTCCTGGGACACCCACACAGCACCCCCTAGCGGACACAGTGGTCACTACACCACAGCACATTAACACACAAAGATTAATGACATCACCACACTGACACACAAAGACTAATGACATCAACACACTGACACACAAAACTAGTGACATCACCACACTGACACACAAAACTAGTGACATCACCACACTGACAATTCAAATCAGCAGGATAGGCAATTATAACTAAAACAAAACGTGCAATGAGATCCTATAAGAAGGTTCCTAGCCCCAATATCATAACAAATATCCAACCTAAAGTCCATGTGCTCAAATACAGCTGTGCTAAAGATAAAATACTGATACTGGTATGGTCTCACCCATAAAGAGATTTCTGTATCTCCGTTTCAACAATGTCACTTCACCAAGGAATGAATGCGTCCCTTTTTTTTCAGACAATAAGGTAACAAAAAATAGAAAGGGGGTGAATATTTGTTACAAATTACCACTCCGTGTCATGCCCCTGCATTGCTGCTGCCCTAACAAGGGCAGCACCCTAGTGTGGGCTTAATCATAAATTACCCATAGGGTTATGTTGTTTTCCTCATAAGTTGTGTAGCCTCCTGAACGCGTTTCCCCATCTGTACAGAGGGTTCATCAGGGGGTTTGAGCAAAAATTAGGAGCAATATATGTATTGGTCCTTTGCAGTGGCAAGTAGAACCTAGATAGCTGGCCAGACAGGTCAGCATTCCTTGTCTCTGAGAAAGACACTAGGACTACCGGACTGGTCATCCCCCCTAGAAATACTGAGTGGAGTAATTTTGACTCCTTGCTTGTTTTCGTTTATTTTTAGAGGTTCTTGCTCCTAGTATTGTTATAACTTTTATTTTATCATTTTTGTTTATTATTACTATATTATATTTGTGGTTTTTAATAATAATTATATTTTTTCTTATGTGTTTTTATTGCGAGATCCGACAGTAGTGCTTTGGAATTTTTTTTATGATTTTCATATTTTTCTACAGGAAATAACAAAAGTAAACTAAGTAAAACAATAATAATAGACATTTTACAATCATTTATTATTAATTTTGTAAGATCAAATGCATACACAACATGTTGAAAATTAAACTACACATAAGAGAAGATGGTTACATAATACACTGTTTTCACTTTGAATTGACTTTTGAATTGCAACTTGGCTGACAAAAGCAATCATCGTGATAAATGCATTTGTATTTGCTTTAAACAATCTGATTGCAAACTGAGATTTGACTTATTTTGTAAGGGTACCGTTACACCTAGCGACTCACCAGCGATCCCGACCAGCGATATGACGCTGTCAGGATCGCTGGTGAATCGCTGGGTGGTCGCTAGTGAGCTGCCACTCAGGCAGATCTCACCAGCGACATCGCTGGGGACGGGGATCGCTACTTACCTGTCAGACGCGGCGATCCTGCGTCCTCCCGCCCGGCTCCACGCGCTGCTCGTCGTCACAGCAGGAAGCGCCGCAGGAAGCTGACGACGAGAAATGGTCCAGCAGCTTCTCGCGCGATCAGCGATAATCAGCGGGGGAGCCGGTCGGAGGTATCACATGCAGCGATATCGCTAGTAATATCGCTGCAACGTCACAAAATCGGTGACTTTACAGCGATATTGCTAGCGATATCGCAGTGTGTAACGGGGGCTTTAGTTTTGAAAGTGCACATATAGAAGTAACAACAAACTTTTGAACGTGCGTTGACATAAAATGCGTTAAGTACAAACATGTAAATTCAAAAGAGACAGTAAAATTCTTTCTAAAAAGTACATAAGGATTGATATACTAAACATTTGTCTAAGGCTGGTTTCACATTAGCGCTTTTTAAGCGCACGCACGGCCGGGGGTAGCTCCGCCCCCGAGCCGGCTCTCTGCCCGGCGTGCCCGCCCCTTGCTTGTAGCGCCGCCTCCTAGCGCACAGCGGCGCCTGCGATCGGCGCACCCTATCTTTAGCATAGGGTGCGCAGATCGTGCGCAGGCCGTGCGCTAGTTGCGCTTTGACCTGCGCTGCGCACTTTTGACGGTGCGCCGAGCACGCCGAAATCCGAAAAGTTTGATTTTGGCGCGCACGGCACTCCGTCAAAAGTGTGCAGCGCAGGTCAAAGCGCAACTAGCGCACGGCCTGCGCACGATCTGCGCACCCTATGCTAAAGATAGGGTGCGCCGATCGCAGGCGCCGCTGTGCGCTAGGAGGCGGCGCTACAAGCAAGGGGCGGGCACGCCGGGAAGAGAGCCGGCTCGGGGGCGGAGCTACCCCCGGCCGTGCGTGCGCTTAAAAAGCGCTAATGTGAAACCAGCCTAAGTTGTTTCACAGGTCACTAACTGCATTCCTTCTTGCGTATCTTGTAGGGCTAGGCGCTTCTCTAAGTATGTTTTGGTTTGCACGTCTACCAGGTAAGTCAATCTCGAGAGGTTTCCATCGAATTCCATCAGCTGAAACAAGCATTCCTGGAGATTCATTCATTGCCTTCTGTGGTGTTGGTTGCTGCATCGCCTTTGCCACCGTCATCTGTTGAGGATACATTTTTGCGACGTTTTGCAGATTGTTTCTGTCCACGACCTGGAGGATAGTCGCGAGGCAACAACGCTGCACGAGCGTGATCCCCAGTTAATGAGCTTGCAACATCTGGAAAAAAGTGGTTGAATATTTTGTATTTTTGTTTTGTAACTCAGTGTATGGAAGAACAAATAAATACACATAACTACTTACCATTTGATCTTGCCATTCCACCCGTCCTACATCTGAGTTGAAGTAGGCCGAAAATTGGTCCCTCATTTGGCCAACTTCAACGGATGACCTGAGAGGGTGCTGAGTAAATTCAGGCAATGGGTTAGGAGATGCATCATCGAGTTCAAAGTTCGGGTGCTCTCTAGTCATCACAAAAGTATATAGAACCACACAGGCCTTCACCACCTCATTCACTGTTTCCAGTTTCAGATTAATGGCTGTGCTGAGAATGCACCATCTGGAGAAAAGTATACCAAAGGCACACTCTACAGTTCTTCTGGCCCTGGTCAGCCTGTAATTAAAAATTTTTTTGGTGTGGTCCAAGTCCCAGCATCTGGAATGCCTCATCCCCAACCATTACAAATGGCTGTGGCGGACCTTCGGTGTTGGGAAGAGGCCTTGGCATGGGGAAATTGAACTGGTTACAATACAACCTCCGGCCCATGTCTGAGTTCTTAAAAGCCTGGGAGTCATTCCCACGGCCAAGTGCCCCAATGTCCACTGCAACAAACAAACAGTCTGCATCCGAAATGGCCATGAGTACTGTAGAAAAGTACTTTTTGTAGTTATAGTACTCAGAGCCAGTTCTTTTTGGTTTGATAATCTGGATGTGTTTCCCATCAACCTCTCCCAAACAGTTGGGGAAATTGCAGACTGTCCAGAATTTTTCTGCTATTTCCATCCACTTTTCGGCAGTGGGCAGGGGCATAAATTCAGGACAGAGAACGTTCCACAAAGCCCGGCAGGTGTCCGCAACAATTCCAGACAAGGTGGATATACCAAACCGGAAGTGGAGGAAGAGAGGCTCTCTCCAGTAGCCAGGAATGTGGGAAACCAAGAAAAAACAAAAAAATTAAAACATAAAAATATAAAATAAAAAAAAGATACATGGCATAAAAATAAATCTGCAGCCTTTTGTTTACTACATGGCATAAAAATAATACTGCAGCCTTTTGTTTACTACATGGCAGAACAATAATTCTGCCAGATTTGGAAAAGTCCATGTCACAGCAAAGAAAATTATGCAGGCATTGGTTTTGGAATACTACGTACCCTAATGTGACCAGGAGCCGTTCCTCAGGAGGAATCGCACGACGGTGCTGTGTGTCCTGTCTCCGGATGGCTTCTTGGACACGACCAAGCAAATCCCTGAAGCTTTGTTGGGACATCCGGGTATAATCTCCGGGTTTGCCTGGAGCTCGCTGTAGAGGGTGTGGTACACTCCACGGCTCTCCCGGAGTTCAATAATCGGATGTATCCACAAACGCCGCCGCTGTCGTCTTCGCTGTCTCTCTCTCTCCCTTTGTTGATGGCAAGCAACTGCATAAGCCTGAGTTATCCTGATGTCCAGATCCAAGTTGAAGTGAAAACTCTTCCAGCGCAGATCCATGTTTCACAAAGGAAAATGCAAGCCAATGTGAAGAATTCAGCTGTAAACAGGGTCTATATAAAGAATTCCCATAACACACGCCCACTGATGTCCCATTGGTGGAGTCTGTTGCAAGAATTTTTCAAGGATTTTCCTCCTATAAAATGTGACACCTAGACTACCCATGCGCATAAAAAACATAAACGCATGGAAAAACGTTTGAAAATGCATACAAACGCTGCATTTTTTTGTCATAATGCTCATGATGATGTGACAAAAAATCACAACATTTACAAGCGTTTGCAAGTGTTTTTTGCATGCGTTTCATGTGCGCTCGAAACGCTGCGTAAAACGGCGCAAGTGTGAAACTAGCCTTACATTTGTTGTAAATGGTATAAAATATTGCCTTGTGTTTTTAGTAGATCAGATAAAGTGATTTGCCCACGACCTGTCTGCAGTCTCCTTTGTCTCCAAGTGCGCTTGTAACTTAAGGGCGGAAACTCCTAATTTGGCCTCACTGGTCATCTAGCATGCCTGACTTTGGGTCAGAACAAAAACAGCTACAACATATGCTACATTTTTATGCTACAATCAAACAAGCAAGGCAGCCAATTGGCCAATTCATGTGTACCTGGTAGCCATGGTAAGGCGATTCTCGTATATCCTGCTGTGATTAAAAAAGCCTGAGGCTAAGGGGCGGAGTGCTTATTCAGGAGGCCAATGCATACAAATCATGCTATAGTGCTGCAGTGTGCTGCCTTGTTTGATTGTATATGAGTTGGCGACTCCAGGTAGGCACCTGTTCACACCTAATTCAAGTTTGGATGTGACGGTCAGTTTTTTGATTTTTAGCAGATCTATATGAGACCTGGCGCCACCCTACTCAGCACAGTCGCCTCTGGAATCAGACAGTGTAGGAGAGTTGCTGCTGAGATAGTGAGAGATTTGTGCTTTTATTAGTTAGTGTGGTTATACCATTATTGAATCCACACATCCAGCTAAACCAACATTCCTTCTAAAGGCAGTCTCACATGTCCAGATAGTTCCGGTATGTGAAAAAACAGTTCTGGAGATATCCATGTCCGTGTGTGCACGTGGCCCATCCGTGTGCTGTCCGTGTGTCCATGTTTCTTGTCTGTGTGCTGTCTGTGTCAATACGTGTCACACCCAAAGGTTTTGAGGTCCAAATGAGGGGTTAAGGCATTAATGAAAGGCTTGGAACTTGTAAAAGTGTGATCCATTACTGATTATGTCTGAAAACAGTTCCAAAAATGTTTTTGACAATGACATATCATATTAAAGGTGTGTTATGACTCCCTTGGCTTCACAAATATGTCTATTGACAACGAGGCATTGTTGTGGTTGGCATGGCTTGTGTCACGTCACTTTGGGATTCACCAACATATGCTTGATGAGGAACCACGGCTGCAAAAGAGGCTATGGGGTCACCCTCTACTCTTGCTACATGGGGTATATGGTCATTTTAAAAAAATTGTATAATGAACTTCGCAGATATCAGTTGAAGTTTGTTGCTTTTTGTCATCTTTCCATTACTGGATTTTACAACATACTTTAGTTTTTGCATCCTTACCATCTCAGACAAGACACCTGCATGCGACTAAGCATCTCTCCTGAGGAGCGTTTGCTAGTAACCTTGAGGTAAGTTTTTTACGCAACACATTATATTGTGGCCAATAACGTGCAAACCACCGTTATGGGTTAACAAAAAGGAAAAAAAAATCCAGCATGGGATGGAAAGATAAAAAATACTTTATTTATTGACTAGTTACTTAAAAAGGAAAGACATTTTCGAAATAGTTATTCAGGCATATACAGCTCCATGTGAGACATGTGAGACAGATCAACGCGTTTCGACGTGAGTCTTTGTGAAGATCTGACTCAAAATCAGAACACAGGTCTAAAAATAGCGTGCCTCCCTATAGGGCACACCACCTGACAATAATTGGATAATTAATGCACACATACACCCCTTGTAAAAGCAAAAAAAAGAAAAATAACAATTATAAAATATATACAGAATACATACTGAATAATGTGGACAAAACATTATTCACCAATAGATTTTGACAAAAAGTATTACAAGTACAAATATCAATACTGCTTGATCAGATCGCATCTGACATTTAAACCAAGAGTAGTACGGGTATATAAAGTTAAAATCCAATAGGATTCCCTATTTAACAATTTGCGTTTGTGATTGCCTCCTCGTTGCGGTTTAAAAACTTTTTCAATGCCATTGAACTTAAAAAAAATCCAAATTACCATTATGAACTTGTGAAAAATGCTTGGATACTGCAGAAGGTGAAGTGCTGCCTAATACGTATTTTTAAGGGGAAATATATTGAAAGTCACGTTTAGTGCATTGGACCATGTAGACGACATAAGATGTATTACAATTTATGTAATTATTTATGTACAAAAGAAAACCTCTGTATTTTTACAGCATGAGAACATTCCTTGCATTTATTTGCACCGCATTGAAAAAAAGCTTTAATATTTAACCAATTGCTGGAATTTCCAATACCAACTGGTTTGCTGGAGAAAAAACTCGGAGACAAAAGATTATTTACCCCCTTAAGCCCCAAGGGTGGTTTGCACGTTAATGACCGGGCCATTTTTTACAATTCTGACCACTGTCCCTTTATGAGGTAATAACTCTGAAACGCTTCCATTGATCCCGGTGATTCTGACACTGTTTTCTGATGCCATATTGTACTTCATGATAGTGGTAAAATTTCATTCAAATAACTTGTGTTTATTTGTGAAAAAAATGGAAATTTGGCGAAAATTTTGAAAATTTTGCAATTTTCCAACTTTGAATTTTTATGCCCTTAAATCACAGAGATACGGCACACAAAAAACTTGATAAGTAACATTTCCCACAAGTTTACTTTACATCAGCACAATTTTGGAACCAAAATTTTTTTTTGTTAGGAAGTTATAAGGGTTAAAAATTGACCAGCGATTTCTCATTTTTGCAACACCATTTTATTTTTACGGACCACATCACATTTGAAGCCACTTTGAGGGGTCTATATGATAGAAAATACCCAAAAGTGACACCATTCTAAAAACTGCACCACTTAAGGTGCTCAAAACCACATTAAAAAAGTTTATTAACCCTTTAGGTGCGTCACAGGAATTTTTTGAATATTTAAAAAAAAAAAATGAACATTTAACTTTTTTCACAAAAAAAGTAATTCAGGTTCAATTTTTTTTATTTTCCAAGGGTAACAGGAGAAATTGGACTGCAAAATTTATTGTGTAATTTGTCCTGAGTACGCTGATACCTGATATGTGGGGGGGAACCACTGTTTCGGCGCATGGCTGAGCTCAGAAGGGAAGGAGCGCCGTTTGACTTTTTCAATGCAAAATTGGCTGGAATTCTGATCGGACGCCATGTCACGTTTGGAGAGCCATTTGACGTTTTTGGCTGGAATTGAGATCGGACACCATGTCGCGATTGGAAAACCCCTGATGTACCAAAACAGTGGAAACACCCCACAAATGATACCATTTTGGAAACTAGACCCCCCAAGGAACTTATCTAGATGTGTGGTGAGAGCTTTGAACCCCCAAGGACTTCACAGAAGTTTATAACATACAGCCTTACAATTAAAAAATCATATTTTTTCCACAAAAATGATCTTTTCACCCTCAATTCTTATTTTTCCAAGGGTAACAGGACCCTAAAAGTTATTGTGCAATTTGTCCTGAGTACGCTGATACCACATATGTGGGGGTAGACCACTATTTGGGCGCATGGCAGAGCTCGGAAGGGAAGCAGCACCATTTGACGTTTTTGGCTGGAATTGAGATCTGACACCATGTCGCGTTTGGAGAGCCCCTGATGTACCAAAACAGTGGAAACCCCCACAAATGACACCATTTTGGAAACTAGACCCCCCAAGGAACTTATCTAGATGTGTGGTGAGCACTTTGAACCCCCCCAGTGCTTCACAGAAGTTTATAACGCCCGGTCGTGAAAATAAAAAAATCGTGTTTTTTCCACAAACATGATCTTTTAGTCACCATCTTTTTTATTTTCCCAAGGGTAACAGGAGAAATTGTACCCCAAAAGTTGTTGTTCAATTTGTACTGAGTATGCTGACACCCCAAATGTGGAAGAAAACTACTGTATGGGCACACGTCGGGGCTCGAAAGGGAAGTAGTGACGTCTTGGAATGCAGACTTTGATGAAATGGTCTGCGGGTGTCATGTTGCTTTTGGAGAGCCCCTGATGTACCTAAACAGTGGAAACCACCCACAAGTAACCCCATTTTGGAAACTAGACCCCCTAAGGAACTTATCTAGTTGTGTGGTGAGCACTTTGAACCCCCCAGTGCTTCACAGAAGTTTATAACGACCAGTCGTGAAAATAAAAAAATCGTATTTTTTCCACAAACATGATCACATAGTCCCCAATTTTTTTATTTTCCCAATGGTAACAGGAGAAATTGGACCCCAAAAGTTGTTGTCCAATTTGTCCTGAGTACGCTGATACCCCATATGTGGGAGAAAACTACTGTTTGGGCACACGTTGGGTCTCGGACGGGAAGTAGTGACGTTTTGGAATGCAGACTTTGATGGAATGGTCTGCGGGTGTCATGTGCGTTTGGAGAGCCCCTGATGTACCTAAACTATTGAAACTCCCCACAAGTGACCCCATTTTGGAAACTAGACCCCCCCCACGGAACTTATCTAGATGTGTGGTGAGCACTTTGAACCCCCAAGTGCTTCACAGAAGTTTATAACGCCAGGGCGTGAAAATAAAAAGATCTTTTTTTTCCACAAAAATGATATTTTTGCCCCCAATTTTTTATTTTCCTAAGGGTAACGGGAGAAATTGGACCCCAAAAGTTGTTTGGCAATTTGTCCTGAGTAGGCTGATACCCCATATGTGGGGGTAAAACACTGTTTGGGCGCATGGCAGAGCTTGGAAGGGAAGGAGCACCATTTGACTTTTTCAACTCAGAATTGGCTGGAATTGAGATCAGACGCCATGTTGCATTTGGAGAGCACCTGATGTGCCCAAACAGTGGAAACCCCCAATTCTAACTCCAACCCTAACCCCAACACACCCCTAACCCTAATCTCAGCCCTAACCCTAGCCCTAACCCTAGCCCTAACCCTAGCCCTGGCCCTAACCCTAGCCCTATCCCTATCCCTAACCCTAATGGGAAAATGGAAATAAATACATTTTCTTTTAATTTTATTATTTTTCCCTAACTAAGGGGGTGATAACGGGGGGTTTGATTTACTATTTATGGCAGTTTTTATGTTTGGCAGCTGTCGCACGCTAAAAGACGCTTTTTATTGTAAAAATAGTTTTTGCATCACCACATATTGAGAGCTATAATTTTTCCGTATTTTGACCCACCAAGTCATGTGAGGTCTTATTTTTTGCGGGACGAGTTGACGTTTTTATTGGTACCATTTTCGGGCATGTGACATTTTTTGATCGCTTTTTATTCCGATTTTTGGGACGCAGAATGTACAAAAACCAGCGTTTCATGAATTTCTTTTGGGGGGGTGCGTTTACACCGTTCCACGTGCCATAAAGTTAATAAAGCAGCTTTATTCTTCGGGTCAGTATGGTTACAGTGATACCTCATTTAGGTCTTTTTTATGTTTTGTCGGTTTTATGCAATGAAAACTATTTTATATAAAAAATAATTATTTTTGCATCACTTTATTCTGTGAGCTATAATTTTTTTATTTTTTCGCTAATGATGCTGTATCGTGGCTCGTTTTTTGCGGGACAAGATGACGTTTTCAGCGGCACCATGGATATTTATATGCGTCTTTTTGATCGTGCGTTATTGCACTTTTTGTTCGGTGGTATGATAATAAATCATTATTTTTTGCTTCATATTTTATTTTTATTTTTTAAGTGGTTCGCTAAAGGGGTTAACTAATGGGACAGTTTTATAGGGCAGGTCGTTTCGGACGCGGCGATACCAAATATGTGTACTTTTATTGGGTTTTTTTTTATTTCCAAAAAATGAATTTATTGGGGGAATATTTTTTTTTTTTCTGATTTATTTGGCGATTTTTAAAAAAATTATTTTAACACTTTTTTTTTTTTAACTTTATTACATTGTCCCAGGTGGGACATCACTGTCCTGTGACAGATCGCTGATCTGTCACATCACAGATCAGCGATCTGTCACAGGCACTGCTGCAGACTTCCTCATGCCTGCACTTTGCAGGCACTGAGGAAGCCGGCTCCCTGCAGGCCCCCGAAGGCCCCCGTCGCCATTTTGGATTCGGGGGCCTGCAGGGAAGGAGCCCCCCGCAGCAGCGCTGCACATTGCGCTGCCATGGGGGGCTCAGGGAAGCACGGAGGGAGCCCCCTCCCTGCCGATGCTTCCCTTTAACCCCGGTACACCGCGATCGTGTTTGATCATGGTGTACAAGGGGTTAATGTGTCGGGGGCAGTCTGTGACCGCCCCTGACACATTGTGCCGGGTGTCAGCTGTGATAATCAGCTGACACCCGGCCGCGATCAGCGGCGCTCACCACGTGGGCGCCCCTGATCGCTATGACGTACTATCCCGTCCCTGGGAATTAAGTCCCAGGGCACATGGACGGGATAGTACGTCTCATGGCAGAAAGGGGTTAAAGTTGGTGCCTTCTTGGCTGAAAAGTATATAATGCCATTAATCACAGTTTTAAGATTATTGTCCAAATTGAGCATGGGAAGGTATTTCTTGACAATAGATATGATTTTGGTGTATTGAGGGCTATATTGTGTGGAAAAACAACTGAACCCTTGGAGACTTTATTGCTTTTAGAGGTTTTTTGTATCAAGAGATCCTCTCTATCGCGTTGTGAAGCTTTTTACGGCTTTATTCAAAATATGATTCGAATAACCGCATTGCAAAAATTTATTGCTCGTTCTTGACACCTCCTCTATATGGATATCTGCATTTGAACAATTACGTTTCAATCTAATAAGTTCACCATATGGTAAGTTATTAATGACATGAGGGGGATTGCATGATTTTGCAGTGGGTTTAGTAAAAGGAGAAATAGTGGCAGAGTGGTCAGTTCTATCGCCACATAATGTTAAATCCAAAAAGTGAATTTTATTTTCATGAAAATGATAAGTAAGATTCAGATTAAATTTATTGATATTAAAATCATTGACTAAATAAATAGCTTCCTGATTAGAGTCATCTCAAACAAACAGGAGGAAGTTTAATTTAATGACCATACCACACAATACTGTTACTGACCGTGTTGTCCCAGCGGGACATCACTAAATTTGCCAGGGAAGGGGAAAATTTAGCCCCCATGCTCACGCCACTTGTTTGCAAAAATAACCTATTTTATCAAAAGTAAAATAGTTGTGATTAAGTAAAAAGTCAACCGCCGTAATTAAAAAATCCTTTATCTCCGTATTATACAAACTGTATTTGTTTAAATGACATGCAAGACATTCAAGTGCCACAGAATGCGGAATCGAGGGATATAGGCTCACAGTATCACATGAAAACCAAGTATAATTATCTCTCCAGAAAAATTTATCAAAAATTGTTGTTATATATTTAGTGTCTCTGATGAAACTAGGAATCTCCTTAACGAGAGGCTGAAGGTGAAAGTCCACCCATGCTCCCAAATGTTCTCCTATTGAATCAATACTGGAGACTATTGGTCTCAAGGAAGGTGGAAACAATCCCTTGTGTATCTTGGGAAGCGCTACATCCTGATCACTCTTAGCGTCTCTCACCCTTTGGCACTTTATCGACCTCCCGGCTTGACTTCGGCACACTCAGACTACTCTCTGGCTTCGCCGATCACTGCCGCTACTCAGCATCTGGCTCCGCCTCCGGCCACTCCCCAGTGGTCACGTGTCTCAGGTCCTGCGCTCCGGCAGGTAAGTTCACCGCAGCGCTCCTCACACACTCTCTGTCCTTCTGTAACACTTGCCTAGACTCCTGCTGTAAGTCTGCAGCAGGGTTCTTGATATTGACAGAGTGAAGTCAAAACTAGGGTCATTTCTGATCCTAGCTTGTTGGATGACAAATTCTACAAATACTGTGAAAGGAGGGATCGGTATATTATGAGTTTGCTTATATCGGGAACCATATGTAACCCACTTTTCTTGTAGGTTGTAAAGAAGTTTTTATACTATCGGATTGACACCCCTAGCAGTGTCTAAGAATGCCAAGTGTCATTCCTCCTGTGCAACCTGTAAGTCTATCAATAAATCACTCACTTCTCTAAGCTTTTGATAACCTTTGGGCCCTATCTTAGGGAAATCATCAATTCTTTAGAATAAAGCATTCTCTATGACTTCTATGGACCCATAGCATTCATCAAGTCTTTTCCACACTTTACGTAAACCTCTGTGTGGATAATTAATATTAATATCTCTTAATCCTTTGGCATGCTTGACCGACTCACTTCTGAGCCACTTTACCAGGAGATCTAACTACTCACTGCTAGAAAGGTCCAGTCCCTGAATGGTGTTCTGGAATGAGGCTCTCCATGATCTATAGTTTTCAGCTTTATCAGTGAACTTTCCAATCCTTTTGTAACCAGTTCTCGGTGGGCAAAGAACTTTGCAAAGTCCATGGTGGCTTGGTCAGTGCTGGTACAAGCCGGTGTGTTATAGTCATGTCTAATGTGTGGTGTATCACCATACCTGTAAGACGCTTCCGGCTTTGGATAGTCTGTGCATTACCTCCTCGTTGGAGAAGGTGTCTCTTTAAGGCAGGACGGGAGCTGTACCTTCCACTTGGAGGAACAGTAGCTATGGTCGACAGCTCTGTGCTGGATGTCTCCTTATTTGTGATAGTGAAGTTCGGGGTTGGATTGCTGGTAATCGACATAGGCTGGTCAAAGTAGTGCGTCAGGGCTGTCATTCATGCCAGAATGTTGATGGGTGTACTCTGCGACACGCTGCGCTGGATCTTGCTGCTCTAGATCTGTTCCAAGAATGTTGCTGCATCTCTCATCATCAAATCCTTCATAGCATCCAAGTACTCTGCCTTAGCTATTGCATCTGCTGTCTCTTCATCTGCCTCAAGTGTTTCTAGAGACGCTCGCAGGCGCACACTCTCCGCCACTTGCTCCGCCTGCAGGTGTGCGGTTTCACCTTGCAGGTGTGCTGTTTCCGCATCTCGGTCTCTGATCATCAGGATCCTTCATAGCTTCCAAGTACTCTGTCTTAGCTATTGCAGCTGCTGTCTCTTTGTCTGCCACAAGTATTTCTAGAGAAACTCGCAGGTCTGCACTCTCTGCCGCTTGCTCTGACTGTAGGCGTGTGGTTTCAGCTTGCAGGCATGCTGTTTCCACATCTTGGTATGCCTGCAGACGTACCTTTGCTGTTTCATGCTCTGGTTGTCTCAGCTTTAGATGCATCTCTTGTTCGGCAAAGGGGGATCTCGCTGTGGCCGCTTCGGCTTCGACATGAGTCGCAGCAGTGAGCTCTGCTACTGACAACTTTCTAGAGCTTGCTCATTACCTCGTTTTGAGTGAGGATGTGTCGGTTCAAGACATTGTGCGCTTATCTGTGTACTGCTAAGTATTTTGGCGGGAAACTGAGTCCATGCGAAGGTGTGCTTAAACGTGGCGGGAATGGTGTAGCACTTGTTAGCCGGCTGCACTATCGTTCTGCTGCTGTATGGAGGTTGCTGTGATACCCATATGTGGAGCAGTGTGGGTGTTAGTGGTCCCATACAGTCTGATCAACTACAGCCTGTGACCGGTTATCAGTTTACTGAAGGCAGCTAATCTGTTCTTACTGGGCCTGGATTCTTGTTCCCTGCGGCTGTATGGCAGCTGCTGTAATACCCTTATGCAGTGCAGTCTGGGTGGTAGCGGTCCCGTACAATCTGTGCAATCACTGCGTGCAACCAGTGGTCCGTGTTTACTGTTCTGTCTTCCTCCACATATGGTGCTGTGTGGATTTCAACGTACAGCTAAACCCTTGTCACTTCCCCAGTAAACAAACTGTATGGATTCTTAATTCTATATTTATCGAGGTGATGATGTCAACTTGGTAACAGTGAACGATGACAGTGGACAATAACTGAGCGGACAATATGAGATCATGGGTAAAAAATGCAAGGGAATAAACAGTGTATCAGTACTTGGCACATTACAGAGGCAACAGCATGATACAGGATGCAATTAACATGAATTTCTGGAACATTGCAGAGATTGCACAACAGCAGCATAACACAAAAATGCAGTTATAATGGCTATCTAGAGCAAGTCACACTGCTAGCACTGTACTACTCTATACAGAAATGATGCAGTGCAAAGAGAATTATAATTAATAACCCTAGAATGCGTGATGTCACAAATCTACACTTTAACGTAACGGGGGGCCTTTTAGCAAATCATGTGGAGTAACTCACATAAATAACCTTTCTAAGTTTATTTCAAAATTGCAACATAAGATATGAATAACGCACAACATTTTAATTATAATTTTTTGCAGAAAACACCAAAAAACATTCTTTTTCCAAATTTCAAACAAAGACATCAAAAACACACAAAGGTATATAAATCTAGAGTAAACTAGCTGCAGCTACATTTCTTTTCTAACTTTTTCTTTTCAATTTTATTGGTCTTCCAAACAATTTTTACATGTTATCTTTCCTGAAGAATGTTCTTTGCAGACATTTTCCCCACAAGCGGAAAACCAGGGGAAGAGTCTTGAGGAGATCATTTGCATATTCCCAGTGCCTTCTGGGATAAGTGAAGAGTCTCCGCGAATCCTATCGGCGTGCGAATTTTGGCTCATCTTTCATCGTTTTTAAGAAATCTCAAGATGGAAGAGGCCAGGAGCCATTTGGTGAGCTGCATTTCTTGCTACATGTTCACAGACTTACCAGTGGAAAAGCCAAATTTCACATGCCACAAATGCAAGCTTGTGTCCCTGTTGGAGGAAAAGTTGCAAAATCTCGAAGAGAGGTTGGCTACGTTGAAGATCATTAAGGAAGGTGAAGAGTTCTTGGACAGAGCAGAATTATCTCTTCATGTTACAGAAAGAGAAGAAATTCGAAGTGCACCTGAAGAAACAGAGGAATGGAGACATGTGACCCAGAGAAGCAGGAGGATCAGGAGGCAGTCAGCACCCATACTGCTCAGAAACCAGTACCAGGCTCTCACGCAGGAAAATGATGAAGAAATACATCAGGACAAGACTTTGCCAACAAACAGCAACCTTGTACGCCTTCAGAGTCCTCCTGGATGGAGAAAGAAAAATGTTGTGAAGAAGAAACGGAGAGTGGTGGTCATGGGGGATTCCCTGTTGAGAGGAACAGAGGCCGCTATCTGCAGACCGGATATAACTTCAAGAGAAATGTGCTGTCTTCCAGGTGCAAAAATTAAAGATGTGTCTGACAGGATATCAGGACTCTTCAGACCTACAGATGACTACCCATTCCTGCTACTACATGTGGGGACAAATGACACCGCAAGAAACGACCTGGAAACCATCTGCAGAGACTTTGAAGACTTAGGCAAGAAAGTGAAAGAACTGGGAGCGCAGGTGGTCTTCTCTTCCATCCTCCCAGTGGATGGCCATGGAACAAGGAGGTGGAATAAGATTCTGCAGGTGAACAACTGGCTACGTCGATGGTGCCGTCAGCAACGATTTGGATCACGGAGTGAACTACTTATACGATGGACTACTTGCTAGAGATGGGGTGCACCTTACGAAGACTGGAAAGCATGTATTTGGAAGTCGCCTTGCTACACTTGTAAGGAGAGCTTTAAACTAGAACAACATGGGAAGGGAAGCAAAAGACCAGAAAAAGCCATACACCTGACAAATGCTATTGAGAACTCTGCTAATAGAAGTGGAAAGGAAGAACAAAGACGAAAGAATCTAATTAATAAAAATATTGGAGAAAGAGAAACCAATCACAAACTAAAATGTTTCTATACTAATGCACAAAGCATGGGCAACAAACAAGGAGAATTGGAACTACTAACACAGGAAAAGAAATATGATGTCATTGGAATCACTGAAACTTGGTGGGACAATACACATGATTGGAATACAAGACTAGAAGGATACAACTTATTTGCAAGAAACAGACTTGATAAACGAGGAGGAGGTGTTGCATTGTATGTTAGAAACGCGTATATCTGCACAGAGATTGAAGCTTCAGAGACTGGGAGTTCTGTGGAAACTGTTTGGGTAAGAATACAAGGACAGAACAATGGAAAGGACACCATTGTAGGCATTTACTACAGGCCGCCTGTGCAAGCTGAAGATATGGATGAACTCTTTATGCATCAAATGGCCAAGTTCTCCAAAAAATATGACATAGTTGTCATGGGAGATTTCAACTATCCAGACATTTGTTGGGAATCTCTCTCAGGCAAAACTAATAGGTCAAGGAAATTCTTATCCTCTCTTGCTGACAACTTTATCTTCCAAAAGGTAGGGGAGAAAACAAGGGGAACTGCTACCTTGGATCTAATCCTTATAAACAGGGAGGAAATGGTTGAGGAGGTGAAAGTGGCTGGAACCCTAGGAGGTAGCGACCATGCTATTTTAGAATTTTGGATAACTAGAGGCGGAAGACCTGTGAAGACTCAGACGTCAAGGTTAGATTTCAGAAAGGCAGATTTTAAGGGATTCAGAAAGATAATTGGAGGGATCCAATGGCTGGATATCCTTAAAGACAAAAATGTCCAGGAAGGATGGGAAATCTTGAAAAATGAAATTCTCAAAGCACAGTTGTTAACAATTCCGAAAAGAGGGAAGAATAGGAAGCATTTAAGGAAACCAGGATGGGTGAACACAGAAGTTAAGCACATGCTAAAAAGGAAGAAAAAACTGTTTATAAAATGGAAAGAGGGAGGCATATCTAAAGAAGAATATAATGCTGTCTGCAGAATCTGCAGGGCACAAATCAGATTAGCTAAAGCTGAAAATGAATTGAGGCTTGCAAGAGATGTCAAAAGCAATAATAAAGGATTTTGGGGATATGTCAAAAGTAAAAGAAAAGTCAAAGATGCTATAGGATTTTTACAGGATGAAAATGATGAAATGGTAAGACAGGATGTTGAGAAGGCTGAACTTTTAAATTCCTATTTTGCATCTGTTTTCTCTCAGAAAGGAAATGTAACACCAACTGTTATTCACTGTCCTATTAAGGGAATAGAAGAATCCAGGATATCTATAAACAGAAAGATAGTGAGGAAACACTTAGCTAACCTAAATGAATTCAAGTCTCCAGGTCCAGATGAATTACACCCCAGAGTACTGAAGGAGCTAGCAGAAGAAATTTCTGAACCACTCTCCATAATCTTTGAAAATTCTTGGAGAACAGGAGAAGTGCCAGAAGACTGGAGAAGAGCAAATGTTGTTCCTATCTTCAAAAAGGGGAAGAAGGTGGACCCAGGCAACTATAGGCCGGTGAGTCTGACTTCTATACCAGGAAAGATCTTTGAACAAATTATTAAACAACATGTAAGTCAATACCTGGATAAGAATGAAGTGATCAAACAGAGTCAGCATGGGTTTGTAACTAATAAGTCATGTCAGACTAACTTAATTTCCTTCTATGACGGTATCACTGATTGGGTGGATCAAGGAAATGCTGTAGATATAGTATATCTTGACTTCAGCAAAGCATTTGACAAAGTCTCTCATACAATCCTTATTGAAAAAATGACTAAGTATGGAATGGACAAGGCAACTGTTAGGTGGATTCATAGCTGGCTTAGTGATCGGACCCAAAGAGTGGTCGTAAATGGCTGCACATCCAGTTGGAAGAATGTCTCAAGTGGGGTACCACAGGGCTCTGTCCTGGGCCCTGTATTGTTCAACATCTTTATCAACGATTTACATGAAGGAATTGAGGGTAAACTGATTAAATTTGCTGATGACACAAAGCTAGGAGGGATAGCTAATACTAGAGAAGAGAGAGAGGATTCAAAAAGATTTAAATAAACTGGAGAAGTGGGCAGTAACTAACAGAATGGTTTTTAACAGGGAGAAATGCAAAGTACTACATCTGGGCAATAAAAATGAAAAAAGCATATATAGAATGGGAGGAATAGGGCTAAGTGACAGCACATGTGAAAAAGACTTGGGTATACTAATAGATCACAGACTGAATATGAGTCAACAGTGTGATGCAGCAGCAAAAAAGGCAAATGCAGTTCTAGGATGTATTAACAGAAGCATACAGTCTAGATCACGTGAAGTCATTATTTCCCTCTACTCCTCTTTGGTCAGACCTCATCTGGAATATTGTGTCCAGTTTTGGGCACCACATTTTAAAAAAGACATCAACAAACTGGAGCAAGTTCAGAAAAGAGCGACCAGAATGGTGACCGGTCTGCAAACCCTGTCTTATGAGGAAAGGTTGCAGGATTTGGGAATGTTTAGTTTGCAAAAGAGAAGACTGAGAGGAGACTTAATTGCTGTCTACAAATATCTAAAGGGCTGTCACATTGTAGAAGGATCAACTTTATTCTCATTTGCACAAGGAAAGACTAGAAGCAATGGGATGAAACTGAATGGGAGGAGACACAGATTAGATATTAGAAAAAACTTTTTGACAGTTAGAGTGATCAATGAGTGGAACAGGCTGCCACGAGAAGTGGTGAGTTCTCCTTCAATGGAAGTCTTCAAACAGAGGCTGGACAGACATCTGACTGGGATGATTTAGCGAATCCTGCTTTGAGCAGGGGGTTGGACCAGATGGCCCAGGAGGTCCCTTCCAACTCTACGATTCTATGATTCTATGATTCTAATATCGCTCAGATTTCCTATCTAAATTTCTTGGACAAATGAAACAATGCTTTCGGTTTTTTTTTTCTCCTGACCCTGGAGCAGCTCTTATCTTTTATACTTTCTTTTAGGTGGTGTAAAATTCTCTAGATTTTTGTGGCTCACAAGCTCTACTGTTTGCAAGCTTCTTATAGAAACAAAGAGACTGAAAATGAGTCAGACTTCCTCCCAACATCATATAATCACAGGTCCTTCAGCAATTAGCTCACAGTGTCTACTGTCCTCATTACTTTCTACACAGCTCACTACTGTGTTCAGAAGAACCTGAGATGATGTCATGGCCTTATCACTCCCTCCCAAAATCATGTGACATCCTCACATAGCATGCTCCACACCCTGGCCCCTTCATCAGCAACCCTGACTACAAATAAAGTAACTTGAGACACAAGCACTGCTGAGTACATGATAAAAATAGCAGGGGCCTAAAAGGCCCCCATTCTGTACAGATGTGGTTTTCACCAAAAAAGCATTGTTATACCAAAATTATATGAAAAACTGGATATTACCAACAACGACATACTTGAGGAATACCTAAAGTTACAAAATTCTGAGTAAAGTAATTTTGCAAATAATAGCAAAAAAGTTAGCGCCTGGGCCTAAAAGGCCCCCAATCCGCATTCTAGGATTTTAAGCTGCAGGATACATTGCACAATATACCTCACTACACAGTACATTACACGGTGGCTGCATATACAGATTCCTACAAAAACACACAGGTACATTTGACCCTCACCAGAATCCGCTGGTCAGGAGCAGTGATTTGTAGAGAGATAGAGCCTGGAGTACATGAGAATCACTCAGGAAAGCTCGGGAAATGTCTGCAAGCCTTCTTTGCCCGGGAAGCTAAGGGACGGTACTAATCAGAACTAGAGTTGAGCGAAACGGGTTGAAAAAATTGAAAAGTCGCCGACTTTCGCCAAAGTCGGGTTTCATGAAACGAAACCCGACCTTAGCGTGAGGTCGGCCACGAGGTCGGCGACTTTAGCGTCAAAGTCGAGTTTCAAAAGATGCTTGAGCGCCCTTTTTGCAGCCAATCAGGAAGAACGGACACTGTGGGCAAAGTGATGACATAGGCAGTGGTCACCACCATCTTGGAGAAGGGCATGCAAGTGATTGGCTTGCTTTGTGGGGCGTCACAGGGGGTATAAAAGGGCGGGGACGCCGACCGCCATGTTACTCATGCTGATCTCAGAATAGGGAGAGCTGCTGCTGATTCTGTAGGGAGAGTGTTAGGCAGGGAAGAAGATACCAAAAACTGATTCTGCTGCTAGCGATTTTGCCTGCACAACACACCAGTCACTGTGCAGTGCAAGGGGAGGCTATATTTTGGTGCATCAGCTCTGTTGGTTATTAGGCTGCCTTTTACGGCTACCTGGTGGCTGCATTGCTGTGTGCCCACTGCTGAACAAACTGCTTTTTTCAAAGCAATCCAGATTTTATTGTTTTGTCCTTGTGAGTTACTGAGCGTTCATTTTTCACACACCGCACAGCGGTGTATGCTCCTCTCTCAGTACCGTGTAATAGCTGTTATCACGGCCACAGTGAAGCTATCTGTGTGTGACTCTGTAAGGATAAGTCGAGGAGTTGTTCCGTTCTTACAGACCTCCACCTTATAGTTTTGTCTGGTTTTCAAACAGTTTAGTATGCGGTGTTAAATAAACAGGGCCTGACTGAATCCCACAGTGTCCTGAAGTGTAGAGACTAGAGTTGAGCGACTTTTGGTTTTTTATGGTCGAGTTTCGTTTCGTGAAACCCGACTTTTCCAAAAGTCGGGTCGAGCAAGATCGGCCGATTATAGGGAAAAGTCGGGGTCGTCCCGAAACACGAAACCCAATGTAAGTCAATGGGGAATAAAAGTCGGCAGTGAGAGGAGGACAGGAAACACACCTACAGTGCTCATTTGAATGCCAAAAGCATCAATTCTTCTTACTTAAGCTGGTCAACCTTAATTAACTTCATAATACAAGTTACGCACTGAAAAATGGGGGTTATTTGGCTAAAGTTGTGGGGGGGTAGGGCTGGCTCCAGGTTTTCATGTGCCCTGGGCGAAAGAGCGCCCCTTTAACACATAATACCACAACTCATCATGCTCCGATACGGCAGAGAAATAGCGGTATAGTACAATGAAAAATACTTCACTTTTTACATCTCATGACGAGGCCCATCTATTTCTCCATACAGAATCATTGGTCCCATATAATGTTTGAAACAGTATATGATGAGCTCCACATAATGCTACAGTATATGTTGGTCCCCATGGATGAAGCTCCACTGTCTTATGGGCCCAAATAATGCTCCAAACATAATGGGCCCCATTTCTTATGCTCTAGTGTATAATGGGCCCTGTAAATGCTGCTCCAGTGTCTGATGTCCACCTTTGGAATGTTCCAGTGTATGGTGGGCCCCATCTATCATTCTCCAGAGTATAGTGCTCCCCAAAAATTGCTGTCAACCGCAGTTCCGGAATTAGGCCTAACCGTCATTCCTGAAAAAAATGAAAAACTTACGTGTTCAAACCACAGGTACTGTAGCTTGCTTAACAGCTCGCCAGCCGTTCTCACGCCCAGTATGGGTTACACGTGATTGCACAAAGGTGAGAAAGGGTACCGTATCCCCGGATAACATGTATAGATAGCGTACACATTCAAAAGATATGTCTATACATCAGGAGGCAGGCTCAGACGGTGTTAGGCCCAGTATGGCTTGCACGTGATTGCACAAAGGTGAGAAAGGGTACCGTATCCCCGGATAACATGTATGGATAGCGTACACATTCAAAAGATATGTCTATACATCAGGAGGCAGGCTCAGACGGTGTAAGGCCCAGTATGGCTTGCAAGTGATTGCACAAAGGTGAGAAAGGGTACCGTATCCCCGGATAACATGTATGGATAGCGTACACATTCAAAAGATATGTCTATACATCAGGAGGCAGGCTCAGACGGTGTAAGGCCCAGTATGGCTTGCAAGTGATTGCACAAAGGTGAGAAAGGGTACCGTATCCCCGGATAACATGTATGGATAGCGTACACATTCAAAAGATATGTCTATACATCAGGAGGCAGGTTCAGACGGTGTTAGGCCCAGTATGGCTTGCAAGTGATTGCACAAAGGTGAGAAAGGGTACCGCATCCCCGGATAACATGTATGGATAGCGTACACATTCAAAAGATATGTCTATACATCAGGAGGCAGGCTCAGACGGTGTAAGGCCCAGTATGGCTTGCAAGTGATTGCACAAAGGTGAGAAAGGGTACGGTATCCCCGGATAACATGTATGGATAGCGTACACATTCAAAAGATATGTCTATACATCAGGAGGCAGGCTCAGACGGTGTAAGGCCCAGTATGGCTTGCAAGTGATTGCACAAAGGTGAGAAAGGGTACCGTATCCCCGGATAACATGTATGGATAGCGTACACATTCAAAAGATATGTCTATACATCAGGAGGCAGGCTCAGACGGTGTAAGGCCCAGTATGGCTTGCAAGTGATTGCACAAAGGTGAGAAAGGGTACCGTATCCCCGGATAACATGTATGGATAGCGCACACATTCAAAAGATATGTCTATACATCAGGAGGCAGGCTCAGACGGTGTCAGGCACAGAATGGCTTGCAAGTGATTGCACAAAGGTGAGAAAGGGTACCGTATCCCCGGATAACATGTATGGATAGCGTACACATTCAAAAGATATGTCTATACATCAGGAGGCAGGCTCAGACGGTGTTAGGCCCAGTATGGCTTGCAAGTGATTGCACAAAGGTGAGAAAGGGTACCGTATCCCCGGATAACATGTATGGATAGCGTACACATTCAAAAGATATGTCTATACATCAGGAGGCAGGCTCAGACAGTGTCAGGCACAGTATGGATTTGACGGCCCAGACTACACAGCGGAGGAGCAGGGAGAGGTAAAGATTGCAAATGCTGGGGCCCTGCCCAAGCAAGGGGGGCCCACTCATGGGCGTCGATACTGGCACTGGGCCCCTCATAGTACGGCGGTGTGTCTGATGGCGGGTGTGCACCACCACCGTCAGAGACACTTGATTGCACTATGAGGGACCCTGTGCCAGTGCCCGCGCCCAAGAGTTGGCCTACCCACCTGTCCAGGGCAACGGCACTCGCACGGTGTCGTGCGCTAGGTGGTGACCCCGGCCATGGGGGGGGGAGTCAGCACAGTTAGGGAGTTTTAGAAAGTGGCATATGTTGATGTTGGACATTCAGCTGATGCAAAAGGCGAAATAGGTCAAGTCCCAGGAAGTGGTGGACCAAAGCAAGCCATTTTTCTGTCACCCTATGTGTCATCAGGGGAAGGTGGGACAAAATCCTTGGAAACCCATGCATGGTTCATTTTAATGAAGGTTAGATCATCCACATTTTGGGTTGACAGACGGGTCCTTTTTTCTGTCAGGATTGATCCAGCTGCACTGAAGACTCTTTCCGATAGCACACTTGCAGCTGGGCAAGCGAGCTCCTGTAAGGCATATTGTGCCAATTCAGGCCAGGTGTCCAGTTTAGCAGCCCAATAGTCAAAGGGGAATGACCTGTGTGGGAGAACATCGATATGGGAGGAAAAGTAGTTTGTAACCATAGTTGACAACTGCTGTCTCCTGTCACTTTCCATCGATGCTGTATTACCAGTTGTGTGAGCGGTACTTGAAAAATCAGTCCACAACATTGTCATGAAACCCCTGTCTCCAACGCCACTTCTGCTGTGTGCACCATGAACACCTCTGCCAAGCTGCCCCCGGCCCGTACGGCTCGTGTGAGAACCATCACCGCTGCTGTGTGCTGGGAATGCCTCAAGCAACCGATTTACCAGAGTTGCTTGTTTATTAGCCAATATTAGGTCAAGGTTCTCCTGTGGCATGATGTTTTGTAATTTGCCTTTATAGCGTGGATCCAGGATGCTGGCCAACCAGTAGTCGTCATCGTTCATCATTTTGGCAATGCGGGGGTCCCTTTTTAGGATCCGCAAGGCATAATCTGACATGTGGGCCAATGTTCCCGGTGTCAATGATGCACTGCGAGTGCTGGTTGGAGGAGCACTTTCTGGCAAATCCACATCCCTCCAGTCACGCACAAACCCTGTACCAGACCTTGCCACGCCAACATTTTCACTTGCCCCACGAGATGCATCCTCCTCCCCTAAGTAATCATCCCCATCATCATCCTCCTCCTCCTCTTCTTCCTCCAACTCGTCCAGGAGAGGTCCCTGAGCAGACAATGGCTCAATGTCATCAAGGATTCCCTCCACCTCTTCCTCCTCGTCAACATTGGCTGCAGACGCCTGCTCCTTAAGGTGCGTCAAAGTTTGCATGAGCAGACGCATAAGTGGGATGCTCATGCTTAGGATGGCGTCGTCTGCGCTTACCAGCCGTGTGCATTCCTCAAAACACTGAAGGACTTTACAGAGGTCTTTCAGCTTCGACCACTGCACACCTGTCAACTCCATGTCTGCTCTCAAAGTGCCTGGCCATGTATCCTCCCACAAATGCATTATGGCCTGCCTCTGCTCGCACAGCCGCTCCACCATGTGCAGGGTGGAGTTCCACCTTGTTGCAATGTCGATAATGAGGCGGTGGTTGGGAAGGTGGAGCAATCGCTGCAGCTTCTGCATACGAACGGAGTGTACAGGCGACCGGCGGATGTGCGCGCACAGTCTTCGCACCTTCTGGAGCAGGGCTGTTAACTCCGGATAATTTTTGAGGAAGCACTGCACCACCAGGTTCAAGGTGTGAGCCAAGCAAGGTATGTGGCTGAGTTTTGAAAGGGCTATGGCTGCCACAAAATTACGGCCGTTATCACTAACTACCTTGCCTGCCTCAAGATGTACACTGCCCAGCCATGACTCAGTTTGTCGCTTCAAGTACTCGGCCAGCACCTCGGCGGTGTGTCTGTCGCCCAAACACATCATCTGCAACACAGCCTGCTGACGCTTTCCACTAGCTGCTCGATAGGGGGACACCTCATGTGCAACAGTGGCAGCTGCAGATGGAGTGCTCGTACGACTGCGCTCTGTGGACGAGCTTTCGCTTCTGGAGGAGGAGGAGGGTGGAACGCCTACAGCCAACTGTTTCCTATACCGTGGGCTAGGCAGCACTGTCCCACCACCGCTGTCCCCTGTGGACCCTGCATCCACCACATTAACCCAGTGCGCAGTGATGGACACGTAACGGCCCTGGCCATGCCTACTGGACCATGCATCAGTTGTGAGGTGCACCTTTCCACTCACTGACTGCTTGAGTGCATGGACAATGCGGTCTTTCACATGATGGTAGAGGGCTGGGATGGCTTTGCGAGAGAAGAAGTGGCGACTGGTTAGGTCATAGCGTGGTACTGCATAGGCCATGAGTTCGCGGAAAGCTGCACTTTCCACCAACCGATAGGGCATCATCTCAAACGAGATTAGTTTGGCAATGTGGGCGTTCAAACCCAGTGTACGCGGATGAGAGACTGAGTACTTTCTTGACCTACTCATAGTGTCTGGGAGGGTGAGCTGGACTTGAGAGCTGCATATGGTGGAAGTAGCGGTGGACAGGGCGGACTGAGAGAGGGTTGATGATGGTGATGGAGTTGGTGTTCTTTCTGATGGCCTAGATTCAGTATTTCGTTGATATCACAGTGGGATTCCCTGACTGCTGTGGCCTTGCAACGACACCTCAACATTTGCTGCTGTGCAAACCGGTGGGCTTACAGTGGGGGAAACAATGTAGCGTTGCTGACTAACTTCTTTGTGATCAGTTGCACATGTGGCACTTGAGGTTTGGTGTTGTGTCCACGCTTGCAAGTGCATGCTGGTTAAATGTCTAAGCATGCAACTGGTATTCAAATTTTTCAGATTTTTCCCTCGGCTAAAGGTCTTTGCGCACTTCTTACAGATAACCTTGGCCTGATCATGAGGATTTTGTTCAAAAAAGTGCCACACTGCACTCTTCCTACTTTGGCAGACATTTTGCGGCCTAGCACGCTGTGATGTTTTGACCCTCTGGACAAGCTGTCCAGCAACTCTTTTGATTTTTGGAACCTGTCTTTGGAGTGCTCCGGGCCTGCCAGATAACAGCTGTTGCGATGTTGATGTCTGCTGTGGATGCTCCTCATCTGAGCTATTGGAAGCAGCACCCTCTTCCCCCAATGGATGCCAATCTGGGTCAACAACTGGGTCATCCATCACCTCCTCTTCAATGTCATGTGCACCTTCCTCTGTGTCACCGTGTATGGTGTTATAGTGTGCGGGAAGGGGCACCTGAGTCTCATCAGGGTCAGAATCTGGCTCTGTACACTGCGAGGACAATGTAGTGCTCTGAGTGAATGTACCAGCAGAATCATCTATCAGCGGCTGTGCATCAGTGCACTCCATGTCAGATTCATCTTGGCCTGGGTAATTCACCATTTCACTTGATAATCCAGGCATGGTATGTGAAAACAGCTCCATGGAGTAATCAGTAGTATGGCCTGCGTCATCCTTCAATCTTGGTTGTGGTGAAGGACACAAGGAAAGGTGTGGTTCATGAACATGAGCCTCCAATGACGACTCAGTGCTTTTACTTTTTACAACTTCAGAAGAGGAGGCGATAGAGCTGGAGGCTGAGTCAGCAATGTAAGACAAAACTTTTTCCTGATGCTCTGGCGTTAAAAGCGGTTTGCCAACTCCTAGAAAACTAAGCCTTCGAAGCCTTATGGAGCCAGACGATGACGCAGGCTCAACACCTCCTGCATTCGGTCCTATTTTGCTTTTGCCACTACCATCAGATCCACCACCAACACCATCATTACCAGCTGCCATCCCCCGCCCAATTCCACGGCCTCTTCCACCAGCCTTCCTCATTTTTGGTAGAAATGTAGACAAAATCCTACAAACTATATAGTAATGTAAAACAAGGTACAAGGTGTCTATAGGACAGGGGAGATTTAGATTTTCTGCAGACACTTGTGGACACTGGACACTTGGATTGTGTGAGGCCCACTGAATATCATAGCGCTGTGTCACAGTCTCGATGGCACAGGTGTGAAAAAAGTGACTACAGGATAAGGGAGATTTTGAATTTCTGGGAGATTTTGAATTTCTGCAGACACTTGTGGACACTGGACACTTGGATTGTGTGAGGCCCACTGAATATCACAGTGCTATGTCACAGGCTCGATGGCACAGGTGTGAAAAAAGTGACTAGGATAAGGGAGATTTTGAATTTCTGCAGACACTTGTGGACACTGGACACTTGGATTGTGTGAGGCCCACTGAATATCACAGTGCTATGTCACAGGCTTGATGGCACAGGTGTGAAAAAAGTGACTACAGGATAAGGGAGATTTTGAATTTCTGCAGACACTTGTGGACACTGGACACTTGGATTGTGTGAGGCCCACTGAATATCACAGTGCTATGTCACAGGCTCGATGGCACAGGTGTGAAAAAAGTGACTACAGGATAAGGGAGATTTTGAATTTCTGGGAGATTTTGAATTTCTGCAGACACTTGTGGACACTGGACACTTGGATTGTGTGAGGCCCACTGAATATCACAGCGCTATGTCACAGGCTCGATGGCACAGGTGTGAAAAAAGTGACTACAGGATAAGGGAGATTTTGAATTTCTGGGAGATTTTGATTTTCTGCAGACACTTGTGGACACTGGATACTTGGATTGTGTGAGGCCCACTGAATATCAGAGCGCTATGTCACAGGCTCGATGCAGCAGGTGTGAAAAAAGTGACTACAGGATAAGGGAGATTTTGAATTTCTGCAGACACTTGTGGACACTGGACACTTTTGGATTGTGTGAGGCCCACTGAATATCAGAGCGCTATGTCACAGGCTCGATGGCACAGGTGTGAAAAAAGTGAATTGTAGAATTGGGCAGAATAGGAATCTCCCTAGAGTGTAGGTCTGTAAGAACGGAACAAGTCCTCTACTTATCCTTCCACAGTGACACACAGATAGCTTCACTGTGGCTGTGATAACAGCCGTTACACGGTACTGTATGAGGAGCGTACACCGCTGTATGGTGTGAATAAATGCACGCTCAGTACCTTAGCAGGACAAAAAAAAAATTGGGATTGCTTTTAAAAAAGCAGTTTGCAGAGTAGTGGGGAAACAGCAATGCAGCTGTCAGGAAGCCTTAGAAGGCAGCCTAACAACCAACACCGCTGATCCACCACAATATAGCCTCCCCTTGCACTGCACACACAGTGACTGGTGTGTTGCACAGGTAAAATCGCTAGCAGCAGAAGCAGTTTTTTTGTCTTCTTCCCTGCCTAACGCTCTCTCCCTACAGAATCAGCAACCTCTCCCTATGCTAAGATCGGCAGAAGTAAGATGGCGGTCGGCGTGCACGCCCTTTTATAACCCCTGTGACGCCCACCAAAGCAAGCCAATCACTTGCATGCCCTTCTGAAAGATGGTGGCGACCCCTGCCTATGTCATCACGTTGCCCACAGTGTCCGTGGATCCTGATTGGCTGAAAAAGAGCGCTAAACAAACTTTTGAAACGCGACTTTGGCGTGTAAGTCGCCGACCTCATGGCCGACCTCATCCTAGGGTCGGGTTTCGTTTCATGAAACCCGACTTTGCCAAAAGTCGGCGACTTTTGAAATTGTTCGAACCGTTTCGCTCAACTAGTAGGGACATTCCAATTCTACACAGTCCTCTATACACCTTTCTAACAGCATAGAGAATCTGCCTGTCATATTGCGGTGTTAAATAAACAGGGCCTGACTGAATCCCACAGTGTCCTGAAGCGTAGAGACATTCCAATTCTACACAGTCCTCTATAAACCTTTCTAACAGCATAGAGAATCTGCCTGTCATATTGCGATGTTAAATAAACAGGGCCTAAATGAATCCCACAGTGTCCTGAAGTGTAGAAACATTCCAATTCTCCCCAGTACTATATACACCTTGTACCTTGTTTTACAGTACCAGAGAGTTGGTGTAAATTTGGGTACATTTTTCCAAAAAATGAGGAAGTGTGGTGGAAGAGTCCGTGGAAGTGGGCGGGGGTTGGCAGCTGGTAATGATGGTGTTGGTGTTGGTGGTGGATCTGCTGGTAGTAGCAAAAGCAATATAGCACCTAATACTGGAGGTGTTGAGGCTGCGTCGTCAGTCGGGCTCTACAAGGCCACAAAGGCTCCCTTTTCTTGGAGTAGGTAAACCGCTTCTAAAGCCGGAGCTTCAAGAACAAGATTTGGCTTACATTGCTGACTCAGCCTCCAGTTCTATCGCCTCCTCTTCTGAAGTTTTAAAAAATAAAAGCACTGAGTCATCATTGGAGGCTCATGGTCATGAACCACACCTTTCCTTGTGTCCGTCACCCCTACCAAAATTGAAAGATGCGGTAGGCCACACTACAGATTACTCCATGGAGCTGTTTTCACATACCATGCCTGGGTTATCAAGTCAAATCATGAATTACCCAGGCCAAGATGAATCTGTCATGGAGTGCACTGATGCACAGCCACTGCTAGAATTATCTGCTGGTACATTCACTCAGAGCACTACATTGTCCTCGCAGTGTACTGAGCCAGAATCTGACCCTGATGAAACTCAGTTGCCCCCTCCCGCATACTATACCACCATACACGGTGACACAGAGGAAGGTGCACATGACATTGAAGAGGAGGTGATGGATGACCCAGTTGTTGACCCAGATTGGCATCCATTGGGGGTAGAGTGTGACGCTGCCAATAGCTCAGAAGAGGAGGAGGAGCATCCGCAGCGGGCATCGACATCACAACATTTATCTGGCAGGCCCGGAGCAGTCCAAAAACGGGTTACAAAAACCCAAAAAATTGCAGGACAGCTTGGCCAGACGGTCAAAAAAGCACAGCGTGCAAGGCCTCAAACTGTCTTCCCTTGTAGGAAGAGTGCAGTGTGGCACTTTTTTGAACAAAATCCTAATGATCAGGCAAAGGTAATCTGTTAGGCTGGTTTCACATTTGCGTTTTTTTGCGCTTGAAAAAAACGCATACGTGCGCATGCGTTTTTTCCCCTATATTTAACATGGGTGCGCATACCTGCGCGCTGGCATGCGCACGTATGCGATTTTCATGCGCTGCGTTTTTTTGGGGTGTGCGTTTGTATTTTACAGACGCTACATGTTGCATTTTTTGGTCCTGCAAAAAAGCGCATGCGCACGTATGCGCACGTTTTGCGCTAAAAATGGCCATTATAGCCTATGGATGCGCATACGTGCGCACTGGCATGCGCATGTATGCGTTTTTTTAGCGCTGCGTTTTTTTGGTGGTGTCCACTTGTTGTACTAGTTATAAACTTCTAAAGTAAAAAAAAAAAAGTCTATATAAAGGAGGTGCCTGCCAAAACTCTGCCACTACTACACAGACAGATTGGAGAGCAGACAGTCACCAAGGAACCCATCTTCTCAGCGTCAAGAATGTGAGTATATTACATTATATGCCTGTCCTTTTAAATTATGTATGTACTAATGATTTTTATTATTTTTACATGCAGTATGTCTTCAGAATCCGAATATTCCCCATCGCGGCAGGAATTGGCGCAAGCAGACCGTGAGGTGATTACTTTCGTGCATCTGGTAAGTATATCTGCTGCTACTCCAAATCTCTTACGTTTTTTTCAACTTTTTTAAGACATCATCATCATCATCTTCTGCGGACGGGACTAGTGAGGGCGAAGAGCAGGAGCAGCGAAGCCAAGTCCCGGTGGTGATACGGAATGTATGTATCAAATGATTTGTAATGTTCTTTATTTTTTATCTTCTATTTTTACTCTTTTTTATGTTTCTTTTTTTTGTAACTTTTTATTCAATTTAAATTTGATTATTCTAATGAATGTGTTTTGTCTAGGTTCCACAACGGGATGAAGACATCTACCTGGATAATGAGCAGCTCATCAGCCTGGTCCAGGAGCGTGCGCCGTTGTGGGACAGCCGTGACCGGCTGTACAAGGACAATGTGGTGACCCGGCGGCTATGGAATGAGGTGGCCGCAGCGTTGATGGATGGCTGGGACAGCGCCACAGCATCCTCCAAAAAGGCGTTTAGTGAGTATTTCCCTGCTCACAGTGACTGTTGTCCTTGACGGCACTGTTGGGTTTCGTGCTAGGTATATTCTAGCAGGAAACCCAACAGTGTCATCGGGCTCTACAGTGACTGCTTTGAGTATTGTATTGCTATATTGTGCCGCAGTGACTGTTGTCCTTGACGGCACTGTTGGGTTTCGTGCTAGGTATATTCTAGCAGGAAACCCAACAGTGTCATCGGGCTCTACAGTGACTGCTTTGAGTATTGTATTGCTATATTGTGCCGCAGTGACTGTTGTCCTTGACGGCACTGTTGGGTTTTGTGCTAGGTATATTCTAGCAGGAAACCCAACAGTGTCATCGGGCTCTACAGTGACTGCTTTGAGTATTGTATTGCTATATTGTGCCGCAGTGACTGTTGTCCTTGACGGCACTGTTGGGTTTCCTGTTAGGTATATTCTAGCAGGAAACCCAACAGTGTCATCAGGCTCTACAGTGACTGCTTTGAGTATTGTATTGCTATATTGTGCCGCAGTGACTGTTGTCCTTGACGGCACTGTTGGGTTTCATGCTATGTATATTCTAGCAGGAAACCCAACAGTGTCATCGGGCTCTACAGTGACTGCTTTGAGTATTGTATTGCTATATTGTGCCGCAGTGACTGTTGTCCTTGACGGCACTGTTGGGTTTCGTGCTAGGTATATTCTAGCAGGAAACCCAACAGTGTCATCGGGCTCTACAGTGACTGCTTTGAGTATTGTATTGCTATATTGTGCCGCAGTGACTGTTGTCCTTGACGGCACTGTTGGGTTTCGTGCTAGGTATATTCTAGCAGGAAACCCAACAGTGTCATCGGGCTCTACATTGACTGCTTTGAGTATTGTATTGCTATATTGTGCCGCAGTGACTGTTGTCCTTGACGGCACTGTTGGGTTTCGTGCTAGGTATATTCTAGCAGGAAACCCAACAGTGTCATCGGGCTCTACAGTGACTGCTTTGAGTATTGTATTGCTATATTGTGCCGCAGTGACTGTTGTCCTTGACGGCACTGTTGGGTTTCGTGCTAGGTATATTCTAGCAGGAAACCCAACAGTGTCATCAGGCTCTACAGTGACTGCTTTGAGTATTGTATTGCTATATTGTGCCGCAGTGACTGTTGTCCTTGACGGCACTGTTGGGTTTCGTGCTAGGTATATTCTAGCAGGAAACCCAACAGTGTCATCGGGCTCTACAGTGACTGCTTTGAGTATTGTATTGCTATATTGTGCCGCAGTGACTGTTGTCCTTGACGGCACTGTTGGGTTTCGTGCTAGGTATATTCTAGCAGGAAACCCAACAGTGTCATCGGGCTCTACAGTGACTGCTTTAAGTATTGTATTGCTATATTGTGCCGCAGTGACTGTTGTCCTTGACGACACTGTTGGGTTTCGTGCTAGGTATATTCTAGCAGGAAACCCAACAGTGTCATCGGGCTCTACAGTGACTGCTTTGAGTATTGTATTGCTATATTGTGCCGCAGTGACTGTTGTCCTTGACGGCACTGTTTTTTTTTTCCCAACAGTGGACAAAGTCCGAACACGTTGGCGTTCGATCAAGGACTGCTTCAACAGTGATGTTCGTGCTGAGGGCCAGGTTCGCAGTGGATCTGCGTCAAGGACCAGAACTAGATACCGTCACTATCACGCGTTGCAGTTCCTAAGACCGGTCCTTGCCACGAGATCGTAAGTATTATAAATTTTGGGTTTTTATTTTTATTAATCTGTGTTTTTCTAATCCACAGCTGATGCTTCTTGTAAAGGCATGGTAGTAATGATTTTCCTTTCTTCCACAGCACCTGGAGCAGCACCCTGCAACCTGGCCCTGGAGCGGTCCTTCCTCGGACGTCCTCTGACCCGTCCCAGCCATCCGACAGCTATGAAGCACCTTGCAGGTCAGCCACACACACAGCTGGTGACCAGGAAGCTGGGCCATCAGGTGTTCCCCTGTCCCAGGTCTCTGCCACTGGTTATGCGGGCACTACCCGCCAGAGGCAGAGGGCCTTGGACAGGAATGTCTTGCCCGAGTTTATGCATTTGAGCGAGGCCTTTAATTCCAGCCTCAAGTCGCTGTCCGACAGAGTTGAAAGCGGTTTTGCACTCATGGAACGTGGTTTTAACCACTTTGAACACCGCTTCAATTCTGTAGAACAGCGCCTTGACCGTCTGGAGGCCGACCTCAACAGACCAGCACACCATTTTTTTAGTAAGATTGAAAAGGGCATGGCGGAACACCTTAGTCCTGAGCAACAGCTGAATGTGCTGCAGGCCTGCAACAATGCTTTCTTGCAGGCTATGCAGCATAATCGGTACGGTCAGCAGTCAGTGGTGTCATTTCCACCTGTGCCACCATTGACTCGCTTCACCTCACTACCGACTTGTGCTGCATACCACTGCACGGACACCTCTATTCAAAGCCAGGACACCCACCGTTACACCACCACAAGTCTGAGTGCAGCTGGTCACTTCACCGACACCACCATGGCAAGTGCTGCTCCTGTCTGGAGCACCACCGCCACTCCCATGCATGCGTGGAGCTCAGCCACCACTAGGCAAACATGGAACAGCCCTGCCGCTACAACAACATGTAGTAGCCCTGCCACCACCACTCCGCAAACCTGGACCATCACTGCCGCCACCAGTCCTCCTGCAAGGACGAGCACTGCCAACCAAGAGCAGCATCAGCAGCCACCTCAGCAGCAGCCACCTCAGCAGCAGCCACCTCAGCAGCAGCCACCTCAGCAGCAGCAGCAGCCACCTCAGCAGCAGCAGCCACCTCAGCAGCAGCAGCAGCCACCTCAGCAGCAGCAGCCACCTCAGCAGCAGCAGCAGCCACCCCAGCAGACGGGGGACCTACACTCAATATTTGCCCCAAGTTCAAGGCGAAATCAATCAAGGCGGGCATTGGGCCAAAGTCGGTCCAGGCACACAAGCCTACGGCGACATGCCATTGCAACAAATGTACCTGAACAGATTTCCTCTCCTCCAAGTGTTCCTAGTTTAATTCCCTTAACTGGACTACCTTCCCCCACAAGTTTTGTTGCCCCTTCCCCTCAAACACCGTCTTCAATTGCAAGTGTTGCATATTCCCTGCACACCCCCAAATTGAAACCATCTGCCCCCAAACGCCGGAAAAAATAATTTTGTGGTTTATTTTTGTGATTAAAAATAAATTTACATTTGTGGTTCACCATTACAAAGTTTCATTAATGTTGTTTGCGCCGCTCACACACACTGATGGGTAAATACATGTTAAAAACCAACCCAAGGCCTAGTATAGTCATATGTGAAATAACACGGACAAGTATAGTCATACCAAGGCCTAGTGTAATAACTCGAGTTTTACCAACTTGGATCTGGTTTCATGAAAAACAAAAAGTTGAAACTTGTCTAAAAAATAAGTTTCTTTCTTAAAAAGTTTCACCAGTTTGTTTTTTGTGAAACAAGATGCTAGTTGGTAAAAATCGAGTTATTACAGTAGGCCTTGGTATGACTATACTAGGCCGTGGTATTTCACATGACTATACTAGTGTAGGCCCAAGGCCTACTATACTCATATTTGAAATACCACGGCCTAGTATAGTCATTCCAAGGCCTAGTGTAATAACTCTAGTTTTAACAACTAGAATCTGGTTTCATGAAAAACAAACTGTTGAAACTTGTCAAGTTTCACCAGTTTGTTTTTCGTGAAACAAGATCCTAGTTGGTAAAAATCGAGTTATTACAGTAGGCCTTGGTATGACTATACTAGGCCGCGGTATTTCACATGACTATACTAGTGTAGGCCCAAGGCCTACTATACTCATATTTGAAATACCACGGCCTAGTATAGTCATTCCAAGGCCTAGTGTAATAACTCTAGTTTTAACAACTAGAATCTGGTTTCATGAAGAACAAACTGTTGAAACTTGTCAAGTTTAACCAGTTTGTTTTTCGTGAAACAAGATCCTAGTTGGTAAAAATCGAGTTATTACAGTAGGCCTTGGTATGACTATACTAGGCTGTGGTATTTCACATATGACTATACTAGTAGGCCCAAGGCCTACTATACTCATATTTTAAATACCACGGCCTAGTATAGTCATTCCAAGGCCTAGTGTAATAACTCTAGAAACTTGTCTATTTATACACTACCACAATTTTAAATAAAAGTTGGAATTGAGCTGATTACATTCATCCACTCAATGCTGACTTGTATTCCCCATTGACTTTCATTGGGTGGGGTTGGGTTTTGAGGGTTGGGTTTTGAAAAAATCACATACTTTTTTTTCAACTAGTTTGACAATTTTCTCTTGAAAAAAATTGGTTTCCTGATTCATGGCCTGCAGCTTTGCTCGTTCCAATATATTTCACGCAGACTAGCAATGCTGCATTTTAACTCATATGTGTATTTACCTGCCCAGGTGTGTGAACATCAAAAAATTCAGTTATACATGGGAAGTTTTTTATTTAATTGGATTTTAAAAAATATAGTGCACTCAGTAATGGTATCAAATAAGGTTTTTTATTACCATAAACAAACAAAAACATTACACCATTTCATCTTGCCAGTGCACCCGTCCTACATCAGAAATAAAGTAGGCCGCAAATTGGTCCCTCATTTGGCCAACTTCAACGGATGACCTGAGAGTGTGCTGAGTGAATTCAGGCAATGGGTTAGGAGCATCATCGTCCAGTTCAAAGGTTGGGTGCTCTTTAGCCATCACAAAGTTATGTAGAACCACACAGGCCTTCACCACCTCATCGACTGTTTCAAGTTTAAGATTAATGGCCGTGCCCAGAATTCGCCATCTGGAGACAAGAATCCCAAAAGCACACTCGACAGTTCTTCTGGCCCTGGTCAGCCTGTAAATAAATATTTTTTTGGTGTGGTCCAAGTCCCGGCTGGAGTAGGGTTTCAGTAAGTTTCCGCACATTTGAAAAGCCTCATCGCCAACCATTACAAAGGGCAGTGGCGGAGCTTCGGTGTGAGGAAGAGGCCGTGGCATAGGGAAATTAAATTGGTTGCCATACAACCTCCGGCCCATGTCTGAGTTTTTAAAAGCCTGTGAGTCATTACCACGGCCAAATGCTCCAATGTCCACTGCTACAAACATACATCCGGCATCCGCAATGGCCATGAGTACTATTGAAAAGTACTTTTTGTAATTATAGTACTCATATCCCGTTCTTTTGGGTTTGATGATCCGTATGTGTTTACCATCAACAGCTCCCAAACAGTTGGGAAAATTGCATACTGTCCAGAATTTGTCAGCAATTTCCATCCACTTTTCAGCGGTGGGCAGGGGCAGAAATTCTGGACAAAGAACATTCCAGAGAGCCCGGCAGGTGTCAGCAACAATTCCAGACAAGGTAGAGATTCCAATACGGTACTGGAAGTGTAGTGAAGATAGGGTTTCTCCAGTCGCCAGGAATCTGTGAACAGACAAAGAAGTAAAATTAATATTTATGTATATTATTTTAAAAAACTATAAAATAAAATATTAGTACATTCACGAAAACTAATTACCCAAGGTTTTGAATACTAAATTTAAAAAAAACCCATCAGACTGCACCCCTTGGTTTAATATTACATACCGTAATGTCACCAGTAGCCGTTCCTCAGGAGGAATCGCACGACGGAGCTGTGTGTCCTGTCTCCGGATGGATTGTTGGACACGAGCAAGCAAATCCCTGAAACTTTCTTGGGACATCCGGATATAATCTATAAATTTCTCCGGGTTTGCCTGGAGCTCGCTGTAGAGGGTGTGGTATGCCCCACGGCTCTCCCGGAGTTCAACAATCGGATGTATCCACATACGCCGCCGCTGCCGTCTTCGCTCCCTCTCTCTCTTCCTTTGTTCATGGCAAGCAACTGCATACGCCTGAGCCATCGCGATGTCCAAATCCAAGTTGAAGTGAAAACTCTTCCAGCGCAGATCCATGGTCACGAGAAGAATCAAGCAAATGTGAAGAATACTGTAGACAGGGTCTATATATTAACATACCACACCCACAATGAAGTCCCATTGGTCTTGTGTGTTGTTGAATGTTTTTTTTTTCTTTTTTGGGGGGTTTTTCCAAAATCTGTAAAAAAACGCAAACGCACAAAAAACGCATACAAACGCACAAAAACGCTGCGTTTTTTTCCTGCATGCGCATTAAAATGCTTGAAAAAAACGCAGCGTTTGTATGCATTTGTATGCGTTTTTTCAATGCGTTTTTTTGCGGGAAAAATGCGCTGCAAAAAAAAGCAAGTGTGAAACAGGCCTTAGAAGTGCGCAAAGACCTTTAGCCGAGGGAAAAATCTGAGAAATTTGAATACCAGTTGCATGCTAAGACATTTAACCACCATGCACTTGCAAGCGTGGATGGACTACCAAAACTCACGTACCACATGTGCTACTGCTCCCAAAGAAGGTAGTCAGCAACGCAACATTGTTTCCCCCACTGTAAGTCCACTGGTTAGCACACCACCAGCAGCAAATGTTGAGTTGTCGCAAGGGCAAATCATTCAGGGAATCACACTGTTATTGCAACGAAAGACAGAATCTAGGCCATCAGAAAGAACACCAACTCCATCACCATCATCAACCCTCTCTCAGTCCACCATGTCCACCGCTACTTCCACCATATCCAGCTCTCAAGTCCAGCTCACTCTACCAGAGACTATGACTAGGACAAAAATGTACTCATCCTCTCATCCGCGTACAATGGCTTTGAACACCCACATTGCCAAACTAATCTCGTTAGAGATGATGCATTATCGGTTGGTTGAAAGTGCAGCTTTCCGCGAACTAATGGCCTACGCAGTTCCACGCTATGAACTACCCAGTTGCCACTTCTTTTCTCACAAAGCCATCCCAGCCCTCCACCTTCATGTGAAAGACCGCATTGTCCATGCACTCAAGCTGTCAGTGAGTGGAAAGGTGCACCTCACAACTGATGCATGGTCCAGTAGGCATGGCCAGGGCCCTTACGTGTCCATCACTGCGCACTGGGTTAATGTGGTGGATGCAGGGTCCACAGGGGACAGCGGTGGTGGCACAGTGCTGCCTAGCCCACGGTATAGGAAACAGTTGGCTGTAGACGTTTGACCCTCCTCCTCCAGAAGCGAAAGCTGGTCCACAGAGCGCAGTCGCACGAGCACTGCATCCGCAGTTGACTGTTGCAAACGAGGTGTCCCCCTATCGATCAGCTAGTGGAAAGCGTCAGCAGGCTGTGTTGCAGATTATGTGTTTGGGCGACAGACACACCGCAGAAGTACTGGCCGACTACTTTCAGCGACAAACTGAGTCATGGCTGGGCAGTCTACATCTTGAGGCAGGCAAGGTAGTTAGTGATAACGGCCGGAATTTTGTGGCAGCCATAGCCCTTTCAAAACTCAGACACATACCTTGCTTGGCTCATACCTTGAACCTGGTGGTGGAGTGCTTCCTCACTAATTATCCGGATTTGACAGGCCTGCTCCTTAAGGTTCGAAGACTGTGCTCGCACATCCGCCGGTCGCCGGTACACTCCAGTCGTATGCAGAAGCTGCAGCGATTGCTCCACCTTCCCAAGCACCGCCTAATGATCGACGTTGCAACAAGGTGGAACTCCACCCTGCACATGGTTGAGCGGCTGTGCGAACAAAGGCAGGCCGTAATGCATTTGTGGGAGGATACACGGGCAGGCACTTTGAGGGCAGACATGGAGTTGACAGGAGTGCAGTGGTAGAAGCTGAAAGACCTCTGTAAAGTCCTTCAGTGTTTTGAGGAATGCACACGGCTGGTAAGCGCAGACGACGCCATCATAAGCATGAGCATCCCATTTATGCGTCTGCTCATGCAAACTTTGACGCACCTTAAGGAGCAGGCGTCTGCAGCCGAGATTGATGAGGAGGAAGAGGAGGAGGGAAGCCTTGATGACAGTCAGCCATTGTCTGGTCAGGGAACTGTCGTGGACAAGGTTGAGGAAGAAGAGGAAGAGGAGGAGGATAATGACGGGGATGATTATTTAGGGGAGGAGGATGCTTCTCGTGGGGCAAGAGAAAATGTTGGCTTTGCAAGGTCTGGTACAGGGTTTGTGCGTGACTGGAGGGATGTGGATTTGCCAGAAAGTGCTCCTCCACCCAGCACTCGCAGTGCATCATTGACACCGGGAACATTGGCCCACATGTCAGATTATGCCTTGCAGATCCTAAAAAGGGACCCCCGCATTGCCAAAATGATGAATGATGACTACTGGTTGGCCAGCATCCTGGATCCACGCTATAAAGGCAAATTCCAAAACATCATGCCACAGGAGAACCTTAACCTAATATTGGCTAACAAACAAGCTACTCTGGTAAACCGGTTGGTTGAGGCATTCCCAGCACACAGCAGTGGTAATGGTTCTCACACGAGCCGTTGGGGCCGGGGGCAACTTGGAAGCGTTGTTGGTGGTGGACACATCAGAAGTGGCGTTGGAGACAGGGGTTTCATGACCATGTTGTGGACTGATTTTTCAAGTCCCGCTCACACGACTGGTAATACTGCATCGATTGAAAGTGACAGGAGACAGCACTTGTCAAGTATGGTTACAAACTACTTTTCCTCCCATATCGATGTTCTCCCTCACAGGTCATTCCCATTTGACTATTGGGCAGCTAAACTGGACACCTGGCCTGAATTGGCACAATATGCCTTACAGGAGCTCGCATGCCCAGCTGCAAGTGTGCTATTGGAATTAGTCTTCAGTGCTGCTGGATCAATACTGACAGAAAAAAGGACCCGTCTGTCGACCCAAAATGTGGATGATCTGACCTTCATTAAAATGAACCATGCATGTGTTTCCAAGGATTTTGTCCCACCTTACCCTGATGACACATAGGTTACCAGAAAAATTGTTTTCTTTGGTCCGCCTGTTCCTGGGACTTGACCAATTTCGCCTTTAGCAGCAGGTGAATGTCCCACATCAACATATGCCATTTTGTAAACCTCCCTAACTGGGCAGCCTCCTCCCCCCAATGGCCGGGGTCACCACCGAGCGCAGGCAACCGTGCGAGTGCCATTGCCCTGGACAAGTGGGTGGGCCAACTCGTGGGCGGGGGCACTGGCACAGGGTCCCTCATAGTGCAATCAAGTGTCTCTGACGATGGTAGTGCACACCCGCCGTCAGACACACCGCCGTACTATAAGGGGCCCAGTGCCAGTGCCGACGCCCACGAGTGGGCCCCCCTTGCTTGGGCAGGGGCCCAGCATTTGCAATGTTTACCTCTCCCTGCTCCTCCGCTGTGTAGTCTGGGCTGCCAAATCGATGGAACTGGCACTTCAAATTTGGTGAACTGATAGAAGATGATGGTTAAGACGTAGCTATGCCCTGTCCCGCTGGCCGGGATCCAGCTTCAGATGATCAATGGCTTCCATTTCTTATGGACATCGACTCACAATGAGATGCAGTGGTGGTTTCTCATCAGCTTTAACAGTTTTCCTACCCACACACGTGTGACATTCCAGCGCACATTTTTAAATGTGCCCTCCCTCTCATGCCAATCCAATTGAATTACCTACGGCCTGTGGCTTCTGTGTTTTGCACTCCAAAGTTATGTGACAGAGCATGATAGGCAGTGAGCACCATGTTTACATCTCTCCCTGTGATCAAAATTGGATGGATATGAGTAACGGCGATGGGATCAACGGTACTGCGATACAGCAACACTTTCTTCACAAAGAAAGGTTTTTGCTGTGTCAACACACTAATTAATTGAGGGTCAGTATCGCCTCTGAGAATTGTGACGGAAGTTGTTCCCGTGATTAGTAATTCGTAGATTTCTGCAATCACTAGACTTTAGGTAAATAATTGTATGCATCTAATTTCCTGTTGCAGAGAGTCTGGGCTGTCTTACTGAGACAGAAATATAAATGAAGATTTAAAAATACCACCAAAAGTGTATCATGGTGTACGCTTGAAACACATTTCCTTTTTTATAGTTTTTAGATTGTTGTGTAATCCATGCAGAGAACACGGAGATTTTAAATGTTTAAACTATGCTCTATATACCTGCTATCCAGTGATAATGTACCCTATCTCAACTTTGTACAATCTGGTCTAATCCATACTGGGCCTGAGACCGTCTGAGCCTGCCTCCTGATCGATACACATAGGTTTTTAATGTGTAAACTATGCAACATATATACGTGTTATCCGGTGAAACTGTACCCTTTATCAACTTTCTCGAATCTTGTAGAATCCATACTGGGCCTGAGAATGGCTGCAGAGCTGTTAAGCAAGCTACAGCACCTGTGGTTTGGACACGTAATGTTTTGCATTTTTTCTGGAATGGCGGTTAGGCCGAAATCAGGAATTGCTGTTGACCTGCACTTACTGGGAAATCATCGTTCACGGCGAATTATTGGAATCCCAGATCCCCATCACTAACGGTGTTCAGCGGGTTATCTGCACCTGTAAGCGACAAAAGATGGTCCTTTCAGTGTAGCGTGCATGTAGCCCCGGACATGGAAGGCCATGATAGCCCTGTTATTGCTCGATCGCGCGTGCCAGAGCCTCGCGTATCCCTCTAGTAAGCTTTACGCGTACCGCATGGGCGTGCCGGAGTCTCGTTTGTTAACGGAATAAAGCTGACAAATCGCTAGCACAACTACAAATGGAGATACCACACCACGCACACACAATTGACAAAGCTTTCAATGTGTGCATCTTTTTTTGAGGTGGCATGGTTGTGGTTTCCCGGGTGGAGTCCAATTAAGCCGCAGGCTCCACTCCTGGTGGTGCCCTTTTGGACATTCCTTTAAGGTTGAGCTTTACAATCATACTGCCCCCGGAAAGCAAACACCTTGGCTTCATGGACGCTGTTTGGACGTTCATGGGAATAACGCCGCCCGATCGCCAGTTGCCATAATTTATTGGTGGGAAGTACGACAGTATATGATCGTGTTCGTTTTCAGATTTTGTTTTTTTTGGGTTTGGTTTTTACATTTTTAGTCCAGACTTTCTTGACTTCATAAGGGCATGACAAGCCTAGATCTGTGTCTCCTCCACCTCCTCCTTTTACTCCTCCACCTCTTTGGTAAATGTAGTTGCCCTTTTCCATATGTTATTTTTGGCTTCTGAGCATTTTGTCGGTTTTGGGACACCTTTTAAGGTGTTTTGTAATTGTTTTGTATGTGTTAGTATGTGTTTGTGTTTGCCTGCCATTGTTTTCAATGTGGTTTGACGAACATTCGACGAACTTACCTCCTGTGCGACGAACCAAAACACGAGCGGGGTGGCTCAACACTACTCTTGATATATAGACATACATTGTTAATGTTTAAACTATGCTATATATACCTGCTATCTGATGATACTGTACACTTTGTCTACTTTTTATATTCTTGTCTAATCCATACTGAGCCTGGGAGTGTCTCTGTGTAACTGATGGAATATATATGGAGATTGACAATTATCCTTTGACTGAATAGAGCTGTACGCTTCTGATACAGTACCATATATGTGATGTTATTTTGTGTCTATTTTGTGCTAAATTTGGAAGTTTGGTGGAAGAGGCAGCGGACGTGGGCGTGGGGGGCCAGCTGGTGCTGATGGTGGTGGTGCATCTGCTGGTAGTGGCAAAAGCACAATAGCAGCTAAGGCAGGAGGTGTTGAGCCTGCGTCATGGTCTGTCTACGGAACGCCTGGAAGGCTACCTTTTCTGGGAGTAGGTTAACCGTTTTTAAAGCCGGAGCATGAGGAACTGATTTGGGCTTACATTGCCGAAACAGACTCCAGCAAATATGCCCTCCTCTTCTGAAGTTTCAAAAAATGCAAGCACTGAGTCGTCAAGTGCTGGCTCCTGGTCAGGAAGAACCCCTTTCCTTGTCTCCTGCACCCCCACCCAAAGTGAATGATGCAGCAGGCCACACTTCACATTAGTCCATGTAGCTCTTTCTATCATACCATGCATGGGTTATCAAGTCAAATCGTGAATTCCCCAGTCCAAGATGAATCAGAGATGGAGTGTGGGTGGCCAGGCAGGGCAGTGGGGTTAATCGGGTGTCTCCCTGGGATGTGTCACAGTGGTGGTGACCCGTTCCATGGCCCTGGGCGTCCATGCAAAGGGGTGAATTACGTTTATAGGTGAATGATACGTGACACCACCAGTGGTTTCTGATTAGATTGACCAGCGTTGCAGTGTCGCTTCTCTGGGACAGAAGTTGTGGCGCAGCTAAGATGTAGAAGCCCTGCACAGGTATGGCCATTGTTGCAGGGCACATTAAAGAGTTGGTAGATGGTATGCAGTGCAGGATGTAGCAGAGCCGTGCACCAGGCGCAGGAGAAAGAGGACAGACACAGTCATGCAGTTCCTTTACCTGTGCTTGGTAAGTGCCATCCAGGACCCAGAATACAGATGGAGAAGGAGTTGGTCAGCCTGGAAGCCAATTTGGAATTCTCGCTCTGCAGATAGGTAGTGTGGCCTCCGTTCTAGCGCTTATCTGAGGTACTCGCAGTGCGGTGTTCAATGAAGTTCCCCCCGTTGACTCTCTCTTGGAACTTTCTCGTATGGCAGGCAGCCGTAGCCTTTTCCTTCTGGCTCCCACATGTCGCTGCTGGGGCCTCCGAGCCTTTGTTGGGTACAGAGCATTTACAGCTGCTACTTCCTCCGGTTTCTGCTGCAGGAACGTCAGTGTCCCTACAAACTCGGAGACCGGAATCCGGACCATGCGCTCAAGCTAGGAGTGAGCCTTAACTCTGCTCATCCTCCAGCTCCCCTTCTCACATCCACACACTTCCCCTTCCCTTCACAGACTGCCCTAACTTACCTCCTCCCGACCACAGACAGCAGCTCCTCAGCAGTCATGTTCAGAGGTCTCCCTGCTGGCCTGGAGTGGGAAATGTGTTGTGTGTTGGTTTAACTGCTAGAGAGAGCCTTTGTTGCTCCCAAGCATGACATCACACTCCCTAGGAGGAAGGTAATGCCACTGTGGCGACCGTACTCCTGAGGTGCAGCTGAAAGTACAGGTTCGGCCCACCCGCCGTCAGACACACCGCCGTACTATGAGGGGCCCTGTGCCAGTGCCGTCGCCAATGAGTGGGCCCCCTCTGCTTGCTCTGGATCACAGCACTTGCAAAGTTGAAATACTTACCTCTCCCTGCTCCACCGCCATTATGTCTTCCGCGTTTCCTGACAGCGATATTCTGATCAGAGAGCGCAATGACATCACGTCTGTACGCCCAGACTAGTACAGGGATTCCCTAGCGAGGAGACTTATTTGAGGAGACTTATTTAATTGTTTTCAATGTTGGGACAGCAATTTTTGGGGAGCACTATACTCTGGAGAATGATATATGGGGCCCACCATACACTGGAGCATTCCAAAGGTGGACATCAGACACTGGAGCAGCATTTACAGGGCCCATTATACACTAGAGCATTAGAAATGGGGCCCATTATATATAGAGTATTATTTGGGCCCATAAGACAGTGCAGCTTCATCCATGGGGACCAACATATACTGTAGAATTATGTGGAGCTCATCATATACTGTTTCAAACATTATATGGGACCAATGATTCTGTATGGTGAAATATATGGGCCTCATTACTCTGTATAGCGCACTATGCGGTGGCCATAATACTGGATGGCGTAAGATACTGTCCGTTTTTGGAGCTATTGGAGAATTTAAAATGGATATCAGTCATGAGATGTAAAAAGTGAAGTATTTTTCATTGTACTATACCGCTATTTCTCTGCCGTATCGGAGCATCATGAGTTGTGCTATATGTTAAAGGGGCGCTCTTTGGCCCAGGGCACATGAAAACCTGGAGCCAGCCCTACCCCCCCACAAATTTAGCCAAATAACCCCCATTTTTTAATGCGTAACTATTATTATGCAGTAAATTAAGGTTGAAAAGCTTCATTAATAAGATTTGATGTTTTTGGCATTCAAATTGGCACTGTAGGTGTGTTTCCTGGCCTCCACTTCTTGCCGACTTTGCTTCCCCATTGACTTGCATTGGGTTTCGTGTTTCAGTCGGCCTTCGACTTTTCACAAAAATCGGCCGATTTCGTTCGACCCGACTTTTGCGAAAGTCGGGTTTCATGAAACCCGACTCGACCCAAAAAAAGGCAAAGTCGCTCAACTCTAATGACAGGACTTTTACACAGTTTTCTCTTGCAGACAGGACCGAGTACCTTCGCTTATTGACTTTCACCGTCGAAGTGTACTTTGTGGCTCTCCCACCGTGGCTGCCCTAGGCCAATCCACCACCGCGTTTCACCCTGCAAAGTCCACCAAATTACAGGTCCTCACAGACCGTCTCTGCCTGTGACCAACGTCCTTAAGGGTCACCTCCCATAACCGTATCTGCTGTCCAAGCTCTCTGAGAGGTCTCCTCTATTTAACAGACCCTCCTTCCTTGTGAGCTCCCCTGGCTGACTGACCTTCCAGAACCTTCCATCTGCTTTTTATCACCTTCTGCTCTGGTAACTCCGCCCCCCATGACTCAACGGTTTTTCTAGCCAATGGCTGGTGTTCAGTCCTAACCTATAACTCTCCACTGCCCTCTAATGGTCAAACCCCAACACTACGCTTCGTTCTCTTTATCTACAGCTGTTTTCCACCTCTCACTCCTACACTGCCTTACACCCTTTGCCTTCCTATTACAGACAGGTTCGTCCGTCAGTTCTCCTTCCCTACAAGTGTGCAGTGTGACAATCCTTAATACACCCATCAATTACACAGGAAGCGTTTGGACATTCCTGTATGCAGGGCAGCAGTGACTCGAGACACAATCTTGATGGATAACAGCCATCTCCCTCATATGGATATGATGATGATGGCTCCCGAGTCCTTCAGAATTGCAGCGACATTCGATAATTGTTGTGGAGAATCAAAGCTGATGACATCCTCAGAAGCTCATTATAATTACACTCTGTTATAATGGCAATCAGACAAGGTGAATAACAGCCGCTGCAGGTCTTTTAGATGCCGGTATCATCCCTAAAGAAATAATCAGTAGAGGCTGTCAATTTCAGCATGCAGTCTGTGACCTACTAAAGCCTGGCCAACTCTGATTCATCCTCATTTTACCTATGTTATTGGGTCGCCCTCCCAGGGCTGTGAGGTACTCGGTACCGGGCCTGATGAGCTTCAATGGGAGATGTCACGGCAGCTGGGACCCGGCCCGTGGCCCTGGGCGCCCATTGTAAAAAGAGTTGTTGCAGTGTGCTTATGGTGATGAAAGTTTATAAGTGATTTGTGATGCCACCTGTGGTGTTCGGCAATAGAGATGTAAGCCGACGCTGAAGACAGATCCTCTGGGACAGATGGTGTGGTGCAGCAATGATATTATAGCCCTCCACAGGCAGGGCTGGAGTCCCAGGGCAGTGTAGGTGAAGTGACACATAGATGGTGTAGTGTCAGGCGCAAGTGATGTAGCAGTGCTGGGCAGGTTGGTGCAGGAATAAGTGGAGAACACCAGGGCATGTAGTTCCAAAGCTTTACTCACAGTCTGTTGCAGGTACAGGTGCCCGCATCCGTGCCGTGTCCTCCAGGTCAGGAGCTCAGCCAACTTCCAGGCAAGATGAAGTACTGCTTTCCAACACTCCGCCAACATATGTGCCTTTTCTGAACGTCTCCTCTTATAGCGCCTTTGAACGAAGTACTCCTAGTACTGAGTTACACTGGAGTTCCTCAAGTCAGATGTTCCTATGAAATCTACTTGTACGGCAGACAGCTGTAGCCTGCTTCGGGGACTCCTTGCTACTAAGTCCTGGCTCACTAATATGTTGCTGTTGTGCCCCCAAGTCTTGTGTGGGAATAAAGTGGTCACGACTTCTATTCCTCCGGTGTCTGCTGCAGGACCATTAGTATCCGTACAACCTCGGGGACCGGAATCCGGTCTTGCGCTGTGAACTTGGGAAGGTTTCTTCCGACCCTGTTCCTTAGTTCTCCTATTCTACTTATGTTCCGTGCTAATCCTGCTTTCTTTTGGAGAATCAAGCTTCCTTTCTTTGTCTCTTTCCTGTGCCAGCAGACCCAGATTACTGGCCGTAATGGCACAGCATTTATTAAAAATATATAGAGTAGGACCCCCCATATGAGATTGCCTTGGCGCGGCGGGGTGGCTCAATTGAATTGATCAATTTTTTTGCTAAATATCTCATTTTTGAATACAGCTAGACATTATGTGCATATGCACTCCAATTTATGCGTTCTAACCTTAAGCAGTGCTGGCTTCCCCCCCTATTTTCTCACTGTGGCCTGCTGCAGCACTTCCTTCTCCCATCCCTCTCCCAGGGATCTTCTCTGTCTCACTCTCTGTGCTTCTACATCCTCACTCACTGACTGAATGAATGGCTGACTGACTGACTCAACTCTTCCCACTCTTTTAAGTAAACTAAACTCCATCCACCTCCCAGCACATTTAGTGTTCCAAGCAGGGAGCCACCAAGGGGTGCTATGCTACACTTCAAGTAGGGAGCCGCCAAAGGTGCTTTGCTACACTACTTACCTGGATGGTGGGGTACCACACCTCAGGAGGAGGTGCAGTACCTCTGTGGCGACTGAACCCTCAGGGGCGCCACATTACATTGCTTTATTAACATTCTTCTTATCATGTCCTCTACTAAAGTTACGTCCAGAGCTGTAGTCACAATTCTGTTGAATGTCTTTAGCACTGCAGTGAATAGCAGATTTTTAGCAGCTCTGTCCTGACTCCGATGGTTTTGGTGGAGACTTTAGGGCTCATATCACCTCCCTTTCTCTTATAGCGAGAGATAATCTTTACTAGAGCGTGGAGTGTTTTCTGTGGGATTACAGGGGAAGTCGCGGATTCCTGTCGAGCTTAGTACCATTCTTCAGCCCATCCACCCTGGCCTCTGACATCACATTATTACTTCCTCGTACATGGCGATAAGTCTACAAGCATTCGGCCCTGTAATCCTGGGATCACCTAAGATTACGGAGAATTCATGAATCTTCAAAATCGTCAGTGTCTGGGAAATATAGAATTTCTACACTTCGCCTTTGAAATGCGGCCAGTGGGAGCCTCGGCCAAAGAGTTATCTCTAACCAAACCCCAATTCCTCCCTCCATTAAAGGGAATCTGTCACCTATTATTTGGGCTATGAGATGCGGCCACCGCCATCAGAGGCTTATCTACAGCATTCTATAATGCTGTAGATAAGCCCCCAATGTAACCTGAAAGAGAAGAAAAACGAGTTATATTATACTCAACCAGGGGCGGTCCGGAGGGTGTCCCTGTCCGGCGCCTCCCATCTTCTAGCTGTGACATCCTCTTCTTTGATTCCCAGGGCAGAGCAGAGTACTGTAGTGCGTAGGTGCTGGACCAGCTGTGACGGGAAGCAAAAAAGAGGACGTCATCGCTACAAGATGGGAGGTGCCGTAACGGACCACCCCTGGGTGGGTATAATATAAGTCGTTTTTCTTCTCTTTCAGGTTACATCGGGGACTTATCTACAGCAATACAGAATGCTGTAGATAAGCCCCTGATGGCTGTGGCCGCATCTCATAGGCCAAAAAAAGGTGACAGATTCCCTTTAATGAAAGCTGAAATATTGTCCTTTACACTGGAGGGTAGAAACCTAATCAGTACAGACAGATCATAGCCCAGTGAGATTGTCCAGTCACATGATATTGATTACCTATCCATACCAATATAAGATCAGTGGGGGGATCAGGACCCCCATCAAACAGCCATTATTAGTTCTGGTGGAGCCACGATGTTAACATTGGCTGGAGATGCCCTTGCTGAGTACTGTGGATCTACATCTAGGCATGCCATCACAGCTAATAGGTGTCAGACCTCCATCAAACTAATATTGATGACCTATCCCAGGGAGAGGTCATGGATAATAAGTGATAACCAATTTAATGCATAAGCCACACCACATGGTGAAATCCTAATGGGGTAATGCATACAGCACAGTTATAATACTAATTGTTCACAGAACAGAGATAATGTGCAGAGTGATGTCACAATACCAGCATAAAGCACATACAGGAGTTGTGACACACAGGGTTAGTAATCTCAGTGATATCACGGTAGAGAGATAATGCACACAGTGATGTCAAATCAAAGGGATGCTAAGCATAGTGATTAGCCAGTATCCAGGATAATGCATTCAGCTATTTTACATTCAGGTGTAAGGATATGTGCACACGTTGCAGATTTGCCTGCAGAATTTTCTCCACAGAATCTGCATCTCTTGGCAGAAAACGCAGGTAAAAATCCACGTGTTTTTTATGATTTTTTTCATGCAGATTTTCCTGCATTTTTTTCATGTGGATTGTATGCGTTTTTGTAAGCTAAATAAAGATATGTTACTTAACAGAAAAAAAAAGATTTGTGATGTCATTTCTGTCCAACCTCCTCTTTAACATTTGTCCAACCCACACTCCATTACACATGCAGATAGACAGACAGAGATAGATAGATAGATAGATAGATAGATAGATAGATAGATAGATATGGGATAGATAGATAGATAGATAGATAGATAGATAGATAGATAGATATGGGATAGATAGATGGATAGATAGATATGGGATAGACACATACATATGGGATAGATAGATTGATATTGGACAGATAGACAAATAGATAGATATGTGATAGATAGATGGATAGACAGATAGATATGGGATAGATCGACAGATAGATAGATTTGGGATAGATAGATAAATATGGGATAGATAGGTCTATAGATAATATCTATCGATCTATCTATAGATCTATCTATCTAAAGATCTGTCTATCTGTCTATCTAGCTCATTCCATCTATCTATGTCTCATTCCTTCTATCTATCGCTAGATATATCTATCTATCTATTCTTCCACTGAATTGGAGGAGTTCCATATTTTTCTTATTGGCCTAAATAGGAATATTCAGTTTACATTGACATCTTCTGCCATGGAATTGCAGTTTTTGGATGTTTTGGTTAGATTGGAGAATAACCGTTTTTAACAGAGGTTTTTGTAAAAAAAACAGACAAAAATAATTTATTGAGATATGATAGTCATCACCCTCGTAGAATGGTGGAATCACTACCCTATAGCCAATTCCTTTGTGTTAAAAGGATAGTTAATTACGGAAAAAATCTTGATGTCTCATTGGAGAATATGTCACAGAAATTTTTGGAGAGACGATATCCTAAAAATCTTTTGAATAAAGAGAAGGTAAAATTCAGGATTCAGGGACGAGAGTCTTTTACATAAAAGTGGAGTACAACAAAAAAAATGTTTGATAGGATCCCTATGATAACTTTTTGCAATGAAAATACATTTATTGTAGATATAGTGAAGAAGCATTGGCCAATGTAAGGTAAGTGTTTGCCTCAGGTCAAGGAATTTTTGGGACCTCCACTAATCTCTATATATAAAAATGAATGTGTGTGTGTGTATCACCAACCAATCACGAAGCATCTTTCATTTCACCAGAGCTGTTCAAAAGAAGCTGATCTGTGATTGGTTGCTATGACCAACAGTTTTCCCACTTGACAACACCTCAGCAGACACTGACATGGTGGGAGAAATATAGCATCCCTGGGAACATAAGCTTCCAGCTATTGTCTGCCCCCTGAAAGGAGCAGAGAGCACATGACAGAAATGAATCCTCCCTCCCGTGCCCATATATCCCATGACGGGATGATGTGGGATATTATGGGTAGTAGTCCAGTGGCTCTGGCTAACGGGTCAATGTGGGATATTATGGGTAGTAGTCCGGGAGCTCGGGCTGACGGGATGATGTGGGATATTATAGTGAATGTGGCTATGCGGAATGGGCGGGGCTCTACACTCAGCTTTATATATATAGATATAATCATTATAATTTGTTATAACTGACACACAGATCTACATCTCTGGACCAGATATCACCTCCCTACTAAACAGAATCCCTCAATGTCTGTCTGCTATTTCATCCTTCTTCTCCGCTAGATTTCTAAAACTTAATATGGACAAAACAGAATTAATCATCTTTCGCCCATCTCACGTGACCCCCCCAAGAGACCTATCCATTACAGTAAACGGCTGCCCACTCTCTCCAGTCCCACAATCTCGCTGCCTCGGGATTATCCTTGACACTGATCTCTCTTTCAAACCACATATCCAAGCCCTTTCCGCTTCTTGCCGACTTCAACTCAAAAACATTTCACGAATCTGTACATTCCTCAACCAAGAATCTGCAAAAACCCTAGTCCATGCCCTCATCATCTCTCGCCTTGACTACTGCAACCTCCTGCTCTGTGGCCTCCCCTCTAACACTCTCGCACCCCTCCAATCTATTCTTAACTCTGCTGCCCGACTAATCCACCTGTCCCCCCGCTATTCCCCTGCCTCTCCCCTCTGTCAATCCCTGCACTGGCTCCCCATTATCCAAAGACTCCAGTTTAAAACCCTAACCATGACATACAAAGCCATCCACAACCTGAGTCCTCCGTACATCTGTGACCTAGTCTCCCGGTACTTGCCTGCACGAAACCTCCGATCCTCACAAGTTCTCCTTCTCTACTCCCCTCTTATCTCTTCTTCCCACAATCGCATACAAGATTTCTCCTGCTCATCCCCTCTACTCTGGAACTCTCTACCACAACATATCAGACTCTCGCCTACCATGGAAACCTTCAAAAACAACTTGAAGACCCACCTCTTCTGACAAGCCTATAACCTGCAGTAACCACCGATCCACCAAACCGCTGCACGACCAGCTCTACCCTCGCCTACTGTATCCTCACCCATCCCGTTGTAGATTGTGAGCCCTCGCGGCAGGGTCCTCTCTCATCCTGTACCAGTCGTGACTTGTATTGTTTAAGATTACTGTACTTGTATGTATAATGTATACCCCTCCTCACATGTAAAGAACCATGGAATAAATGGCGCTATAATAATAAATAATAATAATAACCAACCGTAGTTAGTTACTATGCCCGGGCAGCGCCGGGCTCTTCAGCTAGTCTCATATAAAAGAGCAAAAAGTATAAGGAATAAACTCATTTGTGCGGATGTAGGCACACTATAAACCTCTATACAGTCTTCTCTGACAGGTGCAGTTAAAATGGGTTGTTTTCCCTGTCTTAGCTGTATTAACTGTTCCTACATGATTAAGGGTGATAATTTTAAACATCCAATCACACAAGAAGTTTTTGCATTAGACAATTTCTTACCTGTACAACTGACTTTATCATTTATTTGTGGATATGCCCTTGTAAATTATTATATGTAGGGGAGACAACATGTGATTTAAAAACTAGGTTGAATCAGCATCGTTATGCAATACGGAAAAAACGATTAGACTTACCTGTATCACAACATTTCACTGAGTCTAGACATTCTGAAAGATTTGAAATTTCGGATAATTTACCATATTCCACCATTGCGAAGTGGTGGTGATAGGGTTAAATTGCTTAAAATTAAAGAGTTAGAATGGATTAGAAGGCTGAATACCCTGTAGCCCAATGATGTAAATGTTGATTTTAAACTTGGGATAACATTGTGATCTTATGTGGTTTACTTTTTATGACTGCTATTGTGATCTTTTTGCTTCATTTGAAGTAGTGTAGTTTGGTAACCTTTTATTTTAATTTTTAGATCATATCGTGCCAGAGGTCATCAATAGAACATGACAAAGGTATCCGCGACTCATGTGAGCTTCAGATAAATGACCCAATACCATCCCCACACCCCATAATTACCTCCCGTATCCAACCCCAGATCCCAATAAAAGACAAAGCCAAAGTTGGATTAATTGGCCACAGCAGCTATTTATTATCATTAATGTACAACAATTTTAAAACAGTTCCCTCCCAAAAGGGGTGGGTGGTCCTCGAAGCCCGAACCCTTGTAAACCGTAAATAACCACAACTTCCACCTTGGCCCCAGGTTAAGTCTTATAGAATCATAGAATCGCAGAGTTGGAAGGGACCTCCTGGGCCATCTTGTCCTACCCCCTGCTCAAAGCAGGATTCTCTAAATCATCCCAGTCAGATATCTGTCCAGCCTCTGTTTGAAGACTTCCATTGAAGGAGAATTCACCACTTCTCGTGGCAGCTTGTTCCACTCATTGATCACTCTAACTGTCAAAAAGTTTTTTCTAATATCTAATCTGTGTCGCCTCCCATTCAGTTTCATCCCATTGCTTCTAGTCTTTCCTTGTGCAAATGAGAATAAAGTTGATCCTTCTACAATGTGACAGCCCTTTAGATATTTGTAGACAGCAATTAAGTCTCCTCTCAGTCTTCTCTTTTGCAAACTAAACAATCCCAAATCCTGCAACCTTTCCTCATAAGACAGGTTTTGCAGACCGGTCACCATTCTGGTTGCTCTTTTCTGAACTTGCTCCAGTTTGTTGATGTCTTTTTTAAAATGTGGTGCCCAAAACTGAACACAATATTCCAGATGAGGTCTGACCAAAGAGGAGTAGAGGGAAATAATGACTTTACGTGATCTAGACTGTATGCTTCTGTTAATACATCCTAGAATTGCATTTGCCTTTTTTGCTGCTGCATCACACTGTTGACTCATATTCAGTCTGTGATCTATTAGTATACCCAAGTCTTTTTCAGATGTGCTGTTGCTTAGGCCTATTCCTCCCATTCTGTATATGCTTTTTTCATTTTTATTGCCCAGATGTAGTACTTTGCATTTTTCCCTGTTAAAAACCATTCTGTTAGTTGCTGCCCACTTCTCCAGTTTATTTATATCTTTTTGAATCCTCTCTCTCTTCTCTAGTATTAGCTATCCCTCCTAGCTTTGTGTCATCAACAAATGTAATCAGTTTACCCTCAATTCCTTCATCTAAATCGTTGATAAAGATGTTGAACAATACAGGGCCCAGGACAGAGCCCTGTTGTACCCCACTTGAGACATTCTTCCAACTGGATGTGCAGCCATTTACGACCACTCTTTGGGTCCGATCACTAAGCCAGTTATGAATCCATAGGCACCAGATCGGGGATAGGTAGTAACCAACCTGACCAAAACCAAAACCCATTAACGGGCACACCAATTATCCCTTCCGCGGGATTGTAAATACCCAGTCCACTTGTCCATTGAGGGAAGTCCAGTACTTCGTAAGATCCCCCCCACAAATCCGCCATTTTCCAATTCCACCAACTTCATGTACTCACTGTCCGCAGTCCCTGTCTGCGGTCGCTCTGGTGTCTGTGCCTGAGTTCTCTCTCCTCTAGCGTCAGCATCCTCCTGTAGGGTCCTAGCAGGTTGGCAGGATGCAGTGATGAGACACGAGAGTGAGTGTGGTTTGTGTAATAAACTATTATAAAACTGTAGCCGCGGGGCTATATTGAGCTAACAACAAATGTAAACAACAATCAGTCCACGCAGGGACTCAACAACTCTAACAACACTTTTCTTATGGTGCATGAGACTAACCCGGTTTGCCCGGTTGCTATAGGCCACGTATGACCAAACTGGGGGGACCTTATCTCATATAGTACACTTATCTTTCCAGGGTCTGTCCGGATCACAGACGTGGCCATGTAGAGATCGCTGATGCGGCTGCCTTGACGCCTCGATATTCCGGGGTGAAACTGGGATCGACAGACCCTTGAAAAAGCGTTGCCGGTGGGGCGCAAAAGGCCCTGAAGAAACGATGACGGTGGGGCGCAACAGGCCCTGAAGAAAATGATGACAGTGGGGCGCAACAGGCCCTGAAGAAAACGATGATGGTGGGGCGCAGCAGGCCCTGAAGAAAACGATGACGGTGGGGCGCAACAGGCCCTGAAGAAACAATGACGGTGGGGCGCAACAGGCCCTGAAGAAAACGATAACAGTGGGGCGCAACAGGCCCTGAAGAAAACGATGACGGTGGGGCACAACAGGCCCTGAAGAAATGATTACAGTGGGGCGCAACAGGCCCTGAAGAAAACGATGATGGTGGGGCACAACAGGCCCTGAAGAAAATGATGACGATGGGGCACAACAGGCCCTGAAGAAACTGTGCCGATGGGCGCAACAGGCGTCCCCTTGCGACTCTCGTCTCACAGCAGAGTCACGACACAGTCTCTAAATATAACCGTTCACCAACCTCTGCTCAGGGTCCCTTAGCAAACCAGATGGGGGCCCCTACTGCCACCTGTAGTGAGGTGGCGCCCCCTGGGGCCGGTGATGACAGGGCCACAGCCGTGGGAGAAGGCAAGGGGGCAGTGTCCTGACCACTGTAAAGGAATGGTCTCTAGTCGCAGCGGTCAGTGGAGGTTGTGGACTTGTCACAGCACAGAGGGAAACAGCGGGGGGCAGCTGTATGCGTCCGTATGAGGGGAGCGGCCACCGGTGCAAGGCTCTCATGTGTCACTAGTCGGTAAGTCCGCAGCTTTCCTTTCACAGGGCCCTGTCTGTCTCTCCACAACACACCGTTCGCTCCCTCGGTCCTCTCTGTCTCACCGACTTCTTGTCTCTTGTCTGGCTCTCTCTCAACTGCCACTTCAGCGCGCCCCCTGCTCCTGTTAAGCTTGCCCCGCCCCTGTTTCCCTGACAACTTCAGTCAAGTCTTTTCTTTTACTGTCCTCCCAGCATCGTTCCCTCAGGAACCCTGATGGCGGTCCCCTGGGCGCCTGCCCCTTCACTGTCTGGGAGTCCTCCTCCCCACACTCCCGTCAGCTCTCTGCGCTGCTCTAAGGAAAATGCACGCCGTTTTCTCGCTCTCAGTATTCCCCTCTTCCTGTTCCTCGCTGCAAAACAGGCTCCTAAAGTGTCTCCCGGGGAACCTAATGCCCTGCTCAATGGTTCCGAGCACGGAGCTGGGAAGGCAACCCCCCCTCGGCTCCTTCGGTGCTTCACCCCCTTACATTAGCTCCCTTTATTCCCACGTCACCTCAACATGTCAGTCTCCCTTGAGGTCAGGGGCTCAGTAGAGCCTTTCTTGACTCATGCCATCCATTGAAAATTAATAAATATAATTACAATTGTTTATGTACTCTGCATGCTACAGAATAAAGAGCGTTTTTTCTTTTTTTGTATTGCTATCATACAGGGGATTTAAGTGTTTAAAATCTAGTTTAAAGTTTAACTAACTAGTTATGGACATTTGGATTGACTTATGGTAAATGTGCTCTTATTGGGATGCTTTTAACCATTTTGTCTCCTTTGGTTCGACGGGTTACCAGCCCCAGCTCATAGGGGGTGTTCCTGCACCAATGTCCCGCTAGTATTTACTTACCAGTGTTAATATTAACACTGCCCCATGTTTAGCGCTATCTGATATATAATTTTATAATCTTGATTTATTGGTGCAAGTACTTATTATTTGTTTTTTGTTTCAGTTGGCGTTTTAAAAATATCGCCTTTATTTACTGAACATGCCTGAGTTCAAATGGCTGTCAGCGGTGTCTGACGCGTGCATGCTGCCCTAAGTTACCTTATTCTAAGATGGGTGGAGTGAACTTCCGGTTGCAATTCCGCATGACCGGATAGGAACGTCCATCTATAGTTGAAGTAGTTTCTATGACATGCATATTAGCTATTGCTGGATGCCGGTTTTTGGTGCAATGTGTCAGGATGGGGTGAGTCATGATGTATGACTAAGCACAGCTGGTCTTAATGATCAATTACTTTATATACATGTTTTGTATGTTATATTACATGTTTTTGCACGATATTTTGCACTGTGTCACTTTATATCACTGAGCTGTATTGCACTTTTGTATATATTATGTGAAATTATCATCACAATGTTACACATTGTATAAATTGCTACTAAATGCCTGTTATTTGGGTTGCCTTAAATACTGAGCATATGCTCTATTGTAACTGCTTGAGAAAGGTTTGCACTTGAGACCGAAACGTCGCCACATGGGCTATTGAAAAGCACTTTTTTCTAATTCCATATGGTGTGCTGCCTCTATCTTTTTTGATTTTCTATTTACAAGGACTGGTATGTAACTGTGAGACTTTGCACCCTACTTTTTCCTGTGCTGTTGTTTTCTATTTTTCATCTATCTATAGATATATCTACCTATAGATATATACAGTAGAAAAGACAGATAGCAGCACAAACTTGAGCAGATTTTGGGTGCAATACTTACTGAGTAATGCGGTTGTCCAATGCAAAATATAAATGGAAAAAATTCAGGCAGCACTCCATTTCAAGAAAAAATTTTGGGCTTTAATCCAGCACCAAGTGGTGCAACGTTTCAACCTCACAGCAGGGTCTTTGTCTTTATCTATAGATATATCTATCTATCTCGGACCGGAGCGTTCAGCTGCATAGAAATACATGCAGCCGCACACTCTGGTCCCGAGTGCCGGCGGTAGTACCGGGCATTGAGGTGCAAGACTCGTGCGAGTGTCTCGCAAGTGTGACCCCGGCCTTAAACCCAATATCTGTTTAATTTAAAATAAAAATGGAAAAAAAATTGCATGGGCTTCTGCATAATTTTCAAGTCCAGAGTGGGAAAGCCAGCGACTGGGAGCCGGTGTTTATAACCTGGGAAGCGGGTAATACCCATGGATCTTCCCAGGCTATGAATATCAGCTTGCAGCTGTCTGCATAGTCTTTACTTGCTATTAAAGTAGGGGGGGCCCCCACAAAAAAGACGTGGGGTCGCCCTATAATTAATAGCCAGAAAGGCTATGCAGACAGCTGTGGGCTGATATACATAGCCTAGGAAGAGGCCATGGATATTGCCCCCCCCGGATACAAACACCAGCTCACAGCCGCCCCAGAAATGGCGCATCTGTAAGATCCGCCAATTTCAGCACTTATCCTCTCTTCCCACTGCCGTGTAGCGGTGGCATATGGGGTAATAATGGGTTAATGTCACCTTTGTATTGTAAGGTGACATTAAGCCCGGTTAGTAATGGAGAGGTCTCAATAAGACACCTATCCATTACTAATCCTATAGCTGGCTCCTGCAGTGCATCACTGAGGTTATCTGAGTTCTGGCCCTCACTTTACAGCAATGCTGCGTGAGAATTAGGGGTAAGGTTAGGGTTACAGCACCTCTTTCCCGGCGGCGGAGGGATACACAGCTGAGGATTACCTCTATCTGTCATTTTATCGCGGAGGCTCTGTAGAGCACTGACATCACCCGATGTCAGTTTTCTACATGGGAGATCGTCGTGGGACCCTCGACCCTAGTATATGTTGGTTTGTTATTTTTATTACAGGAGATCGAGGGCTTTGGGGAATTAGGTGCATATGGTGAGTATGCACTCTATGTTATATGTACTATGTGCAATGTATATGTACTGTATGTTCTGTATGTCTTTTTTTTTTACACTTTACATGCATTGTCTGATGGGACTACTTTTCCATCATTGGCAATGCAGTAGTCCTATCAGACAATGGCTGCACAGCAGGCACGCACACACACAGGGACACACAGACACACACACACACATACACGCAGTGCCCCGCACACACATACATGCAGACCCTGCCCCTCACACAGACACACACATGTCACCGCCCACACTCCACCCACACACTTCCCTCCTCCCGATCTGCAGCATTTCATCCGCTGCAAAACTGCAAATCTTATTTAGACCTGTGGTTTTGCTACGTAAGTGCCCGACTCAATGCCAGTCAATGGGTGCAGAAACGCTGCAGATCCGCACAAAGAATTGACATGCTGAGGAAAATAAAATGCTGTGAATCCGCATGTTTTTTCCGCAGCATGTGCACAGGAAATCTCCATTTCCCATAGGTTTACATTGGCTGTGCACTACACTGCGGATTTGATTAAAATCCGTGGGGCAAAAACCGCTGCGGATCCGCAATAAAATCTGCAACATGGGCACATACCCTAAGGATCACAATGATGTCACATGCAGGGATAATGTACACAACGATGTCACATGCAGGAATAATACACATAGGATGTCACATGAAGGAATAATGCACACAGTGATGTCACTTGCAGAGATAATGGATACAATGATGTCACATGCAGGGATAATACACATAGTGATGTGACATGCAGGAATAATGCATATAGTGATGTCACATGCAGGGATAATGCACACAGCAATGTCACATGCAGGAATAATGCATATAGTGATGTCACATGCAGGAATAATGCACATAGCTATATCACATGCAGGAAAAATGCACAAAACGATGTCACATGCAGGGATAATACACATAGTAATGTAACATGCAGGAGTAATACACACAGTGATGTGACATGCAGGAATAATGCACACAGTGATGTCACATGCAGGAATAATGCACAAAATGATGTCACATGCAGGGATAATGCACACATTGATGTCACATGCAGGAATAATGCACACAGCGATGTCACATGCAGGAATAATGCACACAATGATGTCACATGCAGGAATAATGCACACAATGATGTCACATGCAGGGATAATGCACACAGTGATGTCACATGCAGGAATAATGCACACGGTGATGCCACATGCAGGGATAATACATATAGTGATATCACATGCAGGGATAATATACATAGTGATGTTACATGCAGAGATAATGTACACAGCTATGTCACATGCAGGAATAATGCACACAGTGATGTCACATGCAGGAATAATGCACACAGCGATATCACATGCAAGGATAATGCACACAGCGATGTCACATGCAGGAATAATGCACACAGCAATGTGACATGTAGGTGTAAATCATATAGTGATGTTAAGTGCCACATGCACGGATGATGCATACAATGGATATCACGTGCAGTACTTATGCTCACTTTGATATTACATGCTCATCATGAGTTGTATGTTTGCGTTCATGTGATGATCATTCATATTGGTAACACAAACAAATCCTGTTTTTCCAGAAGTTTACCTTGTGGTGGAAAACCCCTTTATGCACTTGCAAAGGATATGTTTGTCTGGAGATTTCATGAGCTTTGCTTTGACCTATGAAGCTTATAAACATATTATCATCCTCATGATCACTTTTTAGGTGGCTGGACAACAACTTGCATTGAAGCTCTCATCTACTTGTGTGATTACAGGCCATAATGACAAGGGATGTCCTGGACACACCAAACTCTTCTCCTGCCTAATAGACCATCATTAAACATTTCAGTCTTCACAGGAGACTTCAAAGGTCCAATCATGGCTGTGACCATCCCCGGTGACCTCAGTGTACTGTCCACTGGGATCAAATGGGAGTAGTGACACAAAAAAGCCGCTTCCTGCATTTCTTTCATGTTGGGTGACAGATGATAATTGGAGAATTCAGTGTCAATTCTGAGCAGATCTCTGCATGTAGTAATTTCAAGAAGTACCAAGCCCTTAGCATAGAGGGCTATGTGACCCCCCCAACACTAATGTCTGAGGGAATCCAGTTTGTTATTTTCCACTCTTCTCCTCAGGATAAGCAATGGCCAATGTTTCGCATCATCTCATAGAATTTATGCTAAAGGAGTATGTTATATTTACCAAAGTCTTATGAAGGTCTCCTGCTTGGCAACCAAAGGCCTCAACGTTGGCATTTACATTGCCCTGCTCCAGCAGCCAGAGGCCAGATGAGAACCATACCTTTCTCCCAATGCGCTGTCTTCTTTGTCTCTGATGACATTACACTTATTTGATAGAGAAGTTCCCATGGACCCGTTGCCTTCAAGTCATGACTCCTGAGGTACTGTATTCTTGCCATGCATTTGGATTTTTGTGTGTGTATCTTGTGGTTTAACCAATGGGACTGACCTCTGTCCTTACTTTTCTAGTGACCCCTGACAATTCTGGAGACGATGGCTTGAGAACCATGTAGCAAGGACCTGTAGAAGCGCCCTCGAGATGCAAAACGACTGTCGTCCACACCCTCCCACACGCCACTGAAAATGTCCCACCATTTGGATTAAAGGACTTTTAACCCCTTTACCCCCAAGGGTGGTTTGCATGTTAATGTTAATGGACCACTGTCCATTTATGAGGTAATAACTCTGGAATGCTTCCACGGATCCTAGTGATTCTGACACTGTTTTCTCGTGACATATTGTACTTCATGATAGTGGTAAAATTTATTTAAGATGACGTGTTTATTTGTGAAAAAAACAGAAATTTGGCAAAAATTGTGAAAATTTTGCAATTTTCCAACTTTGAATTTTCATGCCCTTAAATCACAGAGATATGTCACACAAAATACTTAATAAGTAACATTTCCCACATGTTTACTTTACATCAGCACAATTTTGGAACCAAAAATATTTTTTCGTTCAGAAGTTATAAAAGTTAAACAGCGATTTCTCATTTATACAACACCATTTTTTGGGGGGGACCACAATCACATTTCAAGACACTTTGAGGGGGTCTATTTGATAGAAAATACCCAAAAGTGACACCATTCTAAAAACTGCACCGCTCAAGGTGCTGCTCAAAACCACATTCTAGAAGCTTTTTAACCATTCAGGTGCTTCACAGGAATTTTTGGAATGTTTTAAAAAAAATTAACATTAAATTTTTTTTCTCAAAAAAATAATTTCAGTTCCAATTTTTTTATTTTACCAAGGGTAAGAGGATAAATTGGACCCCAAAAGTTGTTGTACAATTTGTCCTGAGTACGCTGATACCCCATATGTAGAGGTAACCACTGTTTGAGCGCATGGCAGAGCTCTAAGGGAAGAAACGTCGTTTGACTTTTCAATGCAAAATTGGCTGGAATTGAGATTGGACGCCTTGTTGTTTTTGTAGAGCCCCTGATGTGTCTAAACAGTGGAATCCCCCACAAGCGACACCATTTTGGAAACTAGACCCACTATGGAAGATATGTACATGTGTGGTGAGCACTTTGAAAACCCAAGTGCTTCACAGAAGTTTATAACGTACAGCCATAAAAATAAAAAATCTAATTTTTTTGCAAAAATGATCTTTTTGCCCCCAATTTTTTATTTTACAAAGGTATCAGGAGAAATTGTACCCCGAAAGTTGTTGTCCAATCTGTCCTGAGTGCGACAATACCCTATATGTGGGGGTAAATCACTGTTTGGGCGCACAGCAGAGCTCGGAAGGGAAGGAGCACCGTTTGACTTTTTCAATGCAGAATTGGCTGGAATTGAGATCGGATGCCATGTCACATTTAGAGAGCCCCTAATGTGCCTAAACAGTGGAAAACCAGAATTCTAACTCCAACTCTAACCTGTTGTGAACTCATTTTCTGGTTTACCTCTGGCTTCTGGTGAGGGTGGTGGAGCTGGCTGTGTTGACAGAGGAGTCGTGAGTTCTCCATCCGGGCTCCCTCTAGTGGTGACAGTAGGTAATGAAGCTGATCTAAATGGCAGAGACCTGCCACCTGAGGAGGAGGACTGTGAGTAGACATCAGGAGTCTCTGACTGGATTTAAGTCAGCCAACTCCCTAATTTTGTGCTGGTGATTTTTTTCCTGCCCTGAGGTTCTGGTTTCCAGTTCTGTTCCTGCCTTCTCAAGCTAAGTGTGTGCTGCTATTTTTCACATGAGATTTGGTCTGGTTTACTCAGTTTTTGTGGTCAGCCAGCCCCTGCTGGGGCTGTGCTGAATTTCCATTCTTATGTCTCTGTCTATGCCAGTTTACTTTTTGTCCCTGATCAGATTGGTCTCTTTTTGCTCTGTCTTCAGAATATACCAGAGTGCTGATATAGGGAATTGAAGTCTAGCGACTTCAGGGATTTTGTTATCAGAAAGTGTTGGACTTTTTTTGGCAGGGTTTTGTGCGTGATTGCAGACAGCATCTTTCCTTTCCTGTCCTTTCTAGTTAGTGTGGGCCCCATCGTTTGCTCAGCCTATTTTTCTATCTGTGTTTGTGATTTCATCTTGTCTCACCGACAATACATGTTTGGGGGCTGTCTATTGCTTTGGGGTCTGCTCTGGGGCCATTTAGATTCCCCCTTTTCTTGCTTTAGGCTTATTTAGTTCGCCGGCTGTGATGAGGCGTCTAGGATCATCGTAGGTACGCTCCACGGCTACTGCTAGTTGTGTGGATAGGATCAGGGGTCTGCAATCCACTTAGTTATCAACCTCTCTGGTTTTCTGTGGCTTAGCTTGTTTTTGTTTTTCCTCCTCGGTGACTCAATCATAACAGAATCACCAGCCATACCGCAGATTCTAGGGTACTCAAAAGTAGGAAAAAAAAAATGTACAAAGAAAAGTGTCAGAATTTTTTTTTTATATGTATTTTTTCCTCTTTTTCTCTGGGGCCGTAGGAGGATTTTTTTCCTTAATGGAGATTAAGCAATTGTCTAATCATGTGGAGCATCTCGCTGCTGAAGTGCGGGGAATTTCCACCTATCTCGCTCAATCACATGCTGTTGAACCAAAAATCCCTACTCCTGATGTGTTTCTGGGGATTGGTCTAAATTTTTGAATTTTAAGAATAATTGTAAATTATTTCTTGCCTTGAAGCCTAACTCATCAGGGAGCTCTGCGAAGCAGGTTAAAATTGTTATCTCCTTGCTGTGCGGCGATCCCCAGGATTGGGCGTTTTCTTTGACATCTGAAAATCCTATTCTGACTAATGTGGATGGATTTTTTCATGCCTTGGGGTTGTTGTATGATGAACCTAATGCTATTGATCAAACTGAGAAAGCCCTATTGGCATTGAACCAGGGTCAGGATTCTGCAGAGTTATACTGTCAAAAATTCCAAAAGTGGGCGGTCCTTACTACATGGAAAGATGGTGCCTTGGCAGCTCTCTTTCGCAAGGGTTTATCAGAAACCGTAAAAGATATTATGGTGGGATTTCCTGTTCCCTCTTGTCTTGACGATTCTATGTCATTAGCCATTCAAGTAGATCGGCGTTTACGTGAACGTAAAACTACACGAGAGGTGTTGCCACCTTTTGAACAAATGTCTGAACCTATGCAATGTGATAGAGTTTTCTCTAGGGTGCAACATCAGGAGTATAGAAGGCGTAATAAGCTGTGTTTTTTCTGTGGAGATGCCACTCATATTATTTCTGTCTGCCCTAAACGAGAGAAATGTTTTGCACACACATTTGCTGTGGGTGGCGTACCACCTAAGTTTCTTTTGGCAATTACTCTGATCTGCTCCTTATCCACATTTTCCGCCAAGGCTTTTGTGGATTCAGGAGCGACTTTGAATCTGATGGATTTGGATTTTGCTAAACGTTGTGGTTTTCCCATGATACCTCTGCGGACCCCTATTCCTTTGAGGGGTATTGATGCTACTCCTTTGGCGGAGAGTAAACCTCAGTTTTGGACCCAGGTGATAATTCGGGTCGCCCCAGACCACCAAAAAAATTGTAGATTTTTGATACTGCATAATTTGCATGATACTATTGTTCTGGGTTTTCCCTGGTTGCAAATCCATAATCCAGTTTTGGATTGGAAATCTGTGTCTGTGGTGAGTTGGGGCTGTCGGTGCGCTCTTGGTGACACACCTGTTTTCACCACCTCTCCCCAGTCTCATGATGTTCCTGACTATTTGGCTGATTTTTATGATGTATTTAGTGAGAGTAAGTCTGCGTCCCTGCCTCCTCATAGGAGTTATGACTGTGCAATTGAGTTGATGCCTGGGTGTAAATTTCCCAAGGGTCGGCTTTTCAACTTATCTGTACCTGAACACGAGGCTATGCGATCTTATATTAAGGAGTCGTTGGAGAAGGGTCATACTAGACCATCCTCTTCACCCTTAGGTGCTGGGTTTTTTTTCGTGGCTAAGAAAGATGGTTCATTAAGGCCTTGTATTGACTATCGTTCCCTTAACAAGAGTACGGTTAAATATCAGTATCAGTTACCCCTGATTTCTGATTTATTCTCCAAAGTTAAAGGTGCCTGCTGGTTTACTAAGCTTGACCTCAGGGGGCGTATAATCTTATTCACATCAAGCATGGGGATGAATGGAAGACGGCGTTTAATACTCCGGAGGGACATTTTGAGTACCTGGTGATGCCTTTTGGGCTCACTAATGCCCCTTCTGTCTTCCAATCCTTCATGAATGATATTTTCCGGGACTTTGTGGATAAGTTTTTGATCATCTATTTGGATGATATTCTGATCTTTTCCAGTGATTGGGATTCTCATGTGGAACATATTCGGACTGTGTTCCGGATTTTGAGGGAGAATTCCCTGTATGTTAAGGGATCGAAATGCCTTTTTGGTGTACAGAGGATTTCATTTTTGGGATTTATTTTGTCTCTGTCAACTATTGAAGGATTTGCTAATTTTTATCGTAAATTTATAGCTAATTTTTCTGGTATTGCCAAACCACTGACTGATCTGACGAAGAAGGGCACTGATGTGCTGAATTGGTCTCCAGAGGCTGTTTTGGCATTTCAGGAGCTGAAGCGGAGGTTCACTTCTGCTCCGGTTTTAGGGCAACCTGATGTCTCACTTCCATTTCAGGTAGAGGTAGATGCTTCGGAGATTGGTGCAGGAGCTGTTTTGTCCCAAAAAGATCCGGTGACTTCTAAAATGAATCCCTGTGCCTTCTTTTCCCGAAAGTTCTCCCCATCTGAGCGCAACTATGATGTGGGGAATCGGGAATTGTTGGCCATGAAGTGGGCATTTGAGGAGTGGAGACATTGGTTGGAGGGAGCTAGACATCAAATTGTGGTCCTCACTGACCACAAGAATTTGATTTACCTGGAGTTGGCCAAACGCTTGAATCCTAGACAGGCTAGGTGGGCCTTGTTTTTCACGTGTTTTGATTTTGTGGTCTCCTTTCGGGCACTAAGAATGTTAAGGCAGACGCGCTTTCTAGGAGTTTCCTTGCTGATTCTCCTATTGTGACCAAACCTACTACCATCCTAGGTGAGGGGGTAGTTCTTTCTGCCATCTCGCCCGATTTGAGACGTGCCCTGGAGGAATTTCAGGAGGACAAATCTGAGCGTTGTCCTATGGGAAAATTGTATGTTCTTGACCAGTGGAGGAAGAGAGTGATGTCTGAAGTTCATTGCTCCGCGTTGGCCGGTCATCCAGGTATTTTTGGTACCAGAGATTTGGTGAGTTGGTCTTTTTGGTTGCCCGCCTTATCTCATGATGTCAGGAATTTTGTGCAGTCTTGTGGGACTTGTTCCCGGTCTAAACCCTGTTCTCGTTCTAGTGGGTTGTTGATGCCCTTGCCAGTGCCCAAGAGGCCATGGACCCATATCTCAATGGATTTTATTTCTGATCTTCCTGTCTCTCAGAGAATGACTGTTATCTGGGTGATTTGTGATAGATTTTCTAAGATGGTCCATCTTGTACCACTCCCAAAGCTGCCGTCTTCCTCAGAGTTGGTGCCCTTGTTTTTACAACAGGTGGTTCGATTGCAAGGGATTCCTGATAACATTGTGTCGGACAGAGGAGTCCAGTTTGTCTCCAGATTTTGGAAAGCTTTTTGTTCCAAGCTGGAAATTCAGTTATCCTTCTCCTCTGCGTTTCACCCACAGACCAATAGGCAGAATGAGAGAACAAACCAGACTTTGGAGTCCTATTTGAGATGTTTTATATCTGCTGATCAGGATGATTGGGTCTCATTTTTGCCCTTGGCCGAATTTGCCCTAAATAATAGAGCTAGTTCTGCCACATTGATGTCGCCCTTTTTCTGTAACTTTGGGTTTCATCCTCGATTTTCTTCAGGGCAAGTGGAATCTTCAGCCTGCCCAGGTGTTGACACTGTGGTAGAGAGAATGCAGCAGATTTGGGACCAAGTGGTGGATAAGTTGTCCCTCTCTCAAGAAAAGGCCCAGCGGTTTTCCAACCGGCATAGGACCATTGGTCCCCGGTTTAAAGTGGGTGATATGGTTTGGTTGTCGTCAAAAAATATCTCTATAAAGGTTGCGTCTCCAAAGTTCAAGCCAAGATTTATTGGTCCTTATAGTATTTTGGAGATTCTTAACCCGGTTTCTTTTCGATTGGCTCTTCCAGTTACGTTTAAGATCCATAACGTGTTTCATAAGTCTCTGTTGAAGAGGTTTGTTGAGCCAGTGGTTCCTATGGCGGCACCTCCTGACCCTGTGTTGGTTGAAGGTAATGTGGAATATGAGGTAGAGAAAATACTGGATTCTCGTCTGGCTAGACGGAGACTCCAGTATTTGGTCAAGTAAGGGTTATGGCCAGGAGGGCAATTCTTGGGTCTCTGCCTCTGACATTCATGCCAATAGATTGGTTCGTGCTTTTCACCGGGCCCATCCTGATCGGTCTGGTGGCATAATGAGGGTTCGGTGACCCCTCAAGGGGAGGTAATGTGGTGAACTCATTTTCTGGTTTATCTCTGGCTTCTGGTGAGGGTGGTGGAGCTGGCTGTGTTGACAGAGGAGTCGTGAGTTCTCCATCCGGGCTCCCTCTAGTGGTGACAGTAGGTAATGAAGCTGATCTAAACGGCAGAGACCTGCCACCTGAGGAGGAGGACTGTGAGTGGACATCAGGAGTCTCTGACTGGATTTAAGTCAGCCAACTCCCTAATTTTGTGCTGGTGATTTTTTCCTGCCCTGAGGTTCTGGTTTCCAGTTCTGTTCCTGCCTTCTCAAGCTAAGTGTGCTCTGCTATTTTTTCACATGAGATTTGGTCTGGTTTACTCAGTTTTTGTGGTCAGCCAGCCCCTGCTGGGGCTGTGCTGAATTTCCATTCTTATGTCTCTGTTTATGCCAGTTTGTTTTTTGTCCCTGATCAGATTGGTCTCTTTTTGCTCTGTCTTCAGAATATACCAGAGTGCTGATATAGGGAATTGAAGTCTAGCGACTTCAGGGTTTTTGTTATCAGAAAGTGTTGGACTTTTTTGGCAGGGTTTTGTGCGTGATTGCAGACAGCATCTTTCCTTTCCTGTCCTTTCAAGTTAGTGTGGGCCCCATCGTTTGCCCAGCCTATTTTTCTATCTGTGTTTGTGTTTTCATCTTGTCTCACCGACAATACTTGTTTGGGGGCTGTCTATTGCTTTGGGGTCTGCTCTGGGGCAGTTTAGATTTCCCCTTTTCTTGCTTTAGGCTTATTTAGTTCTCCAGCTTTGACGAGGCATCTAGGATCACCGTAGGTACGCTCCACGGCTACTGCTAGTCGTGTGGATAGGATCAGGGGTCTGCAATCCGCTTAGTTACCAACCTCTCTGGTTTTCTGTGGCTTAGCTTGTTTTTGTTTTTCCTCCTCGGTGACTCAATCATAACACTAACCCCAACATACCCCTAACTCTAATCCCCGCCCTAACCATAATCCTAACCACAAACCTAACCCTAACACACCCCTAACCCTAATCCCAACCCTAACCCTAATCTCAACCCTAATCCAACCAAACCCTAACCCTAACATTAGCCCCCACCCTAACCCTAACTTTAGCCCCAATCCTAACCGTAACTTTAGCATCAACCTGAACGTTTAACATTTTAACATTAGCCCCAACGCTAACCCTAATTTTAGCCCCAACCCTAACCCCAACTTTAGCCCCAACCCGAACTTTAGCCCTAACCCTAACTTTAGCCCTAACCCTACTGGAAAAATGGAAATAAATACTTTTTTTAATTTTGTTATTTTTCCCTAACTAAGAGGGTGATAAAGGGGGGTTTGATTTACTATTTATAGCGAGTTTTTATGTTTGGCAGCTGTTATACCCTAAAAGACGCTTTTTATTGCAAAAAATAGTTTTGCATCACCACATTTTGAGAGCTCTAATTTTTCCATATTTTGGCCCACAGAGTCATGTGAGGTCTTGTTTTTTGCAGGACGAGTTGTCATTTTTATTGGTAAAATTTTCAGGCACAAGACATTTTTTGATCACTTTATTATGATTTTTGGGAGGCAGAATGAACAAAAAACAGCAATTCATGAATTTCTTTGGGAGGGGAAACGTTTATACAGTTCCATGTGTGGTAAAATTGATAAAGCAGTTTTATTCTTCGGGTTAGTACAGTTACATCTATACCTCATTTATATTTTTTTATGTTTTGGCGCTTTTATACAATAAAAACTATTTTATATAAAAAATAATTGTTTTTGCAGCGCTTTATTTGAGAGCTGTAACTTATTTATTTTTTCGCTGATGATGGCTCATTTTTTGTGGGACAAGATGACACTTTCAGCGGTACTATGTTTATTTATATCTGTCTTTTTGATCGCGTGTTATTGCACTTTTTGATCGGCGGTATGAAGATAAATGTGACAACTCCTGGAGTGGACCTTCCGGGTCATGGCACCAACCCTCCTAGGGTGAGCTTACCTAGTGAGGACCGCCCCCTACACAGGGAGTGTCAGGGGCAAGCCCAAGGGGGTAAAGTACCATGACTGCTGGCACCAGGTGGCCGGCTCACAGCAGACACGAGTGTGTCTGCAGGAACGTGCAAAGCGTGGACTCAGGGACACACAGGGTACAGGACGTACAGGGCGAGTGTACCTAGGCACGAAGAGTACAGGACAATGCAAGGTGTGTACATGGGAGTGCGCTACATACAGGATAGTGCAAAGCGGGTACACGAGAGCAAGTATGGCGTGCACAGACAAGCACGCCCGAGTGCGAGCAAAGCAGGGCGCGTGCTAAGGAGCATGCCTGAGTACAGAGTTAGAGTGCGCGCAGAGAAGCACGCCAGAGTGCAAGGCTAGGCACAAGGTGTGCCAGGAGGCACAACTGAGCATAGAGCAGAGCGTCTGTCAAGGGGCACCACAGAACACAGAGCAGGAAGAGCTTGTGCAAGGAGGCACAACAGAGCACAAGGCAGAGTACAGGGGCAGAGCATGTGCCAGGAGGCACAAGAGAGCACAAGGCAGAGGACCCGAATACAGCACACAGCCAGGGAAGGACAAAGCAGACCAAGCCAGGAAGCACAACAATAATCAGACATCTCCCATAGGAAGAGGTAGCCTGATATAGCACATGAGCACTAGGACTTCCGGGTCAAATCCTCCAATACCATAGAGAGGACATGACCGGAAGCAGAGCAGAGTGCACGTGCACACAAAGGACCTTGTGCAGACAAGGAACTAAGTACGAGAAGTGCACGTGCACACCCGACGGGACCCCTGGAGCGGCCGCGACACTGGAAGAGGTGACGCTAGGCCCGAGGTCCCGCCTCCAGGTGAGAGCGACGTGACAGGTGGCGTGACAATAAAGCATTGTTTTTGCCTTGTTTTTAATTTTTTTTTTACAGTGTTCACTGAAGGGGTTAACTAGAGAGACAGTTTTATAGGGTGGGTCGTTACAGATCCAGCGATACTAAACATGTGTACTTTTATTTTTTTTATTTACATAAATAAATGCATTTATTGGGAAAATATAATTTTTAAAATTTATTTAGGAATTTTTTAAAAAAAATATTTTTACACAGTATAATATTTATTTTTAACTTTTTTAGATTGTCCCAGTGTGGGACATTACTATACAAAATCATATCACTGATCTGACACTTTGCACAGCACTGTGTCAGATCAGCGATCTGACAGGCAGTGTAGGAGGCTTGCCGGTGCCAGGCACTGACAAGCCACCTCCCTGCAGGACTCTGCAGCCATCTTGGATCCGGTGGCCTGCAGGGAGGAGGCCCTCGGAACAACGCGATCACATCACGTTGTTCTGAGGGTCACAGGGAAGCACGCAGGGAGCACCCTCCCTGCGCGTTGCTTCCCTATGCCACCAAAATGCTGCAATTATGTTTGCTGGGAGTTAAAGTGCCGGGAGCATTCCGGCTGACACCCGGCCGCTGTCCAGGGTCAGAATGTCACGGGTTTCATGGATGGGATAGTATGTCTAAGGTCAGAAAGGGGTTAATGCAACAATGATTTGGTGAGTGCTGTGTAACAAAGTGCAAGTGTTGGGTATGTCACCACTGAACAGATGGACCAACAGTTTATTTACAGGGATTAACACTGGCAATATAACAGTGCGAATATTTTTGCAGAGTGAAACAGATTCTCGAACAGGCAAACAGTGTAAATAGTAATAAATGGATTTTCTTGAAAACTTAACAGTCTGATGGAGACTTGCTTGCAGGGTCGTCTTCTCCAACGTAGGCACCGATCACCAGCGGCACTTGTCTCTAGTCTCTGTGAGCTCCGAAGTCTCTAGTAATCCAGAGCCGGGGTCTCAAGGGTTCCTGCAAGAGGCAGAGGGGGTACTGGGCAAACGGGGTCCCCTCTGTTCTGAGTCTTTTGTTTAAACACAACAGTCTCTCCCGAGGGAAACAACACTCAGTCTCTTGTTAGGTCTCTCAGCAGGAATCAGGGGCTCTGCACTAGCACCGCGGGTACCGGGGCTATGCGTGGGGGTCGCGTTCTCTGCACGGGCTATTGTCTCTGCACGGGCCGCTATCTCTGTACGGGTCACTGTCTCTGCACGGAAGTCAAGGAGTACTTCTCCAGTCACTGCAGACTCCGGTTCCACGTACTCACAGGATGCAGTCTCTCTGTACAGTCCCCCGGTATTTGCCCTCTGAACGAGAGTTCTCTCTCCTCCCCGGAGCGTGGCTGCATCCTGCCCTGACCGCTGCACAAACTGCTCTCTCCTCAGCATGCCCTGTCTTCCCGCTCTCTTCGCCCTAAAAACCCCTTTCTACCTACCAGCATCCTCCACCCGTCTTCTAATTAATTGGACCGGGACAATGTCAAGCCACAAGATAATGACATTGAGGAGCTAACTAGGAGAAGTTCGTAGGGCTGTGGTTCCGAAGCCTTGAACTAACAATGAGGCCGCTGGACCAGTCACACTACCTGGAAAACCAGAATTACAACACTCTACCCTGAGGTAGGAAGCATGCAGCTATGGCACATAGTGATGAGCGAATCTGTTCGGAAAGCGATAGTGTAGTGTAGCTAGCTTGTGTCCAGTGTGGCTCTTAAATTTACCTTCCAGCATTTTTTTTGGGCCATTACTGAGGTCCACAGACAAAGCCAGCAGGGCACATGTCCTACAAGTGTGTTGATCACTGCTTCTATTGTGCTCCTTGCATGAGTATAGCATTCTAATTAATATTTTTTTTTCACTAGCAAAATGTGAAACAGCATGCTGTATCCCACCTTGTCATTTAGTGCTGTGATGACATTGTTCTGTGATTTGAGCTGTTGTATATGAAGAAATATTTTTTTGGGGGAAGTTACTACTGTGATTCACCATGCCATATCTCACCTTGTTATTTAGTGGCAGTAAAATTCAACTGTCTCCATAGCTCATGCACATCAATCCCTTTCTGACATTTGTCGTAATAACACGTCACTATGCCCCGGGCCAATCTGACCAGGGACGGATTATTACGTAATTTTTTAATTCGACACTGCGACCAATGTTGCGGTGATCGCATTAAAATTCCGGCGCCATCTTACATGTACGTAGATGTTGTCGTCATCCTGGGGTGTGTCACCGCCCTTAAGCAGCCACAATCTCTGTGATTGGCTGTTCAATTCTGAACAGCCAATCACAGCACTTCTCAGTGTTTCAGGCAATCAGATTGCCTGAAACACTGATGTCCCAGCCTATGATCGGTGCACTAAGAGCACCGATCATAGGCTGGTGCCTGGCAGAACCAGGCATCACCTGAACCCTTTCTGGTGCAATCGACGATTAGATCAATCACAGGGCACAGCCGCGGTGTGACTACGATGTACCCTGGCTGTGACCTGCCTAGGATTGGAGCTGTAAGAGCACCGATCCTAGGCTAGTGCCTGGCAATGCCAGGTATGGTACATCAGTCACGCCAATCACAAGGCACAGTCACGGTGTGAAAGCGCTGTGACCTGGCTGTGACCTGCCTGTAAGAGCACCTATCCTAGGTGGTCACCTAGCAATGCCAGCGTCACCAGGTCCAGCTCCGATTGGTGCAATCGATGTCATCGGCGATCACACCAATAACAAGACATAAAAGCGGTGTGCATGCACTGTGTCCTGTCTGTGACCATGCTACATGTCCTCACAGTAGCTGAGGATTTATGCAGGGCAGTCTATCGAATCATTGCTTTCCTGAGCCTTGGGGTGCCACAGAAACCTGTGACACTACAAACCCTCACTGCTTAAGAAAGAACAGAGAAGAAAGATGACACAATAGAGAAGAAAGAAGAGAGAAGAGAGAAGACATCTGTAAGAAGATCCCTGCCTCATCTCTCCTCCACCCCAATCCCCCTCCCCCATTTCCCCTCTATCCTCCTTCCCAGAGGAAGGAAGAGAGACTACAACTGTAAGTTTTTTGATACCTGATCCCTGCCTGATCTCTCTCCTCTCCTCATCCACCCCTCTCCCCCTTCACCCCTGTCCACCCCCCCCTTGCGCCACCTCCATGCACACAACTGTAAGGGGGTAAAGAGGAAGAAGAGCCGACAGGAGGTTACCTTCCTTGCTCCTTATCCATAACCACTTAGCCAGACAGCAGGGTTGCCTGGGGGAAGACTTTCTGCCCTGGACCGACTGGACCATGTGACTGCAAGGGGAAGGGAGGAAAAGGAAGGGGCGGTGGATCAGAAGGTGTGCAGGCAGAGCATGCCATTCACAGAGGAAAGCACGTCAGAGACAGCGGGAGCGTGCCAGAGAGAAAGCAGGCTGCAGCACAGCGCTCCCAGAGAGAGAGGACTCCCCATCAGAGCACTGTTACTGAAATACGAGGCATAGTGAAAGCTATATGTGAGTACGTGGACTCGGTAGCCTCCGTGATGAGATGAGACTTCCCCCCTGACAGTGCAGTGATAGTGACCCTTAAGCACAGTCCCGGGGACCGCAATGGCAAGCCGAGACTCCTGAGTGTGTCAAACAGACTTCCCAGTGTGCGCAGCATCGTTCGTGCAAAGAGACTGTCAGTGTATCATACAGAGACATAAAGGGAATCTGTCACCCTATTTTTCGCCTATCAGCTGCTGTCACCGCAATCAGGGGTTTATCTACAACATTCTGTAATGCTGTAGATAAACCCCCGATGTAACCTAAAAGATAAGAAAAATGAGTTAGATAATACTCACCCCGGCGTTCGGTCCGGTCCGATGGGTGTCGCCGTCCCGTCCAGTGCCTCCCTTCTAACGGTGACATCCTCTTCTTTCCTTCCCGTTGCGGCTCCTGTGCAGGAATACAGCTCTGCCCTGTTGAGGGCAAAGCAGAGTCCTGCAGTGCGCAGGCGCCGGAGCACTGCAGTATTCTGCTCTGCCCTCAACAGGGCAGAGCAGTGCGCCTGCGCCGGAGCCACAACAGGCAGCAAAGAAGAAGATGGGTCACCCTCCCAGGGCTGTGGGGTACTCGGTACAGGGCCGGTGTCAGGGGGATGTGTCACAGCAGCGGTGACCCAGTCCATGGCCCTGGGCGCCCAAAAATCAGTGGAAGTTTGTAATGTAATAGTTTGTGATGCCACCTGTGGTGCTCGGCAAGGGAGGTGTTAAGCCGACGCTGCAGACAGATCCTCTGGAACGAATTGTATGGTGCAGCAGTGATGGTATAGCCCTCCACAGGCAGGGCTGAGGTCCCAGGGCAGTGTAGTTGTAATGGTTGTGGAAAGGCGCAGGCAGTGTAAAGGATGGTACCCAGATGTAGCGGTGCTGAGCGGGTTGGTGCGAGAATGAATGGAGGACACCGAGGCTTGCAGTTCCTAAACTTTACTCACAGTCTGCAGTACACAAGGGTGCCTGCCTCCGGGCCTTGTCCTCTGGGTCAGAGACTCAGCCAACCTCCAGGCCAGATGGAAAGCTCCTCTCCAACACTCCGCCAACATGTACCTTTCCTGAACGACTGCTCTATTGCGCCTTAAAGTGTGAAGATTTCCAGTACCGTGGTACTCTGGAGTTCCTCCTGTCAGATGTTCCCAAGAACTCTACTTGTACGGCAGACAGCTGTAGCCTGCTTCGGGGACTCCCTTCTCCTGAGCCCCGCCTCTCTAATCAGTTGCTGTTGTGCCCCAAATCTTAGATGGGAGTAATGCATTTACAGCCAACTACTCCACCGGTGTCTGCTGCAGAACCATAAGTGTCCATACAACCTTGGGGACCGGGCCCCGGCCTTGCGCTGAGAACCTATAGGCAGGGTTCCTCTTCCAACCCACGTCCTCTCTGTTCTCTCTACTCCTTCGTTCCGTACTGGTCTTTCTCTCTCTTATGGAGGCTTAGGTTGCAGTTCTACGCCTTTCTCCTTCTTTTCCTTTCCCGTGCCAGCTGGCTCAGATCACTGAGGCAGCTGCAGCACTCCTTCCTCCATCCCTCCTTCCAGGGATCCCCACTCCTCCCGAGTGGCTTCCTTCCCGACTGACCTTCTGTCAGACTGACCTGTAATCCTACACTTTCCCACTCTTTTATGTGTCTAAACTCCACCCACCTCCCAACACATCCAGTGTTCCAAGCAGGGAACCACCAGAGGTGCTCTGCTACTCTCTAAGCACTGAGCCACAATGTAGTTGTGCAGAACTACCCTGTTGTGTGGGGTGCGAGTGTTGGAGCAAGGAAAGGAGTTCACACCTTACCTGGATGGTGGGGCACTGCACCTTAGGAAAAGGTGCAGTACCTCTGTGGTGACCGAGCCTCAGGAGCGCCACATACCCCCCCATTAAACACAGCATGTCCGCGGGCTGCAAGACAACAAAGTTGACAGTACAGGAACATACAAAATTTTATAATGCTGCATAAACATTTCTTATACTAAACTTCCTAATATAGGAGGCATTGTTTCTTGAACGTTACCAACAATTCTCAATTAACTATCTAAGTGTCAAGTCAAAAAGTGCAATTTTTCATACCTTACGCAATTCTAAGTGCTGTTATCTGTGACTCACTATCACTCCAGTATTATTCAGCTTTCCTTCTCTAGTACACATTTCCTTTCTCTTTCTAGTGTACATTTTCTATTCTCTTTCAAGTGACACCTGTGATACCTGGTTCACCATTCACATTTTCAACTCTTTATTTAAATCTCTCATATCAAAACATTTCTCACTCTATATAAAAGCTATTTCCTAGTTGCTAATATTCTCATAAGATACATCATTATCAAAAAATACTTTGCATTAAAACTTTCAACAATTATTCTTGTAAGTGCTGGACACCACTCCCAGCCGGGATCTCTTGCAGTGTCCTTTGAGGTAGACATCATCTTCGCAAAGTGTCCTTATGTAAAATCTTGACATCATCTTCGCAAAGTGTCAATATGTAAAACCAAGAGAGGGCACCTAAAGAGGTGCAACTATTTACAATAAATGTTTTGGATCATACAGCGTTCATGATCTCCTCAGTTCCAAATGCAGAAACACTGCCAATCAAAACAGGGCAACTCTGGAAAACCAAAAACTAAACCATGATGAGCAAACAAAAAGGCACAACGGTGCTAAACAAACCCTCCTGGGTCACGAGAGTTACAACTTATTTTTAATTCTGGTCCCCTCCTGGGGTTCTGGAAGCCTATTGAGAACTGCTACCAGACGTGGTATCTTCATCTTGATTCTGGTTTCTTGCTATAGGGCACTGAAGCTGTGGTAAAGGGAACCATGATGCATCTCAATGCCCATCAACTGCTCCTCCTCAATAGGTGGTTCCGCTACTCTGGTACGAGGCCTAGCACCGAGGGATTCCACAGCTTGTTGGCGCTGATAAGCAACTATACGAGGGTTCTGTAGCCAACGGATCCCGAGGTCACTATCGCAAAGCGACTGAGACTCATCTATTCCCCGAAGATGTCGAATCGAGCGCGCCTGTTCCAGCAGTACCCTCCTCAGTAGGGACCTCTTCCACTGCCCCATCTCTGACTGAATAGCGCCCCCAGCGGATTCTTCCAACTGCCCCATTTCGAGTTGTCGCAAACCCGCCTCGGACAACGTGAATTCAGAGGTCAACCCATTAGGAGGGCCGGGGTATATTTCTGGTGCCTCCTGGTGGTGTGGCCTCCGCTCCGGTGCAGGCATGGTGGCAAAAGCGCTGCCCGGTGAGACACCGGGGATGGTGGTGGAGCCAATGGCAGCTCCGACTCCATGGGGGTCGCTGGCGGGACCTGCACAGCCACGTCAGGTCCGGGCAGGGGCTTCTCTTCCTCCGCTTCAGCTCCTTGGGCTGTGTATAACGCCTCCGATAGTAGCGGCAGAGAGGGAACAGGGCACGCTGCCGGTGACATGGCAATGGTCGCAGGCCCCACAGGATCTGCCGGGAAAAGGTCCGGTGCAGCAGCGGCTGGTACCGGTGTCACGGGTACTGCAGATGTAGGCCCCTCCTGGGCGCGCTGCAGATTCAATGTCCATAATGCTTCCTGCCTCAGTTGCAGGCGGCACGTCAGCTGGGCAATTTCGTCTTCTAGTTGCTGGCGGCTCATCTCTGCTACAGGGTCAGAGCCTGCAGCCATGGTGCCGGGGAAATCCATCTTAACCTCCGCACGCTCTACAGGCCTCTGTTATGAATGGGTCACCGAGGAGGAAAAAACAACACAAGCCAAGTCTCAGAAAACCAGAGAGGTTTGTAACTATGCAGATTGCAGATCCCTGATCTTACCACACAACTAGCAGCAGTCGTGGAGCGTACTTACGATGATCCTAGACGCCACGTCACAACCGGAGAGCTACATAAGCCTAAAGCAGGAAAAGAGGAAAACTAACTGCCCCTGAGCAGACCCCAAAGGAAAGACAGCCCCCCACATGTATTGACGGTGAAACAATATGAAAACACAAAGGCAGAAAAATAGGCTGAGCAAATGATGGGGCCCGACTAACTAGAAAGGACAGGAAAGGAAAGACACTGTCTGCAATCTGCCAAAAACCCTACCAAAATAATGTCCAACACTTCTGATAGCATAATTAACCCTGAAGTCACTAGACTTCTCCCACTATATCAGCACTCTGAAATATTCTGAGACAGAGCAAAAAGAGGCCAATCTAATAAGGGACCAAAAGGCAAATACAGATAAATAGGAGTAGAAATTCAGCACAACCCCAGCCGGGGCTGGCTGGCCACAAAAAACTGAATTAACCAGCAAGAGCAAGTGTGAACAATAGCAAAAACAAACTTAACTTGAGAAGACTGGAACAGAGCTGAAGTTCAAGACCTGAGAAGCAGACTGAATCACCAGCACCAGGATAGGGCGTCGGCTGTCTTATATCCAGTCAGATACTCCAGAGATCCAATCGTTATCCTCCTCATCAGGTGGCAGATCACTACCAATTAAACCAACCTCACTACCTCCTGTCACCACCAGAGGGAGAACGGAAAGAGAACTCTCAACTGGTGGAGCAGAAAATGAGTTCACAACAGGCCTCCTTCCCTCTCTCTCCAAAATGGCGTTCTGGCGTTCTTCCTCCTGCCTCGGCCCCTTTCCCGCCACTGACTTCTTCTGCCCCTCCTTCCGGGGGCGGCGTCTTCTTCCAGCACCTCCATACCAAGCCAGTATATGAACCCCTCGGGGGGTGGGCCATGTAGCTGTCACATAGTAATTCAGGCAGGGGAGGCCCAAGACTCTTCGCAGTCTTTTCCTAGGACCTCCTATCTTTTCACGCCCTTCTCCGGGCCAGTGGCCATTTTTAATATTCATGTCACAGTCCATTAAACTAGGTCTTCTGCACATTTTCAAAAGTTCAAAGTCCAACAAATCTCAGGCACACAGAACCCGATGGCATCGGGTCTCGTCATCCTGTTCGTGACGCCATGTTGGGTCACCCTCCCAGGGCTGTGGGGTACTCGGTATCGGGCCGGTGTCAGGGGGATGTGTCACAGCAGCGGTGACCCGGTCCGTAGCCCTGGGCTCCCAAAAATCAGTGGAAGTTTGTAATGTAATAGTTCGTGACACCACCTGTGGTGCTCGGCAAGGGAGGTGTTAAGCCGACGCTGCAGACAGATCCTCTTGGACAGATGGTATGGTGCAGCAGTGATGGTATAGCCCTCCACAGGCAGGGCTGAGGTCCCAGGGCAGTGTAGTTGTAATGGTTGTGGAAAGGCCTAGGCAGTGTAAAGGATGGTACCCAGATGTAGCGATACTGAGCGGGTTGGCGCGAGAATGAATGGAGGACACCGAGGCTTGCAGTTCCTAAACTTTACTCACAGTCTGCGGTACACAAGGGTGTCTGCCTCCGGGCCTTGTCCTCTGGGTCAGAGACTCAACCAACCTCCAGGCCAGATGGAAAGCTCCTCTCCAACACTCCGCCAACATGTACCTTTCCTGAACGACTCCTCTATTGCGCCTTAAAGTGTGAAGATCTCCAGTACCGTGGTACTCTGGAGTTCCTCCTGTCAGATGTTCCCAAGAACTCTACTCGTATGGCAGACAGCTGTAGCCTGCTTCGGGGACTCCCTTCTCCTGAGCCGCAGCTCTCTAATCAGTTGCTGTTGTGCCCCAAGTTTTAGATGGGAGTAGTGCATTTACAGCCAACTACTCCACCGGTGTCTGCTGCAGAACCATAAGTGTCCATACAACCTTGGGGACCGGGCCCCAGCCTTGCGCTGAGAACCTATAGGCAGGGTTCCTCTTCCAACCCACGTCCTCTCTGTTCTCCTTACTCCTTCATTCCGTACTGGTCTTTCTCTCTCTTATGGAAGCTTAGGTTGCAGTTCTACATCTTTCTCCTTCTTTTCCTTTCCTGTGCCAGCTGGCTCAGATCACTGAGGCAGCTGCAGCACTCCTTCCTCCATCCCTCCTTCCAGGGATCCCCACTCCTCTCGAGTGGCTTCCTTCCCGACTGACCTTCTGTCAGACTGACCTGAAATCCTACACTTTCCCACTCTTTTATGTATCTAAACTCCACCCACCTCCCAGCACATCCAGTGTTTCAAGCAGGGAACTACCAGAGGTGCTCTGCTACTCTCTAAGCACTGAGCCGCAATGTGGTTGTGCAGAACTACCCTGTTGTGCGGGGTGCGAGTGTTGGAGAGTGGAAAGGAGTTCCCACCTTACCTGGATGGTGGGGCACTACACCTTAGGAGAAGGTGCAGTACCTCTGTGGCGGCCGAGCCTCAGGGGTGCCACAAAGACATCACTGTTAGAAGAAGAGAGGTGCCGGACTGGACCAGGACCACCCCTGGGAGAGTATAATATAGCTCCTTTTTCTTATCTTTCACGTTACATCAGGGGCTTATCTACAGCAGTACAGAATGCTGTAGATAAGCCCCTGATGTCGGTGCCAGCAGCTGATAGGCGAAAAATAGGGTGACAGATTCCTTTTAAGGCAGGGGAGACTCAGGTTCTCAGCATCTCCCTGCTTCCTGCTTTAGCCCCAGATGTCCCAGCTTCATCCAGAGGAGAGACTACAGAGACTGCAAGCGCCACTGTTGACGGTGCCAATGTGGGAGAAACAGACCCTGAAATCAAGCTTTCCCCGGACTGATAAGTTACAAGAATTCCAGTTTAACAGTTTAACTGTTTCAACTCTGCATAACTGTTTAACACGTTTCCCTAGCCTTTTTACAGTTTACTCTTTCACTTTTAACCCCCACTGCTTCTCCCTGCATGGAGAGTCTATTCCCTGTAAATAAACCCTTTAACTCTTGGCCTGTCTCTGATCCATGGTGACATCATCAGTACCTGCAGCATTATTACACATCCAGCAACCGCCTAGTGTTGATGAATGACACAGTCCACTCATCAGCACTCGTGCCCGTTGTTTTCCACTTTTCTTTTTCACCCCCCTTTGTGCCACCTCCATGTGCACATCCAGCAGCCACCAAGCGTTGATTAGTGACACAGTTCACTCATCAGCAGTCGTGCCCACTGTTTTACATTTTTTTTGTCACCGTTTTCTCCTTTTTTTAATCTTTTTATTTTAAAAAATAGTTTACACCAAACACTCTGTCATACACATACAGTAACTTAATAAAGTACTAACACATACATAAAAAAAATGTTGTCCCGCTATTCAGTGGTGGAGGCATACTCTTTCCTTGCCTCTGACACTGACAATGAAGGAGAGGATCCTACCATTCTTTATTTTTCAGACTCGGACTCCTCATCCTCCTCATCTTCCTATTCCTCAGTTGCTGCTGAACCACCACGAAGATGTCCCAGGACAGAAGGTGGAGCAGCAGCCCCCCATTACAGAAGGTGAAAATTATGAGCCTCTGATTGCTGATTTTGTGGCACAATCAGGAATCAAGATTCACGCCACCGGTGTCATAGAAATAGACTTTTTGAAGTATTTTTCTCTGAGAATTCTGTTAACCTCATGGTGGGCCATACTAATTTTTATGCTCAACAATTTTTGGCACAAATCCACGCTTCATCATTTTCTAACTGGACTCCTGTAGGCGCAGTTGAAATGATGAAGTTTTGAGGCCTGGTCCTTTACATGAGGATCCTGAAGAAACCAGAAGTTCGGCAATATTGGAGTGAACACGTTTTGAGGCCATCCAAAAATTCCTGCATTATAATAATAATGCACGGTGTCTTCCCCGAGATTGACCCAACTTTGTCTGTTCAAAGTACGGCCGGTCATCGAACACTTCAACAAAAAGTTTGCTGACATGTACGTGCCCCAAAGGGATATCTGTGTGGATGAGTCCCAAATTAATTTCAATGGGAGGCTCAAATTCCATCAGTACCTGCCTAGTAAGTGGGCAAGGTAAAGAATTAAAGGGAATCTGTCACCCTTTTTTTCAGCTTGCAGCTGCTGGCATAGACATCGGGGGCTTATCTACAGCATTCTGTAATGCTGTAGATAAGCCTCCGATGTAACCTGAAAGATAAGAAAAACACATTATATTATACTCACCGGGGTGGGCGGTCAGGCCCAGTGGGCGTTGCGGTCCGGTCCGACGCCTCCCTTCTTCATGCGATGACGTCCTCTTCTCCCGTCTTGTAATGGCTGCGGCGCAAGCGCACTGCTCTGCCCTGTTGAGGGCACAGCAGAATTCTGCAGTGCGCAGATGCCGGACCTCTCCTGACGCCTGCTCACTGCAGGACTCTGCTCTGCCCTCAACAGGGCAGAGCAGTGCGCTTGCGCCGCAGCCATTACAGGACGGGAGAAGAGGATGTCATCACATGAAGAAGGGAGGCGTCGGACAGGACCGCAACGCCTACCGGACCGGACCGCCCACCCCGGTGAGTATAATATAATGTTTTTCTTATCTTTCAGGTTACATTGGAGGCTTAGCTACAGCATTGCTGGTGGTCAAGCACAAAGACAAGAGGGATGTCTATTTCTTGACCACCATACATGGTGATAACAGCACCTACAGCACTGTAGTAGGTACGTCTACACAGGTCTGCAAACCGGACTATGTACTGGGGTATAACAGTCTCTGATCAAGTCCTCCAGCCCTACTGGGGCACGCCACAGGGCCGTGGGGTACTCAGTACCGGGCCTCTCCTTCAGGGAATGTTGTGGCGGCAGTGACCTGGGCATCCATTAAAATAAATAAGGAGGAAAGTTTATAGGGTATATATTCGTGACACCACCCGTGGTGTTCGGCAATAAGGGGATGGCCAACGCTGCCTAGGAAGACCTCTGGGGTCATTGGTGATGCAGCAGAGTTCTTATAGCTCTCCACGGGTAGAGCTAGGCCCCAGGCAGATATAGTTCTTATAAAGGATAATGATGTTGGGGTGCAGGAGTGAGGAAATAATGAATAACTGCAGACACATAAACTGTAGTTTCCTTTACCTTTACTTGATGGTTTGGAATGCAGACCAGAGCACTGCTAACAGATGGAAATGGAGATCCGGACACCCTGGAAGCAATTTAGGATCTCCTAAGCCTCCTTGCTGCGCTGTCCTCTAAGGACCTTGCTGCTTAAAGCTATGCTCAAACCTTTGTTCCTTATTGTCCTAGTACTTGCCTGTATTGCAGGCAGCTTGAGCCTATTGCAGGTGTTGCTCCTTTGTGGCAGCTCCGGGCTCTGATATGCTGCTGTGTCCCAAATGTTTGATGGGCCAGGGGACCAGCAGTTCCCTGCCCTCTGGATTTAGCTGCTGGGACTGTTCTACCCGTGCAGCCATGTACTCTGGCATCCGACTTTAGAGCTCTGTTCTGGGGTGAGATTGGTCACAGCTCCATTCCCCAGCTTTTCCTAGACTTCTCTCTTCCTCTCTCTCTCATACTGCAACTATAGTCTGGGGATGAGCTCCTCACTCTTCCAATCCCCAACACTGACTGCCTAACCCCAACTCCAGACCAGAACTAATAGGGAAGCTCCCCTAAAACTAGATTTTGAGCTCCCCCTTCTGGTCTGGAGTCAGGAAAAGTGTTGAATGCTGATGTTACCTGACCAGGGAACTCATCCTTGCTTCTAGGCATGACATCACACCCTGTGAGGGAGGCAATTCCACTGTGGCAACCGGACTCCTGGGGTGCCACACTACAGTGCTTTGAGAAAGGTCAAGGTGTGGTACAAGAAGCTGGTCATGCACATGGTACAGATGGCAATGCTCAATGCTTTCCTGCTGTCACAATGTGAAGGCCAAACCTTCAGTTCCAGGAGGCAGTGATTAAGGCCCTATAATTTGTCAGTCAGTACTTCTGGAACTGAAGGTGCTCATATTGTGCCAGTCCAACATTTCCAGAGGAATGTCCTTCACAGCGGAAAAAAAAGTAAGTTGCAAAAGAGTTTCCGAGTGTGTTACAGACAGGGAATACACAAGGACAACATTTATAAATGAAACACCTGCCACAATAACCTTGGCCTGTGTATGAAAGAATTCTTCAATCTGTACCACACATCCATGGACTAATAAATTAATTTCTGACTTACCCAAACTGATGCCCACTACACAACTGACATTATGACAACCTGATGAACACTACACAACTGTCTTATGAAAACCTGACTAACACTACACAATTCATCTATGCCACTACATTATAAAATTCACATACCAGGAAACAGTAGAATTGTTCCAAAAAGAGGGCATTTGTTGGGCATTGCCACTGTTGAGGCACATCTAGATAAGTTCCTTAAGGGGTCTAGTTTCCAAAATGGGGTCACTTGTGGGGAGTTTCTACTGTGTAGGCACATCAGGGGCTCTGCAAAAGCGACGTGTCACCCTCAGACCATTCCATCAAAGTCTGCATTCCAAAACATCACTACTTCCCTTCCAAGCCCCGGCGTGTGACCAAACAATGGTTTTCCCCCCCATATGGGGTATCAGCATACTCACAAATTGCACAACAACTTTTGGTGTCCAATTTCTCCTGGTACCCTTGTGAAAATAAAATATTAGGGGCTAAAAGATCACTTTTTGTGGAAAAAGTTATAATTTTTTTATTTACACGGTTCTACATTAAAAACTTTTGTGAAACAATTGGGGGATCAAAGTACTCACCACATATCTAGATAAGTTCCATAAGTGGTCTAGTTTCCCAAATGGGGTCACTTATTGGGGGTTTCTACTGTTTAGGCACATCAGGGGCTCTGCAAACACAACATGACGCCAGCAGACCATTCCATCAAAGCCTGCATTCCAAAACATCACTACTTCCCTTCCTAGCCCCGTACGCTCAAACAGTAGTTTTCTACCACATATAGGGTATCTTAAATTATTAACTGTTCTAACCCCACCCCCTATGCCACCCCCACCCCCAATTTCATTATTTCTGCCCAGGTCTCTATCTGCACTGTCTTCCCCTCCTATAAAAGGAATACCCTCCCCCCGTCCCTAGTTTAAACACTCCTCCAACCTTCTAGCCATTTTCTCCCCAGCACAGCTGCACCCTCCCCATTGAGGTGCAGCCCGTCCCTAGCGTAGAACCTGTAGCCAACTGAGAAGTCGGCCCTAGTTCTGCAGGAACCCAAGCCCCTCCTTCCTACACCAATTCCTGAGCCACTTATTAACCTCCCTAATCTCCCGTTGCCTCTCTGGCGTGGCACGTGGTACAGGAAGTATTTCCGAAAATACCACCTTGGAGGTCCTTGCTTTAAGCTTACAGCCTAATTCCCTGAAATCATCTTTAAGGACCTCCACCTACCTCTAACTTTGTAATTTGTGCCAATGTGCACCATGACCGCTGGATCCTCACCAGCCCCTCCCAGTAATCTGTCAACCCGATCAGCGATGTGTCGGACTCGAGCGCCAGGTAGGCAGCACACCGTTCGACGATCCCTGTCTTTGTGACAGATTGCTGGGTCACCCGCCATGGCGGTGGGGTACTCGGTACCGGGCCGGTATCTCAGAGGTGTCACAGTAGCGGTGACCCGGTCCGTGGCCCTGGGCATCCATGTAAAAAAGGTTAAGAGTGGCTGGTTAAAGTTTATAAGTGGATGATACGTGACGCCACCTGTGGTTCTCGGCAATGAAGGGGTTAAGCCGACACTGCAGGCAGATCCTCTGGGACAGATGGTATAAGGCAGCAAGATGTAATAGCTCCCCACAGGTAGAGCTGTAGTCCCAGGGCAGTGGTAATGGGTGTTGAGGAAGTGGGTGTAGTGTCTGGCACAGAGATGTAGCAGTGCTGGAGGGTTTGCAGGAAGAATGCAATGACACAACAGGGTGCAGTTTCCGTTACCTTTACTGCGCTTTGTAAGTGCAGTCCAGGGTCCAGATTACAGATGGAACAGAGGCTGGCCAGCTTGGAAGCAACTTAGGAATCTTTCTATGCAGATGGGTTGTTGTTGTGAGTTCATTTTCCCCTTCACTACTGAGGCCCGAGGAACTCCCTCTTCTGGTAAAGAAAGGTAGTGAGCCTGATTATTAAACACCTGAGTACCTGATTATTAAACACCTGGATATAAGGCTGCCGACGCCCTTCTGCCCTGCGGGTGATTTCTCTGTGGGATCCTTGGAGACCAGTCTGAATTCCTGCTCCTCTAAAGCTAAGTTTTTTGCTCGGCTTTTTGCATTGGTGCTTTGACTTTGTTTTGCTTTGTTTTTCTGGATTTCTGCCATTCCCTGCTGGGGTGTGCTGAATTCCTTTAGCTCTGTCTTCTGAAAATACCTGAGTGCTGATTTAGTTTTTGAAGCCTAGCTGCTTCAGGTTCTTTTTCATATCAGCTTGTTGGCTTATGTCTTTGATAGGGTTTTGGCAGATTGCAGACAGCAACCTTCCTTTCCTTTTCTGTTTAGTTAGCTTGGGCCACATCGTTTGCTCAGCCTATCTTTCTTTCTGTGTGTGATTTTTCATCTTGCTTCACCGTCATTATATGTTGGGGGCTGCCTTTTACTTTGGGGTCTGCTCTGGGGCAGTTTAGATTTCCTTTTCTGTCTTTAGGCTATTTAGCGCTCCGGCTATGATCGAGGGGTCTAGGGCATCGTAGGAACCCCCCACGGCTACTGCTAGTTGTGTTGATAGGTTCAGGGGTCTGCAATCTGATAGTTGCCAACTTCTCTGGTTTTCTGGACGTAGCTTCTATTTTTGTGTCTGCCTCCTACGGTGACTCAATCATAACAGGTTGTGTAGTCTCCATTCTAGCGCTTTCTGAGGTACTTTCAGTACTGTGTTACACTGAAGTTCCACTTGCTTGTTCTTTTTTAGAACTCCCTCGTATGGCAGACAGCTGTAGCTTCCTTCTTCTGGCTCACACATTGCTGTTGTGCCTCCGAGTCTTATGTGGGAAAAGAGCATTTACAGCTTCCTATTCCTCCAGTTTCTGCTGCAGGAATATCAGTATCCGTACAACCTTGGAGACCGGACTCCAGACCATGCGCTACAGCTAGAAGTGAGCCTGAACTCTGCTCAAGCCTCCAGCTCATCTCACGTCCACACACATTTCCCTCCTCACACGAACTAACTAACTTCCCCTTCCTTGCCCCAGAGAGCAGCTCTTCCCCCAGTTTTGGTTCAGAGCTCCCTCTGCTGGCCTGGAGTGGGAACTGTGCTGTGTGTTGTCTTTACCTGATAGAGAGACCCTTTATTGCTTCCAAGCATGACATCACACTCCCTAGGAGGAAGGTAATGCCACTGTGGCGACCATACTCCTGGGGGCGCCACATTGCCCTATCTGTTCCCCTAGTAATTGAGTCTCCCACTACCAGAACCTGCTCTCCTATTTCCCCCCTTACTGGAGCAGACACTCCTCTGGCTTTCAGAGGGCATGCCTTGTTGCAGCATTGCTACTCCTGCACTAACACTCCCCTCATCTGCCAACTTAGCAAACTTATTGGGGTGTGCCAGATCAGGACAAGCCTCCCTGGCACTCTTACCTCTACCCCACCTTCTAACTGTCACCCAGCTAGCTGCTTCATTGTCCTGCAGCTCCAACCTAGCATCCCCCCCTCATCTATCCCATTGAGCGTCCGCTCAGTGAGCAGAAGACTCCTTTCCATATAGTCTATGGATCTCAGTGTTGCCAGCTGCACATTTAGATCCAGTATCTGGGCTTCCAAATGCACAATGTGATTTACAAAGAAAGAATTTTTGGATTTAAACGTGCGCTGCTAGACAAACGACAGGTACATATCATCCCCTGAGGAAGAAGTGTTAACTTCGAAACGCGTTGGGAATTAAAAGTATATAAGTATACAATCTGCAAGGAGTCGTTTGTCTAGCAGCGCACGTTTAAATCCAAAAATTCTTTCTTTGTAAATCTGATGATTTATGGTCACTGAGTGGCCATTTGGATGTGCAGCAGCTTGACCTCTATTCCTTTGTGCCTGAAACTCTCCTGTTATTGGTGAGTATAAAAGCTTGATTTATATCCATTTTACTTGGGTAAAACCCTATTGCGCTCTTTCTCTTTTAGTTTTAAATGCACAATGAGCTCACATCCCGTACAGCAGTATGCACCCTCGACCGGCTGTTCAAGGATTGCATACATGTGGCAAGACGTACACTGGATGGCATTGGCAATAGTTGAGCACATCCTAATGGGGATTGCAGCAGACAAAAAGATAAGCAAATAAAAAGTATTAATAAAATATAACAGCAATTTAGTAACACCTCCCTTGGAAACTCCCTGAATCCAAAGTCACTGCATCACAAGTCAGGTCACACTCAGTTCGTTCACACTCGCTCAGGCAGAAGATTTAAAAGATTATTTTTTTTTTCCTTTTACCAGCACACCACCCTGCTGCTCAATGCACTTCCAAAAGAAGTTGAGCCCCAACCAGCTGCCCCTTATAAACCCTTAATTATGAACTCCCACCCATAATTAACCCCTTGTGAATATACAGTAGTTACACCTCAAGATTTAAATGCAATATAGTTAACCTTTAAAAACACAAATAGTAAAATAAGAGATTAACCCTGTAGAAAGAAAAAATAGGTTAAACAAGCCCCCAAGCCCCCCCAAAATTGAACAGGCAGAAGGCACTCAGCAACCTACAATTCAGCAACTCACACAGGTTGTTGTTATAGGTTTTCCAAATACCTCTTCACTGAATCACAAGTCACGCACTTACGCTCAGGTCACACTCAACTCGTTCACACTCGCTCAGGCAGATTTAAAAGATGTTTGTTTTTTTTTTCCTTTTACCAGCACACCATTGTGAAACACTTGGGGGTTCAAAGTGCTCATCACACATCTAGATAAGTTCCTTAAGAGGTCTAGGTTCCCAAATGGTGTCACTTGTGGGGGGTTTCTACTGTTTAGAGACTCTACAAACACAACATGACACCAGCAGACCATTCCATCAAAGTCTGTATTCCAAAACGTAGCTTTGGTGTTCAAAGTGCTCACCATACATCTAGATAAGATCCTTGGGGGTTTAGCTTCCAAAATGGGGTCACTTGAAAAAGTTAAATGGCGTTCCTTCCCTTCTGAGCTCTAACATGCACCCAAAGTCCCCCCCCCCACATATGGGGTATCAACATACTCAAGTCAAATTGTACAACTTTTGGGGTCCAATTTCTCCTGTTACCATTGTGAAAACAAAAAAATGGGGGTTAAAAGATCATTTTTGAGGAAAAATATGATTTTTTTTTCACAGCTCTACATTATATAGATGTGTGGTAAGCACTTTGAACAACCAAGTGTTTTATAAAAAAAAAGTAAGTTCCTTAAGGGGTCTAGTTTCCAAAATGGGGTCACTTGTTGGGGGTTTCTACTGTTTAGGCACATCAGGGGCTCAGCAAACGCGACATTGTGCCTGCAGACCATTCCATCAAAATCTGCATTCCAAACATCACTACTTCCTTTCCAATTTCTCCTGTTACCCTTGTTAAAATAAAATAATGGGGTTTAAAAGAACATTTTTGTGGAAAAAATGTTTTTTTATTTTCATGGCTCTACATTATAAACTTCTGTGAAGCAGTTGGGGGTTCAAAGTGCTCACCACATATCTAGATAAGTTCTTTAGGGGTCTAGTTTCTAAATTGGGGTCACTTGTGGGGGGTTTCTACTTGTTATGTGTACGCCGCTAGGTTCAGATAGGGGTGGAACCTGTCTCATAAATTCTTTGGAACTCTGGGGGAACCATTACTCGGGGTGACCATGTACTGCAGCTTCCTCAGGCACAAGATGGATCCACTTGCTCACACAGTTACAAGTAATAGAGTCCTCATGAGCATGAAAAGTGTAGTTTAATGTCACAGCACATTCAGTACAATTTAAGTCTCTTCAGCTACTTTCACACATCAGGTTTTTTCCAACAGGCAGGATCCGGCTATTTGTTAAAAAAACGGATCAGGTGAAAGCTGCCGCCGGATCTGGTTTTCTCTCATTGAATTGTATTAGCATCGGATCGTGCCGCATGGCCTTCCGTTTCTTCTGGTTTTTGCCGGAACCGGCTAAATGTTTCATTCCGGCGTCTGGAAAAAATGTCTCTAGTAATGTTTTTTGTCTGCAGCGAAAAACCGGACAGCGCTGAACCCGGCGCTTCCGTTTTTTTGCTATAATGGAAGCCTATGGGCGCCGTAATGCGCCGGATCCGGAAAAAGATGGATCCGGCCACCGGATATGGATTTTTAAGTCTGCGCATCCTCAGATCCAATTGGCCAGCCCCCAGGAAACAAATATAAACCTGCTAAATGGATCCAGCGGAAAAACGGATCCGTTTCTTCAGTTCTCCAAAATTTACGCTGGATCCGTTTTTTTAACAAATAGCCGGATCCTGCCTGTCGGAAAAAACCTGATGTGTGGCTACTTTCCCACTTCAGTTTTTTTAAGTCAGTCACAATCTGTCGGCTCGACGGATCGACGGATCCATTGCAGATTATGAAAAACTGATGTGATGGATCTGTTTTTTGCCAGATCCAACTGCCGGATCCGGGTAAAAAACGAATCCATTGCATCAGTTTTTTCATCCGTTTCTTCCGTTTTTCGACGGATCTGTTTTTTAAAAGCCAGCAAATCAGTGCGCTGTACAGTAAATTCACACTGACATGAATCGAAAGAATAGATATATACACATAGAATACATATATATATATATCTATACTATAATGGGCTAAGCATCACTCTGTCTGAAGCCTCTATAGATTGCACAACCGTGACACGCCTGCGCACTGCGCAGTCTTGCTCCAGACAGAGTGATGCATCCCCCCAAGAGAAGCACTGAACGCATACCGCGATCTCTGCAACACCTTACCGAGCCGGTGTTGCTGTTGCCGTGGGGTCTTGTGCCTTCATGTGACATCAGGAGAGGGCAGGTTGTGGCTCCAGAATCGGCGCATGCGCAGTCCGCGTTTACCGCCACCATTTTGTAAAAGACACACTGCAGTGTGTCTTCAAGAAAATGGCGGCGGAAAGCGAGGACTGCTCAGGCACCGAGTCCGGCACCACAACCCGCCCTCTCCTGATGTCACATGAATCGGCGCCTGTGCAGTGTGTCTTCAAGAACATGGCGGCGGAAAGCGAGAACTGCGCAGGCGCCCAGTCCAGCAACACAACACGACCAGAACAGGACAGTGCTGGACACAGGGAAGAAAGGTGAGTATAAATGTTTTTCTTAATGTGTGCAGTTTAATAGGGGTGAGGGGGACCATTCATATCAGGATTGGGGGGTGAGGGAACCATGCATACCAGGAAAGGGGGTGAGGTGACCATGTATACCAGGATAGGGGAGTGAGGGGACCTTGCATATTAGGATAGGGGAGTGAGAGGACCATGCATACCAGGATTGGGAGGTGAGGGGACCATGCATACCAGGATTGGGGGGTGAAAGGACCATGTATACCAGGATTGGGGGGTGAGGGGGGCATCCATACCAGGGTTAGGGGGTGAGGGGACCATGTATACCAGGAAAGGGGGGTGAGGGGACCATGCATTTTAGGATAGGGGGGTGAGGGGACCATGCATACCAGGATTAGGGGGTGAGGGGACCATGCATACCAGGATTGGGGGGTGAGGGGACATGCATACCAGGATAGGGGGTGAGAGGGCCATGCATACCAGGATGGGGGGTGAGAGGACCATGCATACCAGGATGGGGGGTGAGAGGACCATGCATTCCAGGATTGGGTGGTGAGCGGACCATGCATGCCAGGATGGGGGCGTGAGAGGACCACGCATACCAGGATTGGGGGGTGAGAGGACAATGCATGCCAGGATTGGGGGGTGATAGGACCATGCATACCAGGATTGGGGGGTGATAGGACCATGCATACCAGGATAGGGGAGTGAGAGGACCATGCATACCAGGATAGGGAGGTGAGGGGACCATGCATACCAGGATAGGTGGGTGAGGGCACCATGCATAACAGGATTGGGGGTGAGAGGACCATGCATACCAGGATAGGGAGGTGATAGGACCATGCATACCAGGATAGGGGGGTGAGAGGACCATGCATACCAGGATAGGGAGGTGAGGGGACCATGCATACCAGGATAGGTGGGTGAGGGCACCATGCATACCAGGATTGGGGGGTGAGAGGACCATGCATACCAGGATAGGGGGGGTGAGGGGACCATGCATACCAGGATAGGGGGGTGAGGGGACCATGCATACCAGAATTGGGGGATGAGAGGACCATGCATACCAAGATTGGGGGGTAAGAGGACCATACATACCAGGATAGGGGGGTGAGGGGACCATGCATACCAGGATTGGGGGTGAGAGGACCATGCATACCAGGATTGGGGGATGAGGGCACCATGCATACCACGATAGTGATGAGGGGGGTGCCATGTATACCACAAAAGGGATGAGGGGGTGCCATGCATATCAGGATTAGGGGGTGAGGGAACCATGAATACCAGTATATGGATAAGGGGGTACCATGCATACCAGGATTGGGGGGAGAGGGTACCATATATACCAGGATAGGGATGAGGGGTGCAGCACATACCAGGATGGGAGACCATATACCAATAAAAATGCCCGCCACCCGGGCGTAGAACGGGTTCATAGCTAGTATATAAATATACACATGCTATTGAGACACATATATTTATAGTTCATAGAGTTCTATATTGCATAATAGCCTCTAAATCAATTGCCGGCTTCAGTAAAATCATTCTCGAACCCGACATGATACGACACATGGTTTACATATTGTAAACCCTGTCATATCAAAACGATTTATGTATGTCAGTGTTTAATCAATTTAGTAGTTTGTGTTAGGAAACATTTGGAACTCTAGGGGTTAAATCGTGGAAAAAAATTGCGTGGGCTTTCGCGCAATTTTCTCCGCCAGAGAGGGAAAGCCAGTGAGTGAGGGCAGATATTAATAGCCTCAAGAGGGACCATTGATTTTGTCCCCCCCGGCTAAAAAAAATCTGCCCCCAGCCACCCCAGAAAAGGCGCATCTATAAGATGTGCCTTTTCTCATACTTTGCCTCTCTATTCCCATGGCCTTTAGTGGTGACTCATGGGTTAATAATAATGGGTTAATGTCACCTTGCTATTGAAAGGTGACATTAAGCTGAGATAATAGTGGAGAGGTGTCAATAAGACACCTATCCATTATTAACCCTAGAATATTAAATGGTTAAAAAAGCTCACACATTAATTAAAAAATATTTTAATGAAATAAATACACAAAGTTTTTGACAAAATTTATTTTTCTGCCAATCCAAAAAAAGCCCTTGTTCTGTAAAACTAAATAAAATAAAAAACCAACAATATACATACCTGTCCGCCATTCAGTCAGGTCCCCTGCTGCAATCCATCACAAGTAGTGTTTAGCATTCCGATACCGCAAGTATCGGGTATCGGCCGATATTCGCGGTATCGGAATTCCGATACTGAGTTCCGATACTTTTAGCATATCGAATACCGGAATCGGAAGTTTCCATAATGCTATGAGCCAATTTGATTTGATTCAGCCAATGACAATCCTCAGAAGTGTGGGCACATCCTGTTAGGCATGTAGGCATGTTAAGTAATGGCATGGCTGTGATTGGCTGCTGAAATGATGTCATGATGCACTATAAAAGACGCCGCCACCATTTCGGGTTCACTCTGCTGTGAATTCAGTTAGGGACAGGCTGCTGTTCAAAACTCTGAGGGACAGTTAGAGATAGAGATTTTCCAAATCATATTGTGCTTTACCCAGGCTACATAATAAACCACTGTAGCTTTCTTTTGCCTTGCAGCAGCGTTCACAGCTGTCTGCAAGGTCTGTGTGAGTGCAGCTCACGCTGTGTAGTGTGTCCTGCAGCCACGCCTGGTTGTAGGCCGCTCAGCGTGTGTCACTGCCTCATACATATTTTTCTTTTTTTGCTGCTCATTTTTCATTCTCCTATTAGTGTGCATCCATCCGTATCCATATAGGTTGGTTGCAAACACTATAGGAGTTTTATTGCAGCTAATTTTTCCTTTAATTTTTTCTCCTATTAGTGTGCATCCATCCGTATCCATCTACATTGGTTGGTTGCAAACACTATATAGGAGTAGATAGAAGAGCCTTTTTTCTGGCTTGTGCCCTTCAGCTGCAGCCAGATTAGTATTACCCTATTTTTGGAGCCTCATCTTTTGCATTGTAGGTTACCTTCCTGCATTGTAATAGCTCCCAAAAGTTTGTGATACTATCGCTTTCAAATCTTTGGTCACATCCTTTTTGATTTTTTGAAAGAACAAAGCAAAATAAAGTTCACCAAACACTCCATTTGACAGTTGTGTAGGCCACATTAGCTCATATTAAAGTGTAGTCCATACACTTTATAAAATTAGTGTTTCTTATACCTGTTAGCAGCTGTTCAGGAATAAGCACACTAAGCCCCCCCTTTGTACTTTTCTGCCTATCTTTATCAGTCTACCTAGATGAAGAAGGCAAGGCACATGGGCGTGGAGTTTCAGCAGGGAGAGGACATGGGGATTCAGCAGGGAGAGGACGTGGGGATTCTATGCCTGCTGTGGGCACCAGTGAGTCAGCATCCCCCAGTTTTACCAGGCAACAGTCCTTTATGCGCAGCTTTGTAGGACCTCGCCGTACCCCACTGCTGCGGGAGGAACAAATTGAAGTCGTTGTCGGATGGATGGCAGCTAATGCATCGACTTCAATGACTTCCACGTTCTCTCAGGGCCAGAGCACTGAAGAGCAACCATCTGTCTCTTCACCACCTGAAAAAAAGGCAGCAACACTTACCTGCCCAGGTCTAAGAACAAATGCACTGCAGGGTGCAGCCAGCCCATTAAGCAAAATGTTAGCAACACAGGTGCAAAATAACAGATTAACAGCCACTCTCCACATACCCATTCCTGGAGGGTGTGACTGCCCAGTATAAAATTGCACAATAAAGGCCCGCATAGGGCGCTGTTCACACAAAGGAACTACACAGTGTCTGGCTCACAGCCTATACGAGGGTATGTGGAGAGTGGCTGTTAATCTGGTATTTTGCACCTGTGTTGATAACATCTTGCTTTATGGGCTGGCTGCATCCTGCAGTGCATTTGTTCTTAGACCTGGGCAGGTAAGTCTTGCTGCCTTTTTTTCTGCTGTTTAAAAATGAATTTTTGGAGACATTGAGTCTTCTTTAGTGGCTTTGCTATTTAGTTTAGTGTAGGGACCCGTAAGCGTGAGTGTTATGAATGAGTCACTGTAGGAGGCAAAAACAGAAATACTAGCTAAGTCCAGAAAACCAGAGAAGTTGGCAGCTATCGGATTGCAGACCCCTGAACCTATCAACAACAACTAGCAGTAGCCGTGGGGGGTTCCTACGGTGCCCTAGACCCCTCGATCACAGCCGGAGAACTAAATAGCCTAAAGACAGAAAGGGAAATCTAAACTGCTCCAGAGCAGACCCCAAAGCAATAGGCAGCCCCCAACATATAATGACAGTGAAGCAAGATGAAAAAACACTCACACAGATAGAAAGATAGGCTGAGCAAATGATGGGGCCCAAGCTAACTAAATAGGACAGGATAGAAAAGCTGCTGTCTGCAATCCGCCAAAAACCCTATCAAAACAAAAGCCAGCAGACTGATAGGGAAAAAAGCCTAGGCTTCAAAAAGGCTTCAAAAAGGCTTCAAAAAGACTATATCAGTACTCAGGTATTTTCTGAAGACAGAGCAAAAAGGAATTCAGCTCACCCCAGCAGGGAATGGCAGAAATCCAGAAAAACAAGGCAAAACCAAACCAAAACACAAATGTAAAAAGCAGAGCAGAAAACTTAGCTTTTGAGGAGCAGGAATCAGAGTGGTCTCCTAGAATCCCTCAGAGAAATCACCCGCAAAGCAGAAGGGCGTCGGCTGCCTTATATCCAGTCAGCAATTCCAGTCACCCAGTCATCATCATTCTGCTCAGGTGCTTGGTAATCAGCCTCACTACCTCCCTTCACCAGAAGAGGGAGTTCATCAGACCTCAATGGTGAAGGGGAAAATGAACTCACAACAGTACCTCCCCCTTGAGGAGGGGTCACCGAACCCTCATCCATGCCACCAGGGCGATCAGGGTGAGCCCGAAGAAAGGCACGCACCAATCTTTTGGCATGAATATCAGAGGCAGAGACCCAGGAATTATCCTCCTGACCATAACCCTTCCACTTATCCAAATACTGGAGTCTCCATCTAGCCAGACGGGAATCCAGTATCTTCTCTACCTCATATTCCATGTTACCTTCAACCAATACAGGGTCCGGAGGTGCCACCCCAGGAACAACTGGTTCAACAAACCTCTTCAACAAGGACTTATGAAACACATTATGGATTTTAAATGTGACAGGAAGAGCCAAACGAAAAGAGACCGGATTAATAATCTCCAAAATCTTGTAAGGTCCAATAAATCTAGGCTTAAACTTAGGAAAAGCCACCTTCATAGCGATATTTTTTGATTATAACCAAACCATATCACCAACCTTAAACTGGGGACCAATGGTCCTATGTCAGTTGGAAAACCGCTGGGCCTTTTCCTGGGAGAGAGATAACTTATCCACCACTTGGTCCCAGATATGGTGCATTCTCTCCACTACAGTGTCAACACCTGGGCAGGCAGAAGGCTCCACCTGCCCTGAAGAAAATCGAGGATGAAACCCAAAGTTACAAAAAAAAGGTGACATCAAAGTGGCAGAACTACCTCTATTATTTAAAGCAAATTCGGCCAAGGGCAAAAATGAAACCCAATTATCCTGATCAGCGGAAATAAAACATCTCAAATACGACTCCAAGGTCTGGTTTGTTCTCTCCGTCTGCCCATTGGTCTGAGGGTGAAAAGCAGAGGAGAAGGACAACTGAATTCCCAGCTTGGAACAGAAAGTCCTCCAAAATCTAGACACAAACTGAACTCCTCTGTCAGATACAATGTTCTCAGGAATCCCGTGCAAGCGAACCACCTGTTGCAAAAACAGGGGCACCAACTCAGAGGAAGATGGCAACTTAGGAAGTGGTACAAGATGAACCATCTTAGAGAACCTATCACAAATCACCCAAATAACAGTCATTCTCTGAGAGACAGGCATATCAGAGATGAAATCCATTGAAATATGGCTCCATGGCCTCCTGGGGACCGGCAAAGTCATCAACAACCCACTAGAGCGAGAACAAGGTTTAGACCGGGAGCAAGTCCCACAGGACTGTACAAAATTCCTGACATCACGAGACAAGGCGGGCCACCAAAAAGAGCGACTCACCAGATCTCTAGTACCAAATACCTGGATGACCAGCCAATGCAGAGCAATGAACTTCAGACATCACTCTCTTCTTCCACTGGTCAGGAACATACAACTTTCCACTGGGACAACGCTCAGGTTTGTCCTCCTGGAACTCTTCCAGAGCACGTCTCAAATCGGGTGAGATGGCAGAAAGAACTACCCCTTCGCCTAAGATGGTAGCAGGCTTGGTCACCACAGGAGAATCAGCAAAGAAGCTCCTAGAGAGGGCGTCTGCCTTGACATTCTTAGTGCCAGGAAGAAAAGAGACCTCAAAATCAAAACGTGTAAAAAACAAGGCCCACCTAGCCTGTCTAGGGTTCAAGCGTTTGGCCGACTCCAGGTAAATCAAATTCTTGTGGTCAGTGAGGACCACGACTTGATGTTTAGCTCCCTCCAACCAATGTCTCCACTCCTCAAATGCCCATTTTCATGGCTAACAGTTCCCGATTCCCCACATCATAGTTACGTTCAAATGCAGAGAACTTTCGGGGAAAGAAAGCACAGGGATTCATTTTAGATGTTACAGGATCCTTTTGGGACAAAACAGCTCCTGCACCAATCTCAGAAGCGTCCAACTCTACCTGGAACGGGAGTGAGACATCAGGTTGCCGCAAAACCGGGGCAGAAGTGAATCTTCGCTTCAGCTCCTGAAAGGAAGAAACAGCCTCCAGAGACCAATTCAACACATCAGCACCCTTCTTAGTCAGATCAGTCAATGGCTTGGCAATACTAGAAAATTTTGCTATAAATTTCCGATAAAAATTAGTAAAACCCAAAAACTTCTGGAGGGCCTTCAAAGAAGTGGGCTGAACCCAATCATAAATGGCCTGTACCTTGGCCGGGTCCATTTCAATAGTTGACGGAGACAAAATAAATCCCAAAAATGAAATCCTCTGTACCCCAAAAAGGCATTTCGATCCTTTGACATACAGGGAATTCTCACTCAAGATCCGGAACACAGTCCGAACATGTTCCACATGAGAATCCCAATCCTTGGAGAAGATCAAAATATCCAGATAGATAATCAAAAATTTATCCACAAAGTCTCGGAAAATGTCGTTCATGAAGCACTGGAAGACAGAAGGGGCATTAGTGAGCCCAAAAGGCATCACCAGGTACTCAAAATGTCCCTCCGGAGTATTAAACGCCGTCTTCCATTCATCCCCATGCTTAATGCGGATAAGATTATACGCCCCCCTGAGGTGAAGCTTGGTAAACCAGCCAGCACCTTTAACTCTGGAGAATAGATCTGAAATCAGGGGTAACGGATACTGATATTTAATAGTAATTTTGTTGAGGGCATGATAATCAATACAAGGCCTTAATGAACCATCCTTTTTGGCCACGAAAAAAAACCCAGCACCTAAGGGTGAAGAGGATGGTCTAATATGACCCTTCTCCAATGCCTCCTTAATATAGGATCGCATAGCCTCGTGCTCGGGTACAGATAAATTGAAGAGCCGACCCTTGGGAAATTTACACCCCGGGCTCAGTTCAATTGCACAGTCATAACTCCTATGAGGAGGCAAAGACGCAGACTCATTCTCACTAAATACATCATAAATAGTCAGGAACATCATGCGACTGAGGAGAGGTGGAAAAAACCGGAGCCTCACTAAGGGCACACCGACAACCCCAACTCACCACAGACACAGATTTCCAATCCAAAACTGGATTATGAATTTGCAACCAGGGAAACCCCAGAACAATGGTATCATGCAAATTATGCAACACCAAAAATCTGCAATTTTCTTGATGGTCTGGGGCGACCCGCATTACCACCTGGGTCCAAAACTGAGGTTTATTTTTCGCCAAAGGAGTAACATCAATCCCCCCCAAAGGGATAGGCATCCGCAGAGGTGTCATAGGAAATCCACAACGTTTAGCAAAATCCAAGTCTATTAGGTTCAGGGCTGCTCCCGAATCCACAAAAGCCTTGGCGGAAAATGTGGACAGGGAGCAGATCAGAGTAATTGCCAGAAGAAACTTAGGTTGAACACTACACACAGAAAACGTGTGTGCAAAACGTTTCTCGTTTAGGACAGACAGAAATAATATGCGAGGCATCTCCACAAAAAAAACACAGCTTATTACGCCTTCAGAACTCCTGACGTTGCTCCCTGGACAAAACTCTATCACATTTCATAGGTTCAGACACTTGTTCAGCAGGTGGCAACACCTCTCGTGCAGTCCTGCGTTCACGTAAACGCCGATCAACCTGAATGGCTAATGACATAGAATCGTCATGACCAGAGGGAGCAGGAAATCCCACCATAGTATCTTTTACGGCTTCTGACAAACCCTTCCGAAAGAGAGCTGCCAAGACATTATCATTCCAGGTAGTTAGGACCGCCCATTTTTGGAATTTTTGACATTACAATTCTGCAGAATCTCGACCCTGGCTCAATGCCAACAGGGTCTTTTCAGCCTGATCAATAGCATTAGGTTTGTCATACAACAACCCCAAGGTTTGAAAAAATGCGTTCACATTAGTCAGAATAGGATCATCTGGTTTCAAAGAAAACGCCCAATCCTGGGGATCGCCACGCAGCAAAGAGATGACAATTTTAACCTGCTGCGTGGAGCTCCCTGACGAGTTAGGCTTCAAGGCAAAAAATAATTTACAATTATTTTTGAAATTCAAAAATTTAACCAATCCCCAAAAAACACATCAGGAGAAGAGATATTTGGTTCAGCAGCATGTGAATGAGCAAAGTAGGCGGAAATTCCCCGCACTTCCGCAGCGAGCTGCTCCACACGATCAGACAATTGCTTTATCTCCATTGAGAGAAAAAAAAATTCCCCCTATGGCCTCAGAGATATAGAGTAAAAAATATACACACTTCTTTTTTTTTTTTTACAATTCTTTCCTGCTATTGAGTACCCTAGGATCTGCGGTACGACGGGTGATTCTGTTATGAATGAGTCACCGTAGGAGGCAAAAACAGAAATACTAGCTAAGTCCAGAAAGCCAGAGAAGTTGGCAGCTATCGGATTGCAGACCCCTGAACCTATCAACAACAACTAGCTGTAGCCGTGGGGGGTTCCTACGGTGCCCTAGACCCCTCGATCACAGCTGGAGAACTAAATAGCCTAAAGACAGAAAGAGAAATTTAAATTGCCCCAGAGCAGACCCCAAAGCAATAGGCAGCCCCCAACATATAATGATGGTGAAGCAAGATGAAAAAACACTCACACAGATAGAAAGATAGGCTGAGCAAATGATGGGGCCCAAGCTAACTAAATAGGACAGGATAGAAAAGCTGCTGTCTGCAATCCGCCAAAAACCCTATCAAAACAAGAGCCAGCAGACTGATAGGGAAAAAAGCCCTGAAGACGCTAGGCTTCAAAAAGACTATATCAGTACTCAGGTATTTTCTGAAGACAGAGCAAAAAGGAATTCAGCTCACCCCAGCAGGGAATGCAGAAATCCAGAAAAACAAGGCAAAACAAAACCAAAACACAAATGCAAAAAGCAGAGCAGAAAACTTAGCTTTTGAGGAGCAGGAATCAGACTGGTCTCCTAGAATCCCTCAGAGAAATCACCCGCAAGGCAGAAGGGCGTCGGCTGCCTTATATCCAGTCAGCAATTCCAGTCACCCAGTCATCATCATTCTGCTCAGGTGCTTGGTAATCAGCCTCACTACCTTCCTTCACCAGAAGAGGGAGTTCATCAGACCTCAATGGTGAAGGGGAAAATGAACTGACAACACGTGAGGAACTTTGGCGCAGTTTACGGGCTCAAGTATTTTGGCCAAAATATCAGCTAATACCTCACTAAATGTGTACTTTTTGCACTATATTATTTTCAGGGTGCAGCCGAGCCCAAACACGTTTGGTCTTGTATGAGAGGTGTTCACACTGGGATGCATTGAGGGTGTGCTGGCCAGCCCGCCTAGTCGAATAGTAGGGGCGTGACTAATAGGCTGTGAGCCAGACACTGTGTAGTTCCTTTGTGTGAACAGTGCCCTATGCGGGCCTTTATTGTGCAATTTTATACTAGGCAGTCACCCCCTCCAGGAATGGGTATGTGGAGAGTGGCTGTTAATCTGGTATTTTGCACCTGTGTTGCTAACATCTTGCTTTATGGGCTGGCTGCACCCTGCAGTGCATTTGTTCTTAGACCTGGGCAGGTAAGGGTTGCTGCCTTTTTTTCTGCTGTTTAAAAATGATTTTTTTGGAGACCTTGAACCTTCTTTAGTGGCTTTGCTACTCTTCACCACCTGCCAAATTGCCCAGGCAGTCAGAGAGTCCTGGACAGGAGCCATCACAGTCTCTACTTCTGTTCTCTGTATCTGTTGGCTTGGAAAGAGGGGGCCAGCCAAGCAGCATTCAAGAATGTGAAGAAGAGGGAGTATGCAGTGATGCACAACTGCTTTGTCCCTCTGAATCTGAAGAGGCGGGTGGGCCAGTGCTTATGGTCAACACACCTCAGTACGCATCACATGATGATGAGACTCAGGTGCCACTTTCTGGTGCGTACGGTGCTGGCGAGACTACCCAGGAGAAGCAGGTGTTTGAAGAGGGGAGTGTAGATGATGAGGTCTTTGACCATCATGGCATGAGGAACAGGAAGGTGGTGGGAGCAGCTCTGAGGAAGAGATTCCCCGAACGGCCAAAACAGGAGGGAGAGGGAGGGGGCAGACTTGGTTACCTGTAGCCTCCACTTCAGCACCCGTTAGGAGCATTCCTCTTCCAAAAGCCAAAACGGGCGCTCCCAAGACTTGCAGTGCGTGGTCCTTTTTTGACACAGTTGCAGATGACATTTGCTTTGTCAAATGCAAGCTGTGTCATCAGAAAGTCAAAAGAGGGAAAAGTGTCAGCAACCTCAATACCACAAATATGTGGTAACATCTGCGGACCAAGCACGTGGTGGAGTTACAAAGACACACTGAAGACGTAGGACAACCTACAGCACCACCTACCACCTCTTCAGCTCGTGTTGTAGCTTCATCGTCTAGCTCACACACAGCTGGTTCAGCTTCCTCACAGGATCGCTTGGAAGAACCTCTGGCACTGTTGTCCAGAGACCCAGTGACATTCCACCCACAGCACCACGTTCCCGTTCATCCTCACACTCCCAGACCACGCTACAGCCATCGGTAGCACAGGCATGGGAGAAAAGGCGGCCATACTCGGCAAACCATCCCCGAGCACAGGCTCTGAATGCTGGCATTGCCAAATTACTGGCCCTTGAAATGCTCTCATTCAGGCTGGTGGAGACTGACACCTTCCGGAAATGGCATTGGCAGTCCCAAAATACACCATGCCCAGCCGCTTTTATTTCAGCAGGCAAGCCGTCCCGGCCCTGCAAAGGCATGTGGAGGGAAAAATTAAACATGCGCTACTAAATGCCGTCAGTAGCAAGGTCCACCTGACCACCGATGCGTGGACCAGTACCCATGGACAGGGACGATACCTTTCACTCACTGCCCATTGGGTCAATGTTGTGGAGCCGGGTACAGATCTTGAGAGTGGCGCTGTACGTGTTCTGCCAACTCCAAGGATTGCAGGAATCTAGTCTGTACACATTGACTCCTCCTCATACTCCAGTTCCTCAGAATCAGCGCTGCAGGAGCCTGTTATGATTGATATGAGCACAGCCGTGGCCAAACGTCAACAGGCCGTACTGAAATTAATTTCTTTGGGGAATCGAAGCCACACGGCGCAGGAGCTCTGGAATGCCATCAAGCAGGAGAGCGACGTGTGGTTTCTGCCAGCGAATCTCCAGCCAGGCTTGGGTGTGTGACAATGGTCGAAATCTGGTGGCAGCTTTGGGCCTAGGCAACCTCACTCACATCCCATGTCTGGCACATGTGCTCAACTTGGTTGTGCAGAGCTTTCTGAGGGACTATCCGGATCTTGATGCACTGCTGTACAAGGTCCGCATAGAGTGCGCTCACTTGCGGCGTTCCAGCACGGCAAGATCGCGCATTGCAGCTCTGCAGCGCCGATTACGTCTTCCAGAACATCGCATCATATGTGACCTACCCACCAGGTGGAATTCAACGTTACATATGTTGGAGCGGTTGTGTGAGCAGCAGGCAGCAGTAATGGAGTACCAGCTGCATCAGGCGCAAACAAGTCGCACTGTGCGCCGGTCACACTTCAGCAACACTGAGTGGGCCTCTATGAAGGACATCTGCCTCGTTTTGCGTGCCTTCGATGATTCCATGCGGATGGCGAGTGCAGATGATGCACTAGTCAGCATGACTGTCCCCCTTATCTGCCTGCTTCAGAAAACACTGCAAGCACTAAGGGAGGAGGTTTTGGAAGAGGTGGAGGATGAGGAGTCACAAATGCCATCTGCTTCTGGACAGTCTGTGCTACGTGGTTCCTCACAAAGGCCTAGGCAGGGGACACTTTGTGAGAGGATGAGGAGGAGTCAATGGAGGAGGAAGACATCTCTCCAGAGGAGGGAGGTACACAATGCTCTAGTTAGTATGTACAGCAAGGGTGGGGTGCTGCAGAGCAGGCAGAGATGATGCCTCAAGCAGGGGACAGTGTTTCTTGGGCAGTTGGGATTCTGCAGCACATGGTTGATTTCATGCTGCAGTGCCTGAGAAACGACCGCCGCATCGCCCACATTCTCAACACGGCTGATTATTGGGTGTACACCCTCCTAGATCCGTGCTACCGGGACAACTTACAAAGCCTCATAACACCGTTGAACCGGGAGCGTAAAATGCGGGAGTACCAAGACACACTGGTGCAGTCCATCATGTTCTCCATTCCACCTGAGAGCAGTGCTGCTAGTGCTTTACAAAGCAGCTCTGTGCGTCGAGGCAGTAGAGGAAGCTCTGCACAAAGAGGGAGCAGAAGAAGCGTTTCAGCACAAGGCAGGACCAGTATGGCCCAAATGTGGCAAAGTTTTGTGTGTCCGCCACAAATGTCTACACCATCACAGACGGCTCCAGTCAGCAGGAGGCAACGTTTCCGTCAGATGGTGACAGACTACATGTCTTGCCCTGTCAGTGTACTCCCAGGCGGCTCTTCCCCCTTCAAGTTTTGGGTCTCTAAGCTGGATACATGGCCAAAGCTTAGCCAGTATGCATTGGAGGTGCTGGCTTGCCCTGCTGCCAGTGTATTATTGGAACGCGTCTTTAGTGCCGCAGGTGGTGTACTAACAGATAGTCGCACGCGACTATCCTCCGATAACGTTGACCGCCTTACTTTTCTGAAAATGAACAAGGCCTGGATCTCGCCAGAATTTGCCAGTCCTCTTCCAGAATAAATAATTGGTTGGCAATAGAATCCAGGTCTCCTGTTGTGTTCATGTTTCTACCACCTGAACTGTAATCCCTGGGCTTCAACACAGCCAGTTGTTGCTCAGAAGTGCCGTCTGCACAGAGAAAAACACTAGCTTCAACACAGCCAGTTGTTGCTAGGAAGTGCTGTCCGCACAGAGAAAAACATTAGCTCCTGTGTTAGTGGGGTTCAGTAACGTCAGCTGCTTCCTTGCTGTGTGGATGGCAATATCTCCTGCTGCCTCCACATTCAAACTAGATCATATTTTCAACTTGCTCCAAGTAGGCCTCAGCCTGCTGCATGATTGATCCTGGGCTTCAACACAGCCAGTTGTCGCTCGGAAGTGCTGTCCGCACAGAGAAAAACATTAGCTCCTGTGTTATTGGGGTTCAGTAACCTCAGCTGCTCCCCTGCTGTGTGGACGGCAATAACTCCTGCTGCCTCCACATTTAAACTAGATCATATTTTCAACTTGCTCCAAGTAGGCCTCAGCCTGCTGCATGATTGATCCTGGGCTTCAACACAGCCAGTTGTCGCTCGGAAGTGCTGTCCGCACAGAGAAAAACATTAGCTCCTGTGTTAGTGGGGTTCAGTAACGTCAGCTGCTCCCCTGCTGTGTGGACGGCAAAGTCTCCTGCTGCCTCCACATTCACACTACTACTGATTTTTAACCGTGCTCCACTTAGGCCTCTGGCTCCACTGTCTCTAGTATTTCCCCTGGCCTCCAACACCGCCAGTTGCTGCTCAGAAGTGGCGTCTGCACAATCCACACTTGTAGTGGGAATGTGAACAGAGCAGGAGACATTGCCGGACACACATCAGGGGATCAACTGACGTGACTGAGCCCCAGTAACACAGGAACAAGTGTGGATCGTGCAGACGGCACTTCTGAGCAGCAACTGGCGGTGTTGGAGGTCAGGGGAAATACTAGAGACAGTGGAGCCAGAGGACTAAGTGGAGCACGGTTACAATCAGTAGTCTACAACCAATATAAAACTTGCTTCAATTAGGCCTCAGCCTGCTCCATGACTGATCCTGGGCTTCAACACAGCCAGTTGTTGCTCGGAAGTGCCATCTGCACAAAGAGAAACACATGCTCCTCTGTTAGTGGGGTTCAGTAATGCCTGCTGCTCCCCTGCTGTGTGGACGGCAATATCTCCTGCTGCCTCCACATTCACACTACATCACATATAAAACTTGCTGCAATTAGGCCTCAGCCTACTCTATGATACACCCTGGGCTTCAACACAGCCAGTTGTTGCTCGGAAGTGCCATCTGCACAGAGAAAAACACATGCTCCAGTGTTACTGGGGTTCAGTAATGCCTGCTGCACCCCTGCTGTGTGGACGGCAATATCTCCTGCTGCCTCCACATTAAAGCTACATCACATAAAAAACTTGCTGCAATTAGGCCTCAGCCTACTCCATGATTCACCCTGGGCTTCAACACAGCCAGTTGTTGCTCGGAAGTGTCGTCTGCACAGAGAGAAACACATGCTCCAGTGTTAGTGGGGTTCAGTAATGCCTGCTGCTCCCCTGCTGTGTGGACGGCAATATCTCCTGCTGCCTTCACATTCACACTACTACTGATTTCAAACTTGCTCCAATTAGGCCTCTGGCTCCACTCTGTCTCTAGTATTTCCCCTGGCCTCCAACCCCACCAGTTGCTGCTCAGAAGTGGTGTCTGCACAATCAACACTTGTTCCTGTGTTACTGAGGTTCAGTAACGTCAGCTGAACCCCTGATGTGTGTCCGGCAATGTCTCCTGCTCTGTCCACATTCCCACTGCTAGTAATGGGAATGTGGACAGAGCAGGAGACATTGCCAGACACACATCAGGGGAGCAGCAGACGCTACTGAACCCCAGTATCACAGGAACAAGTGTTGATTGTGCAGAAGCCACTCCTGAGCAGCAACTGGCGGTGTTGGAGGCCAGGGGAAATACTAGAGACAGAGTGGAGCCAGAGGCCTAGTTGGAGCACGTTTAAAATCAGTAGTAGTCTACAACAGATATTAAACTTGAAGAAATTACGCCTCAGCCTACACACTGATTGACCCTGGGCTCCAACAACGCCAGTTGATGCTCAGAAGTGTCTTTGGCATGGGTACTCCCTCCTGCCCAGCCTGGTTCCTGCACGCCTGCTGTTTCCGGGTAGTGTCAATATCACTTTGCCACCAATACGTTGTCCTGTCGTGTTGCGGTCGGGTTAGCCGAGCCTATGGTGCCTGCAGTTTAGGTGCTTCCTATGTGGGCTGCGGGTTCTGGTAATAAAGGCTGGTTCCGTAGTGCCAATAGCACAAGCACCCCCTGTAGGACCGTGGGTTTCGGTAACTGCGGCCGACTCACGGCCTTGCAACTTTGTTTATCATGGGTACCTTCTGCTACCCATCCGGGTTCCAGCACCGTCAGCTGGTTCTCGGCAGTGGCTTTGGCCGAGGTGCCTCCTTCTCGGTATCCGAGTTCCAGCAACGTCTGCTGGTCCTTGGTAGTGCTTTGTAGCACAGGTACATCCTGCTTAGTAACCGTGTTCCAGCACCATCAGCTGGTCCACGGTTGTGCCATTGGCTCTTGCTCTTTCTGCTGCCCCTCCGGGTTCCAGCACCATCAGCTGGTTCTCGCTAGTTCCATTTGCTCTTGCAGCTTCTGCTACCCATCCGGGTTCCAGCACCATCAGCTGGTTCTCGGCAGTGTCTTTGGCACGGGTACTCCCTCCTGCCCAGCCTGGGTCCAGCACGCCTGCTGTTTCTGGGTAGTGTCAACGTCATTTTGCCACCAGTTTAGGTGCTTCCTATGTGGGCTGCGGGTTCTGGTAATAAAGGCTGGTTCCGTAGTGCCAATAGGACAAGCACCCCCTGTAGGACTGTGGGTTTCGGTAACTGCGGCCAGCTCGCGGCCTTGCAACTTTGTTTATCATGGGTACCTTCTGCTTCCCATCCAGGTTCCAGCACCGTCAGCTGGTTCTCGGCAGTGCCTTTGGCCGAGGTGCCTCCTTCACGGTATCCGAGTTCCAGCAACGTCTGCTGGTGCTTGGTAGTGCTTCGTAGCACAGGTACATCCTGCTTAGTAACCGTGTTCCAGCACCATCAGCTGATCCACGGTTGTGCCATTGGCTCTTGTTCCTTATGCTGCCCCTCCGGGTTCCAGCACCATCAGCTGGTCCTCGCTAGTTCCATTTGCTCTTGTTACTTCTGCTAACCATCCGGTTTCCAGTACCATCAGCTGGTTCTTAGCAGTTCCTCAGCCTTCTTGTACCTTCTGCTACTTTTCCAAGTTCAAGCTTGTGGAAATGGTTTTTGGTTCTCACTCAGGATCTCCCTGACGACGGCCCTGAAGACGACGACCCTGAAGACCACACCGAAGCCTTCTTGTACCTTCTGCTACTTTTCCAAGTTCAAGCTTGTGGAAATGGTTTTTGGTTCTCACTCAGGATCTCCCTGACGACGGCCCTGAAGACGACGACCCTGAAAACCACACCGAAGAAGACCAAAAAGATGACCCTGAAGAAGATGACCAAGAGGACAAAGAACATGAAGACAACCACCAAGATGCAGAACAATAAGAGACAGAAGACCAAGAAGCAGAAGAACAAAAAGCAGAAGAACCAAAATCAGAAGAACATTAAGCATAAGACTAAAAATCAGAGGAAAAGATATTATCTAAATTATAAGCAGAAGATGGCTAAGCAGTGTATGGCGGTGAGTCCGTTCCTCCTCGTGGTGCCCCTGGAAAATGCCTGCTGCTGCAGGCCAAACTGAACGCGGACAAATCCTGTTGTAAATCTTTTGTGACAGGCAGAACGGAAGGTGTAATCTTCAAACTTTTATAGATAACAACTACAGGAATGCCTGTCACAAATAAGAATATGATGAAGAAGAAGAATAGGAAGAAGATGAAGAAGTAGAATATGAAGAATTATTGTTGAATATGAATAATGTACAAAAAAAATAATAGGAAGAAGGTGAAGAAGAAGAAGATGAATAAGGTGAAGAAGAAGTTGAAGAAAAAGATGCTGCTGCTGCTGCTGAGGATCATGAAGGAGAAAGTGTGGGAGAAGTAAAAATGAAGGTGAAGAGCATGGAAGTAGTGAAACATACATATCTGACAAAATATAAAAGAGGTTACCATAGTCAATATCTTTGTAACTCCGAACGTCTTAAAAAAAAATTAATTCCTGCTATTCCATTTGATAGGGCTAAACCTCTATGCCTTTATTGTCTCCTCCACCTCCCCCAATACATTCTACATTATTCTTAGTTGTTTTTCTTCATGTAGAATTAGCCTACAAGGAAAGAAAGGGTTTTTTTTAATTCCGATATTTCGGTCCCATTGACTTGAATGGGACTTCCAGGATCGGAATCTGCGATACCCGATACTTTTTGGATATCAGCCGGTCCACTCCGATCCGATATTTCTCAATCGGATGGTATCGCTCAACACTAATCACAAGGGGTTAACTAGTTTACAACAGGGATCAGTGCTAATGCTACCTGCCCTGCTGTAAACCACTTCAGAATGAATGAATTCATCTCTGCGCAGGCGCCCCGGCTGACCGGAGATGAACTAATAAGTGTGGGAAAGTTTCTGAACTTTTTCCCGCGCTGTCAGTTGACCTCAGGTCAGCCGGGAACTCTGTGCAATTTCACCCACTACCGCTGATGTCACTGAGGCTGCGAGAAGTCCCCAGCTGACCTGAGGTGATCTGACAGCGTGGGAAAAAGTTCAGAAACTTTCCCACGCTATCGAGTTCACTTCAGGTCAGCCAGGAACTCCGCGCAGCCTCACTGACGTCAGCGGTAGTGCTGCTGCCAGAATGTAAACAAGTTTCCCAAAATACCTCTGGGGCTTTGCTAACCACTCCCTGTCACCTGTGACTGTGTTAACCCCTCAAGTTGCTGCATGCTTTTGAAGCAACAGCAGTTAGCACTATTTCTGCATGTCACACTTGGATCTTTGCTATCGGGTGTCAATCAGGTATTGACTTTTGGTTTAGTTCCCAGTAATCACAGCAGAGTCTCAACGTACCGTCCTTCCTAACAGACAATAGGAGAGGAATAAGAGGACTTTGACTTTTGGACCCAACCTCTGTTGATTAGGTCTTGTAAATATTCTTTCACTTCAAGGTGTAATAGTTTCGGCACCAACATGTAACTTTTGGTTACTGGGGTCGTGTCTTTCAAATTAAATTTCAACTGCAATGATGGAATACAGCCTATATCAGAGTCATCTTTAGAGAATGCATGACACTCTTCTCTCAGCATCTGTTTTGCCACCACTAGATCTTCAGCAAATAAGTATTCCAGGGGTACCTGGGGATCCCAGGATCCCAAGGTGGGTCGTGCAATCTCCTCCCCTGGGCAACTCCTGTTCCTTGGTGAGGGGACTGAAATCACGGTAGACCACTGGGCAGGTCTCACAACGGCTGGATATATTGCTTTCAATGTGACCTAACACAGTCTTTGTTTCCAGTCTAATTTTGTGTTTCGTGGTATTCATCACCGGCACTGTCACTTGGGCAAACCCACCAGTAGGAATCATAAGCACAGTCTCACCTTGAACTAGGTCTTCTGGAAGTTCAGAGGAGTCTTTTAGCATGAACAGTCTCTTCTGGACTTTTCTTCCCAGTTCCACATGGACTCCACTCCTCACTCCCACCATTTGGTTTGCAGGGATAATGTTTGGGCGCAGATGACTCGCCCCCAGAGGCTGTGGGGTACTCTGTGCCGGGCCCATTGATTACAATGGGAGATGTCACAGTGGCAGTGACCCGGACCGTGGCCTCAGGCGGTCAATGTAAAAGGGATAGAGTGATGGGGATAAAGTTGTTGAGATGATTCGTGACACCACCTGTGGTTTCTGGTCGGTTTGACCAGCGTTGCAGGGTTGCTTCTCTGGGACAGATGGTGTGGTGCAGCAATGATGTTGAAGCTCCCCACAGGTGGAGCTGTAGTCCTAGGGCAGTGTAGATGAGGTTGGCAAGTGGGGAGATGGTGTAAAGAAGTAGATGTAGCAGAGCCGGGTGTAAGGCGCAAGAATAAGTGGAGGGCATGTAGTTCCAAGGCTTTACTCACGGTCTGGTGCACACAGATGCCCGCTTCGGTGCCATGTCCTCCAGGTCAGGGGCTCAGCCAACTCCCAGGCAGGGTAAAGTACACCTTTCCAGCATCCCTCCAACATGTGCCTTCTCTGAACGTCTCCACACTAGCGCCTAATCTGAAGTACTTGTAGTTGCGTATTAAACTCAAGTTCCTCCTTCTTGATGTTATTTAGAATTCTACTTGTATGGCAGACAGCTGTAGCCTGTTTCGGGGACTTCTTGCTATCTTGTCTCGGCTCACCCATGTTGCTGTTGTGCCCCCAAGTCTTAGATGGGAATAAAGTGGTGACGACTTCTATTCCTCCGGTTTCTGCTGCAGGAACATCAGTATCCATACAACCTTGGGGACCGGACCCCGGCCATGCGCTTCAAACTTGAGGAAGGGCTCTGCTCTGACCCTAGTCCTTAGTTCTCTTCTTCTCCTTACGTTCTGTACTAAACTATCTTCCTTCTGAAGAATCAGGCTTTCTATGGCTCTTTCCTGTGCCACCAGCTCCAGGTCACAGGAGTCTGCTGCAGCACTTCCTTCACTCCATCCCTCTCAGGGGATCTTCTCTCACAGACTGACCTTTTCCTAATATTCTCCTGCTCTCTTGGGCAGTCTAAGCTCCACCCACCTCCCAGCACTCTTCGTGTTCCAAGCAGGGAGCAACAAAGGTTGCTCTGCTACACTACTGGGGTGCGTGTGGGATGTAAGTGTTGGAGTGTGGTCAGGTGTCTCCACCTTACCTGGATAGTGGGGTACCACACCTCAGGAGGATGTGCAGTACCTCTATGGTAACTGAACACTCAGGGGCGCCACACAGACCTACCTTGACTTCTTTCAGGTCCATTGTATTCTGTGCTTTCTTTACTCTATGAATCATGTCTTGTGGCTCAGTGTTTTAGTAAGGCGAACAATGTGTCTATTGCATCCTCTATCAGGGACACTGACTTGTGTTTCGCGATGACCTCACTGATTTCATTATAATCTAGGATAGGATCCTCTGCTACGTTCTGATCACTGGTCATGAGAAAAGGTACCAAAAGCTCAATGATGTTGCTGTTCTTTGTCATTTCCACCCAGCCTATGAAAGGAATTTCGGTCTGGTTGACGGCTTTGCCATGAAGTTCCACTGGTCCTAAGAGTTCCTTTAGTGACTGAAGGAAGGTACTGTATTTGGCAGGTGGTGTCTTCTCCATTCTTCATTTAAAAGGCTTGCTTGGGCTCCTGTGTTGCACAGCGCTTTTACCAGGAATCCATCTAGCTGAGACTGTAAAAGCACTTTTCACCGATTAGGCTGATGAGGCTATGTTTACTGACTGAGGAATCCTCCTCCCAGGAGTATGACGTTAGACCTCTGCACGAGGTATTAAGTAACTGATGCCCCTGTGTCTCTTGCAGTCATTGTAGATGGGAACACACTTGGGTATAGTGCTGATGCAGCTCTTTTACCTCATGCACCGTTCTGGGGGTTGGCGGGATTTGGATTTGCTTCTGGGGCCTCCTCTGTGCTGCGGTTACCAGTCGCCCTGCACTGGCAACATCCTGTCTGTTAACCCAAACGACCTGTGACCATTTGCATTCCTTGGCATAATGTCCTTCCTCACCACATCTTAGACAGTGGACACATGCCGCACTCTGATTTGATGAACGGCACTCCTGGGTCTGAGAGATACAGAGTCTGGCCTGGAACGAATCAACTCTTTCACCTCCATCAGTTCAGCTTGCAGTTCACCAATTACTTCTTCCCAGTCAGCTATGGCTGTCCTCCGCTTTGTTGGTGGTTTAAAGTCCACTCTCCGCGATGGTACTGGAGGGTTTTCATCATGATCTTTGGACTGGAAACCGGGGGTCTCCAACTTTAGCTGACTCATTTTGGTGGCTTTAGAAGCATCTGAGCTTTATACCTTTGCCCAAAACCAAGGGTTTTCCCCTTCACTAATCTCCCAGGGTGGGCTAGACATGCCCCCTTTAGAAAGTTACTAAAAAAATATCTCGGGCTGGTAAACTTGCTTGCAGAGAGACGACAGGGGTATCATATGTTTGCTTATGAATTTCTCTTTAATTTAAGACCGAACACCATATGCCTATGTATGACTGGGAGGCATATATCCTTTTCTTGGCTTCTGGTGGATGCACAAATTGCAAAACGCTGCTGTCAATAGCATCAATTATACCGATTCCAGAAATATATTGGCTGGGAACCTCACAGAGTGACGATAGGGGTATCAAATGTTTGCTTACAAATTTATCTTTCTTTAGATACCAAACATCATATGTCTATGTATTACTGGGAGGCATATACCCTTTTCACGGTCTCTGGTGGATGCACAGGCTGCAAAACGCTGCTATGCATAGCTTTAAATATGCCAGTAGAGTTGAGCGAAATGGGTTGGTCATATTCAAAAGTCGCCGACTTTCGCTGAAGTCAGGTTTCATGAAATGAAACCTGACCATAGCATGAGGTCGGCCATGAGGTTGGCGACCAGAGCGCCAAAGTCGCATTTCAAAAGATGCTTCCAGCACCCTTTTTCAGCCAATGATGGAGGACGCACTCTGTGGGCAACGCGATGACATAGGCATCGGTCACCACCATCTTTGAGAAGGGCATGCAAGTGATTGGCTGGCTATGTGTGGACGTCACAGGGGCTATAAAAGGGCGTGAACGCCGACCACCATCTTACTTATGCCGATCCTACCATAGGGAGAGCTGCTGCTGCTGATGATTCTGTAAGGAGAGCGTTAGGCAGGGAAGAAGAACCCAAAAACTGCTTCTGCTGTTAGCGATTTCCACTTACAGCACAACACTTTGTGTGCAGTGACAGGGAAGGCTATATTTTTGTGCATCAGCTCTGTTGGTTATTAGGCTGCCTTATAAGGCTCCCTGATAGCTGCATTGCTGTTTGCACACTGCTGTGTAAACTGCTTTGTTAAAGGCAAAAATACTTTTTTTCCTCTTTTCTGCACAGTTACCAAGCGTTCATTTTTCCACCCTTTTGTGTGTGCACTGTGCAGCAGTCCTGCTTATTAGGCTGCCTGCGTCCATACTTGGACTGAGAGCATCATTGTCAGTGTCCTCAAATCTCTAGTGAGATCCAAAATCTCACCAATCCTATAGACACCCTCCACATTGACATACACCATCCAATTTTAGTCTGTTACATTGAGGTGTAATCTCTACTGGGCCTGAGACAATAGTTCAGCGTCCTCAAATCTATAGTGAGATTCAAATTCCCACCAATCCTATAGACACCCTACACCTTGTCATACACCATCCAATTTTAGTCTGTTACATTGAGGTGTAATCTCTCCTGGGCCTGAGACAATAGATCTGCGTCCTCAAATCTATAGTGATATTCAAAATCTCACCAATCCTATAGACACCCTCCACCTTGTCATTCACCATCCAATTTCAGCCTGTTACATTGAGGTGTAATCTCTACTGGGCCTGAGACAATAGTTCAGTGTCCTCAAATCTATGGTGAGATTCAAATTCTCACCAATCCTATAGACATCCTACACCTTGTCATACACCATCCAATTTCAGTCTGTTACATTGAGGTGTAATCTCTACTGGGCCAGAGACAATAGTTCTGAGTCCTCAAATCTATAGTGAGATTCAAATTCTCACCAATCCTATAGACACCCTCCACCTTGTCATTCACCATCCAATTTCAGCCTGTTACATTGAGGTGTAATCTCTACTGGGCCAGAGACAATAGTTCAGCGTCCTCAAATCTCTAGAGAGATTCAAATTCTCACCAATAGTAGATACACCTTCTACCTTGTTTTTCAGTACCATATAGCTGGTGGTATTATGGGTACATTTTTACAAAAATGAGCAAGTATGGTGGAAGACGCCATGGAAGTGGGCGGGAGTTGCCAGCTGGTCCCGATGGTGGTGGTGGTCTTGCATCTGTTGGTAGTGGCAAAAGCACAATAGCACCTAAGGCAAGAGGTGTTGAGCCTGCGTCATCATCTGGCTCCACAAGGCCTTGAAGGCTCTCTTTTCTGGGAGTAGGTAAACCACTTTTAAAGCCGGAGCTTCAGGAACAAGTTTTGGCTTACATTGCTGACGCAGCCTCCAGCTCTCTTGCCTCCTCTTCTGAAGTTTCAAAAAATAAAAGCACGTCATTGGAGGCTCCTGGTCGGGAACAACACCTTTCCTTGTGTCCTTCACCCCTACCAAAAGTGAAGGATGTGGCAGGCCACACTACCGATTACTCCATGGAGCTCTTTTCACATACTATGCCTGGGTTATCAAGTCAAATCGTGAATTCCCCAGTCCAAGATGAATCTGACATGGAGTGCACTGATGCACAGCCACTGCTAGATTTTTCTGCTGGTACATTCACTCAGAGCACTACATGTCCTCGCAGTGTACTGAGGCAGAATCAGACCCTGATGAAACTCAGGTTCCCCTTCCCGCATACTATACCACCTTACATGGTGACACAGAAGAAGGTGCACATGAAATTGAAGAGGAGGTAATGGATGACCCAGTTGTTGGTGGGTCGCCCTCACACCCAGGGCAGCGGGGTACCCAGTACCGGGCCGGTGTCAGGGGGATGTGTCAGAGCAGCGGTGACCCGGTCCGTGGCCCTGGGCGCCCCATATCAATGGCGGTAATGTTAATAGTGTGATAGTTTATTGAATAGTTTGTGACGCCACCCGTGGTGTTTGGCAAGGGAGATGTTCAGCCAACGCTGCATGCAGATCCACTGGGACTGATGATGTGGTGCAGCAGTGATGGTATAGCTCCCCACAGGTGGAGCTGTAGTCCCAGGGCAGTGTAGGTGCAATGGACGAGGAGAGGTGCAGAATGGTATAGATCAGGGTTCCCCAACTCCAGTCCTTTTTTGAGCAAAATCCTAATGATCAGGCAAAAGTTATCTGTAAGAAGTACGCAAAGATCATTAGCCGAGGGAAAAATCTGAGAAATTTGAATACCAGTTGCATGCTTACACATTTAACCACCATGCACTTGCAAGCGTGGACGGACTACCAAACCTCACGTACCACATGTGCACCTGCTCCGAATGAAGGTAGTCAGCAACGCTACATCGCTTCCCTCACTGTAAGCCCACCGGTTAGCACACCACCAGCAGCAAATGTCGAGGTGTCGTCGCAAGGGCAAAGCAGTCATGGAATCACAATGTTATTGCTGCGTAAGACTGATCAAGGCCATCAGCAACACCACCAACACCATCACAACCCTCTCTCAGTCCGTCATGTCCACCGCTAGTGCCACCATATGCAGCTCTCAAGTCCAGCTCACCCTACCAGAGACTCTGAGTAGGACAAGAAAGTACTCATCCTCTCATCCGCGTACACTGGCTTTGAACGCCCACATTGCCAAACTAAACTCGTTAGCGATGATGCCCTGCTGGTTGGTTGAAAGCAAAGCTTTCTCCGAGCTCATGGCCTACGCAGTACCACGCTATGACCTACCCAGTCGGCACTTCTTTTCGAGAAAAGCCATCCCAGCTCTCCACGTGCATGTTAAAGACCGCATTGTCCATGCACTCAAGCAATCAGTGAGTGGAAAGGTGCACCTCACAACAGATGCATGGTCCAGTAGGCATGGCAAGGGCCGTTACGTGTCCATCACTGCGCACTGGGTTAATGTGGTGGATGCAGGGTCCACAGGGGACAGTGGCGGTGGGAGCACTGGCACTGGGAGCACTAGGCAGCACTGGCTGCCTAGCCCATGGTATAGGAAACAGTTAGCTGTAGGCGTTCGACCCTCCTCCTCACCCTGAAGCGAAAGCTTGTCCACAGAGCGCAGTCGCACGAACACTCCATCCGCAGCTGCCAGTGTTGCACACGAGATGTCCAACTATCGAACAGCTAGTGGTAAGCGTCAGCAGGCTGTGTTGAAGATGATGTGTTTGGGAGACAACAGACACACCGCGGAGATACTGGCTGACTACTTGCAGCGACAAACTGAGTCATGGCTGGGCAGTCTACATCTTGAGGCAGGCAAGGTAGTTAGTGATAATGGCCAGAATTTTGTGGCAGCCATAGCCCTTTCAAAACTCAGACACATACCTTGCCTGGCTCACGCCTTGAACCTGGTGGTGCAGTGCTTCCTCAATAATTATCCGGAGTCAACACCCCTGCTACATAAGGTGCGAAGACTGTGCTCACACATCCGCCGGTCGCCCATACACTCCAGTCGTATGCAGAAGCTGCAGCGCTTGCTCCACCTTCCCAAGCACCGCCTAATTATTGATGTTGCAACAAGGTCGAACTCCACCCTGCACATGGTTCCGAGGCTGTGCGAACAGAGGCAGGCTGTAATTCATTTGTGGGAGGATACATGGGCAGGCAGTTGGCAGGCAGACATGGAGTTGTCTGGTGTGCAGTGGTCAAAGCTGAAAGACCTCTGTAAAGTACTTCAGTGTTTTGCGGAATGCACGCGGCTGGTAAGCGCAGACGATGCCATCATAAGCATGAGCATCCCACTTATGCGTCTGCTCATGCAAACTTTGATGCACATTAAGGAGCAGGCGTCTGCAGCCGAGGAGGAGAGAAGCCTTGATGACAGTCAGCCATTGTCTGGTCAGGGAAGTCTCGTGGACGAGGTGGAGAAAGAAGAGGAAGAGGAGGAGGATGATGGGGATGATTATTTTGTGGAGGAGGATGCATCTCAGGGGGCAAGAAAAAATGTTGGCATGGCAAGGTCAGGTACAGGGTTTCTGCGTGACTGGAAGGATGTGGATTTGCCAGAAAGTGCTCCTCCAGCCAGCACTCGCAGTGCATCATTGACACCTGGAACATTGGCCCACATATCTGATTATGCCTTGCAGATCCTAAAAAGGGACCCTCGCATTGCCAAAATGATGAACGATGACGACTACTGGTTGGCCAGCATCCTGGATCCACGCTATAAAGGCAAATTCCAAAACATCATGCCATAGGAGAACCTAGAGCTAATATTGGCTAACAAACAAGCAACTCTGGTAAACCGTTTGTTTGAGGCATTCCCAGCACACAACGGCGGTGATGTTTTTCCAACAAGCCGTAGGGGGCAACATGGAAGAGGTGTTCGTGGTGCACACAGCCAAAGTGGCGTTGGACACACGGGTTTCATGACCATGTTGTGGACTGATTTTTCAAGTACCGCTCACACGACCGGTAATACTGTATTGATCGAAAGTGACAGGAGACAGCAGTTGTCAGCTATGGTAACAAACTAATTCTCCTCCCATATCGATGTTCTCCCTCACCGGTCATTCCCCTTTGACTACTGGTCCAGTAAACTTGACACATGGCCTGAATTGGCACAATATGCCTTACAGGAGCTCGCTTGCCCTCCTGCAAGTGTGTTATCTGAACGAGTCTTCAGTGCTGCTGGATCAATCCTGACAGAAAAAAGAACCTGTCTGTCAACCCAAAATGTTGATGATCTAACCTTCATTAAAATGAACCATGCATGGGTTTCAAAGGATTTTGTCCCACCCTCCCCTGCTGACACGTATGTTGCCAGAAAAATGGCTTGCTTTTGTCCTCCTCTTCCGCGGACTTCGCCAATTACTCCATTTGCAGTTGCTGAATGTCCAACATCAACATATGCCAATTTTTCCACCTCCCTAACTGGGCTGTCTCCCCCCAAAGGGCCGGGGTCACCACCTAGCACACGCACCCGTGCGAGTGCCATTGCCCTGGACAGGTGGGTGGGCACACTGTTTGGCAACGGCATTGGTACAAGGTCCCTCATAGTAGAATCAAGTGTCTCTGATGGTGGGGGATCACATCCGCCATCAGACACACTGGCGTACTATGAGTGGCCCTGTGCCAGTGCCGTTGCCAACGAGTGGGCCCCCCTTGCTTGCTCAGGATCACAGCACTTGCAAAGTTGAAATACTTACCTCTCCCTGCTCCACTGCCGTGACGTCTTCCGTGTTTCCTGACAGTGACATTCTGGTCAGAGAGCACGATGACATCACGTCTGTACGCCCTCTGCCTAAACAGTCCAAGTGCAGTGAGATGGAAGATGGGGACGACGAGGAGTCCAGACTAGTACAGGGATTCCCTAGCGAGGAGACTTATTTAATTGTTTTCAATGTTGGGACAGCTATTTTTGGGGAGCACTATACTTTGGAGAATGATATATGAGGCCCACCATAAACTGGAGCATTCCAAAGGTGGACATCAGAAACTGGAGCAGCATTTACAGGGCCCATTATACACTGGAGCATTAGAAATGGGGCCCATTATATATGGAGCATTATTTGGGCCCATAACACAGTGGAGCTTCATCCATGGGGACCAACATATACTGTAGCATTATGTGGCGCTCATCATATACTGTTTCAAATATTATATGGGACCAATGTTTCTGTATGGAGAAATATATGGGCCTCATTACTCTGTATAGCGCACTATGCGGTGCCCATAATACTGTATGGAGTAATATACTGTCCGTTTTTGGAGCTATTGGAGAATTTAAAATGGATATCAGTCATGAGATGTAAGAAGTGAAGAATTTTTCATTGTACTATACCGTTATTTCTCTGCCGTATCAGAGGATCATGAATTGTGGCATGTGTTAAAGGAGCCCATTGACACTCTTTGGCCCTGGGCCCACGAAAATCTGGAGCCAGCCCTATCCCTCCTACAACTTTAGCCAAATAACTCCCAGTTTTCAATGCCTAACTATTATTATAAAGTAAATTAAGGTTGACAAGCTTAAGTAATAAGAATTGATGTTTTTGGCATTAAAATGGGCACTGTAGGTGTGTTTCCTGTCCTCCACTCCGTGCCGACTTTTCTTCCCCATTGACTTGCATTGGGTTTCGTGTTTCAGTCGGCCTTCGACTTTTCCCGATAATCGGCCTATTTCGTAAGACCCGACTTTTGAGAAAGTCGGGTTTCATGAAACCTGACTCGACCCAAAAAAAGGCAAAGTCGCTCATCTCTATATGCCAGTCCTGGAAATATATTTGTCCTGTCCCTATGATTATGGTGGGTTAATAAATTTGAGTTTGAATGAACAAATAAACATGTGTTTTAACCCCTTCATGATCCAGCCTATTTTGACCTTAATGACCTGGCCATTTTTCGCAATATTGACCAGTGTCCCTTTATGAGGTAATAACTCAGGAACACTTCAACGGATCCTAGCGATTCTGAGATGTTTTTTCGTGACATATTGGGCTTCATGTTAGTGGTAAACTTAGGTCGATAATGTTTGCATTTATTTGTGAAAAAAAACGGAAATTTGGTGAAAATTTCACAATTTTCACATTTTGAATTTTTATTCCGCTAAACCAGAGAGTTATGTGACACAAAATAGTTAATAAATAACATTTCCCACATGTCTACTTTACATCAGCACAATTTTGGAAACAAAAATTTTTTTTGTTGGGAAGTTAGGCTGGTTTCACACTTGCGTTTTTTTGCGTTGGATTTTAGTGCTAAAAAACGCATGCGGTTTTTTTCCTATATTTTGCATGAGATGCGCTTATGTGCGCATACACATGCGTTTGTATGCGTTTTTCCGTGCATGCATTTTTTTGTGGTGTGCGCTCGGGTGCACAAAATGCATCCTGTTGCATTTTTTGGGCGTCCGACTTGCCTCAAAAAAACGCATGTGCGCGTAATGCGTTTTTTTACAGCAAGACACCCATTATAAGTCTATGGGTGTGCATATATGCGCATTGCCATGCTCAGGCTGGTTTCACACTTGCATTTTTTTTCGCGGGATTTTAGCGCTAAAAAACGCATGCGTTTTTTTTCCTATAATTTGCATGGGATGCGCTTATGTGCGCATACACATGCGTTTGTATGCGTTTTTCCGCGCATGCGTTTTTTTGCGGTATGCGCTCGGGCGCACAAAATGCATCCTGTTGCATTTTTTGTGCGTCCGACTTGCCTCAAAAAAACGCATGCGCGCGCAATGCGTTTTTTTACAGCAAGACACCCATTATAAGTCTATGGGTGCGCATATGTGCGCATTGGCATGCTTATGTATGCGTTTTTTGCGCATGCGTTTTTTTTTTTACCATTAGTTGGACAATGGAATTTAGGGGTTTGGGTTAGAGTTAGGGTTAGTTAAGGGGGTTTAGGGCTAGGGTTAGGGTTAGCTAGGGTTTAGAGTCAGGGTTAGGGTTAGTATGGTTTGGTTAAGGGTTAGGGTTAGGGTCAGGGTTAGGGTTAGGGTTATGGTTAGGGTTAGGGTCAGGGTTAGGGTTAGGGTTAGGGTCAGGGTTAGGGCTAGGGTCAGGGTTAGGGTTAGGGTTAGGGTCAGGGTTAGGGTTAGGGTTAGGGTCAGGGTTAGGGTTAGGGTTAGGGTCAGGGTTAGGGTTAGGGTTAGTAAAGTCATGGTTTGGGTTAGTGTGAGGGGCCACCTAATGTTGGAAAAAAATGCAAACGCGGTAAAAACGCACTAAAAACGCATACAAACGCATAAAAACGCTGCGTTTTTTTCATGCATGCTCATAAAAATGCTTGAAAAAAACGCAGCAGTTGTATGCTTTTGTATGCGTTTTTTCAATGCGTTTTTTTGTGGGAAAAACGCGCTGCAAAAAAAAGCAAGTGTGAAACTAGCCTTATGTATGCGTTTTTTTGCGCATGCGTTTTTTTGTTGACCATTAGTTAGACAATGGAATTTAGGGGTTTGGGTTATAGTTAGGGTTAGTTAAGGGGGTTTAGGGTTAGGGTTAGGGTTTGGGTTAGGGTTAGTATGGTTTGGTTAAGGGTTAGGGTTTAGAGTTAGTTAGGGTTTAGGGTTAGGGTTAGGGTTTGGGTAGGGTTTGGTTAAGGGTTAGGGTTAGGGTTAGTATGGTTTGGTTAAGGGTTAGGGTTAGGGTTAGTATGGTTTGGTTAAGGGTTAGGGTCAGGGTTAGGGTCACGGTTAGGGTTAGGGTATGGTTTGGTTAAGGGTTAGGGTTAGGTTTAGGGTTAGGGTTAGTAAAGTCATGGTTTGGGTTAGTGTGAGGGGCCAACTAATGTTGGAAAAAAGTGCAAACGCTGTAAAAACGCACTAAAAACGCATACAAACGTATAAAAACGCTGCGTTTTTTTTCATGCATGCTCATAAAAATGCTTGAAAAAAACGCAGCATTTGTATGCGTTTGTATGCATTTTATCCATGCGTTTTTTTGTGGGAAAAACGCGCTGCAAAAAAAAAGCAAGTGTGAAAGTAGCCTTATAATGGTTAAAAGTTGACCAGCGATTTCTCATTTTTACAACAAAATTTACAAAACCATTTTTTTTAGGGACCACCTCACATTTAAAGTCACTTTGAGGGGTCTATATGGCAGAAAATACCCCAAAGTGACACCATTCTAAAAACTGCACCCCTCAAGCTACTCAAAACTACATTCAAGAAGATTATTAACCCTTCAGGTGCTTCACAGCAACTAAAGCAATGTGGAAGGAAAAAATGAACATTTTAATTTTTCCAACAAAAATTTTCTTTTAGCATCAATTTTTTTATTTTCACATGGGCAACATGATAAAATGGATCCTAAAATTTGTTGGGCAATTTCTCCTGAGTACACCGATACCTCATATGTGGTCATAAACCACTGTTTGGGCGCACGGCAGGGCTCAGAAGGCAAGGAGCGCCATTTGACTTTTTGAATGGAAAATATGCTGGAATATTTAGCGGTTGCCACGTTGCGTTTGGAGAGTCCCTGTGCGCCTAAACATTGGAGCTCCCCCACAAGTGACCCCATTTTGGAAACTAGACCCTCCAAGGAACTTATCTAGATGTGTGGTGAGCACTTTGAACCCCCAAGTGCTTCACAGAAGTTTATGACGCAGCGCAGTGAAAATAAAAAATAATTTTTTTTCCTCAAAAATGATTTTTTAGCCCGCTATTTTTTATTTTCACAAGGCTAACAGGAGAAATTGGACCACAAAAGTTGTTGTGTAATTTGTCCTGAGTACACCGATACCCCATATGTCAGGGGAAACCACTGTTTGGGCGCATGGAAGAGCTCAGAAGGGAAGGAGCGCGATTTTGGAATGCAGACTGATGGGATGTTCTGCGGGCATCATGTTGCATTTGCAGAGCCCCTGATGTTCCTAAACAGTAGAAACCCCCCACAAGTGACCCCATTTTGGAAACTAGACCCCCCAAGGAGCTTATCTAGATGTGTAGTGAGCACTTTGAACCCCCAAGTGCTTCACAGAAGTTTATAAACGCAGAGCCATGAAAATAAAAAATAATTTTTTTTCCTCAAAAATGATTTTTTAGCCCGCTATTTTTTATTTTCACAAGGGTAACAGGATAAATTGGACCCCTAAAGTTGCTGTTCAGTTTGTCCTGAGTACGCTGGCACCCCATATTTGGAGGAGAACCACTGTTTGGGCGCACGGCAGGGCTCAGAAGGGAAGGAGCGCCATTTGACTTTTTGAATGGAAAATTAGCTCCAATCGTTAGCGCACACCATGTCGTTTTTGGAGAGGCCCTGGCTGCCTACACTTTGGAGCTCCCCCACAAATCACCCCATTTTGGAAATTAGACCCCCTAAGGAAGTTATCTAGATGCATAGTGAGCACTTTAAACCCCCAGGAGCTTTACAGAAGTGTATAACGCAGAACTGTGAAAATAAAAATATTTTTTTTTCCTCAAAAAATGATTTTTTAGCCCGCTATTTTTTATTTTCACAATAGTAACAGGAGAAATTGGACCCCAAAAGTTGTTGTCCAGTTTGTCCTGAGTACGCTGGTACCCAATATGTGGGGAGAGACCACTGTTTGGGCACACGTTGGGGCTCGGAAGGGAAGTAGTGACGTTTTGAAATACCGACTTGATGGAATGGTCTGCGGGCATCATGTTAAGTTTGCAGAGCCTCTGATGTGCCTAAACAGTGGAAACCCCCCACAAGTGACCCCATTTTGGAAACTAGACCACCCAAGGAACTTATCTAGATGTGTGGTGAGCACTTTGAACCCCCAAGTGCTTCACAGAAGTTTATAACGCAGAACCGTGAAAATAAAAAATCTTTTTTTTCCTCAAAAAATGATTTTTTTAGCCCGCAAATTTTTATTTTCACAATGGTAACAGGAGAAATTGGACCACAAAAGTAGTTGTTCAGTTTGTCCTGAGTACGCTGGTACCCAATATGTGGGGAGCGACCACTGTTTGGGCACACGTTGGGGCTCGGAAGGGAAGTAGTGACGTTTTGAAATACCGACTTGATGGAGTGGTCTGCGGGCATCATGTTACATTTGCAGAGCCCCTGATGTGCCTAAACAGTGGAAACCCCCCACAAGTGACCCCATTTTGGAAACTAGACCCCCCAAGGAACTTATCTAGATGTGTGATGAGCACTTTGAACCCCCAAGTGCTTCACCGAAGTTTATAACTCAGAGCCGTGAAAATAAAAAAATCATTTTTTTTCACAAAAATCATTTTTTTAGCCCCCAATTTTTTATTTTCCCAAGGGTAACAGGAGAAATTAGACCCCCAAAGTTGTTGTGCAATTTTTCCTGAGTACGCTGATACCCCATATGTGGGGGTAAACAACTGTTTGGGCACACGTCGGGGCTCAGAATGGAGAGAGTGCTGTTTGACATTTTGAACGCAAAATAGGCTGGAATAAATCGTGGCACCATGTCGCGTTCGGAGACCCCGTGATGTGCCTAAACCGTGGAAACCCCTCAATTCTAACTCCAACTCTAACCCCAACACACCCCTAACCCTAACCCAACCCAAATAATAACCCTAACCAGAACCCTAACGCCAACACACCCCTAACCCTAATCCCAACTCTAACCCTAACTACAAGCCTAACCCTAATCCCAACCCACCACTAACCCTAATTCTAGCCCTAACCCTAATTCTAGCCCTAACCCTAATTCCAACCCTAACCCTAATTACAACCCTAACCCTAATTCCACCCCTAACCCTAATTCCAACTCTAACCCTAATTCCAACCCTAACCCTAATTCCAACCCTAACCCTATTTCTAACCCTAACCCTATCTATAACCCTAATTCCAACCCTAACCCTAATTCCAACCCTAACCGTAGTTCGAACCCTAAATGGAAAAAAAAAATATATTTTTTATTTTATTATTTGCGCCTGGCTATGGGGGTGATAAAAGGGGGGTGTATTTACTTTTTTTTTTCATTTTTATCACTGTAAGAGTGTATCACAGTGATCAAAATGAAAAATGAACGGGCAGCTGGCAAATTCATTGGCGCCGCCATCTTGGACAATGGAAGGCGCACTGCGCATGCGCCCGCCATTTTCCAACATGGCGGCACCCATGATCCGGACGGCGAGACGCCGGGAGCCATGGCGGGACACCGGGAGCACCTTCGGAGGTCCCGGGGGGGATCGGAAGGTGGGAGGGAGCTATAGGAAGAGGAGGGGGAGCAGATGATGATGGCGGCGACAGTCGGTGTGGGGGGGGTCGGGTGTCGGCGTCCAGCCATGCTATTGCAGCATCGGCCATGGCTGGATTGTAATATTTCACCAAATTTCATTGGTGAAATATTACAAATCGCTCTGATTGGCTGTTTCACTTTTAACAGCCAATCAGAGCCATCGTAGGCACGTGGGGGCTAAGCCACGCCCCCTGGGATTAACTGTAGAGTGTCCTCTGTGTGCGGGTCGGGTGACCTTTCAGTGACCCCGGTCACCCGACCCGCAGGGGGGCTATTTATAGCATGATGCCTACACAGGCGTCATAGGTCGTTTGGGCACGACTTTTCATGACGCCTACGTAGGCGTCATGGGTCGTGAAGGGGTTAAACAAAGCCGGATTTAACCGGTCAGGAGCTCACATTACACAAAGCTTGTTTACCTGCAGGGAGGGGTGAATGGACATTCCAACAGGGATAAAGAGGGGGCTGGTGTAGCTGTGAGAGGGATGTATGTGAGCTTTGCCTGCACATGGAGCTTTGTGTGTACACTGCACAAACCTAATTGGGGGGGAGGTGGAGCAGCATGAGCACTGGAAGTGTACATAGAATTTTAGGGATTATCCATTTTCTTTTTCCTGACAGCAGGTCTTCGACTGCAGAACCTTGGGTTCTTTATCTGATGCAGTCACGCTGACTGAGAGCTTGCCATCAGCTGTTACTGAAGCGGAAATGCCTGCTGTTTTTGACTGATCTCAGAGAACAAGCACCCCACAAGTTTCTCAATCCACCGTAACATCTTCGCCTGTACCACCATCATGGTCCAGCAGTTTGTACAGTTCTCTGTACTTCACCCTCTCTCAGCACTGCAGCCAGCCCATGGTCCTGCAGTTGTAGTCATGTAAAAGATTATTTCCTCCTACACGACAAAAATAAGAGGTTGAACTCCACCGTCTTCAACCTGTTGGCCAAGGAAATGCTGTCTTTCCGCCTAGTAGATACAGACGGTTTCTGAAAGCTGATAGCCATCGCAGTCCCCCAGTACCAGTTGCCCAGTTGCCATTACTTTTCTAAGAAAGTTGTGCCTGCGCTACACCAGCATGTCGGGATCGCTGGTGCATCGCTAAGTGTGACAGTACCTTAAGGCCTCCACCTGCGTCATCCACCTCTGCCTTAATAAGAACCACTTTCCAACAGTGCAGAGCGAATCGTCACCACCTCCATACTCCGTGGCCAGGGCTCACCGCAATCAGGAAGTGATAAAATTGATATGCCTTGAAGATCACAGTCATACAGCTGAAGAGGCTGAGTTAGAGTATTAACACAAAAACCCACTAAGCATAATTAAAGCAGGAGGAGGTAAAAAAGTATATTTAAATCGTGTGATCAAATTTATTAAATCCATTAAATATATGCCAAATCACTAGCCACAAACAAAGCAGGGAAATGTAAGGGGATGATAAACATAAGTATAGGTAAGGCACAAAAATAAATTAATTAATATGCGCCAAAGCATTATTTATTAAAATATGGGCAACAAAAGGAGGTATGGGATAAGCACTAGTGATGAGCGAGCACTAAAATGCTCAGGTGCTCGTTGCTCGGGTCAAGCAAATTGGAATGCTTGGGTGCTCAACACGAGCAACGAGCCCAATATAAGTCTATGGGAAACCCAAACATTTTTGCCGTGACCCCCCTCGAGGGTCCTGGATGGTGTTTTTTGGGTCTAAAAATGTCTGAAATTGATGTGAACAGTGTTCAAATGACATGGGAACATCATGGGGAAGACCCCCGGAAGTATTTCTGACTCCCAGCTCATAGCTGTGAACAATTTCGTCATAGTCTTACGCCACTTTTACAGGCGCACAATAAAACGTACAAAAACGAACCCAAAATGGATTTTCCTGGGAAATATGTAAAGGAACATCCTTTTCAGGGTAATGATTTGCATGTAAGGCAAAATAAATAACCCAAAACAAAAATGTTCCTCCACCACTTGGGCTATGTTCACACGTAGTGTTTTTGATGCGTTTTTCAACTTTAGCATTGCTTTCAACCAAGAGAAATGCATTCAATGGGAAATGTTTACAACCTTATCAACCTTACAAACGTTTTACAACCTTATCTGGTCATGTGGTGTGTGACACATCATCAGACACATCCTCTTTCATTTATGAATGAGGGACATCAGGCGGCATTAATATTCTTAAAGGGCCATCAGCTGGTTATGATTTGTTGTTCCCATTAATAAACAGTGGGTGTCCTATACTGTTATTGCCTATGCAGTGAGTGGCTGAGCTGCCAAACATTAGAACGCACCCCAATACCCCTTTTATGAGGCGTACAGGAGAGCCACATAAAAAAGGCTCCCATTATGAGAAGGTGGGTCTCCCATAGTGTTTGCCTATGCATTGAATGCAAGGCCCGCCTTGCCACAACGTTACAAACCCCAATAACACTTGGACCAGACGTCTTGGATGGCCACATGAAACCAAAGTTCCCATTATTAGAAATTTTGTACTGCCACACTGATTGCCTATGCATTGAATGCAAGGCCCGCCTTGCCACAAAGTTACACGCACCCCAATAACCCTTTGAACCAACGAACTGGATGGCCACATGAAACCAAAATTCCCATTTTTATTAATTTGCTACTCCCATAATGTTTACCCATGAAGTGAATGCAAGGCCTGCTCCAAATTTGGATGCACCAAAATACCCCATGGAAGAGATATGGAGGACCTCCTAAATTTCTTTTCCCAATTTAAAGGACCGGGTCTCCAATATGTCGGGATCCCTCAGATATCTCTTTCATCTGAAGGACCGATGTTCTTGGGTGTAAGGCACCATATGTCTCTAATTGATTGCTCCGTCGAGAAGAATAACACAGACATAAGCTGTATGATACTACTCGGGATGCCTGCCAAGACGCCTCTCCCTTATCAGCTAGGCTTCCATCTTTTATAGCAAAGAATTTAAACATTTACAGACATGCGCAGTATAAAAAATGATTTCACAACTTGTTTTCTACAAAGAAAGTCATGTAGGCTAAAAAGCAGGAGTATTTGACCTTGGTTCACAAGGGAACAGAAAAGATAAGTTTTAAACAAGAAAATGCAACATAGACAGAACTCAATTTAACTCCTTCAGTTCCTATCATTCCCCCCTTTGACATCTTTATTCTTCACAATCTGGAACACTGGATCCTGCACCGACAGCTGATAGTGCCCTATTCACCAGGTACTATCCCAGGCCGACGGGTTGCCCGAGGGAGACAGGTATCTTCTTTTACCCTCTCCATCCCCCAGTTACTAAGGCCACGTCTGTCATCACAAGAGTACGCTCCTTCATGCCAGAAATGAGATGTCAATCTAGGACTCAAAGGAATAATAGTTAAATTCTTGTTGTTTACAGTCAAACTTCCTTATCTATTTCTACATCTTTTCTTGCATACAGAAAAACACCAAAAAACAAGTCTCAAAAATACATATATTACGAAGATACAAACAACAATACGTAATAGACTTAGTATAATCCCAGCTATCCAGCCTCCAATACCCTTAAACCAATTAGCTGGATTAAGAAAGGAGAATGTGTCTGACCACCAACTATCCTTAGTACGATCATTGTCTTTATCGTACTGATCTCTAAGTTTTTGAACATCCTCTATTTTCAATTTTAACTTTATAATGCTGTTGGGATCTATATAATGACAGCAAGCTGGTCCGATGACTTGACACATACCTCCTTGCGCTGCAGTTAAATAATCTAGTACTATGGTATGCTGATTAGTGACTATGATAAGCTGATTTTGGACAGCAACGGTGGTGTTCAATATCTCCAATATATCCCATATTTGGTCATCTAAGTAATCTGTAGCCCTGACTAATTTATCCCTCATTTGAGTAATCATAGGATAAATAAAAATAGAGCTGACAATTTTATTGGCTACACTCATCTGCACTATATGTGGTCTCCCAGAGAGGCGAGGTGTATTATCAGCAGCTCTTTTGTATAATGTATGTTTGGGTATTGCCTGCATATCTAATTGTTGGTTTGGAATGATAAAGGTAGCCGGAGTCAAACGTCCCAGAGTACAAGTACCTCTTACCCCTACTGGTAACCATTTATATGCATTGTCTCCACATATCCAGTACATGTCACTAGGTAGGTCCCATAGGGCTGAATGTTGTAATACCAGTCTATGAACCAAATCTATGAACGCAGATACATTCTGAAGCATACACCAATTTGGAAGTTGTCCTAAAGGGCTACAATACCCTACATCGGGATTTCCACAGGTGGGAGTTCCTTTCTCATATCCAGATGACTCGTTTGCAAGGTATATTACCTGAAATATTAAAACAAGTTTCATTATTGCCCTGGGGAAATAAATTGGAATACTCCCAGGACGTGTTATGCAACCTTCTTTCTAGCAGTATTGGTTTGAAGGCATCAGTAGAGTGGGAAGTTACATTAAAACTAACTTGTAGGCCATACATTGGAATTTGCCCCAGGTAGGTTAATCGAGTTCTATTCCTGGGTACCCAAGCCCCCCCTTTATATGCCAGATATTGAAGGTGTGCATTACTTCCTGAAAGGTTACCCTGCCACCAAGGGTATCCTACCCATCCCACAATAGGTATTCCAACAGTTGTGTTCCATAACTTCACATTATTTGTGGCATTATTAGCAAGTGTATCAGAACAACTGGTCCAGGCAAATAATTCCTCGGGTGGCACAGGAATAACAAGGAACGGAATACTAGTGGCTGATACTGGTGAATGTGTGCAGATCCAGCAATCTGCTGGAGGCTGAGTGTCATTTAACCAATCATTCAGTAATTTTTCATGATGTTGTATAAACTTATTATTCAAGGACATTGGAGAATTTAGACTGTCCCACGCAGCTACCATTATTACAGATAATGCAACAAAACTAAACCAAAACATTATGCACTCTTATGCTTTGTTAACTCCTGTGGCTAGTTTGCAATGTGATGCGTGGATCCAGGTTGGTCGTCCTTCCAACTTAACAGAAGTAGGCATTGTCAGGAGTACTTGGTAAGGTCCCTGATATCGGGGTTCAAGGGTCTTTCTGGAGTGTTTCTTGACATATACGTAATCACCAGGTTGCAGACAGTGAGTTCCTTCCACACTATCTGGATCTGGAATGGAAGAGAAAACTAGAGAATGCATTTGAGTTAAATGCTTTTGCAACTGTATTACATAACTTGTCAAATTATCCACATTGAGTGTTAAGACCTGTGGGTAGTACAACCCTGTGTTCGGTGGTCTTCCAAACAGTATCTCGAAGGGTGACAGTTTAGCTTTCCCCGTGGGTGTGTACCTTACTGAGAATAATGCTAATGGGAGACACTCTGGCCATGGTTTATGGGTTTGTTCCATGGTTTTCTGTATTTTCAATTTTAGTGTCCCGTTCATTCTTTCTACCTTCCCTGAACTCTGTGGGTGATAGGGTGTATGAAATGCTTGTTCTACACCTATCATTTGCATTACATTTTGCATTACCTCAGCAGTAAAGTGTGTACCTCTGTCTGATTCAATTGTTTCAGGGACACCGAATCGTGGTACTAGTTCCATCACCAGTTTCTTTGCAGTGGCTCGAGCTGTAGCCGTTTTCACCGGGTAGGCCTCTGGCCATCCAGAGAAGAGATCTACACATACTAGGATATTTGCATACACTCCTACCTTGGTAGCTGTATGTCGTCAATCTGCCATCTCTGAAACGGGTAGAGAGGCCTAGGTGTCGCTTTCTTAGGGACTTTTACTGTTTTACCTGGGTTGTGCTGTGCACAGATGAGGCATGATTGTACAAGTTTCGCAGCTGCGTAACTGAAACCAGGAGCGATCCAGAAGGCATCTACCATGGCACACATGTGACTTTTTGAGGTGTGATTGGGGCCATGTGCTGCTTGCGCCATGATTGGGAACAGGGACTTTGGTGGGCACATTTTATCCTTATTCTCCCATACTCCATTTGAGTTCAGCTCAGCTCCCAGTCTCCCCCGGTGTACCTTCTCTGTTTGGGCAGCCTTTTGCTGGAGGGATTTCAGGACATCTAGACCCAATGTGGCTGGAATACGCTGACTCCCCGCCACCGTCCACTGCTCTCTCTAGGCCGCCTTGTGCTATTTTAGCAGCCTCGTTCGCCCTTCTATTGCCCTCTACCTCCACGGAGTCACCTTTGTGTGTGCTTTTACCTTGACAATGCCAACCTGGACTGGTAACATCAATGCCTCCATCAATTGTTTCACCAGCTCTGCATTTTTAATGGGCTTCGAATCTGTGAAAATATTAGCGACTTTACCTGCAGCGGCTCTACACGCCTCAGTGAGTGCCTTCAACTCTGCCTCCTGCGCCATGTGAGGAGAGAGTGGTTCCGCTCGGATTACCTCATGTGAGGATACTACTGCATATCCAGTGTAGAATCGTCCATCCTGGTGGTATCTGGGGCCATCTACAAAAAAGAAACTCAAAGTCTGCATTAGGAACAGGTTTTTCATGCAGACATGTTCATGCGTCATGTCAAAGTATCCTTCCTCACTTGCTAATACGGTCACCAATTCCCCCTTTTCTGAATCCACAGGCAGGAGGGTGGCTGGATTCAGAACGTTACATCTTTTGAGGAGTGACATACTCAGGAATTAGTAGAGCACACTCAAGTCGGAGCTGTCTGGCCATAGACAGATGTTTTGGTTGAACTTGTAGGAGTATGGCATGGATGTCATGTGGGGAATAGATTGTCAAAAGAAACGTCAGTGTGATCTCACATGCCTTCCCTATTACGTCTCCACTTTTTCCCTTGTGCTCCAGCATACATGACAGGTCGTTTTATTGTCCTTGTTTGCTCAATTTCTTTAGCTACCTTAAGGAGGTCTTTCGGATCTACATGTCTCCATTCAGGTCTGGCTGTCTGTACTGCGTCTCGTAAGTCTTTGTTCATACCGTCAATGAATGCATTCACCAGTATTCTAACATCAAGTGGGTTTATGCAAATGTACCCCATGTCTGCCCATTTCAGCTGTAACCGTCCAAAGTACATCTCTACACTCTCTCCTTTTTGCTGTGTCACATTAGTCAGGAGTACAGACTGCTCTGATTGTTCCACTGCAGCCCATTGTCTTAGTGACTCACAGTACGTCTCCCCAGATCGTGCAGATTTATCATCCATGCCCCAAGCCTGATTCTTTGTCACATCTGTGTGTCTTAATTATATGTCCTAGTGCGTCACCTGCCTTTAAACTCACCAACCTCTCTAGGTCTGCCCAGGTACACTTATATGTCTGCTGTACTTCCTTTATGTGTCTGTAAAACGGGAATGGTTGGTCTTCAGGGTCAGGCAGCTGCTTCAGCAAAGCTAGCTGGTCAGAGGGGCTCCAGGGATAATACACCTGTATCTTTCTTATTCTAGTCACACTTCTAGGTCCTGATGGGGTTGGTCGTCTGATGTCTACTGTCAGCTTACTCCTCAAGGGCCAATGTCCCCACTACCCACTATCCACACTATTATGTCAGCTTCTTATGATCTTGTCTGGATAGGATTTAGTGCAATTCGCTTAGGTCAGTAGCACAGGTCACACAAGTAGCTATTCAGTCTGGGTTTGTCTGAGTCTGACCACAGTGTTTACAAGTCCATCTGTTTTGTCTGGGTCTCTGGTTACACTTTGTCAATCAAACATTCATAATACACCTTCCTTACTGCTGCACATTCTCAAGCATCATTTATTCACTTGCTATTTTCTTCCCTTGTCTGTGCCTTTTTGTACATCCAAACATTCACACTCTGGTATTTTTGCCTTTTTCAATATTTGTCCCACTTGTTTTACTGCTTCCTTCCTTCTCTGTCTTTTGTAATTTGACACAATTTGCTATACAAATCAATCACACAACTAGAAGCAGGTTCAAACACATTAATGACCAAGCAATCACTTAGGCTGGTTTCACATTAGCGCTGCGCACTTTTGACGGTGCGCCGTGCGCGCCAAAATCGAACTTTTCGGATTTTGGCGCGCACGGCGCACCGTCAAAAGTGCGCAGCGCAGGTCAAAGCGCAACTAGAGCACGGCCTGCGCACGATCTGCGCACCCTATGCTAAAGATAGGGTGCGCCGATCGCAGGCGCCGCTGTCCGCTAGGAGGCGGCGCTACAAGCAAGGGGCAGGCACGCCGGGCAGAGAGCCGGCTCGGGGGCGGAGCTACCCCCGGCCGTGCGTGCGCTTAAAAAGCGCTAATGTGAAACCAGCCTTACAATGACCAAACAATCACTTACAATTCCCTTCTAAATTAGGCACCATATCTTACTTTTAACTTCCAATCTTCAATTAAGTACTGTTGCTTTAAAATGCACAAATCTTTCAGCGCGTACCTTACGGATAGAATTACAGAGAATTTTGAGCACAGCTCACACTCAGCAGAGATAAGAGCGAAGGGAGAAGAAAAACTGCGCAGCGCCATCCTTCCTCCCTCCCGTCAGAATGCAGCGTCGTCCTTCACAGAATTCTGTAGTTCTTTAGACTTATCAAAATCAATTTCTACAAAGAAACTCAAAATCACGGGATTTCACTGTAAGGGCAGATAACTGTATAATGAGATTAACCATGCCTTGCCCTTTTTCTGGCCAAATGCATTCAGGAAACTTTACAATGTAATGCCACATATAACACGAACTATATCATTACTCAATTCATTCAGTCTCAGATGTAGATTTGAAATATCTATAACGCATCTGTCCGGGATTCCACCACAACTAGAAAGGTCACAAATCTCTTGACACAAAAATGATGTGTGATGATTCATTCATACGTGCTCATTCACTGATTTTTTTTTTTTTTTTTTACTCAATTACTCATCTTATTCAGAGGTTCTCATAGACATATATACAAGGATTCACACAGCCTGCCTATCTTGCACTTTGGATTTGATTAATACTTTTTCCAGGTTCCTTGCTGCACTACTTCCATATCTATCCTCAATTATATCACATAACCGGTCTCCTTCTTCAGGTGTCTTTCCCTGACTGTTCCCCATCTTTCTATCCTGTTTCTCTTGTTTCTTCCTGTTAGTCCCCTGCCTTAGGTGGTGTATTGGGTAAGCTCAAGACTAGGCTCTACTATACCTCGTTACCTTCTTCCTAAGGTGCCAACAGGTTAAACGGGGTATCTGTTCCTCCTTGTACTACGTGTCTCGTGTACTTATATGCTAGGTAGCATCCGAACAGTAACACTCCCACAACACACAGGATTGTAAACAAAGTATCCATTTATCGGGGTTCTTCAGTCATATCCTGTCACAGGCTCATTTCGTGGTCCTGTGCTCATTCGGTCACACTCTTATCTGTCACAAGGTTTATTCGTAAAGGGTGTTGATTTAAGCTTAGGCGGTGACCTCCCCAAAAGGAGGCTGTCACATGACCCAGTTAGGCAATATCACCACTCTTTGAACGAATACCTACTGTGCAGCTTATTTGTCTACTTTCCACAGTCCTTCAAATCAAGGCAGTCACTCAACAACCTCCTCTATTCCTAGTGCGGAACCGTCTATTGTGAAAAACTTGTCCGTCCGGGCTGCGCAGTATGAACTGTTCACCCAGCCTTATATTCCGTAATGTCAGACCTCTCAACGTGTCACTCAATGGGACATGTGTATTCAATGCTAACAATACCCACCACTGTTCTCCCTTCTTGAAATGATGAAACTTTTTTATGTTTGTGTCTGGGGTTGTCCCTGCAAATGTCCAATCACCATACCCGTTATGATTTGCATCAGTTCTTCTCCTAAAAATAGCAGTACACAGGCAGAATCTGCAATAGCCTCTCATTCGGACAGGAATTACATATGCGTGTCACACCCGATTTCCTCAGAGTTCTTATATGGACCTGATTTTACGGCCCCCTCCTCTACTAGATTCCCCTTGATACGGACCTTAGTTATAATGATAGATTATGAAGAGCAGAGAAGAGAAGAATTGATCTCTTACCTGGCCAGGTGTTTAGGTCTGCTGTTCACAATTTCATCAGTAACTGGAGTGGTCTGTAGATCGGGTAGTCTTGGAGAGGTGCCTATATCAGGTCCCTGTTCGGGCGCCAGGAAACTGTCGGGATCCCTCAGATATCTCTTTCATCTGAAGGACCGATGTTCTTGGGTGTAAGGCACCATATGTCTCTAATTGATTGCTCCGTCGAGAAGAATAACACAGACATAAGCTGTATGATACGACTCGGGATGCCTGCCAAGACGCCTCTCCCTTATCAGCTAGGCTTCCATCTTTTATAGCAAAGAATTTAAACATTTACAGACATGCGCAGTATAAAAAATGATTTCACAACTTGTTTTCTACAAAGAAAGTCATGTAGGCTAAAAAGCAGGAGTATTTGACCTTGGTTCACAAGGGAACAGAAAAGATAAGTTTTAAACAAGAAAATGCAACATAGACAGAACTCAATTTAACTCCTTCAGTTCCTATCAAATACTTGTAATGCCTATGCAGTAATTGTATGGGCTGTCAGACATTTCCTCCTGGAAGGTACACCTCAACATACTGTGTAAACATTTTTTGAATGGGCATCACAAACACCCTTGAAAAAAATTGCTTGGCTGTTGCATCATGGAACACGTTCACCCTGGTGATCTAGTGGTGGTGTCGGAAGAGATGTGGAGGATGGACTCCTAAAAATGGTTTCCCAGTTTAAAGGAGCAGGTCTCCTATACTTCTAATGCCCATACACTAAGTGTATGGGCTGCCAAACATTTCCCCCTGGGTGGTCCACCTTAACATACTGTGTAAACATTTTTTGAACGGGCATCATAAATACACTTGAAAAAAAATACTTGGCTGTTTCATCATGGAACACGTTCATCCTGGTGATCTAGTGGTGGTGTCGGAAGAGACGTGAAGGATGGACTCGTAAAAATGTTTTCCCAGTTTAAAGGAGTGAGTCTCCTTTACTTGTAATGCCCATACACTGTAGTGTATAAGCTGCCAAACATTTCCCCCCGGGGAGAACACATCATCATAATGTGTAAAAACACAATAACGTGGCTGTTACACCATCTTGGTGTACGCTCACCATCTTGACCATCTGGTGGCTGTTGCACCATGTTGGTGTACGCTCACCATCAACGTTGCCGCTCACCATCTTGGTGTACTCCTCAATGTTTTGTAGGATGGTACAAATGTCTGACATCCATGTCTACTCCAGAGGTCTAATGTGTGGAATCTGAGCTGAAAACCAATGGCCTTGTTGATGCTGGTAGTCAACAACTGCCCTCTTCTGCTCACAAATCCTTTCCAACATATGCAGCATAGAGTTCTAATGCATGAGGACATCACACATCAGTCGGTGAGCAGGAAGCTGCAAACGCTGCTGAAGCACGGCAAGGGTGGCAGAAGCTGTAGTTGACTTTCTAAAATGGGCACACAGGCAGCGTACTTTCACAAGCAGATCTGACAGCTCCAGGTAGCTTTTGAGAAGCCATTCAACAACGAGGTTAAGCACATTGGCCAGACATGGTATGTGTGTGAGCCCGCCTTGCCTCAGAGCCACCACCAGGTTCCGGCCATTGTCACACATGACCATGCCTGGACATAGGTTCAGGGTTGTCTGCCACAGATCTGCCTGCTCCACAACTCTTCAACATTGTGCATTTTTTTACCTAAGAATATTAGCTTCAGCACAGTCTGATGCCGCTTGGCTGAGCCGGTGCTGCAGCGCTTCCAGCTTGTGACTGATATGGTCACTTTGGAGATGGAGGCTGAAGATAAAGAGGAGGAGGAGAAGGTGCAGGAGCTGTAGACTGTGGGGGCAACCCTGATTGACATAGGGCCCGCAATCCTCTGCGTCGGGAGGACGTGTTCCATCCCAAGGTCTGACTGGGTCCCAGAGTCCACTGTGTTAACCCAGTGTGCCGTCAGCGAGATGTACTATCCCTTGTTATGAATGGGTCACCGAGGAGGATAGCAGGCCCAGGCTAAGTCACAGAAAACCAGAGAGGTTGGTAACTAAGCGGATTTCAGACCCTGATCCTATCCACACAACTAGCAGTAGCCGTGAAGCGTACCTACGATGATCCTAGACCTCGGCACAGCTGGAGAGCTAACTAAGCCTAAAGCAAGAAAGGGGAAATCTAAACTGCCCTGGAGCAGACCCCAAAGGAATATATAGGCCCCAAACATATATTGTCAGTGAGATAAGATGAAAACATAAACGCAGAAAGGAAAATAGACTGAGCAAAATGATGGGGCCCACACTGACTAGACAGGACAGAAAAGGAAAGACACTGTCTGCAATCATGCAAAATACTCTGCAAAAAGTCCAACACGTCTGATGCACAAAAAACACTGAAGTCGCACGACTTCGCCCCCACTATATCAGCACTCTGGTATATTCTGCAAGCAAATTAAAAAGAGACCAATATAACAGGGGACAAAACAAACTGGCACAAGCAGTAACATATGGGCAGTGATTCAGCACAGTCCCAGCCGGAGCTGGCTGACCAGTACAAAGCAGAGATAGACAAAACCAGATCAAATGCAAACAGAATAGCAAATGAACCACTTAGCTGAACCATGCAAGGGCAGAGCAAGAGAGATCAGACCTCAGAAGGCACAGGAAGAAAATCACCAGCAGGGATAAAGGTAGTCAGCTGTCTTAAATCCCATTCTGAAACCCCAGTTCTCCTATCGTCATCCTCATTATCAGGTGGCAAGCCTCTGTCAATCAGATTAGCTCCACTACCTCCAGTAACCACCAGAGGGAGCCCAGAAAGAGAATTTGCAACCCCTCTATCAATCTGACCAGCTCCACTACCTTCAGTAATAACCAGAAAGAGAATTCACAACAATCCCTGCCCACAAGCACTTGTCCACGTGTACATGGTTAGGTAGACTTTCCCGGTAACAGCATTGTTGAGGACACGGATAATGTGGAACACGTGCTTGTGTAATGCCAACACAGCACACCGGGAGAAATAGTGATGGCTGGGGACCAAATTCCTTGGGATGGCCGCCACCATTAGGTGGCCGAAAGCTTCCATCTCAAAGAGCCTAAAAGGCAACATTTCAAGCACAAGCAGACGAGAAATGTATGAATTTAGTACTGTGGCTTGTGGGGCGTTGACTATTTACGTTTGCGTTCGAAGGACTGGGGTATGTTTAACTGATCACTGCACTGGGACAAGAACGTGGACATGCTTGATGATGGTGATAGTTGAGTGTGTGCAATGACAGGTGCAGGGCAGGAGGCATCTTCGCAGGCGCCATGGACAGGGGATTGGCTTCCTTGCACCACAGCGAAAGAAGCAGTGGTGTCACCCACAGACAGTATTCCTGGACCCTGGGGTTTGGCCCACAAAGTCACGTGCTTTGCTGCCATGTGCCTGATCATGCTGGCGTTGGTCAGGCTGGTAGTTTTGCTACCCCTGCTGATGCGGGCATGGCAGGTGGTGCAAATGGCCTGTTTGGGGTTGTCCTGTCTCTGACATTTAATTCATAGTCTTTGATTGTCTGACTGATAATATTTACAGTGATTACTAGTGAATATGCAGAATGTTCAATTTTTTCCATAGATTCTATTGTTTTCATTTGTTTCTGGCTCCCTCTAGTGACCAGAGTCATAACCGCAGTGTTATTGTCTTATTTTACTTTCAGTTTCTATTTCCCTCCGTTCGCAATGCATTCTGGAAAGTTTGCAATGCATTCTGGTAAGCTTTGCAAAGGATTATGGTTCGTCCAGCCCCCAATTTCCCTCCAGTTCTCCATTTTCCCTCAGCCTGCATCCTGGAAGCATCTCACTTCTCTTCTCCCCTTGTGAGCGCATCGCTGGTATGTAATCATGTTTCCTGTATCTAATTTCTGCCCCATATTAGCCTGCCTAGTTAGTTTTCCACTGCTCAGCTACAAGTGCAGATGTTGATTAATAATGTATATATGTATTCCAATGTACCCCGTACTGACTGAGCGTACTGTATATATGTTTGTTTTGTAGTTTCACTGCGCATCAATATACCATCACGTTCAATAAAGCACAGATTCAACCTACAGTCTCCTTATTGGACCGTGGTATAGTGTTTTAGCTGATCTGTATAGCTGCAAAAAAAGTCTGCCTTATTCAGTGTGGACAGAACAGTGAAACAGCGGCCCTCCAGCTAGTGGGAATTCAGGGAAGAGACAGTCTTCCATCTTGCAGGACTGCAGCGAAACAGCGGCCATCCATCTAGTGGGAATTCAGTGAAAAGACGGCCTTCCATCCAGCTTGCAGGAACTAGTGAAACTGCACTCACCCACCTAGTGAGATTCAAGTCACCGGCTACACAGAGACTAATACAGCTACAGCAATCTCTGCACAGCCAAGTATCCCCCCAAGACACCGTGTCCTACAAGTTACACAGGACAAAATCTGCCACATCTGTCTCCTCAAAGACTGTATCCATCAGCAGTGTGGTCGCCATTGCCTGTGCAAATGCTGAGACCGCCAAAATACGAGCAAGCTTTGCTGACCAAGAGATGCAACTTAAATTAGAGAGAGCTGATGTAGAGAGCAGGTCACGCTTAGAGAGAGCTGACCTAGAGAAAAAGACACAGTTATAGAGAAGGCACGCGTGGATGCTGCCTTAGAGAGCCTAGCAGTAAAAACAGAAGCTGCTGCAGCACTAGCAGAAGCAAAATCACTACAAGCCGCGCACAACCCTGAGCCGCATAGCCGTAGCAGTGCATCAAGTCTGAAGTTGCCACTGCAAG